>NW_026061726.1:611559-1223118 GCF_023897955.1 Schistocerca gregaria
CCCATTCTTTGCGACTCTGATGCGCACGGACACGATGGTTGGTTGGTTTTTAGCGGTGAAGGGAGCAGAGTACAAAGGCGCGGACACGTTCATATACACAAACGTTCCAAGTAGTTTCGATGCTCTGGTATTACAAATGCAAATTCCGTCTGTTTTTAACGTCTTAAATTGAAAGAGCCGTCACAAATTGCTCCGTTTTCGCTCCTTATCGACAATCATACAGCACCTGAGGTAACAAACACATCTCGAGCCCCATTGTACACTCCATTATTCATGCCAACTCAGTGCCTCGCTCTTTACTACTGTGTACTAATCTTGCCCTCCAACTGCAAAACCCTGGGCCACAACAAGTTTCCGCGTCTCCATTGCACTGCGCATACAACAAAACGCTCCCCAAACTTGGCACTCACCCACGCAGCCGACTTTTCCGACTTTCCACGACGCTCACGCAACGCTCACGCTAGTGACAGCATTATTTATAGTTCGACGTCGCGCCAAAGCGAATGAGCACATTTCGCCTACGGCTTAGGCCGCCCTCCTAGTGTGGCTGCTCGGTGTCTGCAGGCAGCGAGGGTCTGCTAGCTTCCTGTGTTCGCACCTATGTCACCTGTGCTTGCTTGTCAGAGACAGACTATCGCAAAACATACAACTCACTCCATGAATTGATTGCTACGGCATCTGTTATCAGCAGTCACAACTAGCAACACCAGTAGCAGCCGACTGCACGAAAGAATAGGAATGTGCAGTGGGATTTACGTGAACTTGGCGCAACGCAGATCTTTCCGGCATAGGCTTGAGAATCTTACGGGAACACTTGTACTGTTTCTAAATAAAGTGTAGGCGCGGGAGGAGGGTGCTTCCCGCGCACTAATAACAGCACGCTTGCCAATTGTGGATGCTAATCATTCGCTTGTATCTTCCTAGACACATCTGCAGGCTGAGAATTATTCCACTTGCATGGCAAGGTGCGCATGTAGGTGTGTTAAAAATTCTGGAGGCACCGGGTATTGATCCAAGTACCTCTCGCATACTAAGCTAGCGCTCTACCACCTGAGCTACGCCCGCCCCCCTGAAGACTAATGGTGCTACAAACAGCCATATAGATGACACAGACCCTTGCACTCCCATTATTCAGCAGACAAACACTACTCTCTATGTATCCGTTAGGGTGTCTTTCAGGTTTCGTGCATTCTGTATCGAATCGTAGTTGGCCACAATGAAAGTGGCACGTATAACGTCGAAAATAGAGTTCGGACACCGCTCTGAGTAAGTCGAACGTGTTGTCCACCCTCTAGACTTCAATGAGGTTAAGCCGTGATACCTAAGACAGATCTGCACTCGATGACACCTCGATAACAGCCGGTCCCCACACTTACACCTTGCTCTCCTTACATCAGTTTACATCATATCAGTCTGTGACGCTGGCTTTGCAACATCTTGCGTGCCTTTAGGTTCGCCGCGACCAACACTTACAATGCACTGACCACAAAAAATGGAGGCGCCGCGGCTTGAACGCTGCACCTTTCATATGCGAAGCGAACGCGCTACCAACTGAGCTACGCCACATGCACGACCAAACTGCGCTATTCCCCATTCTTTGCGACTCTGATGCGCACGGACACGATGGTTGGTTGGTTTTTAGCGGTGAAGGGAGCAGAGTACAAAGGCGCGGACACGTTCATATACACAAACGTTCCAAGTAGTTTCGATGCTCTGGTATTACAAATGCAAATTCCGTCTGTTTTTAACGTCTTAAATTGAAAGAGCCGTCACAAATTGCTCCGTTTTCGCTCCTTATCGACAATCATACAGCACCTGAGGTAACAAACACATCTCGAGCCCCATTGTGCACTCCATTATTCATGCCAACTCAGTGCCTCGCTCTTTACTGCTGTGTACTAATCTTGTCCTCCAACTGCAAAACCCTGGGCCACAACAAGTTTCCGCGTCTCCATTGCACTGCGCATACAACAAAACGCTCCCCAAACTTGGCACTCACCCACGCAGCCGACTTTTCCGACTTTCCACGACGCTCACGCAACGCTCACGCTAGTGACAGCATTATTTATAGTTCGACGTAGCGCCAAAGCGAATGAGCACATTTCGCCTACGGCTTAGGCCGCCCTCCTAGTGTGGCTGCTCGGTGTCTGCAGGCAGCGAGGGTCTGCTAGCTTCCTGTGTTCGCACCTATGTCACCTGTGCTTGCTTGTCAGAGACAGACTATCGCAAAACATACAACTCACTCCATGAATTGATTGCTACGGCATCTGTTATCAGCAGTCACAACTAGCAACACCAGTAGCAGCCGACTGCATGCAAAGAATAGGAATGTGCAGTGGGATTTACGTGAACTCGGCGCAACGCAGATCTTTCCGGCATAGGCTTGAGAATCTTACGGGAACACTTGTACTGTTTCTAAATAAAGTGTAGGCGTGGGAGGAGGGTGCTTCCCGCGCACTAATAACAGCACGCTTGCCAATTGTGGATGCTAATCATTCGCTTGTATCTTCCTAGACACATCTGCAGGCTGAGAATTATTCCACTTGCATGGCAAGGTGCGCATGTAGGTGTGTTAAAAATTCTGGAGGCACCGGGTATTGATCCCAGTACCTCTCGCATACTAAGCTAGTGCTCTACCACCTGAGCTACGCCCGTCCCCCCCCCCCCCCCCCGAAGACTAATGCTGCTACAAACAGCCATATAGATGACACAGACCCTTGCACTCCCATTATTCAGCAGACAAACACTACTCTCTATGTATCCGTTAGGGTGTCTTTCAGGTTTCGTGCATTCTGTATCGAATCGTAGTTGGCCACAATGAAAGTGGCACGTATAACGTCGAAAATAGAGTTCGGACACCGCTCTGAGTAAGTCGAACGTGTTGTCCACCCTCTAGACTTCAATGAGGTTAAGCCGTGATACCTAAGACAGATCTGCACTCGATGACACCTCGATAACAGTCGGTCCCCACACTTACACCTTGCTCTCCTTACATCAGTTTACATCATATCAGTCTGTGACGCTGGCTTTGCAACATCTTGCGTGCCTTTAGGTTCGCCGCGACCAACACTTACAATGCACTGACCACAAAAAATGGAGGCGCCGCGGCTTGAACGCTGCACCTTTCACATGCGAAGCGAACGCGCTACCAACTGAGCTACGCCACATGCACGACCAAACTGCGCTATTCCCCATTCTTTGCGACTCTGATGCGCACGGACACGATGGTTGGTTGGTTTTTAGCGGTGAAGGGAGCAGAGTACAAAGGCGCGGACACGTTCATATACACAAACGTTCCAAGTAGTTTCGATGCTCTGGTATTACAAATGCAAATTCCGTCTGTTTTTAACGTCTTAAATTGAAAGAGCCGTCACAAATTGCTCCGTTTTCGCTCCTTATCGACAATCATACAGCACCTGAGGTAACAAACACATCTCGAGCCCCATTGTGCACTCCATTATTCATGCCAACTCAGTGCCTCGCTCTTTACTACTGTGTACTAATCTTGTCCTCCAACTGCAAAACCCTGGGCCACAACAAGTTTCCGCGTCTCCATTGCACTGCGCATACAACAAAACACTCCCCAAACTTGGCACTCACCCACGCAGCCGACTTTTCCGACTTTCCACGACGCTCACGCAACGCTCACGCTAGTGACAGCATTATTTATAGTTCGACGTCGCGCCAAAGCGAATGAGCACATTTCGCCTACGGCTTAGGCCGCCCTCCTAGTGTGGCTGCTCGGTGTCTGCAGGCAGCGAGGGTCTGCTAGCTTCCTGTGTTCGCACCTATGTCACCTGTGCTTGCTTGTCAGAGACAGACTATCGCAAAACATACAACTCACTCCATGAATTGATTGCTACGGCATCTGTTATCAGCAGTCACAACTAGCAACACCAGTAGCAGCCGACTGCACGCAAAGAATAGGAATGTGCAGTGGGATTTACGTGAACTCGGCGCAACGCAGATCTTTCCGGCATAGGCTTGAGAATCTTACGGGAACACTTGTACTGTTTCTAAATAAAGTGTAGGCGCGGGAGGAGGGTGCTTCCCGCGCACTAATAACAGCACGCTTGCCAATTGTGGATGCTAATCATTCGCTTGTATCTTCCTAGACACATCTGCAGGCTGAGAATTATTCCACTTGCATGGCAAGGTGCGCATGTAGGTGTGTTAAAAATTCTGGAGGCACCGGGTATTGATCCCAGTACCTCTCGCATACTAAGCTAGCGCTCTACCACCTGAGCTACGCCCGCCCCCCCGAAGACTGAAGGTGCTACAAACAGCCATATAGATGACACAGACCCTTGCACTCCCATTATTCAGCAGACAAACACTACTCTCTATGTATCCGTTAGGGTGTCTTTCAGGTTTCGTGCATTCTGTATCGAATCGTAGTTGGCCACAATGAAAGTGGCACGTATAACGTCGAAAATAGAGTTCGGACACCGCTCTGAGTAAGTCGAACGTGTTGTCCACCCTCTAGACTTCAATGAGGTTAAGCCGTGATACCTAAGACAGATCTGCACTCGATGACACCTCGATAACAGCCGGTCCCCACACTTACACCTTGCTCTCCTTACATCAGTTTACATCATATCAGTCTGTGACGCTGGCTTTGCAACATCTTGCGTGCCTTTAGGTTCGCCGCGACCAACACTTACAATGCACTGACCACAAAAAATGGAGGCGCCGCGGCTTGAACGCTGCACCTTTCACATGCGAAGCGAACGCGCTACCAACTGAGCTACGCCACATGCACGACCAAACTGCGCTATTCCCCATTCTTTGCGACTCTGATGCGCACGGACACGATGGTTGGTTGGTTTTTAGCGGTGAAGGGAGCAGAGTACAAAGGCGCGGACACGTTCATATACACAAACGTTCCAAGTAGTTTCGATGCTCTGGTATTACAAATGCAAATTCCGTCTGTTTTTAACGTCTTAAATTGAAAGAGCCGTCACAAATTGCTCCGTTTTCGCTCCTTATCGACAATCATACAGCACCTGAGGTAACAAACACATCTCGAGCCCCATTGTGCACTCCATTATTCATGCCAACTCAGTGCCTCGCTCTTTACTACTGTGTACTAATCTTGTCCTCCAACTGCAAAACCCTGGGCCACAACAAGTTTCCGCGTCTCCATTGCACTGCGCATACAACAAAACGCTCCCCAAACTTGGCACTCACCCACGCAGCCGACTTTTCCGACTTTCCACGACGCTCACGCTAGTGACAGCATTATTTATAGTTCGACGTCGCGCCAAAGCGAATGAGCACATTTCGCCTACGGCTTAGGCCGCCCTCCTAGTGTGGCTGCTCGGTGTCTGCAGGCAGCGAGGGTCTGCTAGCTTCCTGTGTTCGCACCTATGTCACCTGTGCTTGCTTGTCAGAGACAGACTATCGCAAAACATACAACTCACTCCATGAATTGATTGCTACGGCATCTGTTATCAGCAGTCACAACTAGCAACACCAGTAGCAGCCGACTGCACGCAAAGAATAGGAATGTGCAGTGGGATTTACGTGAACTCGGCGCAACGCAGATCTTTCCGGCATAGGCTTGAGAATCTTACGGGAACACTTGTACTGTTTCTAAATAAAGTGTAGGCGCGGGAGGAGGGTGCTTCCCGCGCACTAATAACAGCACGCTTGCCAATTGTGGATGCTAATCATTCGCTTGTATCTTCCTAGACACATCTGCAGGCTGAGAATTATTCCACTTGCATGGCAAGGTGCGCATGTAGGTGTGTTAAAAATTCTGGAGGCACCGGGTATTGATCCCAGTACCTCTCGCATACTAAGCTAGCGCTCTACCACCTGAGCTACGCCCGCCCCCCCGAAGACTAATGGTGCTACAAACAGCCATATAGACGACACAGACCCTTGCACTCCCATTATTCAGCAGACAAACACTACTCTCTATGTATCCGTTAGGGTGTCTTTCAGGTTTCGTGCATTCTGTATCGAATCGTAGTTGGCCACAATGAAAGTGGCACGTATAACGTCGAAAATAGAGTTCGGACACCGCTCTGAGTAAGTCGAACGTGTTGTCCACCCTCTAGACTTCAATGAGGTTAAGCCGTGATACCTAAGACAGATCTGCACTCGATGACACCTCGATAACAGCCGGTCCCCACACTTACACCTTGCTCTCCTTACATCAGTTTACATCATATCAGTCTGTGACGCTGGCTTTGCAACATCTTGCGTGCCTTTAGGTTCGCCGCGACCAACACTTACAATGCACTGACCACAAAAAATGGAGGCGCCGCGGCTTGAACGCTGCACCTTTCGCATGCGAAGCGAACGCGCTACCAACTGAGCTACGCCACATGCACGACCAAACTGCGCTATTCCCCATTCTTTGCGACTCTGATGCGCACGGACACGATGGTTGGTTGGTTTTTAGCGGTGAAGGGAGCAGAGTACAAAGGCGCGGACACGTTCATATACACAAACGTTCCAAGTAGTTTCGATGCTCTGGTATTACAAATGCAAATTCCGTCTGTTTTTAACGTCTTAAATTGAAAGAGCCGTCACAAATTGCTCCGTTTTCGCTCCTTATCGACAATCATACAGCACCTGAGGTAACAAACACATCTCGAGCCCCATTGTGCACTCCATTATTCATGCCAACTCAGTGCCTCGCTCTTTACTACTGTGTACTAATCTTGTCCTCCAACTGCAAAACCCTGGGCCACAACAAGTTTCCGCGTCTCCATTGCACTGCGCATACAACAAAACACTCCCCAAACTTGGCACTCACCCACGCAGCCGACTTTTCCGACTTTCCACGACGCTCACGCAACGCTCACGCTAGTGACAGCATTATTTATAGTTCGACGTCGCGCCAAAGCGAATGAGCACATTTCGCCTACGGCTTAGGCCGCCCTCCTAGTGTGGCTGCTCGGTGTCTGCAGGCAGCGAGGGTCTGCTAGCTTCCTGTGTTCGCACCTATGTCACCTGTGCTTGCTTGTCAGAGACAGACTATCGCAAAACATACAACTCACTCCATGAATTGATTGCTACGGCATCTGTTATCAGCAGTCACAACTAGCAACACCAGTAGCAGCCGACTGCACGCAAAGAATAGGAATGTGCAGTGGGATTTACGTGAACTCGGCGCAACGCAGATCTTTCCGGCATAGGCTTGAGAATCTTACGGGAACACTTGTACTGTTTCTAAATAAAGTGTAGGCGCGGGAGGAGGGTGCTTCCCGCGCACTAATAACAGCACGCTTGCCAATTGTGGATGCTAATCATTCGCTTGTATCTTCCTAGACACATCTGCAGGCTGAGAATTATTCCACTTGCATGGCAAGGTGCGCATGTAGGTGTGTTAAAAATTCTGGAGGCACCGGGTATTGATCCCAGTACCTCTCGCATACTAAGCTAGCGCTCTACCACCTGAGCTACGCCCGCCCCCCCGAAGACTAATGGTGCTACAAACAGCCATATAGACGACACAGACCCTTGCACTCCCATTATTCAGCAGACAAACACTACTCTCTATGTATCCGTTAGGGTGTCTTTCAGGTTTCGTGCATTCTGTATCGAATCGTAGTTGGCCACAATGAAAGTGGCACGTATAACGTCGAAAATAGAGTTCGGACACCGCTCTGAGTAAGTCGAACGTGTTGTCCACCCTCTAGACTTCAATGAGGTTAAGCCGTGATACCTAAGACAGATCTGCACTCGATGACACCTCGATAACAGCCGGTCCCCACACTTACACCTTGCTCTCCTTACATCAGTTTACATCATATCAGTCTGTGACGCTGGCTTTGCAACATCTTGCGTGCCTTTAGGTTCGCCGCGACCAACACTTACAATGCACTGACCACAAAAAATGGAGGCGCCGCGGCTTGAACGCTGCACCTTTCACATGCGAAGCGAACGCGCTACCAACTGAGCTACGCCACATGCACGACCAAACTGCGCTATTCCCCATTCTTTGCGACTCTGATGCGCACGGACACGATGGTTGGTTGGTTTTTAGCGGTGAAGGGAGCAGAGTACAAAGGCGCGGACACGTTCATATACACAAACGTTCCAAGTAGTTTCGATGCTCTGGTATTACAAATGCAAATTCCGTCTGTTTTTAACGTCTTAAATTGAAAGAGCCGTCACAAATTGCTCCGTTTTCGCTCCTTATCGACAATCATACAGCACCTGAGGTAACAAACACATCTCGAGCCCCATTGTGCACTCCATTATTCATGCCAACTCAGTGCCTCGCTCTTTACTACTGTGTACTAATCTTGTCCTCCAACTGCAAAACCCTGGGCCACAACAAGTTTCCGCGTCTCCATTGCACTGCGCATACAACAAAACGCTCCCCAAACTTGGCACTCACCCACGCAGCCGACTTTTCCGACTTTCCACGACGCTCACGCTAGTGACAGCATTATTTATAGTTCGACGTCGCGCCAAAGCGAATGAGCACATTTCGCCTACGGCTTAGGCCGCCCTCCTAGTGTGGCTGCTCGGTGTCTGCAGGCAGCGAGGGTCTGCTAGCTTCCTGTGTTCGCACCTATGTCACCTGTGCTTGCTTGTCAGAGACAGACTATCGCAAAACATACAACTCACTCCATGAATTGATTGCTACGGCATCTGTTATCAGCAGTCACAACTAGCAACACCAGTAGCAGCCGACTGCACGCAAAGAATAGGAATGTGCAGTGGGATTTACGTGAACTCGGCGCAACGCAGATCTTTCCGGCATAGGCTTGAGAATCTTACGGGAACACTTGTACTGTTTCTAAATAAAGTGTAGGCGCGGGAGGAGGGTGCTTCCCGCGCACTAATAACAGCACGCTTGCCAATTGTGGATGCTAATCATTCGCTTGTATCTTCCTAGACACATCTGCAGGCTGAGAATTATTCCACTTGCATGGCAAGGTGCGCATGTAGGTGTGTTAAAAATTCTGGAGGCACCGGGTATTGATCCCAGTACCTCTCGCATACTAAGCTAGCGCTCTACCACCTGAGCTACGCCCGCCCCCCCGAAGACTAATGGTGCTACAAACAGCCATATAGACGACACAGACCCTTGCACTCCCATTATTCAGCAGACAAACACTACTCTCTATGTATCCGTTAGGGTGTCTTTCAGGTTTCGTGCATTCTGTATCGAATCGTAGTTGGCCACAATGAAAGTGGCACGTATAACGTCGAAAATAGAGTTCGGACACCGCTCTGAGTAAGTCGAACGTGTTGTCCACCCTCTAGACTTCAATGAGGTTAAGCCGTGATACCTAAGACAGATCTGCACTCGATGACACCTCGATAACAGCCGGTCCCCACACTTACACCTTGCTCTCCTTACATCAGTTTACATCATATCAGTCTGTGACGCTGGCTTTGCAACATCTTGCGTGCCTTTAGGTTCGCCGCGACCAACACTTACAATGCACTGACCACAAAAAATGGAGGCGCCGCGGCTTGAACGCTGCACCTTTCGCATGCGAAGCGAACGCGCTACCAACTGAGCTACGCCACATGCACGACCAAACTGCGCTATTCCCCATTCTTTGCGACTCTGATGCGCACGGACACGATGGTTGGTTGGTTTTTAGCGGTGAAGGGAGCAGAGTACAAAGGCGCGGACACGTTCATATACACAAACGTTCCAAGTAGTTTCGATGCTCTGGTATTACAAATGCAAATTCCGTCTGTTTTTAACGTCTTAAATTGAAAGAGCCGTCACAAATTGCTCCGTTTTCGCTCCTTATCGACAATCATACAGCACCTGAGGTAACAAACACATCTCGAGCCCCATTGTGCACTCCATTATTCATGCCAACTCAGTGCCTCGCTCTTTACTACTGTGTACTAATCTTGTCCTCCAACTGCAAAACCCTGGGCCACAACAAGTTTCCGCGTCTCCATTGCACTGCGCATACAACAAAACACTCCCCAAACTTGGCACTCACCCACGCAGCCGACTTTTCCGACTTTCCACGACGCTCACGCAACGCTCACGCTAGTGACAGCATTATTTATAGTTCGACGTCGCGCCAAAGCGAATGAGCACATTTCGCCTACGGCTTAGGCCGCCCTCCTAGTGTGGCTGCTCGGTGTCTGCAGGCAGCGAGGGTCTGCTAGCTTCCTGTGTTCGCACCTATGTCACCTGTGCTTGCTTGTCAGAGACAGAC
This sequence comes from Schistocerca gregaria, assembly GCF_023897955.1. Classification (NCBI taxonomy): domain Eukaryota; kingdom Metazoa; phylum Arthropoda; class Insecta; order Orthoptera; family Acrididae; genus Schistocerca; species Schistocerca gregaria. Next base: position 621,720 of record NW_026061726.1, read on the forward strand.
TATCGCAAAACATACAACTCACTCCATGAATTGATTGCTACGGCATCTGTTATCAGCAGTCACAACTAGCAACACCAGTAGCAGCCGACTGCACGCAAAGAATAGGAATGTGCAGTGGGATTTACGTGAACTCGGCGCAACGCAGATCTTTCCGGCATAGGCTTGAGAATCTTACGGGAACACTTGTACTGTTTCTAAATAAAGTGTAGGCGCGGGAGGAGGGTGCTTCCCGCGCACTAATAACAGCACGCTTGCCAATTGTGGATGCTAATCATTCGCTTGTATCTTCCTAGACACATCTGCAGGCTGAGAATTATTCCACTTGCATGGCAAGGTGCGCATGTAGGTGTGTTAAAAATTCTGGAGGCACCGGGTATTGATCCCAGTACCTCTCGCATACTAAGCTAGCGCTCTACCACCTGAGCTACGCCCGCCCCCCCGAAGACTAATGGTGCTACAAACAGCCATATAGACGACACAGACCCTTGCACTCCCATTATTCAGCAGACAAACACTACTCTCTATGTATCCGTTAGGGTGTCTTTCAGGTTTCGTGCATTCTGTATCGAATCGTAGTTGGCCACAATGAAAGTGGCACGTATAACGTCGAAAATAGAGTTCGGACACCGCTCTGAGTAAGTCGAACGTGTTGTCCACCCTCTAGACTTCAATGAGGTTAAGCCGTGATACCTAAGACAGATCTGCACTCGATGACACCTCGATAACAGCCGGTCCCCACACTTACACCTTGCTCTCCTTACATCAGTTTACATCATATCAGTCTGTGACGCTGGCTTTGCAACATCTTGCGTGCCTTTAGGTTCGCCGCGACCAACACTTACAATGCACTGACCACAAAAAATGGAGGCGCCGCGGCTTGAACGCTGCACCTTTCACATGCGAAGCGAACGCGCTACCAACTGAGCTACGCCACATGCACGACCAAACTGCGCTATTCCCCATTCTTTGCGACTCTGATGCGCACGGACACGATGGTTGGTTGGTTTTTAGCGGTGAAGGGAGCAGAGTACAAAGGCGCGGACACGTTCATATACACAAACGTTCCAAGTAGTTTCGATGCTCTGGTATTACAAATGCAAATTCCGTCTGTTTTTAACGTCTTAAATTGAAAGAGCCGTCACAAATTGCTCCGTTTTCGCTCCTTATCGACAATCATACAGCACCTGAGGTAACAAACACATCTCGAGCCCCATTGTGCACTCCATTATTCATGCCAACTCAGTGCCTCGCTCTTTACTGCTGTGTACTAATCTTGTCCTCCAACTGCAAAACCCTGGGCCACAACAAGTTTCCGCGTCTCCATTGCACTGCGCATACAACAAAACGCTCCCCAAACTTGGCACTCACCCACGCAGCCGACTTTTCCGACTTTCCACGACGCTCACGCAACGCTCACGCTAGTGACAGCATTATTTATAGTTCGACGTAGCGCCAAAGCGAATGAGCACATTTCGCCTACGGCTTAGGCCGCCCTCCTAGTGTGGCTGCTCGGTGTCTGCAGGCAGCGAGGGTCTGCTAGCTTCCTGTGTTCGCACCTATGTCACCTGTGCTTGCTTGTCAGAGACAGACTATCGCAAAACATACAACTCACTCCATGAATTGATTGCTACGGCATCTGTTATCAGCAGTCACAACTAGCAACACCAGTAGAAGCCGACTGCATGCAAAGAATAGGAATGTGCAGTGGGATTTACGTGAACTCGGCGCAACGCAGATCTTTCCGGCATAGGCTTGAGAATCTTACGGGAACACTTGTACTGTTTCTAAATAAAGTGTAGGCGTGGGAGGAGGGTGCTTCCCGCGCACTAATAACAGCACGCTTGCCAATTGTGGATGCTAATCATTCGCTTGTATCTTCCTAGACACATCTGCAGGCTGAGAATTATTCCACTTGCATGGCAAGGTGCGCATGTAGGTGTGTTAAAAATTCTGGAGGCACCGGGTATTGATCCCAGTACCTCTCGCATACTAAGCTAGTGCTCTACCACCTGAGCTACGCCCGTCCCCCCCCCCCCCCCCCCCGAAGACTAATGCTGCTACAAACAGCCATATAGATGACACAGACCCTTGCACTCCCATTATTCAGCAGACAAACACTACTCTCTATGTATCCGTTAGGGTGTCTTTCAGGTTTCGTGCATTCTGTATCGAATCGTAGTTGGCCACAATGAAAGTGGCACGTATAACGTCGAAAATAGAGTTCGGACACCGCTCTGAGTAAGTCGAACGTGTTGTCCACCCTCTAGACTTCAATGAGGTTAAGCCGTGATACCTAAGACAGATCTGCACTCGATGACACCTCGATAACAGTCGGTCCCCACACTTACACCTTGCTCTCCTTACATCAGTTTACATCATATCAGTCTGTGACGCTGGCTTTGCAACATCTTGCGTGCCTTTAGGTTCGCCGCGACCAACACTTACAATGCACTGACCACAAAAAATGGAGGCGCCGCGGCTTGAACGCTGCACCTTTCACATGCGAAGCGAACGCGCTACCAACTGAGCTACGCCACATGCACCACCAAACTGCGCTATTCCCCATTCTTTGCGACTCTGATGCGCACGGACACGATGGTTGGTTGGTTTTTAGCGGTGAAGGGAGCAGAGTACAAAGGCGCGGACACGTTCATATACACAAACGTTCCAAGTAGTTTCGATGCTCTGGTATTACAAATGCAAATTCCGTCTGTTTTTAACGTCTTAAATTGAAAGAGCCGTCACAAATTGCTCCGTTTTCGCTCCTTATCGACAATCATACAGCACCTGAGGTAACAAACACATCTCGAGCCCCATTGTGCACTCCATTATTCATGCCAACTCAGTGCCTCGCTCTTTACTACTGTGTACTAATCTTGTCCTCCAACTGCAAAACCCTGGGCCACAACAAGTTTCCGCGTCTCCATTGCACTGCGCATACAACAAAACACTCCCCAAACTTGGCACTCACCCACGCAGCCGACTTTTCCGACTTTCCACGACGCTCACGCAACGCTCACGCTAGTGACAGCATTATTTATAGTTCGACGTCGCGCCAAAGCGAATGAGCACATTTCGCCTACGGCTTAGGCCGCCCTCCTAGTGTGGCTGCTCGGTGTCTGCAGGCAGCGAGGGTCTGCTAGCTTCCTGTGTTCGCACCTATGTCACCTGTGCTTGCTTGTCAGAGACAGACTATCGCAAAACATACAACTCACTCCATGAATTGATTGCTACGGCATCTGTTATCAGCAGTCACAACTAGCAACACCAGTAGCAGCCGACTGCACGCAAAGAATAGGAATGTGCAGTGGGATTTACGTGAACTCGGCGCAACGCAGATCTTTCCGGCATAGGCTTGAGAATCTTACGGGAACACTTGTACTGTTTCTAAATAAAGTGTAGGCGCGGGAGGAGGGTGCTTCCCGCGCACTAATAACAGCACGCTTGCCAATTGTGGATGCTAATCATTCGCTTGTATCTTCCTAGACACATCTGCAGGCTGAGAATTATTCCACTTGCATGGCAAGGTGCGCATGTAGGTGTGTTAAAAATTCTGGAGGCACCGGGTATTGATCCCAGTACCTCTCGCATACTAAGCTAGCGCTCTACCACCTGAGCTACGCCCGCCCCCCCGAAGACTGAAGGTGCTACAAACAGCCATATAGATGACACAGACCCTTGCACTCCCATTATTCAGCAGACAAACACTACTCTCTATGTATCCGTTAGGGTGTCTTTCAGGTTTCGTGCATTCTGTATCGAATCGTAGTTGGCCACAATGAAAGTGGCACGTATAACGTCGAAAATAGAGTTCGGACACCGCTCTGAGTAAGTCGAACGTGTTGTCCACCCTCTAGACTTCAATGAGGTTAAGCCGTGATACCTAAGACAGATCTGCACTCGATGACACCTCGATAACAGCCGGTCCCCACACTTACACCTTGCTCTCCTTACATCAGTTTACATCATATCAGTCTGTGACGCTGGCTTTGCAACATCTTGCGTGCCTTTAGGTTCGCCGCGACCAACACTTACAATGCACTGACCACAAAAAATGGAGGCGCCGCGGCTTGAACGCTGCACCTTTCACATGCGAAGCGAACGCGCTACCAACTGAGCTACGCCACATGCACGACCAAACTGCGCTATTCCCCATTCTTTGCGACTCTGATGCGCACGGACACGATGGTTGGTTGGTTTTTAGCGGTGAAGGGAGCAGAGTACAAAGGCGCGGACACGTTCATATACACAAACGTTCCAAGTAGTTTCGATGCTCTGGTATTACAAATGCAAATTCCGTCTGTTTTTAACGTCTTAAATTGAAAGAGCCGTCACAAATTGCTCCGTTTTCGCTCCTTATCGACAATCATACAGCACCTGAGGTAACAAACACATCTCGAGCCCCATTGTGCACTCCATTATTCATGCCAACTCAGTGCCTCGCTCTTTACTACTGTGTACTAATCTTGTCCTCCAACTGCAAAACCCTGGGCCACAACAAGTTTCCGCGTCTCCATTGCACTGCGCATACAACAAAACGCTCCCCAAACTTGGCACTCACCCACGCAGCCGACTTTTCCGACTTTCCACGACGCTCACGCTAGTGACAGCATTATTTATAGTTCGACGTCGCGCCAAAGCGAATGAGCACATTTCGCCTACGGCTTAGGCCGCCCTCCTAGTGTGGCTGCTCGGTGTCTGCAGGCAGCGAGGGTCTGCTAGCTTCCTGTGTTCGCACCTATGTCACCTGTGCTTGCTTGTCAGAGACAGACTATCGCAAAACATACAACTCACTCCATGAATTGATTGCTACGGCATCTGTTATCAGCAGTCACAACTAGCAACACCAGTAGCAGCCGACTGCACGCAAAGAATAGGAATGTGCAGTGGGATTTACGTGAACTCGGCGCAACGCAGATCTTTCCGGCATAGGCTTGAGAATCTTACGGGAACACTTGTACTGTTTCTAAATAAAGTGTAGGCGCGGGAGGAGGGTGCTTCCCGCGCACTAATAACAGCACGCTTGCCAATTGTGGATGCTAATCATTCGCTTGTATCTTCCTAGACACATCTGCAGGCTGAGAATTATTCCACTTGCATGGCAAGGTGCGCATGTAGGTGTGTTAAAAATTCTGGAGGCACCGGGTATTGATCCCAGTACCTCTCGCATACTAAGCTAGCGCTCTACCACCTGAGCTACGCCCGCCCCCCCGAAGACTAATGGTGCTACAAACAGCCATATAGACGACACAGACCCTTGCACTCCCATTATTCAGCAGACAAACACTACTCTCTATGTATCCGTTAGGGTGTCTTTCAGGTTTCGTGCATTCTGTATCGAATCGTAGTTGGCCACAATGAAAGTGGCACGTATAACGTCGAAAATAGAGTTCGGACACCGCTCTGAGTAAGTCGAACGTGTTGTCCACCCTCTAGACTTCAATGAGGTTAAGCCGTGATACCTAAGACAGATCTGCACTCGATGACACCTCGATAACAGCCGGTCCCCACACTTACACCTTGCTCTCCTTACATCAGTTTACATCATATCAGTCTGTGACGCTGGCTTTGCAACATCTTGCGTGCCTTTAGGTTCGCCGCGACCAACACTTACAATGCACTGACCACAAAAAATGGAGGCGCCGCGGCTTGAACGCTGCACCTTTCACATGCGAAGCGAACGCGCTACCAACTGAGCTACGCCACATGCACGACCAAACTGCGCTATTCCCCATTCTTTGCGACTCTGATGCGCACGGACACGATGGTTGGTTGGTTTTTAGCGGTGAAGGGAGCAGAGTACAAAGGCGCGGACACGTTCATATACACAAACGTTCCAAGTAGTTTCGATGCTCTGGTATTACAAATGCAAATTCCGTCTGTTTTTAACGTCTTAAATTGAAAGAGCCGTCACAAATTGCTCCGTTTTCGCTCCTTATCGACAATCATACAGCACCTGAGGTAACAAACACATCTCGAGCCCCATTGTGCACTCCATTATTCATGCCAACTCAGTGCCTCGCTCTTTACTACTGTGTACTAATCTTGTCCTCCAACTGCAAAACCCTGGGCCACAACAAGTTTCCGCGTCTCCATTGCACTGCGCATACAACAAAACGCTCCCCAAACTTGGCACTCACCCACGCAGCCGACTTTTCCGACTTTCCACGACACTCACGCAACGCTCACGCTAGTGACAGCATTATTTATAGTTCGACGTCGCGCCAAAGCGAATGAGCACATTTCGCCTACGGCTTAGGCCGCCCTCCTAGTGTGGCTGCTCGGTGTCTGCAGGCAGCGAGGGTCTGCTAGCTTCCTGTGTTCGCACCTATGTCACCTGTGCTTGCTTGTCAGAGACAGACTATCGCAAAACATACAACTCACTCCATGAATTGATTGCTACGGCATCTGTTATCAGCAGTCACAACTAGCAACACCAGTAGCAGCCGACTGCACGCAAAGAATAGGAATGTGCAGTGGGATTTACGTGAACTCGGCGCAACGCAGATCTTTCCGGCATAGGCTTGAGAATCTTACGGGAACACTTGTACTGTTTCTAAATAAAGTGTAGGCGCGGGAGGAGGGTGCTTCCCGCGCACTAATAACAGCACGCTTGCCAATTGTGGATGCTAATCATTCGCTTGTATCTTCCTAGACACATCTGCAGGCTGAGAATTATTCCACTTGCATGGCAAGGTGCGCATGTAGGTGTGTTAAAAATTCTGGAGGCACCGGGTATTGATCCCAGTACCTCTCGCATACTAAGCTAGCGCTCTACCACCTGAGCTACGCCCGCCCCCCCGAAGACTGAAGGTGCTACAAACAGCCATATAGATGACACAGACCCTTGCACTCCCATTATTCAGCAGACAAACACTACTCTCTATGTATCCGTTAGGGTGTCTTTCAGGTTTCGTGCATTCTGTATCGAATCGTAGTTGGCCACAATGAAAGTGGCACGTATAACGTCGAAAATAGAGTTCGGACACCGCTCTGAGTAAGTCGAACGTGTTGTCCACCCTCTAGACTTCAATGAGGTTAAGCCGTGATACCTAAGACAGATCTGCACTCGATGACACCTCGATAACAGCCGGTCCCCACACTTACACCTTGCTCTCCTTACATCAGTTTACATCATATCAGTCTGTGACGCTGGCTTTGCAACATCTTGCGTGCCTTTAGGTTCGCCGCGACCAACACTTACAATGCACTGACCACAAAAAATGGAGGCGCCGCGGCTTGAACGCTGCACCTTTCACATGCGAAGCGAACGCGCTACCAACTGAGCTACGCCACATGCACGACCAAACTGCGCTATTCCCCATTCTTTGCGACTCTGATGCGCACGGACACGATGGTTGGTTGGTTTTTAGCGGTGAAGGGAGCAGAGTACAAAGGCGCGGACACGTTCATATACACAAACGTTCCAAGTAGTTTCGATGCTCTGGTATTACAAATGCAAATTCCGTCTGTTTTTAACGTCTTAAATTGAAAGAGCCGTCACAAATTGCTCCGTTTTCGCTCCTTATCGACAATCATACAGCACCTGAGGTAACAAACACATCTCGAGCCCCATTGTGCACTCCATTATTCATGCCAACTCAGTGCCTCGCTCTTTACTACTGTGTACTAATCTTGTCCTCCAACTGCAAAACCCTGGGCCACAACAAGTTTCCGCGTCTCCATTGCACTGCGCATACAACAAAACGCTCCCCAAACTTGGCACTCACCCACGCAGCCGACTTTTCCGACTTTCCACGACGCTCACGCTAGTGACAGCATTATTTATAGTTCGACGTCGCGCCAAAGCGAATGAGCACATTTCGCCTACGGCTTAGGCCGCCCTCCTAGTGTGGCTGCTCGGTGTCTGCAGGCAGCGAGGGTCTGCTAGCTTCCTGTGTTCGCACCTATGTCACCTGTGCTTGCTTGTCAGAGACAGACTATCGCAAAACATACAACTCACTCCATGAATTGATTGCTACGGCATCTGTTATCAGCAGTCACAACTAGCAACACCAGTAGCAGCCGACTGCACGCAAAGAATAGGAATGTGCAGTGGGATTTACGTGAACTCGGCGCAACGCAGATCTTTCCGGCATAGGCTTGAGAATCTTACGGGAACACTTGTACTGTTTCTAAATAAAGTGTAGGCGCGGGAGGAGGGTGCTTCCCGCGCACTAATAACAGCACGCTTGCCAATTGTGGATGCTAATCATTCGCTTGTATCTTCCTAGACACATCTGCAGGCTGAGAATTATTCCACTTGCATGGCAAGGTGCGCATGTAGGTGTGTTAAAAATTCTGGAGGCACCGGGTATTGATCCCAGTACCTCTCGCATACTAAGCTAGCGCTCTACCACCTGAGCTACGCCCGCCCCCCCGAAGACTAATGGTGCTACAAACAGCCATATAGACGACACAGACCCTTGCACTCCCATTATTCAGCAGACAAACACTACTCTCTATGTATCCGTTAGGGTGTCTTTCAGGTTTCGTGCATTCTGTATCGAATCGTAGTTGGCCACAATGAAAGTGGCACGTATAACGTCGAAAATAGAGTTCGGACACCGCTCTGAGTAAGTCGAACGTGTTGTCCACCCTCTAGACTTCAATGAGGTTAAGCCGTGATACCTAAGACAGATCTGCACTCGATGACACCTCGATAACAGCCGGTCCCCACACTTACACCTTGCTCTCCTTACATCAGTTTACATCATATCAGTCTGTGACGCTGGCTTTGCAACATCTTGCGTGCCTTTAGGTTCGCCGCGACCAACACTTACAATGCACTGACCACAAAAAATGGAGGCGCCGCGGCTTGAACGCTGCACCTTTCACATGCGAAGCGAACGCGCTACCAACTGAGCTACGCCACATGCACGACCAAACTGCGCTATTCCCCATTCTTTGCGACTCTGATGCGCACGGACACGATGGTTGGTTGGTTTTTAGCGGTGAAGGGAGCAGAGTACAAAGGCGCGGACACGTTCATATACACAAACGTTCCAAGTAGTTTCGATGCTCTGGTATTACAAATGCAAATTCCGTCTGTTTTTAACGTCTTAAATTGAAAGAGCCGTCACAAATTGCTCCGTTTTCGCTCCTTATCGACAATCATACAGCACCTGAGGTAACAAACACATCTCGAGCCCCATTGTGCACTCCATTATTCATGCCAACTCAGTGCCTCGCTCTTTACTACTGTGTACTAATCTTGTCCTCCAACTGCAAAACCCTGGGCCACAACAAGTTTCCGCGTCTCCATTGCACTGCGCATACAACAAAACGCTCCCCAAACTTGGCACTCACCCACGCAGCCGACTTTTCCGACTTTCCACGACACTCACGCAACGCTCACGCTAGTGACAGCATTATTTATAGTTCGACGTCGCGCCAAAGCGAATGAGCACATTTCGCCTACGGCTTAGGCCGCCCTCCTAGTGTGGCTGCTCGGTGTCTGCAGGCAGCGAGGGTCTGCTAGCTTCCTGTGTTCGCACCTATGTCACCTGTGCTTGCTTGTCAGAGACAGACTATCGCAAAACATACAACTCACTCCATGAATTGATTGCTACGGCATCTGTTATCAGCAGTCACAACTAGCAACACCAGTAGCAGCCGACTGCACGCAAAGAATAGGAATGTGCAGTGGGATTTACGTGAACTCGGCGCAACGCAGATCTTTCCGGCATAGGCTTGAGAATCTTACGGGAACACTTGTACTGTTTCTAAATAAAGTGTAGGCGCGGGAGGAGGGTGCTTCCCGCGCACTAATAACAGCACGCTTGCCAATTGTGGATGCTAATCATTCGCTTGTATCTTCCTAGACACATCTGCAGGCTGAGAATTATTCCACTTGCATGGCAAGGTGCGCATGTAGGTGTGTTAAAAATTCTGGAGGCACCGGGTATTGATCCCAGTACCTCTCGCATACTAAGCTAGCGCTCTACCACCTGAGCTACGCCCGCCCCCCGAAGACTAATGGTGCTACAAACAGCCATATAGACGACACAGACCCTTGCACTCCCATTATTCAGCAGACAAACACTACTCTCTATGTATCCGTTAGGGTGTCTTTCAGGTTTCGTGCATTCTGTATCGAATCGTAGTTGGCCACAATGAAAGTGGCACGTATAACGTCGAAAATAGAGTTCGGACACCGCTCTGAGTAAGTCGAACGTGTTGTCCACCCTCTAGACTTCAATGAGGTTAAGCCGTGATACCTAAGACAGATCTGCACTCGATGACACCTCGATAACAGCCGGTCCCCACACTTACACCTTGCTCTCCTTACATCAGTTTACATCATATCAGTCTGTGACGCTGGCTTTGCAACATCTTGCGTGCCTTTAGGTTCGCCGCGACCAACACTTACAATGCACTGACCACAAAAAATGGAGGCGCCGCGGCTTGAACGCTGCACCTTTCACATGCGAAGCGAACGCGCTACCAACTGAGCTACGCCACATGCACGACCAAACTTCGCTATTCCCCATTCTTTGCGACTCTGATGCGCACGGACACGATGGTTGGTTGGTTTTTAGCGGTGAAGGGAGCAGAGTACAAAGGCGCGGACACGTTCATATACACAAACGTTCCAAGTAGTTTCGATGCTCTGGTATTACAAATGCAAATTCCGTCTGTTTTTAACGTCTTAAATTGAAAGAGCCGTCACAAATTGCTCCGTTTTCGCTCCTTATCGACAATCATACAGCACCTGAGGTAACAAACACATCTCGAGCCCCATTGTGCACTCCATTATTCATGCCAACTCAGTACCTCGCTCTTTACTACTGTGTACTAATCTTGTCCTCCAACTGCAAAACCCTGGGCCACAACAAGTTTCCGCGTCTCCATTGCACTGCGCATACAACAAAACGCTCCCCAAACTTGGCACTCACCCACGCAGCCGACTTTTCCGACTTTCCACGACACTCACGCAACGCTCACGCTAGTGACAGCATTATTTATAGTTCGACGTCGCGCCAAAGCGAATGAGCACATTTCGCCTACGGCTTAGGCCGCCCTCCTAGTGTGGCTGCTCGGTGTCTGCAGGCAGCGAGGGTCTGCTAGCTTCCTGTGTTCGCACCTATGTCACCTGTGCTTGCTTGTCAGAGACAGACTATCGCAAAACATACAACTCACTCCATGAATTGATTGCTACGGCATCTGTTATCAGCAGTCACAACTAGCAACACCAGTAGCAGCCGACTGCACGCAAAGAATAGGAATGTGCAGTGGGATTTACGTGAACTCGGCGCAACGCAGATCTTTCCGGCATAGGCTTGAGAATCTTACGGGAACACTTGTACTGTTTCTAAATAAAGTGTAGGCGCGGGAGGAGGGTGCTTCCCGCGCACTAATAACAGCACGCTTGCCAATTGTGGATGCTAATCATTCGCTTGTATCTTCCTAGACACATCTGCAGGCTGAGAATTATTCCACTTGCATGGCAAGGTGCGCATGTAGGTGTGTTAAAAATTCTGGAGGCACCGGGTATTGATCCCAGTACCTCTCGCATACTAAGCTAGCGCTCTACCACCTGAGCTACGCCCGCCCCCCCGAAGACTAATGGTGCTACAAACAGCCATATAGACGACACAGACCCTTGCACTCCCATTATTCAGCAGACAAACACTACTCTCTATGTATCCGTTAGGGTGTCTTTCAGGTTTCGTGCATTCTGTATCGAATCGTAGTTGGCCACAATGAAAGTGGCACGTATAACGTCGAAAATAGAGTTCGGACACCGCTCTGAGTAAGTCGAACGTGTTGTCCACCCTCTAGACTTCAATGAGGTTAAGCCGTGATACCTAAGACAGATCTGCACTCGATGACACCTCGATAACAGCCGGTCCCCACACTTACACCTTGCTCTCCTTACATCAGTTTACATCATATCAGTCTGTGACGCTGGCTTTGCAACATCTTGCGTGCCTTTAGGTTCGCCGCGACCAACACTTACAATGCACTGACCACAAAAAATGGAGGCGCCGCGGCTTGAACGCTGCACCTTTCACATGCGAAGCGAACGCGCTACCAACTGAGCTACGCCACATGCACGACCAAACTGCGCTATTCCCCATTCTTTGCGACTCTGATGCGCACGGACACGATGGTTGGTTGGTTTTTAGCGGTGAAGGGAGCAGAGTACAAAGGCGCGGACACGTTCATATACACAAACGTTCCAAGTAGTTTCGATGCTCTGGTATTACAAATGCAAATTCCGTCTGTTTTTAACGTCTTAAATTGAAAGAGCCGTCACAAATTGCTCCGTTTTCGCTCCTTATCGACAATCATACAGCACCTGAGGTAACAAACACATCTCGAGCCCCATTGTGCACTCCATTATTCATGCCAACTCAGTGCCTCGCTCTTACTACTGTGTACTAATCTTGTCCTCCAACTGCAAAACCCTGGGCCACAACAAGTTTCCGCGTCTCCATTGCACTGCACATACAACAAAACGCTCCCCAAACTTGGCACTCACCCACGCAGCCGACTTTTCCGACTTTCCACGACGCTCACGCAACGCTCACGCTAGTGACAGCATTATTTATAGTTCGACGTCGCGCCAAAGCGAATGAGCACATTTCGCCTACGGCTTAGGCCGCCCTCCTAGTGTGGCTGCTCGGTGTCTGCAGGCAGCGAGGGTCTGCTAGCTTCCTGTGTTCGCACCTATGTCACCTGTGCTTGCTTGTCAGAGACAGACTATCGCAAAACATACAACTCACTCCATGAATTGATTGCTACGGCATCTGTTATCAGCAGTCACAACTAGCAACACCAGTAGCAGCCGACTGCATGCAAAGAATAGGAATGTGCAGTGGGATTTACGTGAACTCGGCGCAACGCAGATCTTTCCGGCATAGGCTTGAGAATCTTACGGGAACACTTGTACTGTTTCTAAATAAAGTGTAGGCGTGGGAGGAGGGTGCTTCCCGCGCACTAATAACAGCACGCTTGCCAATTGTGGATGCTAATCATTCGCTTGTATCTTCCTAGACACATCTGCAGGCTGAGAATTATTCCACTTGCATGGCAAGGTGCGCATGTAGGTGTGTTAAAAATTCTGGAGGCACCGGGTATTGATCCCAGTACCTCTCGCATACTAAGCTAGCGCTCTACCACCTGAGCTACGCCCGCCCCCCCGAAGACTAATGGTGCTACAAACAGCCATATAGACGACACAGACCCTTGCACTCCCATTATTCAGCAGACAAACACTACTCTCTATGTATCCGTTAGGGTGTCTTTCAGGTTTCGTGCATTCTGTATCGAATCGTAGTTGGCCACAATGAAAGTGGCACGTATAACGTCGAAAATAGAGTTCGGACACCGCTCTGAGTAAGTCGAACGTGTTGTCCACCCTCTAGACTTCAATGAGGTTAAGCCGTGATACCTAAGACAGATCTGCACTCGATGACACCTCGATAACAGCCGGTCCCCACACTTACACCTTGCTCTCCTTACATCAGTTTACATCATATCAGTCTGTGACGCTGGCTTTGCAACATCTTGCGTGCCTTTAGGTTCGCCGCGACCAACACTTACAATGCACTGACCACAAAAAATGGAGGCGCCGCGGCTTGAACGCTGCACCTTTCACATGCGAAGCGAACGCGCTACCAACTGAGCTACGCCACATGCACGACCAAACTGCGCTATTCCCCATTCTTTGCGACTCTGATGCGCACGGACACGATGGTTGGTTGGTTTTTAGCGGTGAAGGGAGCAGAGTACAAAGGCGCGGACACGTTCATATACACAAACGTTCCAAGTAGTTTCGATGCTCTGGTATTACAAATGCAAATTCCGTCTGTTTTTAACGTCTTAAATTGAAAGAGCCGTCACAAATTGCTCCGTTTTCGCTCCTTATCGACAATCATACAGCACCTGAGGTAACAAACACATCTCGAGCCCCATTGTGCACTCCATTATTCATGCCAACTCAGTGCCTCGCTCTTACTACTGTGTACTAATCTTGTCCTCCAACTGCAAAACCCTGGGCCACAACAAGTTTCCGCGTCTCCATTGCACTGCACATACAACAAAACGCTCCCCAAACTTGGCACTCACCCACGCAGCCGACTTTTCCGACTTTCCACGACGCTCACGCAACGCTCACGCTAGTGACAGCATTATTTATAGTTCGACGTCGCGCCAAAGCGAATGAGCACATTTCGCCTACGGCTTAGGCCGCCCTCCTAGTGTGGCTGCTCGGTGTCTGCAGGCAGCGAGGGTCTGCTAGCTTCCTGTGTTCGCACCTATGTCACCTGTGCTTGCTTGTCAGAGACAGACTATCGCAAAACATACAACTCACTCCATGAATTGATTGCTACGGCATCTGTTATCAGCAGTCACAACTAGCAACACCAGTAGCAGCCGACTGCATGCAAAGAATAGGAATGTGCAGTGGGATTTACGTGAACTCGGCGCAACGCAGATCTTTCCGGCATAGGCTTGAGAATCTTACGGGAACACTTGTACTGTTTCTAAATAAAGTGTAGGCGTGGGAGGAGGGTGCTTCCCGCGCACTAATAACAGCACGCTTGCCAATTGTGGATGCTAATCATTCGCTTGTATCTTCCTAGACACATCTGCAGGCTGAGAATTATTCCACTTGCATGGCAAGGTGCGCATGTAGGTGTGTTAAAAATTCTGGAGGCACCGGGTATTGATCCCAGTACCTCTCGCATACTAAGCTAGCGCTCTACCACCTGAGCTACGCCCGTCCCCCCCCCCCCCCCCCGAAGACTAATGCTGCTACAAACAGCCATATAGATGACACAGACCCTTGCACTCCCATTATTCAGCAGACAAACACTACTCTCTATGTATCCGTTAGGGTGTCTTTCAGGTTTCGTGCATTCTGTATCGAATCGTAGTTGGCCACAATGAAAGTGGCACGTATAACGTCGAAAATAGAGTTCGGACACCGCTCTGAGTAAGTCGAACGTGTTGTCCACCCTCTAGACTTCAATGAGGTTAAGCCGTGATACCTAAGACAGATCTGCACTCGATGACACCTCGATAACAGTCGGTCCCCACACTTACACCTTGCTCTCCTTACATCAGTTTACATCATATCAGTCTGTGACGCTGGCTTTGCAACATCTTGCGTGCCTTTAGGTTCGCCGCGACCAACACTTACAATGCACTGACCACAAAAAATGGAGGCGCCGCGGCTTGAACGCTGCACCTTTCACATGCGAAGCGAACGCGCTACCAACTGAGCTACGCCACATGCACCACCAAACTGCGCTATTCCCCATTCTTTGCGACTCTGATGCGCACGGACACGATGGTTGGTTGGTTTTTAGCGGTGAAGGGAGCAGAGTACAAAGGCGCGGACACGTTCATATACACAAACGTTCCAAGTAGTTTCGATGCTCTGGTATTACAAATGCAAATTCCGTCTGTTTTTAACGTCTTAAATTGAAAGAGCCGTCACAAATTGCTCCGTTTTCGCTCCTTATCGACAATCATACAGCACCTGAGGTAACAAACACATCTCGAGCCCCATTGTGCACTCCATTATTCATGCCAACTCAGTGCCTCGCTCTTTACTACTGTGTACTAATCTTGTCCTCCAACTGCAAAACCCTGGGCCACAACAAGTTTCCGCGTCTCCATTGCACTGCGCATACAACAAAACACTCCCCAAACTTGGCACTCACCCACGCAGCCGACTTTTCCGACTTTCCACGACGCTCACGCAACGCTCACGCTAGTGACAGCATTATTTATAGTTCGACGTCGCGCCAAAGCGAATGAGCACATTTCGCCTACGGCTTAGGCCGCCCTCCTAGTGTGGCTGCTCGGTGTCTGCAGGCAGCGAGGGTCTGCTAGCTTCCTGTGTTCGCACCTATGTCACCTGTGCTTGCTTGTCAGAGACAGACTATCGCAAAACATACAACTCACTCCATGAATTGATTGCTACGGCATCTGTTATCAGCAGTCACAACTAGCAACACCAGTAGCAGCCGACTGCACGCAAAGAATAGGAATGTGCAGTGGGATTTACGTGAACTCGGCGCAACGCAGATCTTTCCGGCATAGGCTTGAGAATCTTACGGGAACACTTGTACTGTTTCTAAATAAAGTGTAGGCGCGGGAGGAGGGTGCTTCCCGCGCACTAATAACAGCACGCTTGCCAATTGTGGATGCTAATCATTCGCTTGTATCTTCCTAGACACATCTGCAGGCTGAGAATTATTCCACTTGCATGGCAAGGTGCGCATGTAGGTGTGTTAAAAATTCTGGAGGCACCGGGTATTGATCCCAGTACCTCTCGCATACTAAGCTAGCGCTCTACCACCTGAGCTACGCCCGCCCCCCCGAAGACTGAAGGTGCTACAAACAGCCATATAGACGACACAGACCCTTGCACTCCCATTATTCAGCAGACAAACACTACTCTCTATGTATCCGTTAGGGTGTCTTTCAGGTTTCGTGCATTCTGTATCGAATCGTAGTTGGCCACAATGAAAGTGGCACGTATAACGTCGAAAATAGAGTTCGGACACCGCTCTGAGTAAGTCGAACGTGTTGTCCACCCTCTAGACTTCAATGAGGTTAAGCCGTGATACCTAAGACAGATCTGCACTCGATGACACCTCGATAACAGCCGGTCCCCACACTTACACCTTGCTCTCCTTACATCAGTTTACATCATATCAGTCTGTGACGCTGGCTTTGCAACATCTTGCGTGCCTTTAGGTTCGCCGCGACCAACACTTACAATGCACTGACCACAAAAAATGGAGGCGCCGCGGCTTGAACGCTGCACCTTTCACATGCGAAGCGAACGCGCTACCAACTGAGCTACGCCACATGCACGACCAAACTGCGCTATTCCCCATTCTTTGCGACTCTGATGCGCACGGACACGATGGTTGGTTGGTTTTTAGCGGTGAAGGGAGCAGAGTACAAAGGCGCGGACACGTTCATATACACAAACGTTCCAAGTAGTTTCGATGCTCTGGTATTACAAATGCAAATTCCGTCTGTTTTTAACGTCTTAAATTGAAAGAGCCGTCACAAATTGCTCCGTTTTCGCTCCTTATCGACAATCATACAGCACCTGAGGTAACAAACACATCTCGAGCCCCATTGTGCACTCCATTATTCATGCCAACTCAGTGCCTCGCTCTTTACTACTGTGTACTAATCTTGTCCTCCAACTGCAAAACCCTGGGCCACAACAAGTTTCCGCGTCTCCATTGCACTGCGCATACAACAAAACGCTCCCCAAACTTGGCACTCACCCACGCAGCCGACTTTTCCGACTTTCCACGACGCTCACGCTAGTGACAGCATTATTTATAGTTCGACGTCGCGCCAAAGCGAATGAGCACATTTCGCCTACGGCTTAGGCCGCCCTCCTAGTGTGGCTGCTCGGTGTCTGCAGGCAGCGAGGGTCTGCTAGCTTCCTGTGTTCGCACCTATGTCACCTGTGCTTGCTTGTCAGAGACAGACTATCGCAAAACATACAACTCACTCCATGAATTGATTGCTACGGCATCTGTTATCAGCAGTCACAACTAGCAACACCAGTAGCAGCCGACTGCACGCAAAGAATAGGAATGTGCAGTGGGATTTACGTGAACTCGGCGCAACGCAGATCTTTCCGGCATAGGCTTGAGAATCTTACGGGAACACTTGTACTGTTTCTAAATAAAGTGTAGGCGCGGGAGGAGGGTGCTTCCCGCGCACTAATAACAGCACGCTTGCCAATTGTGGATGCTAATCATTCGCTTGTATCTTCCTAGACACATCTGCAGGCTGAGAATTATTCCACTTGCATGGCAAGGTGCGCATGTAGGTGTGTTAAAAATTCTGGAGGCACCGGGTATTGATCCCAGTACCTCTCGCATACTAAGCTAGCGCTCTACCACCTGAGCTACGCCCGCCCCCCCGAAGACTAATGGTGCTACAAACAGCCATATAGACGACACAGACCCTTGCACTCCCATTATTCAGCAGACAAACACTACTCTCTATGTATCCGTTAGGGTGTCTTTCAGGTTTCGTGCATTCTGTATCGAATCGTAGTTGGCCACAATGAAAGTGGCACGTATAACGTCGAAAATAGAGTTCGGACACCGCTCTGAGTAAGTCAAACGTGTTGTCCACCCTCTAGACTTCAATGAGGTTAAGCCGTGATACCTAAGACAGATCTGCACTCGATGACACCTCGATAACAGCCGGTCCCCACACTTACACCTTGCTCTCCTTACATCAGTTTACATCATATCAGTCTGTGACGCTGGCTTTGCAACATCTTGCGTGCCTTTAGGTTCGCCGCGACCAACACTTACAATGCACTGACCACAAAAAATGGAGGCGCCGCGGCTTGAACGCTGCACCTTTCACATGCGAAGCGAACGCGCTACCAACTGAGCTACGCCACATGCACGACCAAACTGCGCTATTCCCCATTCTTTGCGACTCTGATGCGCACGGACACGATGGTTGGTTGGTTTTTAGCGGTGAAGGGAGCAGAGTACAAAGGCGCGGACACGTTCATATACACAAACGTTCCAAGTAGTTTCGATGCTCTGGTATTACAAATGCAAATTCCGTCTGTTTTTAACGTCTTAAATTGAAAGAGCCGTCACAAATTGCTCCGTTTTCGCTCCTTATCGACAATCATACAGCACCTGAGGTAACAAACACATCTCGAGCCCCATTGTGCACTCCATTATTCATGCCAACTCAGTGCCTCGCTCTTTACTACTGTGTACTAATCTTGTCCTCCAACTGCAAAACCCTGGGCCACAACAAGTTTCCGCGTCTCCATTGCACTGCGCATACAACAAAACGCTCCCCAAACTTGGCACTCACCCACGCAGCCGACTTTTCCGACTTTCCACGACACTCACGCAACGCTCACGCTAGTGACAGCATTATTTATAGTTCGACGTCGCGCCAAAGCGAATGAGCACATTTCGCCTACGGCTTAGGCCGCCCTCCTAGTGTGGCTGCTCGGTGTCTGCAGGCAGCGAGGGTCTGCTAGCTTCCTGTGTTCGCACCTATGTCACCTGTGCTTGCTTGTCAGAGACAGACTATCGCAAAACATACAACTCACTCCATGAATTGATTGCTACGGCATCTGTTATCAGCAGTCACAACTAGCAACACCAGTAGCAGCCGACTGCACGCAAAGAATAGGAATGTGCAGTGGGATTTACGTGAACTCGGCGCAACGCAGATCTTTCCGGCATAGGCTTGAGAATCTTACGGGAACACTTGTACTGTTTCTAAATAAAGTGTAGGCGCGGGAGGAGGGTGCTTCCCGCGCACTAATAACAGCACGCTTGCCAATTGTGGATGCTAATCATTCGCTTGTATCTTCCTAGACACATCTGCAGGCTGAGAATTATTCCACTTGCATGGCAAGGTGCGCATGTAGGTGTGTTAAAAATTCTGGAGGCACCGGGTATTGATCCCAGTACCTCTCGCATACTAAGCTAGCGCTCTACCACCTGAGCTACGCCCGCCCCCCCGAAGACTAATGGTGCTACAAACAGCCATATAGACGACACAGACCCTTGCACTCCCATTATTCAGCAGACAAACACTACTCTCTATGTATCCGTTAGGGTGTCTTTCAGGTTTCGTGCATTCTGTATCGAATCGTAGTTGGCCACAATGAAAGTGGCACGTATAACGTCGAAAATAGAGTTCGGACACCGCTCTGAGTAAGTCGAACGTGTTGTCCACCCTCTAGACTTCAATGAGGTTAAGCCGTGATACCTAAGACAGATCTGCACTCGATGACACCTCGATAACAGCCGGTCCCCACACTTACACCTTGCTCTCCTTACATCAGTTTACATCATATCAGTCTGTGACGCTGGCTTTGCAACATCTTGCGTGCCTTTAGGTTCGCCGCGACCAACACTTACAATGCACTGACCACAAAAAATGGAGGCGCCGCGGCTTGAACGCTGCACCTTTCACATGCGAAGCGAACGCGCTACCAACTGAGCTACGCCACATGCACGACCAAACTGCGCTATTCCCCATTCTTTGCGACTCTGATGCGCACGGACACGATGGTTGGTTGGTTTTTAGCGGTGAAGGGAGCAGAGTACAAAGGCGCGGACACGTTCATATACACAAACGTTCCAAGTAGTTTCGATGCTCTGGTATTACAAATGCAAATTCCGTCTGTTTTTAACGTCTTAAATTGAAAGAGCCGTCACAAATTGCTCCGTTTTCGCTCCTTATCGACAATCATACAGCACCTGAGGTAACAAACACATCTCGAGCCCCATTGTGCACTCCATTATTCATGCCAACTCAGTGCCTCGCTCTTACTACTGTGTACTAATCTTGTCCTCCAACTGCAAAACCCTGGGCCACAACAAGTTTCCGCGTCTCCATTGCACTGCACATACAACAAAACGCTCCCCAAACTTGGCACTCACCCACGCAGCCGACTTTTCCGACTTTCCACGACGCTCACGCAACGCTCACGCTAGTGACAGCATTATTTATAGTTCGACGTCGCGCCAAAGCGAATGAGCACATTTCGCCTACGGCTTAGGCCGCCCTCCTAGTGTGGCTGCTCGGTGTCTGCAGGCAGCGAGGGTCTGCTAGCTTCCTGTGTTCGCACCTATGTCACCTGTGCTTGCTTGTCAGAGACAGACTATCGCAAAACATACAACTCACTCCATGAATTGATTGCTACGGCATCTGTTATCAGCAGTCACAACTAGCAACACCAGTAGCAGCCGACTGCACGCAAAGAATAGGAATGTGCAGTGGGATTTACGTGAACTCGGCGCAACGCAGATCTTTCCGGCATAGGCTTGAGAATCTTACGGGAACACTTGTACTGTTTCTAAATAAAGTGTAGGCGCGGGAGGAGGGTGCTTCCCGCGCACTAATAACAGCACGCTTGCCAATTGTGGATGCTAATCATTCGCTTGTATCTTCCTAGACACATCTGCAGGCTGAGAATTATTCCACTTGCATGGCAAGGTGCGCATGTAGGTGTGTTAAAAATTCTGGAGGCACCGGGTATTGATCCCAGTACCTCTCGCATACTAAGCTAGCGCTCTACCACCTGAGCTACGCCCGCCCCCCCGAAGACTAATGGTGCTACAAACAGCCATATAGACGACACAGACCCTTGCACTCCCATTATTCAGCAGACAAACACTACTCTCTATGTATCCGTTAGGGTGTCTTTCAGGTTTCGTGCATTCTGTATCGAATCGTAGTTGGCCACAATGAAAGTGGCACGTATAACGTCGAAAATAGAGTTCGGACACCGCTCTGAGTAAGTCGAACGTGTTGTCCACCCTCTAGACTTCAATGAGGTTAAGCCGTGATACCTAAGACAGATCTGCACTCGATGACACCTCGATAACAGCCGGTCCCCACACTTACACCTTGCTCTCCTTACATCAGTTTACATCATATCAGTCTGTGACGCTGGCTTTGCAACATCTTGCGTGCCTTTAGGTTCGCCGCGACCAACACTTACAATGCACTGACCACAAAAAATGGAGGCGCCGCGGCTTGAACGCTGCACCTTTCACATGCGAAGCGAACGCGCTACCAACTGAGCTACGCCACATGCACGACCAAACTGCGCTATTCCCCATTCTTTGCGACTCTGATGCGCACGGACACGATGGTTGGTTGGTTTTTAGCGGTGAAGGGAGCAGAGTACAAAGGCGCGGACACGTTCATATACACAAACGTTCCAAGTAGTTTCGATGCTCTGGTATTACAAATGCAAATTCCGTCTGTTTTTAACGTCTTAAATTGAAAGAGCCGTCACAAATTGCTCCGTTTTCGCTCCTTATCGACAATCATACAGCACCTGAGGTAACAAACACATCTCGAGCCCCATTGTGCACTCCATTATTCATGCCAACTCAGTGCCTCGCTCTTACTACTGTGTACTAATCTTGTCCTCCAACTGCAAAACCCTGGGCCACAACAAGTTTCCGCGTCTCCATTGCACTGCACATACAACAAAACGCTCCCCAAACTTGGCACTCACCCACGCAGCCGACTTTTCCGACTTTCCACGACGCTCACGCAACGCTCACGCTAGTGACAGCATTATTTATAGTTCGACGTCGCGCCAAAGCGAATGAGCACATTTCGCCTACGGCTTAGGCCGCCCTCCTAGTGTGGCTGCTCGGTGTCTGCAGGCAGCGAGGGTCTGCTAGCTTCCTGTGTTCGCACCTATGTCACCTGTGCTTGCTTGTCAGAGACAGACTATCGCAAAACATACAACTCACTCCATGAATTGATTGCTACGGCATCTGTTATCAGCAGTCACAACTAGCAACACCAGTAGCAGCCGACTGCACGCAAAGAATAGGAATGTGCAGTGGGATTTACGTGAACTCGGCGCAACGCAGATCTTTCCGGCATAGGCTTGAGAATCTTACGGGAACACTTGTACTGTTTCTAAATAAAGTGTAGGCGCGGGAGGAGGGTGCTTCCCGCGCACTAATAACAGCACGCTTGCCAATTGTGGATGCTAATCATTCGCTTGTATCTTCCTAGACACATCTGCAGGCTGAGAATTATTCCACTTGCATGGCAAGGTGCGCATGTAGGTGTGTTAAAAATTCTGGAGGCACCGGGTATTGATCCCAGTACCTCTCGCATACTAAGCTAGCGCTCTACCACCTGAGCTACGCCCGCCCCCCCGAAGACTAATGGTGCTACAAACAGCCATATAGACGACACAGACCCTTGCACTCCCATTATTCAGCAGACAAACACTACTCTCTATGTATCCGTTAGGGTGTCTTTCAGGTTTCGTGCATTCTGTATCGAATCGTAGTTGGCCACAATGAAAGTGGCACGTATAACGTCGAAAATAGAGTTCGGACACCGCTCTGAGTAAGTCGAACGTGTTGTCCACCCTCTAGACTTCAATGAGGTTAAGCCGTGATACCTAAGACAGATCTGCACTCGATGACACCTCGATAACAGCCGGTCCCCACACTTACACCTTGCTCTCCTTACATCAGTTTACATCATATCAGTCTGTGACGCTGGCTTTGCAACATCTTGCGTGCCTTTAGGTTCGCCGCGACCAACACTTACAATGCACTGACCACAAAAAATGGAGGCGCCGCGGCTTGAACGCTGCACCTTTCACATGCGAAGCGAACGCGCTACCAACTGAGCTACGCCACATGCACGACCAAACTGCGCTATTCCCCATTCTTTGCGACTCTGATGCGCACGGACACGATGGTTGGTTGGTTTTTAGCGGTGAAGGGAGCAGAGTACAAAGGCGCGGACACGTTCATATACACAAACGTTCCAAGTAGTTTCGATGCTCTGGTATTACAAATGCAAATTCCGTCTGTTTTTAACGTCTTAAATTGAAAGAGCCGTCACAAATTGCTCCGTTTTCGCTCCTTATCGACAATCATACAGCACCTGAGGTAACAAACACATCTCGAGCCCCATTGTGCACTCCATTATTCATGCCAACTCAGTGCCTCGCTCTTTACTACTGTGTACTAATCTTGTCCTCCAACTGCAAAACCCTGGGCCACAACAAGTTTCCGCGTCTCCATTGCACTGCGCATACAACAAAACGCTCCCCAAACTTTTCACTCACCCACGCAGCCGACTTTTCCGACTTTCCACGACGCTCACGCAACGCTCACGCTAGTGACAGCATTATTTATAGTTCGACGTCGCGCCAAAGCGAATGAGCACATTTCGCCTACGGCTTAGGCCGCCCTCCTAGTGTGGCTGCTCGGTGTCTGCAGGCAGCGAGGGTCTGCTAGCTTCCTGTGTTCGCACCTATGTCACCTGTGCTTGCTTGTCAGAGACAGACTATCGCAAAACATACAACTCACTCCATGAATTGATTGCTACGGCATCTGTTATCAGCAGTCACAACTAGCAACACCAGTAGCAGCCGACTGCACGCAAAGAATAGGAATGTGCAGTGGGATTTACGTGAACTCGGCGCAACGCAGATCTTTCCGGCATAGGCTTGAGAATCTTACGGGAACACTTGTACTGTTTCTAAATAAAGTGTAGGCGCGGGAGGAGGGTGCTTCCCGCGCACTAATAACAGCACGCTTGCCAATTGTGGATGCTAATCATTCGCTTGTATCTTCCTAGACACATCTGCAGGCTGAGAATTATTCCACTTGCATGGCAAGGTGCGCATGTAGGTGTGTTAAAAATTCTGGAGGCACCGGGTATTGATCCCAGTACCTCTCGCATACTAAGCTAGCGCTCTACCACCTGAGCTACGCCCGCCCCCCCGAAGACTAATGGTGCTACAAACAGCCATATAGACGACACAGACCCTTGCACTCCCATTATTCAGCAGACAAACACTACTCTCTATGTATCCGTTAGGGTGTCTTTCAGGTTTCGTGCATTCTGTATCGAATCGTAGTTGGCCACAATGAAAGTGGCACGTATAACGTCGAAAATAGAGTTCGGACACCGCTCTGAGTAAGTCGAACGTGTTGTCCACCCTCTAGACTTCAATGAGGTTAAGCCGTGATACCTAAGACAGATCTGCACTCGATGACACCTCGATAACAGCCGGTCCCCACACTTACACCTTGCTCTCCTTACATCAGTTTACATCATATCAGTCTGTGACGCTGGCTTTGCAACATCTTGCGTGCCTTTAGGTTCGCCGCGACCAACACTTACAATGCACTGACCACAAAAAATGGAGGCGCCGCGGCTTGAACGCTGCACCTTTCACATGCGAAGCGAACGCGCTACCAACTGAGCTACGCCACATGCACGACCAAACTGCGCTATTCCCCATTCTTTGCGACTCTGATGCGCACGGACACGATGGTTGGTTGGTTTTTAGCGGTGAAGGGAGCAGAGTACAAAGGCGCGGACACGTTCATATACACAAACGTTCCAAGTAGTTTCGATGCTCTGGTATTACAAATGCAAATTCCGTCTGTTTTTAACGTCTTAAATTGAAAGAGCCGTCACAAATTGCTCCGTTTTCGCTCCTTATCGACAATCATACAGCACCTGAGGTAACAAACACATCTCGAGCCCCATTGTGCACTCCATTATTCATGCCAACTCAGTGCCTCGCTCTTTACTACTGTGTACTAATCTTGTCCTCCAACTGCAAAACCCTGGGCCACAACAAGTTTCCGCGTCTCCATTGCACTGCGCATACAACAAAACGCTCCCCAAACTTTTCACTCACCCACGCAGCCGACTTTTCCGACTTTCCACGACGCTCACGCAACGCTCACGCTAGTGACAGCATTATTTATAGTTCGACGTCGCGCCAAAGCGAATGAGCACATTTCGCCTACGGCTTAGGCCGCCCTCCTAGTGTGGCTGCTCGGTGTCTGCAGGCAGCGAGGGTCTGCTAGCTTCCTGTGTTCGCACCTATGTCACCTGTGCTTGCTTGTCAGAGACAGACTATCGCAAAACATACAACTCACTCCATGAATTGATTGCTACGGCATCTGTTATCAGCAGTCACAACTAGCAACACCAGTAGCAGCCGACTGCACGCAAAGAATAGGAATGTGCAGTGGGATTTACGTGAACTCGGCGCAACGCAGATCTTTCCGGCATAGGCTTGAGAATCTTACGGGAACACTTGTACTGTTTCTAAATAAAGTGTAGGCGCGGGAGGAGGGTGCTTCCCGCGCACTAATAACAGCACGCTTGCCAATTGTGGATGCTAATCATTCGCTTGTATCTTCCTAGACACATCTGCAGGCTGAGAATTATTCCACTTGCATGGCAAGGTGCGCATGTAGGTGTGTTAAAAATTCTGGAGGCACCGGGTATTGATCCCAGTACCTCTCGCATACTAAGCTAGCGCTCTACCACCTGAGCTACGCCCGCCCCCCCGAAGACTAATGGTGCTACAAACAGCCATATAGACGACACAGACCCTTGCACTCCCATTATTCAGCAGACAAACACTACTCTCTATGTATCCGTTAGGGTGTCTTTCAGGTTTCGTGCATTCTGTATCGAATCGTAGTTGGCCACAATGAAAGTGGCACGTATAACGTCGAAAATAGAGTTCGGACACCGCTCTGAGTAAGTCGAACGTGTTGTCCACCCTCTAGACTTCAATGAGGTTAAGCCGTGATACCTAAGACAGATCTGCACTCGATGACACCTCGATAACAGCCGGTCCCCACACTTACACCTTGCTCTCCTTACATCAGTTTACATCATATCAGTCTGTGACGCTGGCTTTGCAACATCTTGCGTGCCTTTAGGTTCGCCGCGACCAACACTTACAATGCACTGACCACAAAAAATGGAGGCGCCGCGGCTTGAACGCTGCACCTTTCACATGCGAAGCGAACGCGCTACCAACTGAGCTACGCCACATGCACGACCAAACTGCGCTATTCCCCATTCTTTGCGACTCTGATGCGCACGGACACGATGGTTGGTTGGTTTTTAGCGGTGAAGGGAGCAGAGTACAAAGGCGCGGACACGTTCATATACACAAACGTTCCAAGTAGTTTCGATGCTCTGGTATTACAAATGCAAATTCCGTCTGTTTTTAACGTCTTAAATTGAAAGAGCCGTCACAAATTGCTCCGTTTTCGCTCCTTATCGACAATCATACAGCACCTGAGGTAACAAACACATCTCGAGCCCCATTGTGCACTCCATTATTCATGCCAACTCAGTGCCTCGCTCTTTACTACTGTGTACTAATCTTGTCCTCCAACTGCAAAACCCTGGGCCACAACAAGTTTCCGCGTCTCCATTGCACTGCGCATACAACAAAACGCTCCCCAAACTTGGCACTCACCCACGCAGCCGACTTTTCCGACTTTCCACGACGCTCACGCAACGCTCACGCTAGTGACAGCATTATTTATAGTTCGACGTCGCGCCAAAGCGAATGAGCACATTTCGCCTACGGCTTAGGCCGCCCTCCTAGTGTGGCTGCTCGGTGTCTGCAGGCAGCGAGGGTCTGCTAGCTTCCTGTGTTCGCACCTATGTCACCTGTGCTTGCTTGTCAGAGACAGACTATCGCAAAACATACAACTCACTCCATGAATTGATTGCTACGGCATCTGTTATCAGCAGTCACAACTAGCAACACCAGTAGCAGCCGACTGCACGCAAAGAATAGGAATGTGCAGTGGGATTTACGTGAACTCGGCGCAACGCAGATCTTTCCGGCATAGGCTTGAGAATCTTACGGGAACACTTGTACTGTTTCTAAATAAAGTGTAGGCGCGGGAGGAGGGTGCTTCCCGCGCACTAATAACAGCACGCTTGCCAATTGTGGATGCTAATCATTCGCTTGTATCTTCCTAGACACATCTGCAGGCTGAGAATTATTCCACTTGCATGGCAAGGTGCGCATGTAGGTGTGTTAAAAATTCTGGAGGCACCGGGTATTGATCCCAGTACCTCTCGCATACTAAGCTAGCGCTCTACCACCTGAGCTACGCCCGCCCCCCCGAAGACTAATGGTGCTACAAACAGCCATATAGACGACACAGACCCTTGCACTCCCATTATTCAGCAGACAAACACTACTCTCTATGTATCCGTTAGGGTGTCTTTCAGGTTTCGTGCATTCTGTATCGAATCGTAGTTGGCCACAATGAAAGTGGCACGTATAACGTCGAAAATAGAGTTCGGACACCGCTCTGAGTAAGTCGAACGTGTTGTCCACCCTCTAGACTTCAATGAGGTTAAGCCGTGATACCTAAGACAGATCTGCACTCGATGACACCTCGATAACAGCCGGTCCCCACACTTACACCTTGCTCTCCTTACATCAGTTTACATCATATCAGTCTGTGACGCTGGCTTTGCAACATCTTGCGTGCCTTTAGGTTCGCCGCGACCAACACTTACAATGCACTGACCACAAAAAATGGAGGCGCCGCGGCTTGAACGCTGCACCTTTCACATGCGAAGCGAACGCGCTACCAACTGAGCTACGCCACATGCACGACCAAACTGCGCTATTCCCCATTCTTTGCGACTCTGATGCGCACGGACACGATGGTTGGTTGGTTTTTAGCGGTGAAGGGAGCAGAGTACAAAGGCGCGGACACGTTCATATACACAAACGTTCCAAGTAGTTTCGATGCTCTGGTATTACAAATGCAAATTCCGTCTGTTTTTAACGTCTTAAATTGAAAGAGCCGTCACAAATTGCTCCGTTTTCGCTCCTTATCGACAATCATACAGCACCTGAGGTAACAAACACATCTCGAGCCCCATTGTGCACTCCATTATTCATGCCAACTCAGTGCCTCGCTCTTACTACTGTGTACTAATCTTGTCCTCCAACTGCAAAACCCTGGGCCACAACAAGTTTCCGCGTCTCCATTGCACTGCGCATACAACAAAACGCTCCCCAAACTTGGCACTCACCCACGCAGCCGACTTTTCCGACTTTCCACGACGCTCACGCAACGCTCACGCTAGTGACAGCATTATTTATAGTTCGACGTCGCGCCAAAGCGAATGAGCACATTTCGCCTACGGCTTAGGCCGCCCTCCTAGTGTGGCTGCTCGGTGTCTGCAGGCAGCGAGGGTCTGCTAGCTTCCTGTGTTCGCACCTATGTCACCTGTGCTTGCTTGTCAGAGACAGACTATCGCAAAACATACAACTCACTCCATGAATTGATTGCTACGGCATCTGTTATCAGCAGTCACAACTAGCAACACCAGTAGCAGCCGACTGCACGCAAAGAATAGGAATGTGCAGTGGGATTTACGTGAACTCGGCGCAACGCAGATCTTTCCGGCATAGGCTTGAGAATCTTACGGGAACACTTGTACTGTTTCTAAATAAAGTGTAGGCGCGGGAGGAGGGTGCTTCCCGCGCACTAATAACAGCACGCTTGCCAATTGTGGATGCTAATCATTCGCTTGTATCTTCCTAGACACATCTGCAGGCTGAGAA
Organism: Schistocerca gregaria; assembly: GCF_023897955.1. NCBI lineage: Eukaryota > Metazoa > Arthropoda > Insecta > Orthoptera > Acrididae > Schistocerca > Schistocerca gregaria. The sequence continues at coordinate 650,638 of NW_026061726.1, forward strand.
TTATTCCACTTGCATGGCAAGGTGCGCATGTAGGTGTGTTAAAAATTCTGGAGGCACCGGGTATTGATCCCAGTACCTCTCGCATACTAAGCTAGCGCTCTACCACCTGAGCTACGCCCGCCCCCCCGAAGACTAATGGTGCTACAAACAGCCATATAGACGACACAGACCATTGCACTCCCATTATTCAGCAGACAAACACTACTCTCTATGTATCCGTTAGGGTGTCTTTCAGGTTTCGTGCATTCTGTATCGAATCGTAGTTGGCCACAATGAAAGTGGCACGTATAACGTCGAAAATAGAGTTCGGACACCGCTCTGTGTAAGTCGAACGTGTTGTCCACCCTCTAGACTTCAATGAGGTTAAGCCGTGATACCTAAGACAGATCTGCACTCGATGACACCTCGATAACAGCCGGTCCCCACACTTACACCTTGCTCTCCTTACATCAGTTTACATCATATCAGTCTGTGACGCTGGCTTTGCAACATCTTGCGTGCCTTTAGGTTCGCCGCGACCAACACTTACAATGCACTGACCACAAAAAATGGAGGCGCCGCGGCTTGAACGCTGCACCTTTCACATGCGAAGCGAACGCGCTACCAACTGAGCTACGCCACATGCACGACCAAACTGCGCTATTCCCCATTCTTTGCGACTCTGATGCGCACGGACACGATGGTTGGTTGGTTTTTAGCGGTGAAGGGAGCAGAGTACAAAGGCGCGGACACGTTCATATACACAAACGTTCCAAGTAGTTTCGATGCTCTGGTATTACAAATGCAAATTCCGTCTGTTTTTAACGTCTTAAATTGAAAGAGCCGTCACAAATTGCTCCGTTTTCGCTCCTTATCGACAATCATACAGCACCTGAGGTAACAAACACATCTCGAGCCCCATTGTGCACTCCATTATTCATGCCAACTCAGTGCCTCGCTCTTTACTACTGTGTACTAATCTTGTCCTCCAACTGCAAAACCCTGGGCCACAACAAGTTTCCGCGTCTCCATTGCACTGCGCATACAACAAAACGCTCCCCAAACTTGGCACTCACCCACGCAGCCGACTTTTCCGACTTTCCACGACGCTCACGCAACGCTCACGCTAGTGACAGCATTATTTATAGTTCGACGTCGCGCCAAAGCGAATGAGCACATTTCGCCTACGGCTTAGGCCGCCCTCCTAGTGTGGCTGCTCGGTGTCTGCAGGCAGCGAGGGTCTGCTAGCTTCCTGTGTTCGCACCTATGTCACCTGTGCTTGCTTGTCAGAGACAGACTATCGCAAAACATACAACTCACTCCATGAATTGATTGCTACGGCATCTGTTATCAGCAGTCACAACTAGCAACACCAGTAGCAGCCGACTGCACGCAAAGAATAGGAATGTGCAGTGGGATTTACGTGAACTCGGCGCAACGCAGATCTTTCCGGCATAGGCTTGAGAATCTTACGGGAACACTTGTACTGTTTCTAAATAAAGTGTAGGCGCGGGAGGAGGGTGCTTCCCGCGCACTAATAACAGCACGCTTGCCAATTGTGGATGCTAATCATTCGCTTGTATCTTCCTAGACACATCTGCAGGCTGAGAATTATTCCACTTGCATGGCAAGGTGCGCATGTAGGTGTGTTAAAAATTCTGGAGGCACCGGGTATTGATCCCAGTACCTCTCGCATACTAAGCTAGCGCTCTACCACCTGAGCTACGCCCGCCCCCCGAAGACTAATGGTGCTACAAACAGCCATATAGACGACACAGACCCTTGCACTCCCATTATTCAGCAGACAAACACTACTCTCTATGTATCCGTTAGGGTGTCTTTCAGGTTTCGTGCATTCTGTATCGAATCGTAGTTGGCCACAATGAAAGTGGCACGTATAACGTCGAAAATAGAGTTCGGACACCGCTCTGAGTAAGTCGAACGTGTTGTCCACCCTCTAGACTTCAATGAGGTTAAGCCGTGATACCTAAGACAGATCTGCACTCGATGACACCTCGATAACAGCCGGTCCCCACACTTACACCTTGCTCTCCTTACATCAGTTTACATCATATCAGTCTGTGACGCTGGCTTTGCAACATCTTGCGTGCCTTTAGGTTCGCCGCGACCAACACTTACAATGCACTGACCACAAAAAATGGAGGCGCCGCGGCTTGAACGCTGCACCTTTCACATGCGAAGCGAACGCGCTACCAACTGAGCTACGCCACATGCACGAACAAACTGCGCTATTCCCCATTCTTTGCGACTCTGATGCGCACGGACACGATGGTTGGTTGGTTTTTAGCGGTGAAGGGAGCAGAGTACAAAGGCGCGGACACGTTCATATACACAAACGTTCCAAGTAGTTTCGATGCTCTGGTATTACAAATGCAAATTCCGTCTGTTTTTAACGTCTTAAATTGAAAGAGCCGTCACAAATTGCTCCGTTTTCGCTCCTTATCGACAATCATACAGCACCTGAGGTAACAAACACATCTCGAGCCCCATTGTGCACTCCATTATTCATGCCAACTCAGTGCCTCGCTCTTTACTACTGTGTACTAATCTTGTCCTCCAACTGCAAAACCCTGGGCCACAACAAGTTTCCGCGTCTCCATTGCACTGCGCATACAACAAAACGCTCCCCAAACTTGGCACTCACCCACGCAGCCGACTTTTCCGACTTTCCACGACGCTCACGCAACGCTCACGCTAGTGACAGCATTATTTATAGTTCGACGTCGCGCCAAAGCGAATGAGCACATTTCGCCTACGGCTTAGGCCGCCCTCCTAGTGTGGCTGCTCGGTGTCTGCAGGCAGCGAGGGTCTGCTAGCTTCCTGTGTTCGCACCTATGTCACCTGTGCTTGCTTGTCAGAGACAGACTATCGCAAAACATACAACTCACTCCATGAATTGATTGCTACGGCATCTGTTATCAGCAGTCACAACTAGCAACACCAGTAGCAGCCGACTGCATGCAAAGAATAGGAATGTGCAGTGGGATTTACGTGAACTCGGCGCAACGCAGATCTTTCCGGCATAGGCTTGAGAATCTTACGGGAACACTTGTACTGTTTCTAAATAAAGTGTAGGCGTGGGAGGAGGGTGCTTCCCGCGCACTAATAACAGCACGCTTGCCAATTGTGGATGCTAATCATTCGCTTGTATCTTCCTAGACACATCTGCAGGCTGAGAATTATTCCACTTGCATGGCAAGGTGCGCATGTAAGTGTGTTAAAAATTCTGGAGGCACCGGGTATTGATCCCAGTACCTCTCGCATACTAAGCTAGCGCTCTACCACCTGAGCTACGCCCGCCCCCCGAAGACTAATGGTGCTACAAACAGCCATATAGACGACACAGACCCTTGCACTCCCATTATTCAGCAGACAAACACTACTCTCTATGTATCCGTTAGGGTGTCTTTCAGGTTTCGTGCATTCTGTATCGAATCGTAGTTGGCCACAATGAAAGTGGCACGTATAACGTCGAAAATAGAGTTCGGACACCGCTCTGAGTAAGTCGAACGTGTTGTCCACCCTCTAGACTTCAATGAGGTTAAGCCGTGATACCTAAGACAGATCTGCACTCGATGACACCTCGATAACAGCCGGTCCCCACACTTACACCTTGCTCTCCTTACATCAGTTTACATCATATCAGTCTGTGACGCTGGCTTTGCAACATCTTGCGTGCCTTTAGGTTCGCCGCGACCAACACTTACAATGCACTGACCACAAAAAATGGAGGCGCCGCGGCTTGAACGCTGCACCTTTCACATGCGAAGCGAACGCGCTACCAACTGAGCTACGCCACATGCACGACCAAACTGCGCTATTCCCCATTCTTTGCGACTCTGATGCGCACGGACACGATGGTTGGTTGGTTTTTAGCGGTGAAGGGAGCAGAGTACAAAGGCGCGGACACGTTCATATACACAAACGTTCCAAGTAGTTTCGATTCTCTGGTATTACAAATGCAAATTCCGTCTGTTTTTAACGTCTTAAATTGAAAGAGCCGTCACAAATTGCTCCGTTTTCGCTCCTTATCGACAATCATACAGCACCTGAGGTAACAAACACATCTCGAGCCCCATTGTGCACTCCATTATTCATGCCAACTCAGTGCCTCGCTCTTTACTACTGTGTACTAATCTTGTCCTCCAACTGCAAAACCCTGGGCCACAACAAGTTTCCGCGTCTCCATTGCACTGCGCATACAACAAAACGCTCCCCAAACTTGGCACTCACCCACGCAGCCGACTTTTCCGACTTTCCACGACGCTCACGCAACGCTCACGCTAGTGACAGCATTATTTATAGTTCGACGTCGCGCCAAAGCGAATGAGCACATTTCGCCTACGGCTTAGGCCGCCCTCCTAGTGTGGCTGCTCGGTGTCTGCAGGCAGCGAGGGTCTGCTAGCTTCCTGTGTTCGCACCTATGTCACCTGTGCTTGCTTGTCAGAGACAGACTATCGCAAAACATACAACTCACTCCATGAATTGATTGCTACGGCATCTGTTATCAGCAGTCACAACTAGCAACACCAGTAGCAGCCGACTGCATGCAAAGAATAGGAATGTGCAGTGGGATTTACGTGAACTCGGCGCAACGCAGATCTTTCCGGCATAGGCTTGTGAATCTTACGGGAACACTTGTACTGTTTCTAAATAAAGTGTAGGCGTGGGAGGAGGGTGCTTCCCGCGCACTAATAACAGCACGCTTGCCAATTGTGGATGCTAATCATTCGCTTGTATCTTCCTAGACACATCTGCAGGCTGAGAATTATTCCACTTGCATGGCAAGGTGCGCATGTAGGTGTGTTAAAAATTCTGGAGGCACCGGGTATTGATCCCAGTACCTCTCGCATACTAAGCTAGCGCTCTACCACCTGAGCTACGCCCGCCCCCCCGAAGACTAATGGTGCTACAAACAGCCATATAGATGACACAGACCCTTGCACTCCCATTATTCAGCAGACAAACACTACTCTCTATGTATCCGTTAGGGTGTCTTTCAGGTTTCGTGCATTCTGTATCGAATCGTAGTTGGCCACAATGAAAGTGGCACGTATAACGTCGAAAATAGAGTTCGGACACCGCTCTGAGTAAGTCGAACGTGTTGTCCACCCTCTAGACTTCAATGAGGTTAAGCCGTGATACCTAAGACAGATCTGCACTCGATGACACCTCGATAACAGCCGGTCCCCACACTTACACCTTGCTCTCCTTACATCAGTTTACATCATATCAGTCTGTGACGCTGGCTTTGCAACATCTTGCGTGCCTTTAGGTTCGCCGCGACCAACACTTACAATGCACTGACCACAAAAAATGGAGGCGCCGCGGCTTGAACGCTGCACCTTTCACATGCGAAGCGAACGCGCTACCAACTGAGCTACGCCACATGCACGACCAAACTGCGCTATTCCCCATTCTTTGCGACTCTGATGCGCACGGACACGATGGTTGGTTGGTTTTTAGCGGTGAAGGGAGCAGAGTACAAAGGCGCGGACACGTTCATATACACAAACGTTCCAAGTAGTTTCGATGCTCTGGTATTACAAATGCAAATTCCGTCTGTTTTTAACGTCTTAAATTGAAAGAGCCGTCACAAATTGCTCCGTTTTCGCTCCTTATCGACAATCATACAGCACCTGAGGTAACAAACACATCTCGAGCCCCATTGTGCACTCCATTATTCATGCCAACTCAGTGCCTCGCTCTTTACTACTGTGTACTAATCTTGTCCTCCAACTGCAAAACCCTGGGCCACAACAAGTTTCCGCGTCTCCATTGCACTGCGCATACAACAAAACGCTCCCCAAACTTGGCACTCACCCACGCAGCCGACTTTTCCGACTTTCCACGACGCTCACGCTAGTGACAGCATTATTTATAGTTCGACGTCGCGCCAAAGCGAATGAGCACATTTCGCCTACGGCTTAGGCCGCCCTCCTAGTGTGGCTGCTCGGTGTCTGCAGGCAGCGAGGGTCTGCTAGCTTCCTGTGTTCGCACCTATGTCACCTGTGCTTGCTTGTCAGAGACAGACTATCGCAAAACATACAACTCACTCCATGAATTGATTGCTACGGCATCTGTTATCAGCAGTCACAACTAGCAACACCAGTAGCAGCCGACTGCACGCAAAGAATAGGAATGTGCAGTGGGATTTACGTGAACTCGGCGCAACGCAGATCTTTCCGGCATAGGCTTGAGAATCTTACGGGAACACTTGTACTGTTTCTAAATAAAGTGTAGGCGCGGGAGGAGGGTGCTTCCCGCGCACTAATAACAGCACGCTTGCCAATTGTGGATGCTAATCATTCGCTTGTATCTTCCTAGACACATCTGCAGGCTGAGAATTATTCCACTTGCATGGCAAGGTGCGCATGTAGGTGTGTTAAAAATTCTGGAGGCACCGGGTATTGATCCCAGTACCTCTCGCATACTAAGCTAGCGCTCTACCACCTGAGCTACGCCCGCCCCCCGAAGACTAATGGTGCTACAAACAGCCATATAGACGACACAGACCCTTGCACTCCCATTATTCAGCAGACAAACACTACTCTCTATGTATCCGTTAGGGTGTCTTTCAGGTTTCGTGCATTCTGTATCGAATCGTAGTTGGCCACAATGAAAGTGGCACGTATAACGTCGAAAATAGAGTTCGGACACCGCTCTGAGTAAGTCGAACGTGTTGTCCACCCTCTAGACTTCAATGAGGTTAAGCCGTGATACCTAAGACAGATCTGCACTCGATGACACCTCGATAACAGCCGGTCCCCACACTTACACCTTGCTCTCCTTACATCAGTTTACATCATATCAGTCTGTGACGCTGGCTTTGCAACATCTTGCGTGCCTTTAGGTTCGCCGCGACCAACACTTACAATGCACTGACCACAAAAAATGGAGGCGCCGCGGCTTGAACGCTGCACCTTTCACATGCGAAGCGAACGCGCTACCAACTGAGCTACGCCACATGCACGACCAAACTGCGCTATTCCCCATTCTTTGCGACTCTGATGCGCACGGACACGATGGTTGGTTGGTTTTTAGCGGTGAAGGGAGCAGAGTACAAAGGCGCGGACACGTTCATATACACAAACGTTCCAAGTAGTTTCGATTCTCTGGTATTACAAATGCAAATTCCGTCTGTTTTTAACGTCTTAAATTGAAAGAGCCGTCACAAATTGCTCCGTTTTCGCTCCTTATCGACAATCATACAGCACCTGAGGTAACAAACACATCTCGAGCCCCATTGTGCACTCCATTATTCATGCCAACTCAGTGCCTCGCTCTTTACTACTGTGTACTAATCTTGTCCTCCAACTGCAAAACCCTGGGCCACAACAAGTTTCCGCGTCTCCATTGCACTGCGCATACAACAAAACGCTCCCCAAACTTGGCACTCACCCACGCAGCCGACTTTTCCGACTTTCCACGACGCTCACGCAACGCTCACGCTAGTGACAGCATTATTTATAGTTCGACGTCGCGCCAAAGCGAATGAGCACATTTCGCCTACGGCTTAGGCCGCCCTCCTAGTGTGGCTGCTCGGTGTCTGCAGGCAGCGAGGGTCTGCTAGCTTCCTGTGTTCGCACCTATGTCACCTGTGCTTGCTTGTCAGAGACAGACTATCGCAAAACATACAACTCACTCCATGAATTGATTGCTACGGCATCTGTTATCAGCAGTCACAACTAGCAACACCAGTAGCAGCCGACTGCATGCAAAGAATAGGAATGTGCAGTGGGATTTACGTGAACTCGGCGCAACGCAGATCTTTCCGGCATAGGCTTGAGAATCTTACGGGAACACTTGTACTGTTTCTAAATAAAGTGTAGGCGTGGGAGGAGGGTGCTTCCCGCGCACTAATAACAGCACGCTTGCCAATTGTGGATGCTAATCATTCGCTTGTATCTTCCTAGACACATCTGCAGGCTGAGAATTATTCCACTTGCATGGCAAGGTGCGCATGTAAGTGTGTTAAAAATTCTGGAGGCACCGGGTATTGATCCCAGTACCTCTCGCATACTAAGCTAGCGCTCTACCACCTGAGCTACGCCCGCCCCCCGAAGACTAATGGTGCTACAAACAGCCATATAGACGACACAGACCCTTGCACTCCCATTATTCAGCAGACAAACACTACTCTCTATGTATCCGTTAGGGTGTCTTTCAGGTTTCGTGCATTCTGTATCGAATCGTAGTTGGCCACAATGAAAGTGGCACGTATAACGTCGAAAATAGAGTTCGGACACCGCTCTGAGTAAGTCGAACGTGTTGTCCACCCTCTAGACTTCAATGAGGTTAAGCCGTGATACCTAAGACAGATCTGCACTCGATGACACCTCGATAACAGCCGGTCCCCACACTTACACCTTGCTCTCCTTACATCAGTTTACATCATATCAGTCTGTGACGCTGGCTTTGCAACATCTTGCGTGCCTTTAGGTTCGCCGCGACCAACACTTACAATGCACTGACCACAAAAAATGGAGGCGCCGCGGCTTGAACGCTGCACCTTTCACATGCGAAGCGAACGCGCTACCAACTGAGCTACGCCACATGCACGACCAAACTGCGCTATTCCCCATTCTTTGCGACTCTGATGCGCACGGACACGATGGTTGGTTGGTTTTTAGCGGTGAAGGGAGCAGAGTACAAAGGCGCGGACACGTTCATATACACAAACGTTCCAAGTAGTTTCGATGCTCTGGTATTACAAATGCAAATTCCGTCTGTTTTTAACGTCTTAAATTGAAAGAGCCGTCACAAATTGCTCCGTTTTCGCTCCTTATCGACAATCATACAGCACCTGAGGTAACAAACACATCTCGAGCCCCATTGTGCACTCCATTATTCATGCCAACTCAGTGCCTCGCTCTTTACTACTGTGTACTAATCTTGTCCTCCAACTGCAAAACCCTGGGCCACAACAAGTTTCCGCGTCTCCATTGCACTGCGCATACAACAAAACGCTCCCCAAACTTGGCACTCACCCACGCAGCCGACTTTTCCGACTTTCCACGACGCTCACGCAACGCTCACGCTAGTGACAGCATTATTTATAGTTCGACGTCGCGCCAAAGCGAATGAGCACATTTCGCCTACGGCTTAGGCCGCCCTCCTAGTGTGGCTGCTCGGTGTCTGCAGGCAGCGAGGGTCTGCTAGCTTCCTGTGTTCGCACCTATGTCACCTGTGCTTGCTTGTCAGAGACAGACTATCGCAAAACATACAACTCACTCCATGAATTGATTGCTACGGCATCTGTTATCAGCAGTCACAACTAGCAACACCAGTAGCAGCCGACTGCATGCAAAGAATAGGAATGTGCAGTGGGATTTACGTGAGCTCGGCGCAACGCAGATCTTTCCGGCATAGGCTTGAGAATCTTACGGGAACACTTGTACTGTTTCTAAATAAAGTGTAGGCGTGGGAGGAGGGTGCTTCCCGCGCACTAATAACAGCACGCTTGCCAATTGTGGATGCTAATCATTCGCTTGTATCTTCCTAGACACATCTGCAGGCTGAGAATTATTCCACTTGCATGGCAAGGTGCGCATGTAGGTGTGTTAAAAATTCTGGAGGCACCGGGTATTGATCCCAGTACCTCTCGCATACTAAGCTAGCGCTCTACCACCTGAGCTACGCCCGCCCCCCCCGAAGACTAATGGTGCTACAAACAGCCATATAGATGACACAGACCCTTGCACTCCCATTATTCAGCAGACAAACACTACTCTCTATGTATCCGTTAGGGTGTCTTTCAGGTTTCGTGCATTCTGTATCGAATCGTAGTTGGCCACAATGAAAGTGGCACGTATAACGTCGAAAATAGAGTTCGGACACCGCTCTGAGTAAGTCGAACGTGTTGTCCACCCTCTAGACTTCAATGAGGTTAAGCCGTGATACCTAAGACAGATCTGCACTCGATGACACCTCGATAACAGCCGGTCCCCACACTTACACCTTGCTCTCCTTACATCAGTTTACATCATATCAGTCTGTGACGCTGGCTTTGCAACATCTTGCGTGCCTTTAGGTTCGCCGCGACCAACACTTACAATGCACTGACCACAAAAAATGGAGGCGCCGCGGCTTGAACGCTGCACCTTTCACATGCGAAGCGAACGCGCTACCAACTGAGCTACGCCACATGCACGACCAAACTGCGCTATTCCCCATTCTTTGCGACTCTGATGCGCACGGACACGATGGTTGGTTGGTTTTTAGCGGTGAAGGGAGCAGAGTACAAAGGCGCGGACACGTTCATATACACAAACGTTCCAAGTAGTTTCGATGCTCTGGTATTACAAATGCAAATTCCGTCTGTTTTTAACGTCTTAAATTGAAAGAGCCGTCACAAATTGCTCCGTTTTCGCTCCTTATCGACAATCATACAGCACCTGAGGTAACAAACACATCTCGAGCCCCATTGTGCACTCCATTATTCATGCCAACTCAGTGCCTCGCTCTTTACTACTGTGTACTAATCTTGTCCTCCAACTGCAAAACCCTGGGCCACAACAAGTTTCCGCGTCTCCATTGCACTGCGCATACAACAAAACGCTCCCCAAACTTGGCACTCACCCACGCAGCCGACTTTTCCGACTTTCCACGACGCTCACGCAACGCTCACGCTAGTGACAGCATTATTTATAGTTCGACGTCGCGCCAAAGCGAATGAGCACATTTCGCCTACGGCTTAGGCCGCCCTCCTAGTGTGGCTGCTCGGTGTCTGCAGGCAGCGAGGGTCTGCTAGCTTCCTGTGTTCGCACCTATGTCACCTGTGCTTGCTTGTCAGAGACAGACTATCGCAAAACATACAACTCACTCCATGAATTGATTGCTACGGCATCTGTTATCAGCAGTCACAACTAGCAACACCAGTAGCAGCCGACTGCATGCAAAGAATAGGAATGTGCAGTGGGATTTACGTGAACTCGGCGCAACGCAGATCTTTCCGGCATAGGCTTGTGAATCTTACGGGAACACTTGTACTGTTTCTAAATAAAGTGTAGGCGTGGGAGGAGGGTGCTTCCCGCGCACTAATAACAGCACGCTTGCCAATTGTGGATGCTAATCATTCGCTTGTATCTTCCTAGACACATCTGCAGGCTGAGAATTATTCCACTTGCATGGCAAGGTGCGCATGTAGGTGTGTTAAAAATTCTGGAGGCACCGGGTATTGATCCCAGTACCTCTCGCATACTAAGCTAGCGCTCTACCACCTGAGCTACGCCCGCCCCCCCGAAGACTAATGGTGCTACAAACAGCCATATAGATGACACAGACCCTTGCACTCCCATTATTCAGCAGACAAACACTACTCTCTATGTATCCGTTAGGGTGTCTTTCAGGTTTCGTGCATTCTGTATCGAATCGTAGTTGGCCACAATGAAAGTGGCACGTATAACGTCGAAAATAGAGTTCGGACACCGCTCTGAGTAAGTCGAACGTGTTGTCCACCCTCTAGACTTCAATGAGGTTAAGCCGTGATACCTAAGACAGATCTGCACTCGATGACACCTCGATAACAGCCGGTCCCCACACTTACACCTTGCTCTCCTTACATCAGTTTACATCATATCAGTCTGTGACGCTGGCTTTGCAACATCTTGCGTGCCTTTAGGTTCGCCGCGACCAACACTTACAATGCACTGACCACAAAAAATGGAGGCGCCGCGGCTTGAACGCTGCACCTTTCACATGCGAAGCGAACGCGCTACCAACTGAGCTACGCCACATGCACGACCAAACTGCGCTATTCCCCATTCTTTGCGACTCTGATGCGCACGGACACGATGGTTGGTTGGTTTTTAGCGGTGAAGGGAGCAGAGTACAAAGGCGCGGACACGTTCATATACACAAACGTTCCAAGTAGTTTCGATGCTCTGGTATTACAAATGCAAATTCCGTCTGTTTTTAACGTCTTAAATTGAAAGAGCCGTCACAAATTGCTCCGTTTTCGCTCCTTATCGACAATCATACAGCACCTGAGGTAACAAACACATCTCGAGCCCCATTGTGCACTCCATTATTCATGCCAACTCAGTGCCTCGCTCTTTACTACTGTGTACTAATCTTGTCCTCCAACTGCAAAACCCTGGGCCACAACAAGTTTCCGCGTCTCCATTGCACTGCGCATACAACAAAACGCTCCCCAAACTTGGCACTCACCCACGCAGCCGACTTTTCCGACTTTCCACGACGCTCACGCAACGCTCACGCTAGTGACAGCATTATTTATAGTTCGACGTCGCGCCAAAGCGAATGAGCACATTTCGCCTACGGCTTAGGCCGCCCTCCTAGTGTGGCTGCTCGGTGTCTGCAGGCAGCGAGGGTCTGCTAGCTTCCTGTGTTCGCACCTATGTCACACTAGATCGCGTGTTCAGAGACAGACTATCGCAAAACATACAACTCACTCCATGAATTGATTGCTACGGCATCTGTTATCAGCAGTCACAACTAGCAACACCAGTAGCAGCCGACTGCATGCAAAGAATAGGAATGTGCAGTGGATTTACGTGAACTCGGCGCAACGCAGATCTTTCCGGCATAGGCTTGTGAATCTTACGGGAACACTTGTACTGTTTCTAAATAAAGTGTAGGCGTGGGAGGAGGGTGCTTCCCGCGCACTAATAACAGCACGCTTGCCAATTGTGGATGCTAATCATTCGCTTGTATCTTCCTAGACACATCTGCAGGCTGAGAATTATTCCACTTGCATGGCAAGGTGCGCATGTAGGTGTGTTAAAAATTCTGGAGGCACCGGGTATTGATCCCAGTACCTCTCGCATACTAAGCTAGCGCTCTACCACCTGAGCTACGCCCGCCCCCCCGAAGACTAATGGTGCTACAAACAGCCATATAGATGACACAGACCCTTGCACTCCCATTATTCAGCAGACAAACACTACTCTCTATGTATCCGTTAGGGTGTCTTTCAGGTTTCGTGCATTCTGTATCGAATCGTAGTTGGCCACAATGAAAGTGGCACGTATAACGTCGAAAATAGAGTTCGGACACCGCTCTGAGTAAGTCGAACGTGTTGTCCACCCTCTAGACTTCAATGAGGTTAAGCCGTGATACCTAAGACAGATCTGCACTCGATGACACCTCGATAACAGCCGGTCCCCACACTTACACCTTGCTCTCCTTACATCAGTTTACATCATATCAGTCTGTGACGCTGGCTTTGCAACATCTTGCGTGCCTTTAGGTTCGCCGCGACCAACACTTACAATGCACTGACCACAAAAAATGGAGGCGCCGCGGCTTGAACGCTGCACCTTTCACATGCGAAGCGAACGCGCTACCAACTGAGCTACGCCACATGCACGACCAAACTGCGCTATTCCCCATTCTTTGCGACTCTGATGCGCACGGACACGATGGTTGGTTGGTTTTTAGCGGTGAAGGGAGCAGAGTACAAAGGCGCGGACACGTTCATATACACAAACGTTCCAAGTAGTTTCGATGCTCTGGTATTACAAATGCAAATTCCGTCTGTTTTTAACGTCTTAAATTGAAAGAGCCGTCACAAATTGCTCCGTTTTCGCTCCTTATCGACAATCATACAGCACCTGAGGTAACAAACACATCTCGAGCCCCATTGTGCACTCAATTATTCATGCCAACTCAGTGCCTCGCTCTTTACTACTGTGTACTAATCTTGTCCTCCAACTGCAAAACCCTGGGCCACAACAAGTTTCCGCGTCTCCATTGCACTGCGCATACAACAAAACGCTCCCCAAACTTGGCACTCACCCACGCAGCACCGACTTTTCCGACTTTCCACGACGCTCACGCAACGCTCACGCTAGTGACAGCATTATTTATAGTTCGACGTCGCGCCAAAGCGAATGAGCACATTTCGCCTACGGCTTAGGCCGCCTCCTAGTGTGGCTGCTCGGTGTCTGCAGCAGCGAGGGTCTGCGAGCTTCCTGTGTTCGCACCTATGTCACCTGTGCTTGCTTGTCAGAGACAGACTATCGCAAAACATACAACTCACTCCATGAATTGATTGCTACGGCATCTGTTATCAGCAGTCACAACTAGCAACACCAGTAGCAGCCGACTGCATGCAAAGAATAGGAATGTGCAGTGGGATTTACGTGAACTCGGCGCAACGCAGATCTTTCCGGCATAGGCTTGAGAATCTTACGGGAACACTTGTACTGTTTCTAAATAAAGTGTAGGCGTGGGAGGAGGGTGCTTCCCGCGCACTAATAACAGCACGCTTGCCAATTGTGGATGCTAATCATTCGCTTGTATCTTCCTAGACACATCTGCAGGCTGAGAATTATTCCACTTGCATGGCAAGGTGCGCATGTAGGTGTGTTAAAAATTCTGGAGGCACCGGGTATTGATCCCAGTACCTCTCGCATACTAAGCTAGCGCTCTACCACCTGAGCTACACCCGCCCCCCCGAAGACTAATGGTGCTACAAACAGCCATATAGACGACACAGACCCTTGCACTCCCATTATTCAGCAGACAAACACTACTCTCTATGTATCCGTTAGGGTGTCTTTCAGGTTTCGTGCATTCTGTATCGAATCGTAGTTGGCCACAATGAAAGTGGCACGTATAACGTCGAAAATAGAGTTCGGACACCGCTCTGAGTAAGTCGAACGTGTTGTCCACCCTCTAGACTTCAATGAGGTTAAGCTGTGATACCTAAGACAGATCTGCACTCGATGACACCTCGATAACAGCCGGTCCCCACACTTACACCTTGCTCTCCTTACATCAGTTTACATCATATCAGTCTGTGACGCTGGCTTTGCAACATCTTGCGTGCCTTTAGGTTCGCCGCGACCAACACTTACAATGCACTGACCACAAAAAATGGAGGCGCCGCGGCTTGAACGCTGCACCTTTCACATGCGAAGCGAACGCGCTACCAACTGAGCTACGCCACATGCACGACCAAACTGCGCTATTCCCCATTCTTTGCGACTCTGATGCGCACGGACACGATGGTTGGTTGGTTTTTAGCGGTGAAGGGAGCAGAGTACAAAGGCGCGGACACGTTCATATACACAAACGTTCCAAGTAGTTTCGATGCTCTGGTATTACAAATGCAAATTCCGTCTGTTTTTAACGTCTTAAATTGAAAGAGCCGTCACAAATTGCTCCGTTTTCGCTCCTTATCGACAATCATACAGCACCTGAGGTAACAAACACATCTCGAGCCCCATTGTGCACTCCATTATTCATGCCAACTCAGTGCCTCGCTCTTTACTACTGTGTACTAATCTTGTCCTCCAACTGCAAAACCCTGGGCCACAACAAGTTTCCGCGTCTCCATTGCACTGCGCATACAACAAAACGCTCCCCAAACTTGGCACTCACCCACGCAGCCGACTTTTCCGACTTTCCACGACGCTCACGCAACGCTCACGCTAGTGACAGCATTATTTATAGTTCGACGTCGCGCCAAAGCGAATGAGCACATTTCGCCTACGGCTTAGGCCGCCCTCCTAGTGTGGCTGCTCGGTGTCTGCAGGCAGCGAGGGTCTGCTAGCTTCCTGTGTTCGCACCTATGTCACCTGTGCTTGCTTGTCAGAGACAGACTATCGCAAAACATACAACTCACTCCATGAATTGATTGCTACGGCATCTGTTATCAGCAGTCACAACTAGCAACACCAGTAGCAGCCGACTGCATGCAAAGAATAGGAATGTGCAGTGGGATTTACGTGAACTCGGCGCAACGCAGATCTTTCCGGCATAGGCTTGTGAATCTTACGGGAACACTTGTACTGTTTCTAAATAAAGTGTAGGCGTGGGAGGAGGGTGCTTCCCGCGCACTAATAACAGCACGCTTGCCAATTGTGGATGCTAATCATTCGCTTGTATCTTCCTAGACACATCTGCAGGCTGAGAATTATTCCACTTGCATGGCAAGGTGCGCATGTAGGTGTGTTAAAAATTCTGGAGGCACCGGGTATTGATCCCAGTACCTCTCGCATACTAAGCTAGCGCTCTACCACCTGAGCTACGCCCGCCCCCCCGAAGACTAATGGTGCTACAAACAGCCATATAGATGACACAGACCCTTGCACTCCCATTATTCAGCAGACAAACACTACTCTCTATGTATCCGTTAGGGTGTCTTTCAGGTTTCGTGCATTCTGTATCGAATCGTAGTTGGCCACAATGAAAGTGGCACGTATAACGTCGAAAATAGAGTTCGGACACCGCTCTGAGTAAGTCGAACGTGTTGTCCACCCTCTAGACTTCAATGAGGTTAAGCCGTGATACCTAAGACAGATCTGCACTCGATGACACCTCGATAACAGCCGGTCCCCACACTTACACCTTGCTCTCCTTACATCAGTTTACATCATATCAGTCTGTGACGCTGGCTTTGCAACATCTTGCGTGCCTTTAGGTTCGCCGCGACCAACACTTACAATGCACTGACCACAAAAAATGGAGGCGCCGCGGCTTGAACGCTGCACCTTTCACATGCGAAGCGAACGCGCTACCAACTGAGCTACGCCACATGCACGACCAAACTGCGCTATTCCCCATTCTTTGCGACTCTGATGCGCACGGACACGATGGTTGGTTGGTTTTTAGCGGTGAAGGGAGCAGAGTACAAAGGCGCGGACACGTTCATATACACAAACGTTCCAAGTAGTTTCGATGCTCTGGTATTACAAATGCAAATTCCGTCTGTTTTTAACGTCTTAAATTGAAAGAGCCGTCACAAATTGCTCCGTTTTCGCTCCTTATCGACAATCATACAGCACCTGAGGTAACAAACACATCTCGAGCCCCATTGTGCACTCAATTATTCATGCCAACTCAGTGCCTCGCTCTTTACTACTGTGTACTAATCTTGTCCTCCAACTGCAAAACCCTGGGCCACAACAAGTTTCCGCGTCTCCATTGCACTGCGCATACAACAAAACGCTCCCCAAACTTGGCACTCACCCACGCAGCCGACTTTTCCGACTTTCCACGACGCTCACGCAACGCTCACGCTAGTGACAGCATTATTTATAGTTCGACGTCGCGCCAAAGCGAATGAGCACATTTCGCCTACGGCTTAGGCCGCCCTCCTAGTGTGGCTGCTCGGTGTCTGCAGGCAGCGAGGGTCTGCTAGCTTCCTGTGTTCGCACCTATGTCACCTGTGCTTGCTTGTCAGAGACAGACTATCGCAAAACATACAACTCACTCCATGAATTGATTGCTACGGCATCTGTTATCAGCAGTCACAACTAGCAACACCAGTAGCAGCCGACTGCACGCAAAGAATAGGAATGTGCAGTGGGATTTACGTGAACTCGGCGCAACGCAGATCTTTCCGGCATAGGCTTGAGAATCTTACGGGAACACTTGTACTGTTTCTAAATAAAGTGTAGGCGTGGGAGGAGGGTGCTTCCCGCGCACTAATAACAGCACGCTTGCCAATTGTGGATGCTAATCATTCGCTTGTATCTTCCTAGACACATCTGCAGGCTGAGAATTATTCCACTTGCATGGCAAGGTGCGCATGTAGGTGTGTTAAAAATTCTGGAGGCACCGGGTATTGATCCCAGTACCTCTCGCATACTAAGCTAGCGCTCTACCACCTGAGCTACGCCCGCCCCCCCGAAGACTAATGGTGCTACAAACAGCCATATAGACGACACAGACCCTTGCACTCCCATTATTCAGCAGACAAACACTACTCTCTATGTATCCGTTAGGGTGTCTTTCAGGTTTCGTGCATTCTGTATCGAATCGTAGTTGGCCACAATGAAAGTGGCACGTATAACGTCGAAAATAGAGTTCGGACACCGCTCTGAGTAAGTCGAACGTGTTGTCCACCCTCTAGACTTCAATGAGGTTAAGCTGTGATACCTAAGACAGATCTGCACTCGATGACACCTCGATAACAGCCGGTCCCCACACTTACACCTTGCTCTCCTTACATCAGTTTACATCATATCAGTCTGTGACGCTGGCTTTGCAACATCTTGCGTGCCTTTAGGTTCGCCGCGACCAACACTTACAATGCACTGACCACAAAAAATGGAGGCGCCGCGGCTTGAACGCTGCACCTTTCACATGCGAAGCGAACGCGCTACCAACTGAGCTACGCCACATGCACGACCAAACTGCGCTATTCCCCATTCTTTGCGACTCTGATGCGCACGGACACGATGGTTGGTTGGTTTTTAGCGGTGAAGGGAGCAGAGTACAAAGGCGCGGACACGTTCATATACACAAACGTTCCAAGTAGTTTCGATGCTCTGGTATTACAAATGCAAATTCCGTCTGTTTTTAACGTCTTAAATTGAAAGAGCCGTCACAAATTGCTCCGTTTTCGCTCCTTATCGACAATCATACAGCACCTGAGGTAACAAACACATCTCGAGCCCCATTGTGCACTCCATTATTCATGCCAACTCAGTGCCTCGCTCTTTACTACTGTGTACTAATCTTGTCCTCCAACTGCAAAACCCTGGGCCACAACAAGTTTCCGCGTCTCCATTGCACTGCGCATACAACAAAACGCTCCCCAAACTTGGCACTCACCCACGCAGCCGACTTTTCCGACTTTCCACGACGCTCACGCAACGCTCACGCTAGTGACAGCATTATTTATAGTTCGACGTCGCGCCAAAGCGAATGAGCACATTTCGCCTACGGCTTAGGCCGCCCTCCTAGTGTGGCTGCTCGGTGTCTGCAGGCAGCGAGGGTCTGCTAGCTTCCTGTGTTCGCACCTATGTCACCTGTGCTTGCTTGTCAGAGACAGACTATCGCAAAACATACAACTCACTCCATGAATTGATTGCTACGGCATCTGTTATCAGCAGTCACAACTAGCAACACCAGTAGCAGCCGACTGCATGCAAAGAATAGGAATGTGCAGTGGGATTTACGTGAACTCGGCGCAACGCAGATCTTTCCGGCATAGGCTTGTGAATCTTACGGGAACACTTGTACTGTTTCTAAATAAAGTGTAGGCGTGGGAGGAGGGTGCTTCCCGCGCACTAATAACAGCACGCTTGCCAATTGTGGATGCTAATCATTCGCTTGTATCTTCCTAGACACATCTGCAGGCTGAGAATTATTCCACTTGCATGGCAAGGTGCGCATGTAGGTGTGTTAAAAATTCTGGAGGCACCGGGTATTGATCCCAGTACCTCTCGCATACTAAGCTAGCGCTCTACCACCTGAGCTACGCCCGCCCCCCCGAAGACTAATGGTGCTACAAACAGCCATATAGATGACACAGACCCTTGCACTCCCATTATTCAGCAGACAAACACTACTCTCTATGTATCCGTTAGGGTGTCTTTCAGGTTTCGTGCATTCTGTATCGAATCGTAGTTGGCCACAATGAAAGTGGCACGTATAACGTCGAAAATAGAGTTCGGACACCGCTCTGAGTAAGTCGAACGTGTTGTCCACCCTCTAGACTTCAATGAGGTTAAGCCGTGATACCTAAGACAGATCTGCACTCGATGACACCTCGATAACAGCCGGTCCCCACACTTACACCTTGCTCTCCTTACATCAGTTTACATCATATCAGTCTGTGACGCTGGCTTTGCAACATCTTGCGTGCCTTTAGGTTCGCCGCGACCAACACTTACAATGCACTGACCACAAAAAATGGAGGCGCCGCGGCTTGAACGCTGCACCTTTCACATGCGAAGCGAACGCGCTACCAACTGAGCTACGCCACATGCACGACCAAACTGCGCTATTCCCCATTCTTTGCGACTCTGATGCGCACGGACACGATGGTTGGTTGGTTTTTAGCGGTGAAGGGAGCAGAGTACAAAGGCGCGGACACGTTCATATACACAAACGTTCCAAGTAGTTTCGATGCTCTGGTATTACAAATGCAAATTCCGTCTGTTTTTAACGTCTTAAATTGAAAGAGCCGTCACAAATTGCTCCGTTTTCGCTCCTTATCGACAATCATACAGCACCTGAGGTAACAAACACATCTCGAGCCCCATTGTGCACTCAATTATTCATGCCAACTCAGTGCCTCGCTCTTTACTACTGTGTACTAATCTTGTCCTCCAACTGCAAAACCCTGGGCCACAACAAGTTTCCGCGTCTCCATTGCACTGCGCATACAACAAAACGCTCCCCAAACTTGGCACTCACCCACGCAGCCGACTTTTCCGACTTTCCACGACGCTCACGCAACGCTCACGCTAGTGACAGCATTATTTATAGTTCGACGTCGCGCCAAAGCGAATGAGCACATTTCGCCTACGGCTTAGGCCGCCCTCCTAGTGTGGCTGCTCGGTGTCTGCAGGCAGCGAGGGTCTGCTAGCTTCCTGTGTTCGCACCTATGTCACCTGTGCTTGCTTGTCAGAGACAGACTATCGCAAAACATACAACTCACTCCATGAATTGATTGCTACGGCATCTGTTATCAGCAGTCACAACTAGCAACACCAGTAGCAGCCGACTGCACGCAAAGAATAGGAATGTGCAGTGGGATTTACGTGAACTCGGCGCAACGCAGATCTTTCCGGCATAGGCTTGAGAATCTTACGGGAACACTTGTACTGTTTCTAAATAAAGTGTAGGCGTGGGAGGAGGGTGCTTCCCGCGCACTAATAACAGCACGCTTGCCAATTGTGGATGCTAATCATTCGCTTGTATCTTCCTAGACACATCTGCAGGCTGAGAATTATTCCACTTGCATGGCAAGGTGCGCATGTAGGTGTGTTAAAAATTCTGGAGGCACCGGGTATTGATCCCAGTACCTCTCGCATACTAAGCTAGCGCTCTACCACCTGAGCTACGCCCGCCCCCCCGAAGACTAATGGTGCTACAAACAGCCATATAGACGACACAGACCCTTGCACTCCCATTATTCAGCAGACAAACACTACTCTCTATGTATCCGTTAGGGTGTCTTTCAGGTTTCGTGCATTCTGTATCGAATCGTAGTTGGCCACAATGAAAGTGGCACGTATAACGTCGAAAATAGAGTTCGGACACCGCTCTGAGTAAGTCGAACGTGTTGTCCACCCTCTAGACTTCAATGAGGTTAAGCTGTGATACCTAAGACAGATCTGCACTCGATGACACCTCGATAACAGCCGGTCCCCACACTTACACCTTGCTCTCCTTACATCAGTTTACATCATATCAGTCTGTGACGCTGGCTTTGCAACATCTTGCGTGCCTTTAGGTTCGCCGCGACCAACACTTACAATGCACTGACCACAAAAAATGGAGGCGCCGCGGCTTGAACGCTGCACCTTTCACATGCGAAGCGAACGCGCTACCAACTGAGCTACGCCACATGCACGACCAAACTGCGCTATTCCCCATTCTTTGCGACTCTGATGCGCACGGACACGATGGTTGGTTGGTTTTTAGCGGTGAAGGGAGCAGAGTACAAAGGCGCGGACACGTTCATATACACAAACGTTCCAAGTAGTTTCGATGCTCTGGTATTACAAATGCAAATTCCGTCTGTTTTTAACGTCTTAAATTGAAAGAGCCGTCACAAATTGCTCCGTTTTCGCTCCTTATCGACAATCATACAGCACCTGAGGTAACAAACACATCTCGAGCCCCATTGTGCACTCCATTATTCATGCCAACTCAGTGCCTCGCTCTTTACTACTGTGTACTAATCTTGTCCTCCAACTGCAAAACCCTGGGCCACAACAAGTTTCCGCGTCTCCATTGCACTGCGCATACAACAAAACGCTCCCCAAACTTGGCACTCACCCACGCAGCCGACTTTTCCGACTTTCCACGACGCTCACGCAACGCTCACGCTAGTGACAGCATTATTTATAGTTCGACGTCGCGCCAAAGCGAATGAGCACATTTCGCCTACGGCTTAGGCCGCCCTCCTAGTGTGGCTGCTCGGTGTCTGCAGGCAGCGAGGGTCTGCTAGCTTCCTGTGTTCGCACCTATGTCACCTGTGCTTGCTTGTCAGAGACAGACTATCGCAAAACATACAACTCACTCCATGAATTGATTGCTACGGCATCTGTTATCAGCAGTCACAACTAGCAACACCAGTAGCAGCCGACTGCATGCAAAGAATAGGAATGTGCAGTGGGATTTACGTGAACTCGGCGCAACGCAGATCTTTCCGGCATAGGCTTGAGAATCTTACGGGAACACTTGTACTGTTTCTAAATAAAGTGTAGGCGTGGGAGGAGGGTGCTTCCCGCGCACTAATAACAGCACGCTTGCCAATTGTGGATGCTAATCATTCGCTTGTATCTTCCTAGACACATCTGCAGGCTGAGAATTATTCCACTTGCATGGCAAGGTGCGCATGTAGGTGTGTTAAAAATTCTGGAGGCACCGGGTATTGATCCCAGTACCTCTCGCATACTAAGCTAGCGCTCTACCACCTGAGCTACACCCGCCCCCCCGAAGACTAATGGTGCTACAAACAGCCATATAGACGACACAGACCCTTGCACTCCCATTATTCAGCAGACAAACACTACTCTCTATGTATCCGTTAGGGTGTCTTTCAGGTTTCGTGCATTCTGTATCGAATCGTAGTTGGCC
This sequence comes from Schistocerca gregaria, assembly GCF_023897955.1. Taxonomy (NCBI): domain Eukaryota; kingdom Metazoa; phylum Arthropoda; class Insecta; order Orthoptera; family Acrididae; genus Schistocerca; species Schistocerca gregaria. Next base: position 673,153 of record NW_026061726.1, read on the forward strand.
ACAATGAAAGTGGCACGTATAACGTCGAAAATAGAGTTCGGACACCGCTCTGAGTAAGTCGAACGTGTTGTCCACCCTCTAGACTTCAATGAGGTTAAGCTGTGATACCTAAGACAGATCTGCACTCGATGACACCTCGATAACAGCCGGTCCCCACACTTACACCTTGCTCTCCTTACATCAGTTTACATCATATCAGTCTGTGACGCTGGCTTTGCAACATCTTGCGTGCCTTTAGGTTCGCCGCGACCAACACTTACAATGCACTGACCACAAAAAATGGAGGCGCCGCGGCTTGAACGCTGCACCTTTCACATGCGAAGCGAACGCGCTACCAACTGAGCTACGCCACATGCACGACCAAACTGCGCTATTCCCCATTCTTTGCGACTCTGATGCGCACGGACACGATGGTTGGTTGGTTTTTAGCGGTGAAGGGAGCAGAGTACAAAGGCGCGGACACGTTCATATACACAAACGTTCCAAGTAGTTTCGATGCTCTGGTATTACAAATGCAAATTCCGTCTGTTTTTAACGTCTTAAATTGAAAGAGCCGTCACAAATTGCTCCGTTTTCGCTCCTTATCGACAATCATACAGCACCTGAGGTAACAAACACATCTCGAGCCCCATTGTGCACTCCATTATTCATGCCAACTCAGTGCCTCGCTCTTTACTACTGTGTACTAATCTTGTCCTCCAACTGCAAAACCCTGGGCCACAACAAGTTTCCGCGTCTCCATTGCACTGCGCATACAACAAAACGCTCCCCAAACTTGGCACTCACCCACGCAGCCGACTTTTCCGACTTTCCACGACGCTCACGCAACGCTCACGCTAGTGACAGCATTATTTATAGTTCGACGTCGCGCCAAAGCGAATGAGCACATTTCGCCTACGGCTTAGGCCGCCCTCCTAGTGTGGCTGCTCGGTGTCTGCAGGCAGCGAGGGTCTGCTAGCTTCCTGTGTTCGCACCTATGTCACCTGTGCTTGCTTGTCAGAGACAGACTATCGCAAAACATACAACTCACTCCATGAATTGATTGCTACGGCATCTGTTATCAGCAGTCACAACTAGCAACACCAGTAGCAGCCGACTGCATGCAAAGAATAGGAATGTGCAGTGGGATTTACGTGAACTCGGCGCAACGCAGATCTTTCCGGCATAGGCTTGTGAATCTTACGGGAACACTTGTACTGTTTCTAAATAAAGTGTAGGCGTGGGAGGAGGGTGCTTCCCGCGCACTAATAACAGCACGCTTGCCAATTGTGGATGCTAATCATTCGCTTGTATCTTCCTAGACACATCTGCAGGCTGAGAATTATTCCACTTGCATGGCAAGGTGCGCATGTAGGTGTGTTAAAAATTCTGGAGGCACCGGGTATTGATCCCAGTACCTCTCGCATACTAAGCTAGCGCTCTACCACCTGAGCTACGCCCGCCCCCCCGAAGACTAATGGTGCTACAAACAGCCATATAGATGACACACACTAGATCGCGTGTTTTATTCAGCAGACAAACACTACTCTCTATGTATCCGTTAGGGTGTCTTTCAGGTTTCGTGCATTCTGTATCGAATCGTAGTTGGCCACAATGAAAGTGGCACGTATAACGTCGAAAATAGAGTTCGGACACCGCTCTGAGTAAGTCGAACGTGTTGTCCACCCTCTAGACTTCAATGAGGTTAAGCTGTGATACCTAAGACAGATCTGCACTCGATGACACCTCGATAACAGCCGGTCCCCACACTTACACCTTGCTCTCCTTACATCAGTTTACATCATATCAGTCTGTGACGCTGGCTTTGCAACATCTTGCGTGCCTTTAGGTTCGCCGCGACCAACACTTACAATGCACTGACCACAAAAAATGGAGGCGCCGCGGCTTGAACGCTGCACCTTTCACATGCGAAGCGAACGCGCTACCAACTGAGCTACGCCACATGCACGACCAAACTGCGCTATTCCCCATTCTTTGCGACTCTGATGCGCACGGACACGATGGTTGGTTGGTTTTTAGCGGTGAAGGGAGCAGAGTACAAAGGCGCGGACACGTTCATATACACAAACGTTCCAAGTAGTTTCGATGCTCTGGTATTACAAATGCAAATTCCGTCTGTTTTTAACGTCTTAAATTGAAAGAGCCGTCACAAATTGCTCCGTTTTCGCTCCTTATCGACAATCATACAGCACCTGAGGTAACAAACACATCTCGAGCCCCATTGTGCACTCCATTATTCATGCCAACTCAGTGCCTCGCTCTTTACTACTGTGTACTAATCTTGTCCTCCAACTGCAAAACCCTGGGCCACAACAAGTTTCCGCGTCTCCATTGCACTGCGCATACAACAAAACGCTCCCCAAACTTGGCACTCACCCACGCAGCCGACTTTTCCGACTTTCCACGACGCTCACGCAACGCTCACGCTAGTGACAGCATTATTTATAGTTCGACGTCGCGCCAAAGCGAATGAGCACATTTCGCCTACGGCTTAGGCCGCCCTCCTAGTGTGGCTGCTCGGTGTCTGCAGGCAGCGAGGGTCTGCTAGCTTCCTGTGTTCGCACCTATGTCACCTGTGCTTGCTTGTCAGAGACAGACTATCGCAAAACATACAACTCACTCCATGAATTGATTGCTACGGCATCTGTTATCAGCAGTCACAACTAGCAACACCAGTAGCAGCCGACTGCATGCAAAGAATAGGAATGTGCAGTGGGATTTACGTGAACTCGGCGCAACGCAGATCTTTCCGGCATAGGCTTGAGAATCTTACGGGAACACTTGTACTGTTTCTAAATAAAGTGTAGGCGTGGGAGGAGGGTGCTTCCCGCGCACTAATAACAGCACGCTTGCCAATTGTGGATGCTAATCATTCGCTTGTATCTTCCTAGACACATCTGCAGGCTGAGAATTATTCCACTTGCATGGCAAGGTGCGCATGTAGGTGTGTTAAAAATTCTGGAGGCACCGGGTATTGATCCCAGTACCTCTCGCATACTAAGCTAGCGCTCTACCACCTGAGCTACACCCGCCCCCCCGAAGACTAATGGTGCTACAAACAGCCATATAGACGACACAGACCCTTGCACTCCCATTATTCAGCAGACAAACACTACTCTCTATGTATCCGTTAGGGTGTCTTTCAGGTTTCGTGCATTCTGTATCGAATCGTAGTTGGCCACAATGAAAGTGGCACGTATAACGTCGAAAATAGAGTTCGGACACCGCTCTGAGTAAGTCGAACGTGTTGTCCACCCTCTAGACTTCAATGAGGTTAAGCTGTGATACCTAAGACAGATCTGCACTCGATGACACCTCGATAACAGCCGGTCCCCACACTTACACCTTGCTCTCCTTACATCAGTTTACATCATATCAGTCTGTGACGCTGGCTTTGCAACATCTTGCGTGCCTTTAGGTTCGCCGCGACCAACACTTACAATGCACTGACCACAAAAAATGGAGGCGCCGCGGCTTGAACGCTGCACCTTTCACATGCGAAGCGAACGCGCTACCAACTGAGCTACGCCACATGCACGACCAAACTGCGCTATTCCCCATTCTTTGCGACTCTGATGCGCACGGACACGATGGTTGGTTGGTTTTTAGCGGTGAAGGGAGCAGAGTACAAAGGCGCGGACACGTTCATATACACAAACGTTCCAAGTAGTTTCGATGCTCTGGTATTACAAATGCAAATTCCGTCTGTTTTTAACGTCTTAAATTGAAAGAGCCGTCACAAATTGCTCCGTTTTCGCTCCTTATCGACAATCATACAGCACCTGAGGTAACAAACACATCTCGAGCCCCATTGTGCACTCCATTATTCATGCCAACTCAGTGCCTCGCTCTTTACTACTGTGTACTAATCTTGTCCTCCAACTGCAAAACCCTGGGCCACAACAAGTTTCCGCGTCTCCATTGCACTGCGCATACAACAAAACGCTCCCCAAACTTGGCACTCACCCACGCAGCCGACTTTTCCGACTTTCCACGACGCTCACGCAACGCTCACGCTAGTGACAGCATTATTTATAGTTCGACGTCGCGCCAAAGCGAATGAGCACATTTCGCCTACGGCTTAGGCCGCCCTCCTAGTGTGGCTGCTCGGTGTCTGCAGGCAGCGAGGGTCTGCTAGCTTCCTGTGTTCGCACCTATGTCACCTGTGCTTGCTTGTCAGAGACAGACTATCGCAAAACATACAACTCACTCCATGAATTGATTGCTACGGCATCTGTTATCAGCAGTCACAACTAGCAACACCAGTAGCAGCCGACTGCATGCAAAGAATAGGAATGTGCAGTGGGATTTACGTGAACTCGGCGCAACGCAGATCTTTCCGGCATAGGCTTGTGAATCTTACGGGAACACTTGTACTGTTTCTAAATAAAGTGTAGGCGTGGGAGGAGGGTGCTTCCCGCGCACTAATAACAGCACGCTTGCCAATTGTGGATGCTAATCATTCGCTTGTATCTTCCTAGACACATCTGCAGGCTGAGAATTATTCCACTTGCATGGCAAGGTGCGCATGTAGGTGTGTTAAAAATTCTGGAGGCACCGGGTATTGATCCCAGTACCTCTCGCATACTAAGCTAGCGCTCTACCACCTGAGCTACGCCCGCCCCCCCGAAGACTAATGGTGCTACAAACAGCCATATAGATGACACAGACCCTTGCACTCCCATTATTCAGCAGACAAACACTACTCTCTATGTATCCGTTAGGGTGTCTTTCAGGTTTCGTGCATTCTGTATCGAATCGTAGTTGGCCACAATGAAAGTGGCACGTATAACGTCGAAAATAGAGTTCGGACACCGCTCTGAGTAAGTCGAACGTGTTGTCCACCCTCTAGACTTCAATGAGGTTAAGCTGTGATACCTAAGACAGATCTGCACTCGATGACACCTCGATAACAGCCGGTCCCCACACTTACACCTTGCTCTCCTTACATCAGTTTACATCATATCAGTCTGTGACGCTGGCTTTGCAACATCTTGCGTGCCTTTAGGTTCGCCGCGACCAACACTTACAATGCACTGACCACAAAAAATGGAGGCGCCGCGGCTTGAACGCTGCACCTTTCACATGCGAAGCGAACGCGCTACCAACTGAGCTACGCCACATGCACGACCAAACTGCGCTATTCCCCATTCTTTGCGACTCTGATGCGCACGGACACGATGGTTGGTTGGTTTTTAGCGGTGAAGGGAGCAGAGTACAAAGGCGCGGACACGTTCATATACACAAACGTTCCAAGTAGTTTCGATGCTCTGGTATTACAAATGCAAATTCCGTCTGTTTTTAACGTCTTAAATTGAAAGAGCCGTCACAAATTGCTCCGTTTTCGCTCCTTATCGACAATCATACAGCACCTGAGGTAACAAACACATCTCGAGCCCCATTGTGCACTCAATTATTCATGCCAACTCAGTGCCTCGCTCTTTACTACTGTGTACTAATCTTGTCCTCCAACTGCAAAACCCTGGGCCACAACAAGTTTCCGCGTCTCCATTGCACTGCGCATACAACAAAACGCTCCCCAAACTTGGCACTCACCCACGCAGCCGACTTTTCCGACTTTCCACGACGCTCACGCAACGCTCACGCTAGTGACAGCATTATTTATAGTTCGACGTCGCGCCAAAGCGAATGAGCACATTTCGCCTACGGCTTAGGCCGCCCTCCTAGTGTGGCTGCTCGGTGTCTGCAGGCAGCGAGGGTCTGCTAGCTTCCTGTGTTCGCACCTATGTCACCTGTGCTTGCTTGTCAGAGACAGACTATCGCAAAACATACAACTCACTCCATGAATTGATTGCTACGGCATCTGTTATCAGCAGTCACAACTAGCAACACCAGTAGCAGCCGACTGCATGCAAAGAATAGGAATGTGCAGTGGGATTTACGTGAACTCGGCGCAACGCAGATCTTTCCGGCATAAGCTTGAGAATCTTACGGGAACACTTGTACTGTTTCTAAATAAAGTGTAGGCGTGGGAGGAGGGTGCTTCCCGCGCACTAATAACAGCACGCTTGCCAATTGTGGATGCTAATCATTCGCTTGTATCTTCCTAGACACATCTGCAGGCTGAGAATTATTCCACTTGCATGGCAAGGTGCGCATGTAGGTGTGTTAAAAATTCTGGAGGCACCGGGTATTGATCCCAGTACCTCTCGCATACTAAGCTAGCGCTCTACCACCTGAGCTACGCCCGCCCCCCCCCGAAGACTAATGGTGCTACAAGCAGCCATATAGATGACACAGACCCTTGCACTCCCATTATTCAGCAGACAAACACTACTCTCTATGTATCCGTTAGGGTGTCTTTCAGGTTTCGTGCATTCTGTATCGAATCGTAGTTGGCCACAATGAAAGTGGCACGTATAACGTCGAAAATAGAGTTCGGACACCGCTCTGAGTAAGTCGAACGTTTTGTCCACCCTCTAGACTTCAATGAGGTTAAGCTGTGATACCTAAGACAGATCTGCACTCGATGACACCTCGATAACAGCCGGTCCCCACACTTACACCTTGCTCTCCTTACATCAGTTTACATCATATCAGTCTGTGACGCTGGCTTTGCAACATCTTGCGTGCCTTTAGGTTCGCCGCGACCAACACTTACAATGCACTGACCACAAAAAATGGAGGCGCCGCGGCTTGAACGCTGCACCTTTCACATGCGAAGCGAACGCGCTACCAACTGAGCTACGCCACATGCACGACCAAACTGCGCTATTCCCCATTCTTTGCGACTCTGATGCGCACGGACACGATGGTTGGTTGGTTTTTAGCGGTGAAGGGAGCAGAGTACAAAGGCGCGGACACGTTCATATACACAAACGTTCCAAGTAGTTTCGATGCTCTGGTATTACAAATGCAAATTCCGTCTGTTTTTAACGTCTTAAATTGAAAGAGCCGTCACAAATTGCTCCGTTTTCGCTCCTTATCGACAATCATACAGCACCTGAGGTAACAAACACATCTCGAGCCCCATTGTGCACTCCATTATTCATGCCAACTCAGTGCCTCGCTCTTTACTACTGTGTACTAATCTTGTCCTCCAACTGCAAAACCCTGGGCCACAACAAGTTTCCGCGTCTCCATTGCACTGCGCATACAACAAAACGCTCCCCAAACTTGGCACTCACCCACGCAGCCGACTTTTCCGACTTTCCACGACGCTCACGCAACGCTCACGCTAGTGACAGCATTATTTATAGTTCGACGTCGCGCCAAAGCGAATGAGCACATTTCGCCTACGGCTTAGGCCGCCCTCCTAGTGTGGCTGCTCGGTGTCTGCAGGCAGCGAGGGTCTGCTAGCTTCCTGTGTTCGCACCTATGTCACCTGTGCTTGCTTGTCAGAGACAGACTATCGCAAAACATACAACTCACTCCATGAATTGATTGCTACGGCATCTGTTATCAGCAGTCACAACTAGCAACACCAGTAGCAGCCGACTGCATGCAAAGAATAGGAATGTGCAGTGGGATTTACGTGAACTCGGCGCAACGCAGATCTTTCCGGCATAGGCTTGTGAATCTTACGGGAACACTTGTACTGTTTCTAAATAAAGTGTAGGCGTGGGAGGAGGGTGCTTCCCGCGCACTAATAACAGCACGCTTGCCAATTGTGGATGCTAATCATTCGCTTGTATCTTCCTTGACACATCTGCAGGCTGAGAATTATTCCACTTGCATGGCAAGGTGCGCATGTAGGTGTGTTAAAAATTCTGGAGGCACCGGGTATTGATCCCAGTACCTCTCGCATACTAAGCTAGCGCTCTACCACCTGAGCTACGCCCGCCCCCCCCCCGAAGACTAATGGTGCTACAAACAGCCATATAGATGACACAGACCCTTGCACTCCCATTATTCAGCAGACAAACACTACTCTCTATGTATCCGTTAGGGTGTCTTTCAGGTTTCGTGCATTCTGTATCGAATCGTAGTTGGCCACAATGAAAGTGGCACGTATAACGTCGAAAATAGAGTTCGGACACCGCTCTGAGTAAGTCGAACGTGTTGTCCACCCTCTAGACTTCAATGAGGTTAAGCTGTGATACCTAAGACAGATCTGCACTCGATGACACCTCGATAACAGCCGGTCCCCACACTTACACCTTGCTCTCCTTACATCAGTTTACATCATATCAGTCTGTGACGCTGGCTTTGCAACATCTTGCGTGCCTTTAGGTTCGCCGCGACCAACACTTACAATGCACTGACCACAAAAAATGGAGGCGCCGCGGCTTGAACGCTGCACCTTTCACATGCGAAGCGAACGCGCTACCAACTGAGCTACGCCACATGCACGACCAAATTGCGCTATTCCCCATTCTTTGCGACTCTGATGCGCACGGACACGATGGTTGGTTGGTTTTTAGCGGTGAAGGGAGCAGAGTACAAAGGCGCGGACACGTTCATATACACAAACGTTCCAAGTAGTTTCGATGCTCTGGTATTACAAATGCAAATTCCGTCTGTTTTTAACGTCTTAAATTGAAAGAGCCGTCACAAATTGCTCCGTTTTCGCTCCTTATCGACAATCATACAGCACCTGAGGTAACAAACACATCTCGAGCCCCATTGTGCACTCCATTATTCATGCCAACTCAGTGCCTCGCTCTTTACTACTGTGTACTAATCTTGTCCTCCAACTGCAAAACCCTGGGCCACAACAAGTTTCCGCGTCTCCATTGCACTGCGCATACAACAAAACGCTCCCCAAACTTGGCACTCACCCACGCAGCCGACTTTTCCGACTTTCCACGACGCTCACGCTAGTGACAGCATTATTTATAGTTCGACGTCGCGCCAAAGCGAATGAGCACATTTCGCCTACGGCTTAGGCCGCCCTCCTAGTGTGGCTGCTCGGTGTCTGCAGGCAGCGAGGGTCTGCTAGCTTCCTGTGTTCGCACCTATGTCACCTGTGCTTGCTTGTCAGAGACAGACTATCGCAAAACATACAACTCACTCCATGAATTGATTGCTACGGCATCTGTTATCAGCAGTCACAACTAGCAACACCAGTAGCAGCCGACTGCATGCAAAGAATAGGAATGTGCAGTGGGATTTACGTGAACTCGGCGCAACGCAGATCTTTCCGGCATAGGCTTGAGAATCTTACGGGAACACTTGTACTGTTTCTAAATAAAGTGTAGGCGTGGGAGGAGGGTGCTTCCCGCGCACTAATAACAGCACGCTTGCCAATTGTGGATGCTAATCATTCGCTTGTATCTTCCTAGACACATCTGCAGGCTGAGAATTATTCCACTTGCATGGCAAGGTGCGCATGTAGGTGTGTTAAAAATTCTGGAGGCACCGGGTATTGATCCCAGTACCTCTCGCATACTAAGCTAGCGCTCTACCACCTGAGCTACGCCCGCCCCCCCCGAAGACTAATGGTGCTACAAACAGCCATATAGATGACACAGACCCTTGCACTCCCATTATTCAGCAGACAAACACTACTCTCTATGTATCCGTTAGGGTGTCTTTCAGGTTTCGTGCATTCTGTATCGAATCGTAGTTGGCCACAATGAAAGTGGCACGTATAACGTCGAAAATAGAGTTCGGACACCGCTCTGAGTAAGTCGAACGTGTTGTCCACCCTCTAGACTTCAATGAGGTTAAGCTGTGATACCTAAGACAGATCTGCACTCGATGACACCTCGATAACAGCCGGTCCCCACACTTACACCTTGCTCTCCTTACATCAGTTTACATCATATCAGTCTGTGACGCTGGCTTTGCAACATCTTGCGTGCCTTTAGGTTCGCCGCGACCAACACTTACAATGCACTGACCACAAAAAATGGAGGCGCCGCGGCTTGAACGCTGCACCTTTCACATGCGAAGCGAACGCGCTACCAACTGAGCTACGCCACATGCACGACCAAACTGCGCTATTCCCCATTCTTTGCGACTCTGATGCGCACGGACACGATGGTTGGTTGGTTTTTAGCGGTGAAGGGAGCAGAGTACAAAGGCGCGGACACGTTCATATACACAAACGTTCCAAGTAGTTTCGATGCTCTGGTATTACAAATGCAAATTCCGTCTGTTTTTAACGTCTTAAATTGAAAGAGCCGTCACAAATTGCTCCGTTTTCGCTCCTTATCGACAATCATACAGCACCTGAGGTAACAAACACATCTCGAGCCCCATTGTGCACTCCATTATTCATGCCAACTCAGTGCCTCGCTCTTTACTACTGTGTACTAATCTTGTCCTCCAACTGCAAAACCCTGGGCCACAACAAGTTTCCGCGTCTCCATTGCACTGCGCATACAACAAAACGCTCCCCAAACTTGGCACTCACCCACGCAGCCGACTTTTCCGACTTTCCACGACGCTCACGCAACGCTCACGCTAGTGACAGCATTATTTATAGTTCGACGTCGCGCCAAAGCGAATGAGCACATTTCGCCTACGGCTTAGGCCGCCCTCCTAGTGTGGCTGCTCGGTGTCTGCAGGCAGCGAGGGTCTGCTAGCTTCCTGTGTTCGCACCTATGTCACCTGTGCTTGCTTGTCAGAGACAGACTATCGCAAAACATACAACTCACTCCATGAATTGATTGCTACGGCATCTGTTATCAGCAGTCACAACTAGCAACACCAGTAGCAGCCGACTGCATGCAAAGAATAGGAATGTGCAGTGGGATTTACGTGAGCTCGGCGCAACGCAGATCTTTCCGGCATAGGCTTGAGAATCTTACGGGAACACTTGTACTGTTTCTAAATAAAGTGTAGGCGTGGGAGGAGGGTGCTTCCCGCGCACTAATAACAGCACGCTTGCCAATTGTGGATGCTAATCATTCGCTTGTATCTTCCTAGACACATCTGCAGGCTGAGAATTATTCCACTTGCATGGCAAGGTGCGCATGTAGGTGTGTTAAAAATTCTGGAGGCACCGGGTATTGATCCCAGTACCTCTCGCATACTAAGCTAGCGCTCTACCACCTGAGCTACGCCCGCCCCCCCCGAAGACTAATGGTGCTACAAACAGCCATATAGATGACACAGACCCTTGCACTCCCATTATTCAGCAGACAAACACTACTCTCTATGTATCCGTTAGGGTGTCTTTCAGGTTTCGTGCATTCTGTATCGAATCGTAGTTGGCCACAATGAAAGTGGCACGTATAACGTCGAAAATAGAGTTCGGACACCGCTCTGAGTAAGTCGAACGTGTTGTCCACCCTCTAGACTTCAATGAGGTTAAGCTGTGATACCTAAGACAGATCTGCACTCGATGACACCTCGATAACAGCCGGTCCCCACACTTACACCTTGCTCTCCTTACATCAGTTTACATCATATCAGTCTGTGACGCTGGCTTTGCAACATCTTGCGTGCCTTTAGGTTCGCCGCGACCAACACTTACAATGCACTGACCACAAAAAATGGAGGCGCCGCGGCTTGAACGCTGCACCTTTCACATGCGAAGCGAACGCGCTACCAACTGAGCTACGCCACATGCACGACCAAACTGCGCTATTCCCCATTCTTTGCGACTCTGATGCGCACGGACACGATGGTTGGTTGGTTTTTAGCGGTGAAGGGAGCAGAGTACAAAGGCGCGGACACGTTCATATACACAAACGTTCCAAGTAGTTTCGATGCTCTGGTATTACAAATGCAAATTCCGTCTGTTTTTAACGTCTTAAATTGAAAGAGCCGTCACAAATTGCTCCGTTTTCGCTCCTTATCGACAATCATACAGCACCTGAGGTAACAAACACATCTCGAGCCCCATTGTGCACTCCATTATTCATGCCAACTCAGTGCCTCGCTCTTTACTACTGTGTACTAATCTTGTCCTCCAACTGCAAAACCCTGGGCCACAACAAGTTTCCGCGTCTCCATTGCACTGCGCATACAACAAAACGCTCCCCAAACTTGGCACTCACCCACGCAGCCGACTTTTCCGACTTTCCACGACGCTCACGCAACGCTCACGCTAGTGACAGCATTATTTATAGTTCGACGTCGCGCCAAAGCGAATGAGCACATTTCGCCTACGGCTTAGGCCGCCCTCCTAGTGTGGCTGCTCGGTGTCTGCAGGCAGCGAGGGTCTGCTAGCTTCCTGTGTTCGCACCTATGTCACCTGTGCTTGCTTGTCAGAGACAGACTATCGCAAAACATACAACTCACTCCATGAATTGATTGCTACGGCATCTGTTATCAGCAGTCACAACTAGCAACACCAGTAGCAGCCGACTGCATGCAAAGAATAGGAATGTGCAGTGGGATTTACGTGAGCTCGGCGCAACGCAGATCTTTCCGGCATAGGCTTGAGAATCTTACGGGAACACTTGTACTGTTTCTAAATAAAGTGTAGGCGTGGGAGGAGGGTGCTTCCCGCGCACTAATAACAGCACGCTTGCCAATTGTGGATGCTAATCATTCGCTTGTATCTTCCTAGACACATCTGCAGGCTGAGAATTATTCCACTTGCATGGCAAGGTGCGCATGTAGGTGTGTTAAAAATTCTGGAGGCACCGGGTATTGATCCCAGTACTTCTCGCATACTAAGCTAGCGCTCTACCACCTGAGCTACGCCCGCCCCCCCCGAAGACTAATGGTGCTACAAACAGCCATATAGATGACACAGACCCTTGCACTCCCATTATTCAGCAGACAAACACTACTCTCTATGTATCCGTTAGGGTGTCTTTCAGGTTTCGTGCATTCTGTATCGAATCGTAGTTGGCCACAATGAAAGTGGCACGTATAACGTCGAAAATAGAGTTCGGACACCGCTCTGAGTAAGTCGAACGTGTTGTCCACCCTCTAGACTTCAATGAGGTTAAGCTGTGATACCTAAGACAGATCTGCACTCGATGACACCTCGATAACAGCCGGTCCCCACACTTACACCTTGCTCTCCTTACATCAGTTTACATCATATCAGTCTGTGACGCTGGCTTTGCAACATCTTGCGTGCCTTTAGGTTCGCCGCGACCAACACTTACAATGCACTGACCACAAAAAATGGAGGCGCCGCGGCTTGAACGCTGCACCTTTCACATGCGAAGCGAACGCGCTACCAACTGAGCTACGCCACATGCACGACCAAACTGCGCTATTCCCCATTCTTTGCGACTCTGATGCGCACGGACACGATGGTTGGTTGGTTTTTAGCGGTGAAGGGAGCAGAGTACAAAGGCGCGGACACGTTCATATACACAAACGTTCCAAGTAGTTTCGATGCTCTGGTATTACAAATGCAAATTCCGTCTGTTTTTAACGTCTTAAATTGAAAGAGCCGTCACAAATTGCTCCGTTTTCGCTCCTTATCGACAATCATACAGCACCTGAGGTAACAAACACATCTCGAGCCCCATTGTGCACTCCATTATTCATGCCAACTCAGTGCCTCGCTCTTTACTACTGTGTACTAATCTTGTCCTCCAACTGCAAAACCCTGGGCCACAACAAGTTTCCGCGTCTCCATTGCACTGCGCATACAACAAAACGCTCCCCAAACTTGGCACTCACCCACGCAGCCGACTTTTCCGACTTTCCACGACGCTCACGCAACGCTCACGCTAGTGACAGCATTATTTATAGTTCGACGTCGCGCCAAAGCGAATGAGCACATTTCGCCTACGGCTTAGGCCGCCCTCCTAGTGTGGCTGCTCGGTGTCTGCAGGCAGCGAGGGTCTGCTAGCTTCCTGTGTTCGCACCTATGTCACCTGTGCTTGCTTGTCAGAGACAGACTATCGCAAAACATACAACTCACTCCATGAATTGATTGCTACGGCATCTGTTATCAGCAGTCACAACTAGCAACACCAGTAGCAGCCGACTGCATGCAAAGAATAGGAATGTGCAGTGGGATTTACGTGAACTCGGCGCAACGCAGATCTTTCCGGCATAGGCTTGAGAATCTTACGGGAACACTTGTACTGTTTCTAAATAAAGTGTAGGCGTGGGAGGAGGGTGCTTCCCGCGCACTAATAACAGCACGCTTGCCAATTGTGGATGCTAATCATTCGCTTGTATCTTCCTAGACACATCTGCAGGCTGAGAATTATTCCACTTGCATGGCAAGGTGCGCATGTAGGTGTGTTAAAAATTCTGGAGGCACCGGGTATTGATCCCAGTACCTCTCGCATACTAAGCTAGCGCTCTACCACCTGAGCTACGCCCACCCCCCCGAAGACTAATGGTGCTACAAACAGCCATATAGGGGACACAGACCCTTGCATTCCCATTATTCAGCAGACAAACACTACTCTCTATGTATCCGTTAGGGTGTCTTTCAGGTTTCGTGCATTCTGTATCGAATCGTAGTTGGCCACAATGAAAGTGGCACGTATAACGTCGAAAATAGAGATCGGACACCGCTCTGAGTAAGTCGAACGTGTTGTCCACCCTCTAGACTTCAATGAGGTTAAGCCGTGATACCTAAGACAGATCTGCACTCGATGACACCTCGATAACAGCCGGTCCCCACACTTACACCTTGCTCTCCTTACATCAGTTTACATCATATCAGTCTGTGACGCTGGCTTTGCAACATCTTGCGTGCCTTTAGGTTCGCCGCGACCAACACTTACAATGCACTGACCACAAAAAAATGGAGGCGCCGCGGCTTGAACACTGCACCTTTCACATGCGAAGCGAACGCGCTACCAACTGAGCTACGCCACATGCACGACCAAACTGCGCTATTCCCCATTCTTTGCGACTCTGATGCGCACGGACACGATGGTTGGTTGGTTTTTAGCGGTGAAGGGAGCAGAGTACAAAGGCGCGGACACGTTCATATACACAAACGTTCCAAGTAGTTTCGATGCTCTGGTATTACAAATGCAAATTCCGTCTGTTTTTAACGTCTTAAATTGAAAGAGCCGTCACAAATTGCTCCGTTTTCGCTCCTTATCGACAATCATACAGCACCTGAGGTAACAAACACATCTCGAGCCCCATTGTGCACTCCATTATTCATGCCAACTCAGTGCCTCGCTCTTTACTACTGTGTACTAATCTTGTCCTCCAACTGCAAAACCCTGGGCCACAACAAGTTTCCGCGTCTCCATTGCACTGCGCATACAACAAAACGCTCCCCAAACTTGGCACTCACCCACGCAGCCGACTTTTCCGACTTTCCACGACGCTCACGCAACGCTCACGCTAGTGACAGCATTATTTATAGTTCGACGTCGCGCCAAAGCGAATGAGCACATTTCGCCTACGGCTTAGGCCGCCCTCCTAGTGTGGCTGCTCGGTGTCTGCAGGCAGCGAGGGTCTGCTAGCTTCCTGTGTTCGCACCTATGTCACCTGTGCTTGCTTGTCAGAGACAGACTATCGCAAAACATACAACTCACTCCATGAATTGATTGCTACGGCATCTGTTATCAGCAGTCACAACTAGCAACACCAGTAGCAGCCGACTGCATGCAAAGAATAGGAATGTGCAGTGGGATTTACGTGAGCTCGGCGCAACGCAGATCTTTCCGGCATAGGCTTGAGAATCTTACGGGAACACTTGTACTGTTTCTAAATAAAGTGTAGGCGTGGGAGGAGGGTGCTTCCCGCGCACTAATAACAGCACGCTTGCCAATTGTGGATGCTAATCATTCGCTTGTATCTTCCTAGACACATCTGCAGGCTGAGAATTATTCCACTTGCATGGCAAGGTGCGCATGTAGGTGTGTTAAAAATTCTGGAGGCACCGGGTATTGATCCCAGTACCTCTCGCATACTAAGCTAGCGCTCTACCACCTGAGCTACGCCCGCCCCCCCCGAAGACTAATGGTGCTACAAACAGCCATATAGATGACACAGACCCTTGCACTCCCATTATTCAGCAGACAAACACTACTCTCTATGTATCCGTTAGGGTGTCTTTCAGGTTTCGTGCATTCTGTATCGAATCGTAGTTGGCCACAATGAAAGTGGCACGTATAACGTCGAAAATAGAGTTCGGACACCGCTCTGAGTAAGTCGAACGTGTTGTCCACCCTCTAGACTTCAATGAGGTTAAGCTGTGATACCTAAGACAGATCTGCACTCGATGACACCTCGATAACAGCCGGTCCCCACACTTACACCTTGCTCTCCTTACATCAGTTTACATCATATCAGTCTGTGACGCTGGCTTTGCAACATCTTGCGTGCCTTTAGGTTCGCCGCGACCAACACTTACAATGCACTGACCACAAAAAATGGAGGCGCCGCGGCTTGAACGCTGCACCTTTCACATGCGAAGCGAACGCGCTACCAACTGAGCTACGCCACATGCACGACCAAACTGCGCTATTCCCCATTCTTTGCGACTCTGATGCGCACGGACACGATGGTTGGCTGGTTTTTAGCGGTGAAGGGAGCAGAGTACAAAGGCGCGGACACGTTCATATACACAAACGTTCCAAGTAGTTTCGATGCTCTGGTATTACAAATGCAAATTCCGTCTGTTTTTAACTTCTTAAATTGAAAGAGCCGTCACAAATTGCTCCGTTTTCGCTCCTTATCGACAATCATACAGCACCTGAGGTAACAAACACATCTCGAGCCCCATTGTGCACTCCATTATTCATGCCAACTCAGTGCCTCGCTCTTTACTACTGTGTACTAATCTTGTCCTCCAACTGCAAAACCCTGGGCCACAACAAGTTTCCGCGTCTCCATTGCACTGCGCATACAACAAAACGCTCCCCAAACTTGGCACTCACCCACGCAGCCGACTTTTCCGACTTTCCACGACGCTCACGCAACGCTCACGCTAGTGACAGCATTATTTATAGTTCGACGTCGCGCCAAAGCGAATGAGCACATTTCGCCTACGGCTTAGGCCGCCCTCCTAGTGTGGCTGCTCGGTGTCTGCAGGCAGCGAGGGTCTGCTAGCTTCCTGTGTTCGCACCTATGTCACCTGTGCTTGCTTGTCAGAGACAGACTATCGCAAAACATACAACTCACTCCATGAATTGATTGCTACGGCATCTGTTATCAGCAGTCACAACTAGCAACACCAGTAGCAGCCGACTGCATGCAAAGAATAGGAATGTGCAGTGGGATTTACGTGAGCTCGGCGCAACGCAGATCTTTCCGGCATAGGCTTGAGAATCTTACGGGAACACTTGTACTGTTTCTAAATAAAGTGTAGGCGTGGGAGGAGGGTGCTTCCCGCGCACTAATAACAGCACGCTTGCCAATTGTGGATGCTAATCATTCGCTTGTATCTTCCTAGACACATCTGCAGGCTGAGAATTATTCCACTTGCATGGCAAGGTGCGCATGTAGGTGTGTTAAAAATTCTGGAGGCACCGGGTATTGATCCCAGTACCTCTCGCATACTAAGCTAGCGCTCTACCACCTGAGCTACGCCCGCCCCCCCCGAAGACTAATGGTGCTACAAACAGCCATATAGATGACACAGACCCTTGCACTCCCATTATTCAGCAGACAAACACTACTCTCTATGTATCCGTTAGGGTGTCTTTCAGGTTTCGTGCATTCTGTATCGAATCGTAGTTGGCCACAATGAAAGTGGCACGTATAACGTCGAAAATAGAGTTCGGACACCGCTCTGAGTAAGTCGAACGTGTTGTCCACCCTCTAGACTTCAATGAGGTTAAGCTGTGATACCTAAGACAGATCTGCACTCGATGACACCTCGATAACAGCCGGTCCCCACACTTACACCTTGCTCTCCTTACATCAGTTTACATCATATCAGTCTGTGACGCTGGCTTTGCAACATCTTGCGTGCCTTTAGGTTCGCCGCGACCAACACTTACAATGCACTGACCACAAAAAATGGAGGCGCCGCGGCTTGAACGCTGCACCTTTCACATGCGAAGCGAACGCGCTACCAACTGAGCTACGCCACATGCACGACCAAACTGCGCTATTCCCCATTCTTTGCGACTCTGATGCGCACGGACACGATGGTTGGTTGGTTTTTAGCGGTGAAGGGAACAGAGTACAAAGGCGCGGACACGTTCATATACACAAACGTTCCAAGTAGTTTCGATGCTCTGGTATTACAAATGCAAATTCCGTCTGTTTTTAACGTCTTAAATTGAAAGAGCCGTCACAAATTGCTCCGTTTTCGCTCCTTATCGACAATCATACAGCACCTGAGGTAACAAACACATCTCGAGCCCCATTGTGCACTCCATTATTCATGCCAACTCAGTGCCTCGCTCTTTACTACTGTGTACTAATCTTGTCCTCCAACTGCAAAACCCTGGGCCACAACAAGTTTCCGCGTCTCCATTGCACTGCGCATACAACAAAACGCTCCCCAAACTTGGCACTCACCCACGCAGCCGACTTTTCCGACTTTCCACGACGCTCACGCAACGCTCACGCTAGTGACAGCATTATTTATAGTTCGACGTCGCGCCAAAGCGAATGAGCACATTTCGCCTACGGCTTAGGCCGCCCTCCTAGTGTGGCTGCTCGGTGTCTGCAGGCAGCGAGGGTCTGCTAGCTTCCTGTGTTCGCACCTATGTCACCTGTGCTTGCTTGTCAGAGACAGACTATCGCAAAACATACAACTCACTCCATGAATTGATTGCTACGGCATCTGTTATCAGCAGTCACAACTAGCAACACCAGTAGCAGCCGACTGCATGCAAAGAATAGGAATGTGCAGTAGGATTTACGTGAACTCGGCGCAACGCAGATCTTTCCGGCATAGGCTTGAGAATCTTACGGGAACACTTGTACTGTTTCTAAATAAAGTGTAGGCGTGGGAGGAGGGTGCTTCCCGCGCACTAATAACAGCACGCTTGCCAATTGTGGATGCTAATCATTCGCTTGTATCTTCCTAGACACATCTGCAGGCTGAGAATTATTCCACTTGCATGGCAAGGTGCGCATGTAGGTGTGTTAAAAATTCTGGAGGCACCGGGTATTGATCCCAGTACCTCTCGCATACTAAGCTAGCGCTCTACCACCTGAGCTACGCCCACCCCCCCGAAGACTAATGGTGCTACAAACAGCCATATACAGGACACAGACCCTTGCATTCCCATTATTCAGCAGACAAACACTACTCTCTATGTATCCGTTAGGGTGTCTTTCAGGTTTCGTGCATTCTGTATCGAATCGTAGTTGGCCACAATGAAAGTGGCACGTATAACGTCGAAAATAGAGATCGGACACCGCTCTGAGTAAGTCGAACGTGTTGTCCACCCTCTAGACTTCAATGAGGTTAAGCCGTGATACCTAAGACAGATCTGCACTCGATGACACCTCGATAACAGCCGGTCCCCACACTTACACCTTGCTCTCCTTACATCAGTTTACATCATATCAGTCTGTGACGCTGGCTTTGCAACATCTTGCGTGCCTTTAGGTTCGCCGCGACCAACACTTACAATGCACTGACCACAAAAAAATGGAGGCGCCGCGGCTTGAACACTGCACCTTTCACATGCGAAGCGAACGCGCTACCAACTGAGCTACGCCACATGCACGACCAAACTGCGCTATTCCCCATTCTTTGCGACTCTGATGCGCACGGACACGATGGTTGGTTGGTTTTTAGCGGTGAAGGGAGCAGAGTACAAAGGCGCGGACACGTTCATATACACAAACGTTCCAAGTAGTTTCGATGCTCTGGTATTACAAATGCAAATTCCGTCTGTTTTTAACGTCTTAAATTGAAAGAGCCGTCACAAATTGCTCCGTTTTCGCTCCTTATCGACAATCATACAGCACCTGAGGTAACAAACACATCTCGAGCCCCATTGTGCACTCCATTATTCATGCCAACTCAGTGCCTTGCTCTTTACTACTGTGTACTAATCTTGTCCTCCAACTGCAAAACCCTGGGCCACAACAAGTTTCCGCGTCTCCATTGCACTGCGCATACAACAAAACGCTCCCCAAACTTGGCACTCACCCACGCAGCCGACTTTTCCGACTTTCCACGACGCTCACGCAACGCTCACGCTAGTGACAGCATTATTTATAGTTCGACGTCGCGCCAAAGCGAATGAGCACATTTCGCCTACGGCTTAGGCCGCCCTCCTAGTGTGGCTGCTCGGTGTCTGCAGGCAGCGAGGGTCTGCTAGCTTCCTGTGTTCGCACCTATGTCACCTGTGCTTGCTTGTCAGAGACAGACTATCGCAAAACATACAACTCACTCCATGAATTGATTGCTACGGCATCTGTTATCAGCAGTCACAACTAGCAACACCAGTAGCAGCCGACTGCATGCAAAGAATAGGAATGTGCAGTGGGATTTACGTGAACTCGGCGCAACGCAGATCTTTCCGGCATAGGCTTGAGAATCTTACGGGAACACTTGTACTGTTTCTAAATAAAGTGTAGGCGTGGGAGGAGGGTGCTTCCCGCGCACTAATAACAGCACGCTTGCCAATTGTGGATGCTAATCATTCGCTTGTATCTTCCTAGACACATCTGCAGGCTGAGAATTATTCCACTTGCATGGCAAGGTGCGCATGTAGGTGTGTTAAAAATTCTGGAGGCACCGGGTATTGATCCCAGTACCTCTCGCATACTAAGCTAGCGCTCTACCACCTGAGCTACGCCCACCCCCCCGAAGACTAATGGTGCTACAAACAGCCATATAGAGGACACAGACCCTTGCATTCCCATTATTCAGCAGACAAACACTACTCTCTATGTATCCGTTAGGGTGTCTTTCAGGTTTCGTGCATTCTGTATCGAATCGTAGTTGGCCACAATGAAAGTGGCACGTATAACGTCGAAAATAGAGATCGGACACCGCTCTGAGTAAGTCGAACGTGTTGTCCACCCTCTAGACTTCAATGAGGTTAAGCCGTGATACCTAAGACAGATCTGCACTCGATGACACCTCGATAACAGCCGGTCCCCACACTTACACCTTGCTCTCCTTACATCAGTTTACATCATATCAGTCTGTGACGCTGGCTTTGCAACATCTTGCGTGCCTTTAGGTTCGCCGCGACCAACACTTACAATGCACTGACCACAAAAAAATGGAGGCGCCGCGGCTTGAACACTGCACCTTTCACATGCGAAGCGAACGCGCTACCAACTGAGCTACGCCACATGCACGACCAAACTGCGCTATTCCCCATTCTTTGCGACTCTGATGCGCACGGACACGATGGTTGGTTGGTTTTTAGCGGTGAAGGGAGCAGAGTACAAAGGCGCGGACACGTTCATATACACAAACGTTCCAAGTAGTTTCGATGCTCTGGTATTACAAATGCAAATTCCGTCTGTTTTTAACGTCTTAAATTGAAAGAGCCGTCACAAATTGC
Organism: Schistocerca gregaria; assembly: GCF_023897955.1. NCBI lineage: Eukaryota > Metazoa > Arthropoda > Insecta > Orthoptera > Acrididae > Schistocerca > Schistocerca gregaria. Next base: position 694,392 of record NW_026061726.1, read on the forward strand.
TCCGTTTTCGCTCCTTATCGACAATCATACAGCACCTGAGGTAACAAACACATCTCGAGCCCCATTGTGCACTCCATTATTCATGCCAACTCAGTGCCTTGCTCTTTACTACTGTGTACTAATCTTGTCCTCCAACTGCAAAACCCTGGGCCACAACAAGTTTCCGCGTCTCCATTGCACTGCGCATACAACAAAACGCTCCCCAAACTTGGCACTCACCCACGCAGCCGACTTTTCCGACTTTCCACGACGCTCACGCAACGCTCACGCTAGTGACAGCATTATTTATAGTTCGACGTCGCGCCAAAGCGAATGAGCACATTTCGCCTACGGCTTAGGCCGCCCTCCTAGTGTGGCTGCTCGGTGTCTGCAGGCAGCGAGGGTCTGCTAGCTTCCTGTGTTCGCACCTATGTCACCTGTGCTTGCTTGTCAGAGACAGACTATCGCAAAACATACAACTCACTCCATGAATTGATTGCTACGGCATCTGTTATCAGCAGTCACAACTAGCAACACCAGTAGCAGCCGACTGCATGCAAAGAATAGGAATGTGCAGTGGGATTTACGTGAACTCGGCGCAACGCAGATCTTTCCGGCATAGGCTTGAGAATCTTACGGGAACACTTGTACTGTTTCTAAATAAAGTGTAGGCGTGGGAGGAGGGTGCTTCCCGCGCACTAATAACAGCACGCTTGCCAATTGTGGATGCTAATCATTCGCTTGTATCTTCCTAGACACATCTGCAGGCTGAGAATTATTCCACTTGCATGGCAAGGTGCGCATGTAGGTGTGTTAAAAATTCTGGAGGCACCGGGTATTGATCCCAGTACCTCTCGCATACTAAGCTAGCGCTCTACCACCTGAGCTACGCCCACCCCCCCGAAGACTAATGGTGCTACAAACAGCCATATAGAGGACACAGACCCTTGCATTCCCATTATTCAGCAGACAAACACTACTCTCTATGTATCCGTTAGGGTGTCTTTCAGGTTTCGTGCATTCTGTATCGAATCGTAGTTGGCCACAATGAAAGTGGCACGTATAACGTCGAAAATAGAGATCGGACACCGCTCTGAGTAAGTCGAACGTGTTGTCCACCCTCTAGACTTCAATGAGGTTAAGCCGTGATACCTAAGACAGATCTGCACTCGATGACACCTCGATAACAGCCGGTCCCCACACTTACACCTTGCTCTCCTTACATCAGTTTACATCATATCAGTCTGTGACGCTGGCTTTGCAACATCTTGCGTGCCTTTAGGTTCGCCGCGACCAACACTTACAATGCACTGACCACAAAAAAATGGAGGCGCCGCGGCTTGAACACTGCACCTTTCACATGCGAAGCGAACGCGCTACCAACTGAGCTACGCCACATGCACGACCAAACTGCGCTATTCCCCATTCTTTGCGACTCTGATGCGCACGGACACGATGGTTGGTTGGTTTTTAGCGGTGAAGGGAGCAGAGTACAAAGGCGCGGACACGTTCATATACACAAACGTTCCAAGTAGTTTCGATGCTCTGGTATTACAAATGCAAATTCCATCTGTTTTTAACGTCTTAAATTGAAAGAGCCGTCACAAATTGCTCCGTTTTCGCTCCTTATCGACAATCATACAGCACCTGAGGTAACAAACACATCTCGAGCCCCATTGTGCACTCCATTATTCATGCCAACTCAGTGCCTCGCTCTTTACTACTGTGTACTAATCTTGTCCTCCAACTGCAAAACCCTGGGCCACAACAAGTTTCCGCATCTCCATTGCACTGCGCATACAACAAAACGCTCCCCAAACTTGGCACTCACCCACGCAGCCGACTTTTCCGACTTTCCACGACGCTCACGCTAGTGACAGCATTATTTATAGTTCGACGTCGCGCCAAAGCGAATGAGCACATTTCGCCTACGGCTTAGGCCGCCCTCCTAGTGTGGCTGCTCGGTGTCTGCAGGCAGCGAGGGTCTGCTAGCTTCCTGTGTTCGCACCTATGTCACCTGTGCTTGCTTGTCAGAGACAGACTATCGCAAAACATACAACTCACTCCATGAATTGATTGCTACGGCATCTGTTATCAGCAGTCACAACTAGCAACACCAGTAGCAGCCGACTGCATGCAAAGAATAGGAATGTGCAGTGGGATTTACGTGAACTCGGCGCAACGCAGATCTTTCCGGCATAGGCTTGAGAATCTTACGGGAACACTTGTACTGTTTCTAAATAAAGTGTAGGCGTGGGAGGAGGGTGCTTCCCGCGCACTAATAACAGCACGCTTGCCAATTGTGGATGCTAATCATTCGCTTGTATCTTCCTAGACACATCTGCAGGCTGAGAATTATTCCACTTGCATGGCAAGGTGCGCATGTAGGTGTGTTAAAAATTCTGGAGGCACCGGGTATTGATCCCAGTACCTCTCGCATACTAAGCTAGCGCTCTACCACCTGAGCTACGCCCGCCCCCCCGAAGACTAATGGTGCTACAAACAGCCATATAGATGACACAGACCCTTGCACTCCCATTATTCAGCAGACAAACACTACTCTCTATGTATCCGTTAGGGTGTCTTTCAGGTTTCGTGCATTCTGTATCGAATCGTAGTTGGCCACAATGAAAGTGGCACGTATAACGTCGAAAATAGAGTTCGGACACCGCTCTGAGGAAGTCGAACGTGTTGTCCACCCTCTAGACTTCAATGAGGTTAAGCTGTGATACCTAAGACAGATCTGCACTCGATGACACCTCGATAACAGCCGGTCCTCACACTTACACCTTGCTCTCCTTACATCAGTTTACATCATATCAGTCTGTGACGCTGGCTTTGCAACATCTTGCGTGCCTTTAGGTTCGCCGCGACCAACACTTACAATGCACTGACCACAAAAAATGGAGGCGCCGCGGCTTGAACGCTGCACCTTTCACATGCGAAGCGAACGCGCTACCAACTGAGCTACGCCACATGCGCGACCAAACTGCGCTATTCCCCATTCTTTGCGACTCTGATGCGCACGGACACGATGGTTGGTTGGTTTTTAGCGGTGAAGGGAGCAGAGTACAAAGGCGCGGACACGTTCATATACACAAACGTTCCAAGTAGTTTCGATGCTCTGGTATTACAAATGCAAATTCCGTCTGTTTTTAACGTCTTAAATTGAAAGAGCCGTCACAAATTGCTCCGTTTTCGCTCCTTATCGACAATCATACAGCACCTGAGGTAACAAACACATCTCGAGCCCCATTGTGCACTCCATTATTCATGCCAACTCAGTGCCTCGCTCTTTACTACTGTGTACTAATCTTGTCCTCCAACTGCAAAACCCTGGGCCACAACAAGTTTCCGCGTCTCCATTGCACTGCGCATACAACAAAACGCTCCCCAAACTTGGCACTCACCCACGCAGCCGACTTTTCCGACTTTCCACGACGCTCACGCAACGCTCACGCTAGTGACAGCATTATTTATAGTTCGACGTCGCGCCAAAGCGAATGAGCACATTTCGCCTACGGCTTAGGCCGCCCTCCTAGTGTGGCTGCTCGGTGTCTGCAGGCAGCGAGGGTCTGCTAGCTTCCTGTGTTCGCACCTATGTCACCTGTGCTTGCTTGTCAGAGACAGACTATCGCAAAACATACAACTCACTCCATGAATTGATTGCTACGGCATCTGTTATCAGCAGTCACAACTAGCAACACCAGTAGCAGCCGACTGCATGCAAAGAATAGGAATGTGCAGTGGGATTTACGTGAACTCGGCGCAACGCAGATCTTTCCGGCATAGGCTTGAGAATCTTACGGGAACACTTGTACTGTTTCTAAATAAAGTGTAGGCGTGGGAGGAGGGTGCTTCCCGCGCACTAATAACAGCACGCTTGCCAATTGTGGATGCTAATCATTCGCTTGTATCTTCCTAGACACATCTGCAGGCTGAGAATTATTCCACTTGCATGGCAAGGTGCGCATGTAGGTGTGTTAAAAATTCTGGAGGCACCGGGTATTGATCCCAGTACCTCTCGCATACTAAGCTAGCGCTCTACCACCTGAGCTACGCCCACCCCCCCGAAGACTAATGGTGCTACAAACAGCCATATAGAGGACACAGACCCTTGCATTCCCATTATTCAGCAGACAAACACTACTCTCTATGTATCCGTTAGGGTGTCTTTCAGGTTTCGTGCATTCTGTATCGAATCGTAGTTGGCCACAATGAAAGTGGCACGTATAACGTCGAAAATAGAGATCGGACACCGCTCTGAGTAAGTCGAACGTGTTGTCCACCCTCTAGACTTCAATGAGGTTAAGCCGTGATACCTAAGACAGATCTGCACTCGATGACACCTCGATAACAGCCGGTCCCCACACTTACACCTTGCTCTCCTTACATCAGTTTACATCATATCAGTCTGTGACGCTGGCTTTGCAACATCTTGCGTGCCTTTAGGTTCGCCGCGACCAACACTTACAATGCACTGACCACAAAAAAATGGAGGCGCCGCGGCTTGAACACTGCACCTTTCACATGCGAAGCGAACGCGCTACCAACTGAGCTACGCCACATGCACGACCAAACTGCGCTATTCCCCATTCTTTGCGACTCTGATGCGCACGGACACGATGGTTGGTTGGTTTTTAGCGGTGAAGGGAGCAGAGTACAAAGGCGCGGACACGTTCATATACACAAACGTTCCAAGTAGTTTCGATGCTCTGGTATTACAAATGCAAATTCCGTCTGTTTTTAACGTCTTAAATTGAAAGAGCCGTCACAAATTGCTCCGTTTTCGCTCCTTATCGACAATCATACAGCACCTGAGGTAACAAACACATCTCGAGCCCCATTGTGCACTCCATTATTCATGCCAACTCAGTGCCTTGCTCTTTACTACTGTGTACTAATCTTGTCCTCCAACTGCAAAACCCTGGGCCACAACAAGTTTCCGCGTCTCCATTGCACTGCGCATACAACAAAACGCTCCCCAAACTTGGCACTCACCCACGCAGCCGACTTTTCCGACTTTCCACGACGCTCACGCAACGCTCACGCTAGTGACAGCATTATTTATAGTTCGACGTCGCGCCAAAGCGAATGAGCACATTTCGCCTACGGCTTAGGCCGCCCTCCTAGTGTGGCTGCTCGGTGTCTGCAGGCAGCGAGGGTCTGCTAGCTTCCTGTGTTCGCACCTATGTCACCTGTGCTTGCTTGTCAGAGACAGACTATCGCAAAACATACAACTCACTCCATGAATTGATTGCTACGGCATCTGTTATCAGCAGTCACAACTAGCAACACCAGTAGCAGCCGACTGCATGCAAAGAATAGGAATGTGCAGTGGGATTTACGTGAACTCGGCGCAACGCAGATCTTTCCGGCATAGGCTTGAGAATCTTACGGGAACACTTGTACTGTTTCTAAATAAAGTGTAGGCGTGGGAGGAGGGTGCTTCCCGCGCACTAATAACAGCACGCTTGCCAATTGTGGATGCTAATCATTCGCTTGTATCTTCCTAGACACATCTGCAGGCTGAGAATTATTCCACTTGCATGGCAAGGTGCGCATGTAGGTGTGTTAAAAATTCTGGAGGCACCGGGTATTGATCCCAGTACCTCTCGCATACTAAGCTAGCGCTCTACCACCTGAGCTACGCCCACCCCCCCGAAGACTAATGGTGCTACAAACAGCCATATAGAGGACACAGACCCTTGCATTCCCATTATTCAGCAGACAAACACTACTCTCTATGTATCCGTTAGGGTGTCTTTCAGGTTTCGTGCATTCTGTATCGAATCGTAGTTGGCCACAATGAAAGTGGCACGTATAACGTCGAAAATAGAGTTCGGACACCGCTCTGAGTAAGTCGAACGTGTTGTCCACCCTCTAGACTTCAATGAGGTTAAGCCGTGATACCTAAGACAGATCTGCACTCGATGACACCTCGATAACAGCCGGTCCCCACACTTACACCTTGCTCTCCTTACATCAGTTTACATCATATCAGTCTGTGACGCTGGCTTTGCAACATCTTGCGTGCCTTTAGGTTCGTCGCGACCAACACTTACAATGCACTGACCACAAAAAAATGGAGGCGCCGCGGCTTGAACACTGCACCTTTCACATGCGAAGCGAACGCGCTACCAACTGAGCTACGCCACATGCACGACCAAACTGCGCTATTCCCCATTCTTTGCGACTCTGATGCGCACGGACACGATGGTTGGTTGGTTTTTAGCGGTGAAGGGAGCAGAGTACAAAGGCGCGGACACGTTCATATACACAAACGTTCCAAGTAGTTTCGATGCTCTGGTATTACAAATGCAAATTCCATCTGTTTTTAACGTCTTAAATTGAAAGAGCCGTCACAAATTGCTCCGTTTTCGCTCCTTATCGACAATCATACAGCACCTGAGGTAACAAACACATCTCGAGCCCCATTGTGCACTCCATTATTCATGCCAACTCAGTGCCTCGCTCTTTACTACTGTGTACTAATCTTGTCCTCCAACTGCAAAACCCTGGGCCACAACAAGTTTCCGCATCTCCATTGCACTGCGCATACAACAAAACGCTCCCCAAACTTGGCACTCACCCACGCAGCCGACTTTTCCGACTTTCCACGACGCTCACGCAACGCTCACGCTAGTGACAGCATTATTTATAGTTCGACGTCGCGCCAAAGCGAATGAGCACATTTCGCCTACGGCTTAGGCCGCCCTCCTAGTGTGGCTGCTCGGTGTCTGCAGGCAGCGAGGGTCTGCTAGCTTCCTGTGTTCGCACCTATGTCACCTGTGCTTGCTTGTCAGAGACAGACTATCGCAAAACATACAACTCACTCCATGAATTGATTGCTACGGCATCTGTTATCAGCAGTCACAACTAGCAACACCAGTAGCAGCCGACTGCATGCAAAGAATAGGAATGTGCAGTGGGATTTACGTGAACTCGGCGCAACGCAGATCTTTCCGGCATAGGCTTGAGAATCTTACGGGAACACTTGTACTGTTTCTAAATAAAGTGTAGGCGTGGGAGGAGGGTGCTTCCCGCGCACTAATAACAGCACGCTTGCCAATTGTGGATGCTAATCATTCGCTTGTATCTTCCTAGACACATCTGCAGGCTGAGAATTATTCCACTTGCATGGCAAGGTGCGCATGTAGGTGTGTTAAAAATTCTGGAGGCACCGGGTATTGATCCCAGTACCTCTCGCATACTAAGCTAGCGCTCTACCACCTGAGCTACGCCCGCCCCCCCGAAGACTAATGGTGCTACAAACAGCCATATAGATGACACAGACCCTTGCACTCCCATTATTCAGCAGACAAACACTACTCTCTATGTATCCGTTAGGGTGTCTTTCAGGTTTCGTGCATTCTGTATCGAATCGTAGTTGGCCACAATGAAAGTGGCACGTATAACGTCGAAAATAGAGTTCGGACACCGCTCTGAGGAAGTCGAACGTGTTGTCCACCCTCTAGACTTCAATGAGGTTAAGCTGTGATACCTAAGACAGATCTGAACTCGATGACACCTCGATAACAGCCGGTCCCCACACTTACACCTTGCTCTCCTTACATCAGTTTACATCATATCAGTCTGTGACGCTGGCTTTGCAACATCTTGCGTGCCTTTAGGTTCGCCGCGACCAACACTTACAATGCACTGACCACAAAAAATGGAGGCGCCGCGGCTTGAACGCTGCACCTTTCACATGCGAAGCGAACGCGCTACCAACTGAGCTACGCCACATGCGCGACCAAACTGCGCTATTCCCCATTCTTTGCGACTCTGATGCGCACGGACACGATGGTTGGTTGGTTTTTAGCGGTGAAGGGAGCAGAGTACAAAGGCGCGGACACGTTCATATACACAAACGTTCCAAGTAGTTTCGATGCTCTGGTATTACAAATGCAAATTCCGTCTGTTTTTAACGTCTTAAATTGAAAGAGCCGTCACAAATTGCTCCGTTTTCGCTCCTTATCGACAATCATACAGCACCTGAGGTAACAAACACATCTCGAGCCCCATTGTGCACTCCATTATTCATGCCAACTCAGTGCCTCGCTCTTTACTACTGTGTACTAATCTTGTCCTCCAACTGCAAAACCCTGGGCCACAACAAGTTTCCGCGTCTCCATTGCACTGCGCATACAACAAAACGCTCCCCAAACTTGGCACTCACCCACGCAGCCGACTTTTCCGACTTTCCACGACGCTCACGCAACGCTCACGCTAGTGACAGCATTATTTATAGTTCGACGTCGCGCCAAAGCGAATGAGCACATTTCGCCTACGGCTTAGGCCGCCCTCCTAGTGTGGCTGCTCGGTGTCTGCAGGCAGCGAGGGTCTGCTAGCTTCCTGTGTTCGCACCTATGTCACCTGTGCTTGCTTGTCAGAGACAGACTATCGCAAAACATACAACTCACTCCATGAATTGATTGCTACGGCATCTGTTATCAGCAGTCACAACTAGCAACACCAGTAGCAGCCGACTGCATGCAAAGAATAGGAATGTGCAGTGGGATTTACGTGAACTCGGCGCAACGCAGATCTTTCCGGCATAGGCTTGAGAATCTTACGGGAACACTTGTACTGTTTCTAAATAAAGTGTAAGCGTGGGAGGAGGGTGCTTCCCGCGCACTAATAACAGCACGCTTGCCAATTGTGGATGCTAATCATTCGCTTGTATCTTCCTAGACACATCTGCAGGCTGAGAATTATTCCACTTGCATGGCAAGGTGCGCATGTAGGTGTGTTAAAAATTCTGGAGGCACCGGGTATTGATCCCAGTACCTCTCGCATACTAAGCTAGCGCTCTACCACCTGAGCTACGCCCACCCCCCCGAAGACTAATGGTGCTACAAACAGCCATATAGACGACACAGACCCTTGCATTCCCATTATTCAGCAGACAAACACTACTCTCTATGTATCCGTTAGGGTGTCTTTCAGGTTTCGTGCATTCTGTATCGAATCGTAGTTGGCCACAATGAAAGTGGCACGTATAACGTCGAAAATAGAGATCGGACACCGCTCTGAGTAAGTCGAACGTGTTGTCCACCCTCTAGACTTCAATGAGGTTAAGCCGTGATACCTAAGACAGATCTGCACTCGATGACACCTCGATAACAGCCGGTCCCCACACTTACACCTTGCTCTCCTTACATCAGTTTACATCATATCAGTCTGTGACGCTGGCTTTGCAACATCTTGGTGCCTTTAGGTTCGCCGCGACCAACACTTACAATGCACTGACCACAAAAAAATGGAGGCGCCGCGGCTTGAACACTGCACCTTTCACATGCGAAGCGAACGCGCTACCAACTGAGCTACGCCACATGCACGACCAAACTGCGCTATTCCCCATTCTTTGCGACTCTGATGCGCACGGACACGATGGTTGGTTGGTTTTTAGCGGTGAAGGGAGCAGAGTACAAAGGCGCGGACACGTTCATATACACAAACGTTCCAAGTAGTTTCGATGCTCTGGTATTACAAATGCAAATTCCGTCTGTTTTTAACGTCTTAAATTGAAAGAGCCGTCACAAATTGCTCCGTTTTCGCTCCTTATCGACAATCATACAGCACCTGAGGTAACAAACACATCTCGAGCCCCATTGTGCACTCCATTATTCATGCCAACTCAGTGCCTTGCTCTTTACTACTGTGTACTAATCTTGTCCTCCAACTGCAAAACCCTGGGCCACAACAAGTTTCCGCGTCTCCATTGCACTGCGCATACAACAAAACGCTCCCCAAACTTGGCACTCACCCACGCAGCCGACTTTTCCGACTTTCCACGACGCTCACGCAACGCTCACGCTAGTGACAGCATTATTTATAGTTCGACGTCGCGCCAAAGCGAATGAGCACATTTCGCCTACGGCTTAGGCCGCCCTCCTAGTGTGGCTGCTCGGTGTCTGCAGGCAGCGAGGGTCTGCTAGCTTCCTGTGTTCGCACCTATGTCACCTGTGCTTGCTTGTCAGAGACAGACTATCGCAAAACATACAACTCACTCCATGAATTGATTGCTACGGCATCTGTTATCAGCAGTCACAACTAGCAACACCAGTAGCAGCCGACTGCATGCAAAGAATAGGAATGTGCAGTGGGATTTACGTGAACTCGGCGCAACGCAGATCTTTCCGGCATAGGCTTGAGAATCTTACGGGAACACTTGTACTGTTTCTAAATAAAGTGTAGGCGTGGGAGGAGGGTGCTTCCCGCGCACTAATAACAGCACGCTTGCCAATTGTGGATGCTAATCATTCGCTTGTATCTTCCTAGACACATCTGCAGGCTGAGAATTATTCCACTTGCATGGCAAGGTGCGCATGTAGGTGTGTTAAAAATTCTGGAGGCACCGGGTATTGATCCCAGTACCTCTCGCATACTAAGCTAGCGCTCTACCACCTGAGCTACGCCCACCCCCCCCGAAGACTAATGGTGCTACAAACAGCCATATAGAGGACACAGACCCTTGCATTCCCATTATTCAGCAGACAAACACTACTCTCTATGTATCCGTTAGGGTGTCTTTCAGGTTTCGTGCATTCTGTATCGAATCGTAGTTGGCCACAATGAAAGTGGCACGTATAACGTCGAAAATAGAGTTCGGACACCGCTCTGAGTAAGTCGAACGTGTTGTCCACCCTCTAGACTTCAATGAGGTTAAGCCGTGATACCTAAGACAGATCTGCACTCGATGACACCTCGATAACAGCCGGTCCCCACACTTACACCTTGCTCTCCTTACATCAGTTTACATCATATCAGTCTGTGACGCTGGCTTTGCAACATCTTGCGTGCCTTTAGGTTCGCCGCGACCAACACTTACAATGCACTGACCACAAAAAAATGGAGGCGCCGCGGCTTGAACACTGCACCTTTCACATGCGAAGCGAACGCGCTACCAACTGAGCTACGCCACATGCACGACCAAACTGCGCTATTCCCCATTCTTTGCGACTCTGATGCGCACGGACACGATGGTTGGTTGGTTTTTAGCGGTGAAGGGAGCAGAGTACAAAGGCGCGGACACGTTCATATACACAAACGTTCCAAGTAGTTTCGATGCTCTGGTATTACAAATGCAAATTCCATCTGTTTTTAACGTCTTAAATTGAAAGAGCCGTCACAAATTGCTCCGTTTTCGCTCCTTATCGACAATCATACAGCACCTGAGGTAACAAACACATCTCGAGCCCCATTGTGCACTCCATTATTCATGCCAACTCAGTGCCTCGCTCTTTACTACTGTGTACTAATCTTGTCCTCCAACTGCAAAACCCTGGGCCACAACAAGTTTCCGCATCTCCATTGCACTGCGCATACAACAAAACGCTCCCCAAACTTGGCACTCACCCACGCAGCCGACTTTTCCGACTTTCCACGACGCTCACGCTAGTGACAGCATTATTTATAGTTCGACGTCGCGCCAAAGCGAATGAGCACATTTCGCCTACGGCTTAGGCCGCCCTCCTAGTGTGGCTGCTCGGTGTCTGCAGGCAGCGAGGGTCTGCTAGCTTCCTGTGTTCGCACCTATGTCACCTGTGCTTGCTTGTCAGAGACAGACTATCGCAAAACATACAACTCACTCCATGAATTGATTGCTACGGCATCTGTTATCAGCAGTCACAACTAGCAACACCAGTAGCAGCCGACTGCATGCAAAGAATAGGAATGTGCAGTGGGATTTACGTGAACTCGGCGCAACGCAGATCTTTCCGGCATAGGCTTGAGAATCTTACGGGAACACTTGTACTGTTTCTAAATAAAGTGTAGGCGTGGGAGGAGGGTGCTTCCCGCGCACTAATAACAGCACGCTTGCCAATTGTGGATGCTAATCATTCGCTTGTATCTTCCTAGACACATCTGCAGGCTGAGAATTATTCCACTTGCATGGCAAGGTGCGCATGTAGGTGTGTTAAAAATTCTGGAGGCACCGGGTATTGATCCCAGTACCTCTCGCATACTAAGCTAGCGCTCTACCACCTGAGCTACGCCCACCCCCCCGAAGACTAATGGTGCTACAAACAGCCATATAGACGACACAGACCCTTGCATTCCCATTATTCAGCAGACAAACACTACTCTCTATGTATCCGTTAGGGTGTCTTTCAGGTTTCGTGCATTCTGTATCGAATCGTAGTTGGCCACAATGAAAGTGGCACGTATAACGTCGAAAATAGAGATCGGACACCGCTCTGAGTAAGTCGAACGTGTTGTCCACCCTCTAGACTTCAATGAGGTTAAGCCGTGATACCTAAGACAGATCTGCACTCGATGACACCTCGATAACAGCCGGTCCCCACACTTACACCTTGCTCTCCTTACATCAGTTTACATCATATCAGTCTGTGACGCTGGCTTTGCAACATCTTGGTGCCTTTAGGTTCGCCGCGACCAACACTTACAATGCACTGACCACAAAAAAATGGAGGCGCCGCGGCTTGAACACTGCACCTTTCACATGCGAAGCGAACGCGCTACCAACTGAGCTACGCCACATGCACGACCAAACTGCGCTATTCCCCATTCTTTGCGACTCTGATGCGCACGGACACGATGGTTGGTTGGTTTTTAGCGGTGAAGGGAGCAGAGTACAAAGGCGCGGACACGTTCATATACACAAACGTTCCAAGTAGTTTCGATGCTCTGGTATTACAAATGCAAATTCCGTCTGTTTTTAACGTCTTAAATTGAAAGAGCCGTCACAAATTGCTCCGTTTTCGCTCCTTATCGACAATCATACAGCACCTGAGGTAACAAACACATCTCGAGCCCCATTGTGCACTCCATTATTCATGCCAACTCAGTGCCTTGCTCTTTACTACTGTGTACTAATCTTGTCCTCCAACTGCAAAACCCTGGGCCACAACAAGTTTCCGCGTCTCCATTGCACTGCGCATACAACAAAACGCTCCCCAAACTTGGCACTCACCCACGCAGCCGACTTTTCCGACTTTCCACGACGCTCACGCAACGCTCACGCTAGTGACAGCATTATTTATAGTTCGACGTCGCGCCAAAGCGAATGAGCACATTTCGCCTACGGCTTAGGCCGCCCTCCTAGTGTGGCTGCTCGGTGTCTGCAGGCAGCGAGGGTCTGCTAGCTTCCTGTGTTCGCACCTATGTCACCTGTGCTTGCTTGTCAGAGACAGACTATCGCAAAACATACAACTCACTCCATGAATTGATTGCTACGGCATCTGTTATCAGCAGTCACAACTAGCAACACCAGTAGCAGCCGACTGCATGCAAAGAATAGGAATGTGCAGTGGGATTTACGTGAACTCGGCGCAACGCAGATCTTTCCGGCATAGGCTTGAGAATCTTACGGGAACACTTGTACTGTTTCTAAATAAAGTGTAGGCGTGGGAGGAGGGTGCTTCCCGCGCACTAATAACAGCACGCTTGCCAATTGTGGATGCTAATCATTCGCTTGTATCTTCCTAGACACATCTGCAGGCTGAGAATTATTCCACTTGCATGGCAAGGTGCGCATGTAGGTGTGTTAAAAATTCTGGAGGCACCGGGTATTGATCCCAGTACCTCTCGCATACTAAGCTAGCGCTCTACCACCTGAGCTACGCCCACCCCCCCGAAGACTAATGGTGCTACAAACAGCCATATAGAGGACACAGACCCTTGCATTCCCATTATTCAGCAGACAAACACTACTCTCTATGTATCCGTTAGGGTGTCTTTCAGGTTTCGTGCATTCTGTATCGAATCGTAGTTGGCCACAATGAAAGTGGCACGTATAACGTCGAAAATAGAGTTCGGACACCGCTCTGAGTAAGTCGAACGTGTTGTCCACCCTCTAGACTTCAATGAGGTTAAGCCGTGATACCTAAGACAGATCTGCACTCGATGACACCTCGATAACAGCCGGTCCCCACACTTACACCTTGCTCTCCTTACATCAGTTTACATCATATCAGTCTGTGACGCTGGCTTTGCAACATCTTGCGTGCCTTTAGGTTCGCCGCGACCAACACTTACAATGCACTGACCACAAAAAAATGGAGGCGCCGCGGCTTGAACACTGCACCTTTCACATGCGAAGCGAACGCGCTACCAACTTTTTTTTTTTTTTGAGGGCCTCCTTCCTCCCCTTCAGCCCCGCCTTGCGCTCGCCATAAATCGCCTTCGTCGGCGTCGGCTTCATCTGCCATGATTTCTGAATTACTTATTCTTCTGAACTATTCCGATTTCCAAACCAAAGATAATTTTTTATAGAAAATGAAAAAGGAACTCTGGTCCGCTAGAAAAAGAAGAAAATAAAATAGTCCTTGTCGTAACACTGTTCAGTATAAGTCACTGTGACATTTGAAGAAGAAAAGAAAAAAAAACAAAGCAATGTAGAATGAAGGAAAGAAAAAAATACTTCTTTCATCGAAGAACGACTTCTAAAAAATTTGCATATCGTTTCCTGTAATGTCTCGTCTGTGAAAGTATGTGAAACTGTAATGCCAGGTAAAGACAGAACGCCGCCTCACTCTTGGGTTCTTGCGTCTGTAAATAATGAACATAATGACCCTTCAACCAATTGACAGAGTTCCGTTTGGTGTTCGGGTACGGCACTGAATCCGGATACAGGAAATCTTCAGGTTTAATACAAAGCTGGGAAGTCCTCATAATCGTAGCCAGTTTTCGGCGAATGCATGGCCAAACTGCTTGGACAGTGGTGCACAGAAAACGATGTTCATCAGTATCAGGCAAGTTGCACGTTAGGCACAAAGGTGAGTCAGCCAAATGTAGAGCATGAAGTCGTGAATTGGTACTTATTTTACGGTTCACGACCCTGTACCAAGAGGCTTTCACTGACGGTGGTAAATCACGGCTATGTATGTTTTTCCATATCACTGGCCAGCGATGATTGGGGTATTTGTGTTCGATGTTGTTCCTGTTCTTGGTTGCCAGTAGTTTATTATAAACTAACTTCACCACGGAAAGCTCATTTTCTGGGAGAGTTGACCGTACGTAACTGAACTCAATGAAAAAGCTCTTAAAGTGAATCAGCGCAGGCGGAATATGTTGAACAGAGACGGGAGGCTGCAGGCAGGCCGGCGCTATTTCGGTTAACAAGTGAGCCGTTAGACTGTTCGGTAACGACCTCCACCGTTTGTAGGTGGTGCATACGTACAAAGCTCGTGACTTGGAACGAACATCTGTTAAATTTAAGCCTCCATCGGTCGTGGAGAGAGTGAGCGTATCGTACTTGACTTTAAAAATGTGTCCACGTGTGACAAAATGGCCTAGAGCGGACATCATACGCTTCGCTGTCTCCTGTGGCATGGGCAGTACTTGTGCAACGTAGTTAATCTTTGAGGTGAGGTAGACATTAGCGAAGGTGACTTTCTGCAGTTCATCAAGGCTTCTTAGGTAGTGGGTCTGCATGCAAGCACGCATACTTGCCAGGAGATTCCTATAGTTCACCGCAATTGTGTGCTGTATGTTGCTCCTGTACTCAATACCAAGGCATTTCATTTTAGAAATTAGTTGCAACTGACCGTGATGGTGCAGCGAGATGCCGCGTCCTATGTTCATAATGCCAGATTTCCTGGCATTCAACTTCGCACCCGCAACAAGTTCGTAGTTTTTGACGATCTGAAGGGCTTCCTCGACTTCACCTTCGTCCATGACAAAAAATCCGACGTCATCCGCATATGCAGTACAAACAATCTTAATGCCGTGGATGGTTAATCCTTGTAGACGCTGTGTCAAGGTGACAAGCAAAGGCTCAATGGCAATGGCAAACAAGGCCATTGACATAGGGCATCCCTGTCGCACTGAATTAGTAATATTAATCGATGCGCTCAGCTGGCCATTCACCATGAGTCGAGTTACTCCTTTACGAAGGAGCTCATGTATAAGATTGATAAAACGTAGTGGAAATCCCATGGCATGCATCGTCCGGATGAGAAACTGATGGTTTACTCTGTCGAATGCCTTTGAAAAGTCAAGGGAAACTAGCGCACACCGTATCTTGCACGCATCTGCAATGGCTATAACGTCCCTGTATTGAGACAAATTTTGGAAGATCGTCCTACCGACACCTACACTGGTCTGGTACTGACCAATGACAGTATTCATCAACATTTTCAATCTATTAGAAATAATACGTGCTAAAATTTTGTAGTCACTGTTCAGTAAAGTAAGCGGCCGAAAATCGTCAACAGAACTGCACATTGGGCGTTTAGGGATTAAAACCACGATGCCTTCCACGAGAGCCTGAGGAACATTAAAATCAGGCCGTAAAATTTCATTAAACATACTCAACAACTTGGGCTTTAATTTGTCCCAGAAAGTAAGATAGAATTCGGCAGTGAGACCGTCGGGTCCCGGCGATTTATTTTTCGGACTTCGTGATAGCGCAGAATCCAATTCGTCTTCATCAATTTCTCGCATGAGAGTTTCGACTTCAGCAGCACCCAAAGTCCTTTGCAAGTTATTGAGTAATTCATCGTGAGTTCCATCGTCGGTATGTGTCGTTGCCAGGAGATCTGCCAGGTGATTGTGAAGTGCGTTCCGTATGTCTTGTTGCCGCGTGAGCGCAACGCCTTCACTCAACTGAAGACGAGTTATTAATTTCCGCCGCCCCCTCTTATTTTCACGAATGACGTGAAACATGGATGTCATTTCGTCGTCTATCACATTCTGGGGCCTGGACCTTATTTGAAAGCCTTCTGCCTGCTGCCGCTGAAGTTTTAATAATTTTGCCTTAATTTTTTTAATCTGCATAAAATTTTCAGGTACAGTCACATCGGACTGGTAAAGCTCCCTGAGACAAGTAAAATAAAACTCAGACGTTTGCCGTTGCCACCAGGATTTGTCCCGAGCGTAGCGTTTAAACATTTTTGATAAAGTTGGTTTGGCATGTGTTATCCACCATTCAGTAACGGAGGCATACTGTGCAACCCGTCGTTCACATGCCTCCCATGTTTCGTTAAAGACACGGTGACAGTCAACATCGTTAAGGAGAGCATTGTTAAGTTTCCAGAAACCTCTGCCGCGAAATGTGCCTTGCTTGACCATGTTAACAGTACAAATATATGCGGCATGATCGGAAAAAATTGTGGGCCAAACTTCGGATTGGAGGACTTGAGTCTTCATACACGCCGATACATAGATTCTGTCTAGCCGGCTTGCAGAGTGGTTCGTGACATGAGTGAACCCAGGTGCCGCTCCGTGCGTATGCTCCCATGTGTCAATGAGGTTCATTTCTTGGACGATACGTTCTAGTTCTCCAGATTTGTTAAAATTAGGCGTCTGGTCTTTTGGACTTAAGACACAATTGAAGTCACCCGCAAAAATTATACGATCGTAGGTTCCCCTAAAAAGTGGGACTATGGCGCTTGTGAAGAACTCAGCCCTAGCACGCCTATTGCTACTGCCGGACGGGGCGTAAACATTGATTATGCGTGTCCGATGGAAAGTGACAGCGATCCCTCTATGATCAGGCAGTTTTTCTGCGTCGGTCGCTACAATCCCTTCTTTTAACAGAATCGCTGTCCCTAAATTCGCACCGCTCCCGGAATTGGAGAGAGTAGTATAACCAGTTATTCGGTCAAGTTCAATCGCAGCGACTTCTTGAAGTAACAGAATATCGATATCCGCTGCGTATACAAAATCTTGTAAATTACGGAGCCGCCAGTACGACTGTATCTTATTGATGTTTAACGTGGCAATTTTATAGGCTTGGGGCTCGTTCATGGGAGAAGGCACATACTATTAATTAAACAGTCTTAGAAGGATGGCTAACGAAATTGAGGCCAAGCGCGTCAGTCGGAGTTCCTGTAGTTCCCGGTACGGTTGGTGTATGCTGCTCTGTGGGGGGTGCCGAAGATTCCGTCTCAATGGTCCGCATGACAGCCGCATCATTGCTCGCATCCAATACTTCCATTTCCTGTGCCCAATTCCCAGTGAGAGTGGCCTCTGACAAAAGCGATCCTGCGTTTCCTTGAGCGTGGGTATCCGGCAAAACGACTCTACTCGAGGTATCACTATCTTCCACCCGTCGTGGATTCACAGGGGGAGACACTACAGGATCAATGTCCATTCGACCAGACGCAGGGAGACCAACTTCAGAGGGTTCAGAAGTGTTCTGACACATTTGGCTGCTTATTCGTTTCGCTTTGTCGCGGAGCTGTGGGGCGAGCTGATTGGCTCCTTGATGTGCAAGTCTCCGCTTCTTTTTGGAAGGCTTCCTGTTAGGGTTCGCAGTATCATCAACATCCGAAGTGGACTGTTGACTCTGGGGTTGATCCGCCGGGAACACAGCGTCTGCTTCATCCTCAGTACCAGTGGCATCAACCACTGGGGAGTCATCCGTCGTTACCTCCATCTCTGAGTGTGGTAGCGGCGGTGCCGCGTCAGCACTCGGTTCTTTGACGTTATCGGCCAAAACATCATTCAAACGAGGGGCATCTACAGGCGGGGTCGCGGGTGGAAGACCAGAAGCCGCGACAGCGTATGTCAGTGGCAGTGCCGTCGTCACAGGGGGGCTAGCGGCTTCACCGACAGGTATCTGCGTCACGCGTCTTTGTATACATTCAGAGCGCACGTGGCCGGGCGCACCACAGCCGGCACACGTTTTTGGCTGCCCATCATATATGACAATTCCGCGATGTCCACCTACGTAAATATATGAAGGTATGTGCTTCTGTAGATCGATCTTAACCTGCCTGACGCCGTTAAGCACCGGAAATTTGTGGGCTTTGGACCAACGCTCCGCAAAATTGTTAATGACCCTCCCGTAAGGTGTTAATGCAGAATTTATTTGCGCGGCTGATATTTCAAACGGGAGTTCAAAAATACGTGCCGTTCGGATGCCCAGTCCAGCATGCGTAATGCTGACGTCACTGACGGTACCATCGCTATGTTTAAACTTCAGTACACCTCCACTGGACTCCACAATTCTATCACACAGTTCAGAGGACGTTAATTTCACATAAACAACACTAGTCACGATAGAGAAATTTATCCCTACAATGTCATCAAAAGTAATCTTAGCTGTTTCCTCTAACCATGCTTCAACTTCAAACGAATTTGGTTTCGAAAAGTTCCTATCAAAGGTAAACTTCAAGGTATCTTTCCTGTTAGTCGGATTCATAATTCCATATCAGATCCTACAGAACGGAACGAATACTAATAAGCAGACGCTGTAAGCACGCGACTCACCGCCTGACGTAAACACTTCCTGCCGCAGCGCGCTGGCCCTGGAGATCCGCTCACCACCGCTGCCGCAGGCAGACTGCTCAACTGAGCTACGCCACATGCACGACCAAACTGCGCTATTCCCCATTCTTTGCGACTCTGATGCGCACGGACACGATGGTTGGTTGGTTTTTAGCGGTGAAGGGAGCAGAGTACAAAGGCGCGGACACGTTCATATACACAAACGTTCCAAGTAGTTTCGATGCTCTGGTATTACAAATGCAAATTCCATCTGTTTTTAACGTCTTAAATTGAAAGAGCCGTCACAAATTGCTCCGTTTTCGCTCCTTATCGACAATCATACAGCACCTGAGGTAACAAACACATCTCGAGCCCCATTGTGCACTCCATTATTCATGCCAACTCAGTGCCTCGCTCTTTACTACTGTGTACTAATCTTGTCCTCCAACTGCAAAACCCTGGGCCACAACAAGTTTCCGCATCTCCATTGCACTGCGCATACAACAAAACGCTCCCCAAACTTGGCACTCACCCACGCAGCCGACTTTTCCGACTTTCCACGACGCTCACGCAACGCTCACGCTAGTGACAGCATTATTTATAGTTCGACGTCGCGCCAAAGCGAATGAGCACATTTCGCCTACGGCTTAGGCCGCCCTCCTAGTGTGGCTGCTCGGTGTCTGCAGGCAGCGAGGGTCTGCTAGCTTCCTGTGTTCGCACCTATGTCACCTGTGCTTGCTTGTCAGAGACAGACTATCGCAAAACATACAACTCACTCCATGAATTGATTGCTACGGCATCTGTTATCAGCAGTCACAACTAGCAACACCAGTAGCAGCCGACTGCATGCAAAGAATAGGAATGTGCAGTGGGATTTACGTGAACTCGGCGCAACGCAGATCTTTCCGGCATAGGCTTGAGAATCTTACGGGAACACTTGTACTGTTTCTAAATAAAGTGTAGGCGTGGGAGGAGGGTGCTTCCCGCGCACTAATAACAGCACGCTTGCCAATTGTGGATGCTAATCATTCGCTTGTATCTTCCTAGACACATCTGCAGGCTGAGAATTATTCCACTTGCATGGCAAGGTGCGCATGTAGGTGTGTTAAAAATTCTGGAGGCACCGGGTATTGATCCCAGTACCTCTCGCATACTAAGCTAGCGCTCTACCACCTGAGCTACGCCCACCCCCCCGAAGACTAATGGTGCTACAAACAGCCATATAGAGGACACAGACCCTTGCATTCCCATTATTCAGCAGACAAACACTACTCTCTATGTATCCGTTAGGGTGTCTTTCAGGTTTCGTGCATTCTGTATCGAATCGTAGTTGGCCACAATGAAAGTGGCACGTATAACGTCGAAAATAGAGTTCGGACACCGCTCTGAGTAAGTCGAACGTGTTGTCCACCCTCTAGACTTCAATGAGGTTAAGCCGTGATACCTAAGACAGATCTGCACTCGATGACACCTCGATAACAGCCGGTCCCCACACTTACACCTTGCTCTCCTTACATCAGTTTACATCATATCAGTCTGTGACGCTGGCTTTGCAACATCTTGCGTGCCTTTAGGTTCGCCGCGACCAACACTTACAATGCACTGACCACAAAAAAATGGAGGCGCCGCGGCTTGAACACTGCACCTTTCACATGCGAAGCGAACGCGCTACCAACTGAGCTACGCCACATGCACGACCAAACTGCGCTATTCCCCATTCTTTGCGACTCTGATGCGCACGGACACGATGGTTGGTTGGTTTTTAGCGGTGAAGGGAGCAGAGTACAAAGGCGCGGACACGTTCATATACACAAACGTTCCAAGTAGTTTCGATGCTCTGGTATTACAAATGCAAATTCCATCTGTTTTTAACGTCTTAAATTGAAAGAGCCGTCACAAATTGCTCCGTTTTCGCTCCTTATCGACAATCATACAGCACCTGAGGTAACAAACACATCTCGAGCCCCATTGTGCACTCCATTATTCATGCCAACTCAGTGCCTCGCTCTTTACTACTGTGTACTAATCTTGTCCTCCAACTGCAAAACCCTGGGCCACAACAAGTTTCCGCATCTCCATTGCACTGCGCATACAACAAAACGCTCCCCAAACTTGGCACTCACCCACGCAGCCGACTTTTCCGACTTTCCACGACGCTCACGCAACGCTCACGCTAGTGACAGCATTATTTATAGTTCGACGTCGCGCCAAAGCGAATGAGCACATTTCGCCTACGGCTTAGGCCGCCCTCCTAGTGTGGCTGCTCGGTGTCTGCAGGCAGCGAGGGTCTGCTAGCTTCCTGTGTTCGCACCTATGTCACCTGTGCTTGCTTGTCAGAGACAGACTATCGCAAAACATACAACTCACTCCATGAATTGATTGCTACGGCATCTGTTATCAGCAGTCACAACTAGCAACACCAGTAGCAGCCGACTGCATGCAAAGAATAGGAATGTGCAGTGGGATTTACGTGAACTCGGCGCAACGCAGATCTTTCCGGCATAGGCTTGAGAATCTTACGGGAACACTTGTACTGTTTCTAAATAAAGTGTAGGCGTGGGAGGAGGGTGCTTCCCGCGCACTAATAACAGCACGCTTGCCAATTGTGGATGCTAATCATTCGCTTGTATCTTCCTAGACACATCTGCAGGCTGAGAATTATTCCACTTGCATGGCAAGGTGCGCATGTAGGTGTGTTAAAAATTCTGGAGGCACCGGGTATTGATCCCAGTACCTCTCGCATACTAAGCTAGCGCTCTACCACCTGAGCTACGCCCGCCCCCCCGAAGACTAATGGTGCTACAAACAGCCATATAGATGACACAGACCCTTGCACTCCCATTATTCAGCAGACAAACACTACTCTCTATGTATCTGTTAGGGTGTCTTTCAGGTTTCGTGCATTCTGTATCGAATCGTAGTTGGCCACAATGAAAGTGGCACGTATAACGTCGAAAATAGAGTTCGGACACCGCTCTGAGGAAGTCGAACGTGTTGTCCACCCTCTAGACTTCAATGAGGTTAAGCTGTGATACCTAAGACAGATCTGAACTCGATGACACCTCGAACACTAGATCGCGTGTTACTTACACCTTGCTCTCCTTACATCAGTTTACATCATATCAGTCTGTGACGCTGGCTTTGCAACATCTTGCGTGCCTTTAGGTTCGCCGCGACCAACACTTACAATGCACTGACCACAAAAAATGGAGGCGCCGCGGCTTGAACGCTGCACCTTTCAAATGCGAAGCGAACGCGCTACCAACTGAGCTACGCCACATGCGCGACCAAACTGCGCTATTCCCCATTCTTTGCGACTCTGATGCGCACGGACACGATGGTTGGTTGGTTTTTAGCGGTGAAGGGAGCAGAGTACAAAGGCGCGGACACGTTCATATACACAAACGTTCCAAGTAGTTTCGATGCTCTGGTATTACAAATGCAAATTCCGTCTGTTTTTAACGTCTTAAATTGAAAGAGCCGTCACAAATTGCTCCGTTTTCGCTCCTTATCGACAATCATACAGCACCTGAGGTAACAAACACATCTCGAGCCCCATTGTGCACTCCATTA
The DNA here is from genome assembly GCF_023897955.1 of Schistocerca gregaria. Classification (NCBI taxonomy): domain Eukaryota; kingdom Metazoa; phylum Arthropoda; class Insecta; order Orthoptera; family Acrididae; genus Schistocerca; species Schistocerca gregaria. The sequence goes on from NW_026061726.1 coordinate 717,129, forward strand.
TTCATGCCAACTCAGTGCCTCGCTCTTTACTACTGTGTACTAATCTTGTCCTCCAACTGCAAAACCCTGGGCCACAACAAGTTTCCGCGTCTCCATTGCACTGCGCATACAACAAAACGCTCCCCAAACTTGGCACTCACCCACGCAGCCGACTTTTCCGACTTTCCACGACGCTCACGCAACGCTCACGCTAGTGACAGCATTATTTATAGTTCGACGTCGCGCCAAAGCGAATGAGCACATTTCGCCTACGGCTTAGGCCGCCCTCCTAGTGTGGCTGCTCGGTGTCTGCAGGCAGCGAGGGTCTGCTAGCTTCCTGTGTTCGCACCTATGTCACCTGTGCTTGCTTGTCAGAGACAGACTATCGCAAAACATACAACTCACTCCATGAATTGATTGCTACGGCATCTGTTATCAGCAGTCACAACTAGCAACACCAGTAGCAGCCGACTGCATGCAAAGAATAGGAATGTGCAGTGGGATTTACGTGAACTCGGCGCAACGCAGATCTTTCCGGCATAGGCTTGAGAATCTTACGGGAACACTTGTACTGTTTCTAAATAAAGTGTAGGCGTGGGAGGAGGGTGCTTCCCGCGCACTAATAACAGCACGCTTGCCAATTGTGGATGCTAATCATTCGCTTGTATCTTCCTAGACACATCTGCAGGCTGAGAATTATTCCACTTGCATGGCAAGGTGCGCATGTAGGTGTGTTAAAAATTCTGGAGGCACCGGGTATTGATCCCAGTACCTCTCGCATACTAAGCTAGCGCTCTACCACCTGAGCTACGCCCACCCCCCCGAAGACTAATGGTGCTACAAACAGCCATATAGAGGACACAGACCCTTGCATTCCCATTATTCAGCAGACAAACACTACTCTCTATGTATCCGTTAGGGTGTCTTTCAGGTTTCGTGCATTCTGTATCGAATCGTAGTTGGCCACAATGAAAGTGGCACGTATAACGTCGAAAATAGAGTTCGGACACCGCTCTGAGTAAGTCGAACGTGTTGTCCACCCTCTAGACTTCAATGAGGTTAAGCCGTGATACCTAAGACAGATCTGCACTCGATGACACCTCGATAACAGCCGGTCCCCACACTTACACCTTGCTCTCCTTACATCAGTTTACATCATATCAGTCTGTGACGCTGGCTTTGCAACATCTTGCGTGCCTTTAGGTTCGCCGCGACCAACACTTACAATGCACTGACCACAAAAAAATGGAGGCGCCGCGGCTTGAACACTGCACCTTTCACATGCGAAGCGAACGCGCTACCAACTGAGCTACGCCACATGCACGACCAAACTGCGCTATTCCCCATTCTTTGCGACTCTGATGCGCACGGACACGATGGTTGGTTGGTTTTTAGCGGTGAAGGGAGCAGAGTACAAAGGCGCGGACACGTTCATATACACAAACGTTCCAAGTAGTTTCGATGCTCTGGTATTACAAATGCAAATTCCATCTGTTTTTAACGTCTTAAATTGAAAGAGCCGTCACAAATTGCTCCGTTTTCGCTCCTTATCGACAATCATACAGCACCTGAGGTAACAAACACATCTCGAGCCCCATTGTGCACTCCATTATTCATGCCAACTCAGTGCCTCGCTCTTTACTACTGTGTACTAATCTTGTCCTCCAACTGCAAAACCCTGGGCCACAACAAGTTTCCGCATCTCCATTGCACTGCGCATACAACAAAACGCTCCCCAAACTTGGCACTCACCCACGCAGCCGACTTTTCCGACTTTCCACGACGCTCACGCAACGCTCACGCTAGTGACAGCATTATTTATAGTTCGACGTCGCGCCAAAGCGAATGAGCACATTTCGCCTACGGCTTAGGCCGCCCTCCTAGTGTGGCTGCTCGGTGTCTGCAGGCAGCGAGGGTCTGCTAGCTTCCTGTGTTCGCACCTATGTCACCTGTGCTTGCTTGTCAGAGACAGACTATCGCAAAACATACAACTCACTCCATGAATTGATTGCTACGGCATCTGTTATCAGCAGTCACAACTAGCAACACCAGTAGCAGCCGACTGCATGCAAAGAATAGGAATGTGCAGTGGGATTTACGTGAACTCGGCGCAACGCAGATCTTTCCGGCATAGGCTTGAGAATCTTACGGGAACACTTGTACTGTTTCTAAATAAAGTGTAGGCGTGGGAGGAGGGTGCTTCCCGCGCACTAATAACAGCACGCTTGCCAATTGTGGATGCTAATCATTCGCTTGTATCTTCCTAGACACATCTGCAGGCTGAGAATTATTCCACTTGCATGGCAAGGTGCGCATGTAGGTGTGTTAAAAATTCTGGAGGCACCGGGTATTGATCCCAGTACCTCTCGCATACTAAGCTAGCGCTCTACCACCTGAGCTACGCCCGCCCCCCCGAAGACTAATGGTGCTACAAACAGCCATATAGATGACACAGACCCTTGCACTCCCATTATTCAGCAGACAAACACTACTCTCTATGTATCCGTTAGGGTGTCTTTCAGGTTTCGTGCATTCTGTATCGAATCGTAGTTGGCCACAATGAAAGTGGCACGTATAACGTCGAAAATAGAGTTCGGACACCGCTCTGAGGAAGTCGAACGTGTTGTCCACCCTCTAGACTTCAATGAGGTTAAGCTGTGATACCTAAGACAGATCTGAACTCGATGACACCTCGATAACAGCCGGTCCCCACACTTACACCTTGCTCTCCTTACATCAGTTTACATCATATCAGTCTGTGACGCTGGCTTTGCAACATCTTGCGTGCCTTTAGGTTCGCCGCGACCAACACTTACAATGCACTGACCACAAAAAATGGAGGCGCCGCGGCTTGAACGCTGCACCTTTCACATGCGAAGCGAACGCGCTACCAACTGAGCTACGCCACATGCGCGACCAAACTGCGCTATTCCCCATTCTTTGCGACTCTGATGCGCACGGACACGATGGTTGGTTGGTTTTTAGCGGTGAAGGGAGCAGAGTACAAAGGCGCGGACACGTTCATATACACAAACGTTCCAAGTAGTTTCGATGCTCTGGTATTACAAATGCAAATTCCGTCTGTTTTTAACGTCTTAAATTGAAAGAGCCGTCACAAATTGCTCCGTTTTCGCTCCTTATCGACAATCATACAGCACCTGAGGTAACAAACACATCTCGAGCCCCATTGTGCACTCCATTATTCATGCCAACTCAGTGCCTCGCTCTTTACTACTGTGTACTAATCTTGTCCTCCAACTGCAAAACCCTGGGCCACAACAAGTTTCCGCGTCTCCATTGCACTGCGCATACAACAAAACGCTCCCCAAACTTGGCACTCACCCACGCAGCCGACTTTTCCGACTTTCCACGACGCTCACGCAACGCTCACGCTAGTGACAGCATTATTTATAGTTCGACGTCGCGCCAAAGCGAATGAGCACATTTCGCCTACGGCTTAGGCCGCCCTCCTAGTGTGGCTGCTCGGTGTCTGCAGGCAGCGAGGGTCTGCTAGCTTCCTGTGTTCGCACCTATGTCACCTGTGCTTGCTTGTCAGAGACAGACTATCGCAAAACATACAACTCACTCCATGAATTGATTGCTACGGCATCTGTTATCAGCAGTCACAACTAGCAACACCAGTAGCAGCCGACTGCATGCAAAGAATAGGAATGTGCAGTGGGATTTACGTGAACTCGGCGCAACGCAGATCTTTCCGGCATAGGCTTGAGAATCTTACGGGAACACTTGTACTGTTTCTAAATAAAGTGTAGGCGTGGGAGGAGGGTGCTTCCCGCGCACTAATAACAGCACGCTTGCCAATTGTGGATGCTAATCATTCGCTTGTATCTTCCTAGACACATCTGCAGGCTGAGAATTATTCCACTTGCATGGCAAGGTGCGCATGTAGGTGTGTTAAAAATTCTGGAGGCACCGGGTATTGATCCCAGTACCTCTCGCATACTAAGCTAGCGCTCTACCACCTGAGCTACGCCCGCCCCCCCGAAGACTAATGGTGCTACAAACAGCCATATAGATGACACAGACCCTTGCACTCCCATTATTCAGCAGACAAACACTACTCTCTATGTATCCGTTAGGGTGTCTTTCAGGTTTCGTGCATTCTGTATCGAATCGTAGTTGGCCACAATGAAAGTGGCACGTATAACGTCGAAAATAGAGTTCGGACACCGCTCTGAGTAAGTCGAACGTGTTGTCCACCCTCTAGACTTCAATGAGGTTAAGCTGTGATACCTAAGACAGATCTGCACTCGATGACACCTCGATAACAGCCGGTCCCCACACTTACACCTTGCTCTCCTTACATCAGTTTACATCATATCAGTCTGTGACGCTGGCTTTGCAACATCTTGCGTGCCTTTAGGTTCGCCGCGACCAACACTTACAATGCACTGACCACAAAAAATGGAGGCGCCGCGGCTTGAACGCTGCACCTTTCACATGCGAAGCGAACGCGCTACCAACTGAGCTACGCCACATGCGCGACCAAACTGCGCTATTCCCCATTCTTTGCGACTCTGATGCGCACGGACACGATGGTTGGTTGGTTTTTAGCGGTGAAGGGAGCAGAGTACAAAGGCGCGGACACGTTCATATACACAAACGTTCCAAGTAGTTTCGATGCTCTGGTATTACAAATGCAAATTCCGTCTGTTTTTAACGTCTTAAATTGAAAGAGCCGTCACAAATTGCTCCGTTTTCGCTCCTTATCGACAATCATACAGCACCTGAGGTAACAAACACATCTCGAGCCCCATTGTGCACTCCATTATTCATGCCAACTCAGTGCCTCGCTCTTTACTACTGTGTACTAATCTTGTCCTCCAACTGCAAAACCCTGGGCCACAACAAGTTTCCGCGTCTCCATTGCACTGCGCATACAACAAAACGCTCCCCAAACTTGGCACTCACCCACGCAGCCGACTTTTCCGACTTTCCACGACGCTCACGCAACGCTCACGCTAGTGACAGCATTATTTATAGTTCGACGTCGCGCCAAAGCGAATGAGCACATTTCGCCTACGGCTTAGGCCGCCCTCCTAGTGTGGCTGCTCGGTGTCTGCAGGCAGCGAGGGTCTGCTAGCTTCCTGTGTTCGCACCTATGTCACCTGTGCTTGCTTGTCAGAGACAGACTATCGCAAAACATACAACTCATTCCATGAATTGATTGCTACGGCATCTGTTATCAGCAGTCACAACTAGCAACACCAGTAGCAGCCGACTGCATGCAAAGAATAGGAATGTGCAGTGGGATTTACGTGAACTCGGCGCAACGCAGATCTTTCCGGCATAGGCTTGAGAATCTTACGGGAACACTTGTACTGTTTCTAAATAAAGTGTAGGCGTGGGAGGAGGGTGCTTCCCGCGCACTAATAACAGCACGCTTGCCAATTGTGGATGCTAATCATTCGCTTGTATCTTCCTAGACACATCTGCAGGCTGAGAATTATTCCACTTGCATGGCAAGGTGCGCATGTAGGTGTGTTAAAAATTCTGGAGGCACCGGGTATTGATCCCAGTACCTCTCGCATACTAAGCTAGCGCTCTACCACCTGAGCTACGTCCGCCCCCCCAAAGACTAATGGTGCTACAAACAGCCATATAGATGGCACAGACTCTTGCACTCCCATTATTCAGCAGACAAACACTACTCTCTATGTATCCGTTAGGGTGTCTTTCAGGTTTCGTGCATTCTGTATCGAATCGTAGTTGGCCACAATGAAAGTGGCACGTATAACGTCGAAAATAGAGTTCGGACACCGCTCTGAGTAAGTCGAACGTGTTGTCCACCCTCTAGACTTCAATGAGGTTAAGCCGTGATACCTAAGACAGATCTGCACTCGATGACACCTCGATAACAGCCGGTCCCCACACTTACACCTTGCTCTCCTTACATCAGTTTACATCATATCAGTCTGTGACGCTGGCTTTGCAACATCTTGCGTGCCTTTAGGTTCGCCGCGACCAACACTTACAATGCACTGACCACAAAAAATGGAGGCGCCGTGGCTTGAACGCTGCACCTTTCACATGCGAAGCGAACGCGCTACCAACTGAGCTACGCCACATGCACGACCAAACTGCGCTATTCCCCATTCTTTGCGACTCTGATGCGCACGGACACGATGGTTGGTTGGTTTTTAGCGGTGAAGGGAGCAGAGTACAAAGGCGCGGACACGTTCATATACACAAACGTTCCAAGTAGTTTCGATGCTCTGGTATTACAAATGCAAATTCCGTCTGTTTTTAACGTCTTAAATTGAAAGAGCCGTCACAAATTGCTCCGTTTTCGCTCCTTATCGACAATCATACAGCACCTGAGGTAACAAACACATCTCGAGCCCCATTGTGCACTCCATTATTCATGCCAACTCAGTGCCTCGCTCTTTACTACTGTGTACTAATCTTGTCCTCCAACTGCAAAACCCTGGGCCACAACAAGTTTCCGCGTCTCCATTGCACTGCGCATACAACAAAACGCTCCCCAAACTTGGCACTCACCCACGCAGCCGACTTTTCCGACTTTCCACGACGCTCACGCAACGCTCACGCTAGTGACAGCATTATTTATAGTTCGACGTCGCGCCAAAGCGAATGAGCACATTTCGCCTACGGCTTAGGCCGCCCTCCTAGTGTGGCTGCTCGGTGTCTGCAGGCAGCGAGGGTCTGCTAGCTTCCTGTGTTCGCACCTATGTCACCTGTGCTTGCTTGTCAGAGACAGACTATCGCAAAACATACAACTCACTCCATGAATTGATTGCTACGGCATCTGTTATCAGCAGTCACAACTAGCAACACCAGTAGCAGCCGACTGCATGCAAAGAATAGGAATGTGCAGTGGGATTTACGTGAACTCGGCGCAACGCAGATCTTTCCGGCATAGGCTTGAGAATCTTACGGGAACACTTGTACTGTTTCTAAATAAAGTGTAGGCGTGGGAGGAGGGTGCTTCCCGCGCACTAATAACAGCACGCTTGCCAATTGTGGATGCTAATCATTCGCTTGTATCTTCCTAGACACATCTGCAGGCTGAGAATTATTCCACTTGCATGGCAAGGTGCGCATGTAGGTGTGTTAAAAATTCTGGAGGCACCGGGTATTGATCCCAGTACCTCTCGCATACTAAGCTAGCGCTCTACCACCTGAGCTACGCCCGCCCCCCCGAAGACTAATGGTGCTACAAACAGCCATATAGATGACACAGACCCTTGCACTCCCATTATTCAGCAGACAAACACTACTCTCTATGTATCCGTTAGGGTGTCTTTCAGGTTTCGTGCATTCTGTATCGAATCGTAGTTGGCCACAATGAAAGTGGCACGTATAACGTCGAAAATAGAGTTCGGACACCGCTCTGAGTAAGTCGAACGTGTTGTCCACCCTCTAGACTTCAATGAGGTTAAGCTGTGATACCTAAGACAGATCTGCACTCGATGACACCTCGATAACAGCCGGTCCCCACACTTACACCTTGCTCTCCTTACATCAGTTTACATCATATCAGTCTGTGACGCTGGCTTTGCAACATCTTGCGTGCCTTTAGGTTCGCCGCGACCAACACTTACAATGCACTGACCACAAAAAATGGAGGCGCCGCGGCTTGAACGCTGCACCTTTCACATGCGAAGCGAACGCGCTACCAACTGAGCTACGCCACATGCGCGACCAAACTGCGCTATTCCCCATTCTTTGCGACTCTGATGCGCACGGACACGATGGTTGGTTGGTTTTTAGCGGTGAAGGGAGCAGAGTACAAAGGCGCGGACACGTTCATATACACAAACGTTCCAAGTAGTTTCGATGCTCTGGTATTACAAATGCAAATTCCGTCTGTTTTTAACGTCTTAAATTGAAAGAGCCGTCACAAATTGCTCCGTTTTCGCTCCTTATCGACAATCATACAGCACCTGAGGTAACAAACACATCTCGAGCCCCATTGTGCACTCCATTATTCATGCCAACTCAGTGCCTCGCTCTTTACTACTGTGTACTAATCTTGTCCTCCAACTGCAAAACCCTGGGCCACAACAAGTTTCCGCGTCTCCATTGCACTGCGCATACAACAAAACGCTCCCCAAACTTGGCACTCACCCACGCAGCCGACTTTTCCGACTTTCCACGACGCTCACGCAACGCTCACGCTAGTGACAGCATTATTTATAGTTCGACGTCGCGCCAAAGCGAATGAGCACATTTCGCCTACGGCTTAGGCCGCCCTCCTAGTGTGGCTGCTCGGTGTCTGCAGGCAGCGAGGGTCTGCTAGCTTCCTGTGTTCGCACCTATGTCACCTGTGCTTGCTTGTCAGAGACAGACTATCGCAAAACATACAACTCACTCCATGAATTGATTGCTACGGCATCTGTTATCAGCAGTCACAACTAGCAACACCAGTAGCAGCCGACTGCATGCAAAGAATAGGAATGTGCAGTGGGATTTACGTGAACTCGGCGCAACGCAGATCTTTCCGGCATAGGCTTGAGAATCTTACGGGAACACTTGTACTGTTTCTAAATAAAGTGTAGGCGTGGGAGGAGGGTGCTTCCCGCGCACTAATAACAGCACGCTTGCCAATTGTGGATGCTAATCATTCGCTTGTATCTTCCTAGACACATCTGCAGGCTGAGAATTATTCCACTTGCATGGCAAGGTGCGCATGTAGGTGTGTTAAAAATTCTGGAGGCACCGGGTATTGATCCCAGTACCTCTCGCATACTAAGCTAGCGCTCTACCACCTGAGCTACGCCCGCCCCCCCAAAGACTAATGGTGCTACAAACAGCCATATAGATGGCACAGACCCTTGCACTCCCATTATTCAGCAGACAAACACTACTCTCTATGTATCCGTTAGGGTGTCTTTCAGGTTTCGTGCATTCTGTATCGAATCGTAGTTGGCCACAATGAAAGTGGCACGTATAACGTCGAAAATAGAGTTCGGACACCGCTCTGAGTAAGTCGAACGTGTTGTCCACCCTCTAGACTTCAATGAGGTTAAGCCGTGATACCTAAGACAGATCTGCACTCGATGACACCTCGATAACAGCCGGTCCCCACACTTACACCTTGCTCTCCTTATATCAGTTTACATCATATCAGTCTGTGACGCTGGCTTTGCAACATCTTGCGTGCCTTTAGGTTCGCCGCGACCAACACTTACAATGCACTGACCACAAAAAATGGAGGCGCCGCGGCTTGAACGCTGCACCTTTCACATGCGAAGCGAACGCGCTACCAACTGAGCTACGCCACATGCACGACCAAACTGCGCTATTCCCCATTCTTTGCGACTCTGATGCGCACGGACACGATGGTTGGTTGGTTTTTAGCGGTGAAGGGAGCAGAGTACAAAGGCGCGGACACGTTCATATACACAAACGTTCCAAGTAGTTTCGATGCTCTGGTATTACAAATGCAAATTCCGTCTGTTTTTAACGTCTTAAATTGAAAGAGCCGTCACAAATTGCTCCGTTTTCGCTCCTTATCGACAATCATACAGCACCTGAGGTAACAAACACATCTCGAGCCCCATTGTGCACTCCATTATTCATGCCAACTCAGTGCCTCGCTCTTTACTACTGTGTACTAATCTTGTCCTCCAACTGCAAAACCCTGGGCCACAACAAGTTTCCGCGTCTCCATTGCACTGCGCATACAACAAAACGCTCCCCAAACTTGGCACTCACCCACGCAGCCGACTTTTCCGACTTTCCACGACGCTCACGCAACGCTCACGCTAGTGACAGCATTATTTATAGTTCGACGTCGCGCCAAAGCGAATGAGCACATTTCGCCTACGGCTTAGGCCGCCCTCCTAGTGTGGCTGCTCGGTGTCTGCAGGCAGCGAGGGTCTGCTAGCTTCCTGTGTTCGCACCTATGTCACCTGTGCTTGCTTGTCAGAGACAGACTATCGCAAAACATACAACTCACTCCATGAATTGATTGCTACGGCATCTGTTATCAGCAGTCACAACTAGCAACACCAGTAGCAGCCGACTGCACGCAAAGAATAGGAATGTGCAGTGGGATTTACGTGAACTCGGCGCAACGCAGATCTTTCCGGCATAGGCTTGAGAATCTTACGGGAACACTTGTACTGTTTCTAAATAAAGTGTAGGCGCGGGAGGAGGGTGCTTCCCGCGCACTAATAACAGCACGCTTGCCAATTGTGGATGCTAATCATTCGCTTGTATCTTCCTAGACACATCTGCAGGCTGAGAATTATTCCACTTGCATGGCAAGGTGCGCATGTAGGTGTGTTAAAAATTCTGGAGGCACCGGGTATTGATCCCAGTACCTCTCGCATACTAAGCTAGCGCTCTACCACCTGAGCTACGCCCGCCCCCCCGAAGACTAATGGTGCTACAAACAGCCATATAGACGACACAGACCCTTGCACTCCCATTATTCAGCAGACAAACACTACTCTCTATGTATCCGTTAGGGTGTCTTTCAGGTTTCGTGCATTCTGTATCGAATCGTAGTTGGCCACAATGAAAGTGGCACGTATAACGTCGAAAATAGAGTTCGGATACCGCTCTGAGTAAGTCGAACGTGTTGTCCACCCTCTAGACTTCAATGAGGTTAAGCCGTGATACCTAAGACAGATCTGCACTCGATGACACCTCGATAACAGCCGGTCCCCACACTTACACCTTGCTCTCCTTACATCAGTTTACATCATATCAGTCTGTGACGCTGGCTTTGCAACACCTTGCGTGCCTTTAGGTTCGCCGCGACCAACACTTACAATGCACTGACCACAAAAAATGGAAGCGCCGCGGCTTGAACGCTGCACCTTTCACATGCGAAGCGAACGCGCTACCAACTGAGCTACGCCACATGCACGACCAAACTGCGCTATTCCCCATTCTTTGCGACTCTGATGCGCACGGACACGATGGTTGGTTGGTTTTTAGCGGTGAAGGGAGCAGAGTACAAAGGCGCGGACACGTTCATATACACAAACGTTCCAAGTAGTTTCGATGCTCTGGTATTACAAATGCAAATTCCGTCTGTTTTTAACGTCTTAAATTGAAAGAGCCGTCACAAATTGCTCCGTTTTCGCTCCTTATCGACAATCATACAGCACCTGAGGTAACAAACACATCTCGAGCCCCATTGTGCACTCCATTATTCATGCCAACTCAGTGCCTCGCTCTTTACTACTGTGTACTAATCTTGTCCTCCAACTGCAAAACCCTGGGCCACAACAAGTTTCCGCGTCTCCATTGCACTGCGCATACAACAAAACGCTCCCCAAACTTGGCACTCACCCACGCAGCCGACTTTTCCGACTTTCCACGACGCTCACGCAACGCTCACGCTAGTGACAGCATTATTTATAGTTCGACGTCGCGCCAAAGCGAATGTGCACATTTCGCCTACGGCTTAGGCCGCCCTCCTAGTGTGGCTGCTCGGTGTCAGCAGGCAGCGAGGGTCTGCTAGCTTCCTGTGTTCGCACCTATGTCACCTGTGCTTGCTTGTCAGAGACAGACTATCGCAAAACATACAACTCACTCCATGAATTGATTGCTACGGCATCTGTTATCAGCAGTCACAACTAGCAACACCAGTAGCAGCCGACTGCACGCAAAGAATAGGAATGTGCAGTGGGATTTACGTGAACTCGGCGCAACGCAGATCTTTCCGGCATAGGCTTGAGAATCTTACGGGAACACTTGTACTGTTTCTAAATAAAGTGTAGGCGTGGGAGGAGGGTGCTTCCCGCGCACTAATAACAGCACGCTTGCCAATTGTGGATGCTAATCATTCGCTTGTATCTTCCTAGACACATCTGCAGGCTGAGAATTATTCCACTTGCATGGCAAGGTGCGCATGTAGGTGTGTTAAAAATTCTGGAGGCACCAGGTATTGATCCCAGTACCTCTCGCATACTAAGCTAGCGCTCTACCACCTGAGCTACGCCCGCCCCCCCGAAGACTAATGGTGCTACAAACAGCCATATAGATGACACAGACCCTTGCACTCCCATTATTCAGCAGACAAACACTACTCTCTATGTATCCGTTAGGGTGTCTTTCAGGTTTCGTGCATTCTGTATCGAATCGTAGTTGGCCACAATGAAAGTGGCACGTATAACGTCGAAAATAGAGTTCGGACACCGCTCTGAGTAAGTCGAACATGTTGTCCACCCTCTAGACTTCAATGAGGTTAAGCCGTGATACCTAAGACAGATCTGCACTCGATGACACCTCGATAACAGCCGGTCCCCACACTTACACCTTGCTCTCCTTACATCAGTTTACATCATATCAGTCTGTGACGCTGGCTTTGCAACATCTTGCGTGCCTTTAGGTTCGCCGCGACCAACACTTACAATGCACTGACCACAAAAAATGGAGGCGCCGCGGCTTGAACGCTGCACCTTTCACATGCGAAGCGAACGCGCTACCAACTGAGCTACGCCACATGCACGACCAAACTGCGCTATTCCCCATTCTTTGCGACTCTGATGCGCACGGACACGATGGTTGGTTGGTTTTTAGCGGTGAAGGGAGCAGAGTACAAAGGCGCGGACACGTTCATATACACAAACGTTCCAAGTAGTTTCGATGCTCTGGTATTACAAATGCAAATTCCGTCTGTTTTTAACGTCTTAAATTGAAAGAGCCGTCACAAATTGCTCCGTTTTCGCTCCTTATCGACAATCATACAGCACCTGAGGTAACAAACACATCTCGAGCCCCATTGTGCACTCCATTATTCATGCCAACTCAGTGCCTCGCTCTTTACTACTGTGTACTAATCTTGTCCTCCAACTGCAAAACCCTGGGCCACAACAAGTTTCCGCGTCTCCATTGCACTGCGCATACAACAAAACGCTCCCCAAACTTGGCACTCACCCACGCAGCCGACTTTTCCGACTTTCCACGACGCTCACGCAACGCTCACGCTAGTGACAGCATTATTTATAGTTCGACGTCGCGCCAAAGCGAATGAGCACATTTCGCCTACGGCTTAGGCCGCCCTCCTAGTGTGGCTGCTCGGTGTCTGCAGGCAGCGAGGGTCTGCTAGCTTCCTGTGTTCGCACCTATGTCACCTGTGCTTGCTTGTCAGAGACAGACTATCGCAAAACATACAACTCACTCCATGAATTGATTGCTACGGCATCTGTTATCAGCAGTCACAACTAGCAACACCAGTAGCAGCCGACTGCACGCAAAGAATAGGAATGTGCAGTGGGATTTACGTGAACTCGGCGCAACGCAGATCTTTCCGGCATAGGCTTGAGAATCTTACGGGAACACTTGTACTGTTTCTAAATAAAGTGTAGGCGTGGGAGGAGGGTGCTTCCCGCGCACTAATAACAGCACGCTTGCCAATTGTGGATGCTAATCATTCGCTTGTATCTTCCTAGACACATCTGCAGGCTGAGAATTATTCCACTTGCATGGCAAGGTGCGCATGTAGGTGTGTTAAAAATTCTGGAGGCACCGGGTATTGATCCCAGTACCTCTCGCATACTAAGCTAGCGCTCTACCACCTGAGCTACGCCCGCCCCCCCGAAGACTAATGGTGCTACAAACAGCCATATAGATGACACAGACCCTTGCACTCCCATTATTCAGCAGACAAACACTACTCTCTATGTATCCGTTAGGGTGTCTTTCAGGTTTCGTGCATTCTGTATCGAATCGTAGTTGGCCACAATGAAAGTGGCACGTATAACGTCGAAAATAGAGTTCGGACACCGCTCTGAGTAAGTCGAACATGTTGTCCACCCTCTAGACTTCAATGAGGTTAAGCCGTGATACCTAAGACAGATCTGCACTCGATGACACCTCGATAACAGCCGGTCCCCACACTTACACCTTGCTCTCCTTACATCAGTTTACATCATATCAGTCTGTGACGCTGGCTTTGCAACATCTTGCGTGCCTTTAGGTTCGCCGCGACCAACACTTACAATGCACTGACCACAAAAAATGGAGGCGCCGCGGCTTGAACGCTGCACCTTTCACATGCGAAGCGAACGCGCTACCAACTGAGCTACGCCACATGCACGACCAAACTGCGCTATTCCCCATTCTTTGCGACTCTGATGCGCACGGACACGATGGTTGGTTGGTTTTTAGCGGTGAAGGGAGCAGAGTACAAAGGCGCGGACACGTTCATATACACAAACGTTCCAAGTAGTTTCGATGCTCTGGTATTACAAATGCAAATTCCGTCTGTTTTTAACGTCTTAAATTGAAAGAGCCGTCACAAATTGCTCCGTTTTCGCTCCTTATCGACAATCATACAGCACCTGAGGTAACAAACACATCTCGAGCCCCATTGTGCACTCCATTATTCATGCCAACTCAGTGCCTCGCTCTTTACTACTGTGTACTAATCTTGTCCTCCAACTGCAAAACCCTGGGCCACAACAAGTTTCCGCGTCTCCATTGCACTGCGCATACAACAAAACGCTCCCCAAACTTGGCACTCACCCACGCAGCCGACTTTTCCGACTTTCCACGACGCTCACGCAACGCTCACGCTAGTGACAGCATTATTTATAGTTCGACGTCGCGCCAAAGCGAATGAGCACATTTCGCCTACGGCTTAGGCCGCCCTCCTAGTGTGGCTGCTCGGTGTCTGCAGGCAGCGAGGGTCTGCTAGCTTGCTGTGTTCGCACCTATGTCACCTGTGCTTGCTTGTCAGAGACAGACTATCGCAAAACATACAACTCACTCCATGAATTGATTGCTACGGCATCTGTTATCAGCAGTCACAACTAGCAACACCAGTAGCAGCCGACTGCATGCAAAGAATAGGAATGTGCAGTGGGATTTACGTGAACTCGGCGCAACGCAGATCTTTCCGGCATAGGCTTGAGAATCTTACGGGAACACTTGTACTGTTTCTAAATAAAGTGTAGGCGTGGGAGGAGGGTGCTTCCCGCGCACTAATAACAGCACGCTTGCCAATTGTGGATGCTAATCATTCGCTTGTATCTTCCTAGACACATCTGCAGGCTGAGAATTATTCCACTTGCATGGCAAGGTGCGCATGTAGGTGTGTTAAAAATTCTGGAGGCACCGGGTATTGATCCCAGTACCTCTCGCATACTAAGCTAGCGCTCTACCACCTGAGCTACGCCCGCCCCCCCGAAGACTAATGGTGCTACAAACAGCCATATAGATGACACAGACCCTTGCACTCCCATTATTCAGCAGACAAACACTACTCTCTATGTATCCGTTAGGGTGTCTTTCAGGTTTCGTGCATTCTGTATCGAATCGTAGTTGGCCACAATGAAAGTGGCACGTATAACGTCGAAAATAGAGTTCGGACACCGCTCTGAGTAAGTCGAACATGTTGTCCACCCTCTAGACTTCAATGAGGTTAAGCCGTGATACCTAAGACAGATCTGCACTCGATGACACCTCGATAACAGCCGGTCCCCACACTTACACCTTGCTCTCCTTACATCAGTTTACATCATATCAGTCTGTGACGCTGGCTTTGCAACATCTTGCGTGCCTTTAGGTTCGCCGCGACCAACACTTACAATGCACTGACCACAAAAAATGGAGGCGCCGCGGCTTGAACGCTGCACCTTTCACATGCGAAGCGAACGCGCTACCAACTGAGCTACGCCACATGCACGACCAAACTGCGCTATTCCCCATTCTTTGCGACTCTGATGCGCACGGACACGATGGTTGGTTGGTTTTTAGCGGTGAAGGGAGCAGAGTACAAAGGCGCGGACACGTTCATATACACAAACGTTCCAAGTAGTTTCGATGCTCTGGTATTACAAATGCAAATTCCGTCTGTTTTTAACGTCTTAAATTGAAAGAGCCGTCACAAATTGCTCCGTTTTCGCTCCTTATCGACAATCATACAGCACCTGAGGTAACAAACACATCTCGAGCCCCATTGTGCACTCCATTATTCATGCCAACTCAGTGCCTCGCTCTTTACTACTGTGTACTAATCTTGTCCTCCAACTGCAAAACCCTGGGCCACAACAAGTTTCCGCGTCTCCATTGCACTGCGCATACAACAAAACGCTCCCCAAACTTGGCACTCACCCACGCAGCCGACTTTTCCGACTTTCCACGACGCTCACGCAACGCTCACGCTAGTGACAGCATTATTTATAGTTCGACGTCGCGCCAAAGCGAATGAGCACATTTCGCCTACGGCTTAGGCCGCCCTCCTAGTGTGGCTGCTCGGTGTCTGCAGGCAGCGAGGGTCTGCTAGCTTGCTGTGTTCGCACCTATGTCACCTGTGCTTGCTTGTCAGAGACAGACTATCGCAAAACATACAACTCACTCCATGAATTGATTGCTACGGCATCTGTTATCAGCAGTCACAACTAGCAACACCAGTAGCAGCCGACTGCATGCAAAGAATAGGAATGTGCAGTGGGATTTACGTGAACTCGGCGCAACGCAGATCTTTCCGGCATAGGCTTGAGAATCTTACGGGAACACTTGTACTGTTTCTAAATAAAGTGTAGGCGTGGGAGGAGGGTGCTTCCCGCGCACTAATAACAGCACGCTTGCCAATTGTGGATGCTAATCATTCGCTTGTATCTTCCTAGACACATCTGCAATTATTCCACTTGCATGGCAAGGTGCGCATGTAGGTGTGTTAAAAATTCTGGAGGCACCGGGTATTGATCCCAGTACCTCTCGCATACTAAGCTAGCGCTCTACCACCTGAGCTACGCCCGCCCCCCCGAAGACTAATGGTGCTACAAACAGCCATATAGATGACACAGACCCTTGCACTCCCATTATTCAGCAGACAAACACTACTCTCTATGTATCCGTTAGGGTGTCTTTCAGGTTTCGTGCATTCTGTATCGAATCGTAGTTGGCCACAATGAAAGTGGCACGTATAACGTCGAAAATAGAGTTCGGACACCGCTCTGAGTAAGTCGAACATGTTGTCCACCCTCTAGACTTCAATGAGGTTAAGCCGTGATACCTAAGACAGATCTGCACTCGATGACACCTCGATAACAGCCGGTCCCCACACTTACACCTTGCTCTCCTTACATCAGTTTACATCATATCAGTCTGTGACGCTGGCTTTGCAACATCTTGCGTGCCTTTAGGTTCGCCGCGACCAACACTTACAATGCACTGACCACAAAAAATGGAGGCGCCGCGGCTTGAACGCTGCACCTTTCACATGCGAAGCGAACGCGCTACCAACTGAGCTACGCCACATGCACGACCAAACTGCGCTATTCCCCATTCTTTGCGACTCTGATGCGCACGGACACGATGGTTGGTTGGTTTTTAGCGGTGAAGGGAGCAGAGTACAAAGGCGCGGACACGTTCATATACACAAACGTTCCAAGTAGTTTCGATGCTCTGGTATTACAAATGCAAATTCCGTCTGTTTTTAACGTCTTAAATTGAAAGAGCCGTCACAAATTGCTCCGTTTTCGCTCCTTATCGACAATCATACAGCACCTGAGGTAACAAACACATCTCGAGCCCCATTGTGCACTCCATTATTCATGCCAACTCAGTGCCTCGCTCTTTACTACTGTGTACTAATCTTGTCCTCCAACTGCAAAACCCTGGGCCACAACAAGTTTCCGCGTCTCCATTGCACTGCGCATACAACAAAACGCTCCCCAAACTTGGCACTCACCCACGCAGCCGACTTTTCCGACTTTCCACGACGCTCACGCAACGCTCACGCTAGTGACAGCATTATTTATAGTTCGACGTCGCGCCAAAGCGAATGAGCACATTTCGCCTACGGCTTAGGCCGCCCTCCTAGTGTGGCTGCTCGGTGTCTGCAGGCAGCGAGGGTCTGCTAGCTTCCTGTGTTCGCACCTATGTCACCTGTGCTTGCTTGTCAGAGACAGACTATCGCAAAACATACAACTCACTCCATGAATTGATTGCTACGGCATCTGTTATCAGCAGTCACAACTAGCAACACCAGTAGCAGCCGACTGCATGCAAAGAATAGGAATGTGCAGTGGGATTTACGTGAACTCGGCGCAACGCAGATCTTTCCGGCATAGGCTTGAGAATCTTACGGGAACACTTGTACTGTTTCTAAATAAAGTGTAGGCGTGGGAGGAGGGTGCTTCCCGCGCACTAATAACAGCACGCTTGCCAATTGTGGATGCTAATCATTCGCTTGTATCTTCCTAGACACATCTGCAGGCTGAGAATTATTCCACTTGCATGGCAAGGTGCGCATGTAGGTGTGTTAAAAA
This sequence comes from Schistocerca gregaria, assembly GCF_023897955.1. Classification (NCBI taxonomy): domain Eukaryota; kingdom Metazoa; phylum Arthropoda; class Insecta; order Orthoptera; family Acrididae; genus Schistocerca; species Schistocerca gregaria. Next base: position 735,332 of record NW_026061726.1, read on the forward strand.
TTCTGGAGGCACCGGGTATTGATCCCAGTACCTCTCGCATACTATGCTAGCGCTCTACCACCTGAGCTACGCCCGCCCCCCCGAAGACTAATGGTGCTACAAACAGCCATATAGATGACACAGACCCTTGCACTCCCATTATTCAGCAGACAAACACTACTCTCTATGTATCCGTTAGGGTGTCTTTCAGGTTTCGTGCATTCTGTATCGAATCGTAGTTGGCCACAATGAAAGTGGCACGTATAACGTCGAAAATAGAGTTCGGACACCGCTCTGAGTAAGTCGAACGTGTTGTCCACCCTCTAGACATCAATGAGGTTAAGCCGTGATAACTAAGACAGATCTGCACTCGATGACACCTCGATAACAGCCGGTCCCCACACTTACACCTTGCTCTCCTTACATCAGTTTACATCATATCAGTCTGTGACGCTGGCTTTGCAACATCTTGCGTGCCTTTAGGTTCGCCGCGACCAACACTTACAATGCACTGACCACAAAAAATGGAGGCGCCGCGGCTTGAACGCTGCACCTTTCACATGCGAAGCGAACGCGCTACCAACTGAGCTACGCCACATGCACGACCAAACTGCGCTATTCCCCATTCTTTGCGACTCTGATGCGCACGGACACGATGGTTGGTTGGTTTTTAGCGGTGAAGGGAGCAGAGTACAAAGGCGCGGACACGTTCATATACACAAACGTTCCAAGTAGTTTCGATGCTCTGGTATTACAAATGCAAATTCCGTCTGTTTTTAACGTCTTAAATTGAAAGAGCCGTCACAAATTGCTCCGTTTTCGCTCCTTATCGACAATCATACAGCACCTGAGGTAACAAACACATCTCGAGCCCCATTGTGCACTCCATTATTCATGCCAACTCAGTGCCTCGCTCTTTACTACTGTGTACTAATCTTGTCCTCCAACTGCAAAACCCTGGGCCACAACAAGTTTCCGCGTCTCCATTGCACTGCGCATACAACAAAACGCTCCCCAAACTTGGCACTCACCCACGCAGCCGACTTTTCCGACTTTCCACGACGCTCACGCAACGCTCACGCTAGTGACAGCATTATTTATAGTTCGACGTCGCGCCAAAGCGAATGAGCACATTTCGCCTACGGCTTAGGCCGCCCTCCTAGTGTGGCTGCTCGGTGTCTGCAGGCAGCGAGGGTCTGCTAGCTTCCTGTGTTCGCACCTATGTCACCTGTGCTTGCTTGTCAGAGACAGACTATCGCAAAACATACAACTCACTCCATGAATTGATTGCTACGGCATCTGTTATCAGCAGTCACAACTAGCAACACCAGTAGCAGCCGACTGCACGCAAAGAATAGGAATGTGCAGTGGGATTTACGTGAACTCGGCGCAACGCAGATCTTTCCGGCATAGGCTTGAGAATCTTACGGGAACACTTGTACTGTTTCTAAATAAAGTGTAGGCGTGGGAGGAGGGTGCTTCCCGCGCACTAATAACAGCACGCTTGCCAATTGTGGATGCTAATCATTCGCTTGTATATTCCTAGACACATCTGCAGGCTGAGAATTATTCCACTTGCATGGCAAGGTGCGCATGTAGGTGTGTTAAAAATTCTGGAGGCACCGGGTATTGATCCCAGTACCTCTCGCATACTAAGCTAGCGCTCTACCACCTGAGCTACGCCCGCCCCCCCGAAGACTAATGGTGCTACAAACAGCCATATAGATGACACAGACCCTTGCACTCCCATTATTCAGCAGACAAACACTACTCTCTATGTATCCGTTAGGGTGTCTTTCAGGTTTCGTGCATTCTGTATCGAATCGTAGTTGGCCACAATGAAAGTGGCACGTATAACGTCGAAAATAGAGTTCGGACACCGCTCTGAGTAAGTCGAACGTGTTGTCCACCCTCTAGACTTCAATGAGGTTAAGCCGTGATACCTAAGACAGATCTGCACTCGATGACACCTCGATAACAGCCGGTCCCCACACTTACACCTTGCTCTCCTTACATCAGTTTACATCATATCAGTCTGTGACGCTGGCTTTGCAACATCTTGCGTGCCTTTAGGTTCGCCGCGACCAACACTTACAATGCACTGACCACAAAAAATGGAGGCGCCGCGGCTTGAACGCTGCACCTATCACATGCGAAGCGAACGCGCTACCAACTGAGCTACGCCACATGCACGACCAAACTGCGCTATTCCCCATTCTTTGCGACTCTGATGCGCACGGACACGATGGTTGGTTGGTTTTTAGCGGTGAAGGGAGCAGAGTACAAAGGCGCGGACACGTTCATATACACAAACGTTCCAAGTAGTTTCGATGCTCTGGTATTACAAATGCAAATTCCGTCTGTTTTTAACGTCTTAAATTGAAAGAGCCGTCACAAATTGCTCCGTTTTCGCTCCTTATCGACAATCATACAGCACCTGAGGTAACAAACACATCTCGAGCCCCATTGTGCACTCCATTATTCATGCCAACTCAGTGCCTCGCTCTTTACTACTGTGTACTAATCTTGTCCTCCAACTGCAAAACCCTGGGCCACAACAAGTTTCCGCGTCTCCATTGCACTGCGCATACAACAAAACGCTCCCCAAACTTGGCACTCACCCACGCAGCCGACTTTTCCGACTTTCCACGACGCTCACGCAACGCTCACGCTAGTGACAGCATTATTTATAGTTCGACGTCGCGCCAAAGCGAATGAGCACATTTCGCCTACGGCTTAGGCCGCCCTCCTAGTGTGGCTGCTCGGTGTCTGCAGGCAGCGAGGGTCTGCTAGCTTCCTGTGTTCGCACCTATGTCACCTGTGCTTGCTTGTCAGAGACAGACTATCGCAAAACATACAACTCACTCCATGAATTGATTGCTACGGCATCTGTTATCAGCAGTCACAACTAGCAACACCAGTAGCAGCCGACTGCACGCAAAGAATAGGAATGTGCAGTGGGATTTACGTGAACTCGGCGCAACGCAGATCTTTCCGGCATAGGCTTGAGAATCTTACGGGAACACTAAATAAAGTGTAGGCGTGGGAGGAGGGTGCTTCCCGCGCACTAATAACAGCACGCTTGCCAATTGTGGATGCTAATCATTCGCTTGTATCTTCCTAGACACATCTGCAGGCTGAGAATTATTCCACTTGCATGGCAAGGTGCGCATGTAGGTGTGTTAAAAATTCTGGAGGCCCCGGGTATTGATCCCAGTACCTCTCGCATACTAAGCTAGCGCTCTACCACCTGAGCTACGCCCGCCCCCCCGAAGACTAATGGTGCTACAAACAGCCATATAGACGACACAGACCCTTGCACTCCCATTATTCAGCAGACAAACACTACTCTCTATGTATCCGTTAGGGTGTCTTTCAGGTTTCGTGCATTCTGTATCGAATCGTAGTTGGCCACAATGAAAGTGGCACGTATAACGTCGAAAATAGAGTTCGGACACCGCTCTGAGTAAGTCGAACGTGTTGTCCACCCTCTAGACTTCAATGAGGTTAAGCCGTGATACCTAAGACAGATCTGCACTCGATGACACCTCGATAACAGCCGGTCCCCACACTTACACCTTGCTCTCCTTACATCAGTTTACATCATATCAGTCTGTGACGCTGGCTTTGCAACATCTTGCGTGCCTTTAGGTTCGCCGCGACCAACACTTACAATGCACTGACCACAAAAAATGGAGGCGCCGCGGCTTGAACGCTGCACCTTTCACATGCGAAGCGAACGCGCTACCAACTGAGCTACGCCACATGCACGACCAAACTGCGCTATTCCCCATTCTTTGCGACTCTGATGCGCACGGACACGATGGTTGGTTGGTTTTTAGCGGTGAAGGGAGCAGAGTACAAAGGCGCGGACACGTTCATATACACAAACGTTCCAAGTAGTTTCGATGCTCTGGTATTACAAATGCAAATTCCGTCTGTTTTTAACGTCTTAAATTGAAAGAGCCGTCACAAATTGCTCCGTTTTCGCTCCTTATCGACAATCATACAGCACCTGAGGTAACAAACACATCTCGAGCCCCATTGTGCACTCCATTTTTCATGCCAACTCAGTGCCTCGCTCTTTACTACTGTGTACTAATCTTGTCCTCCAACTGCAAAACCCTGGGCCACAACAAGTTTCCGCATCTCCATTGCACTGCGCATACAACAAAACGCTCCCCAAACTTGGCACTCACCCACGCAGCCGACTTTTCCGACTTTCCACGACGCTCACGCAACGCTCACGCTAGTGACAGCATTATTTATAGTTCGACGTCGCGCCAAAGCGAATGAGCACATTTCGCCTACGGCTTAGGCCGCCCTCCTAGTGTGGCTGCTCGGTGTCTGCAGGCAGCGAGGGTCTGCTAGCTTCCTGTGTTCGCACCTATGTCACCTGTGCTTGCTTGTCAGAGACAGACTATCGCAAAACATACAACTCACTCCATGAATTGATTGCTACGGCATCTGTTATCAGCAGTCACAACTAGCAACACCAGTAGCAGCCGACTGCACGCAAAGAATAGGAATGTGCAGTGGGATTTACGTGAACTCGGCGCAACGCAGATCTTTCCGGCATAGGCTTGAGAATCTTACGGGAACACTTGTACTGTTTCTAAATAAAGTGTAGGCGTGGGAGGAGGGTGCTTCCCGCGCACTAATAACAGCACGCTTGCCAATTGTGGATGCTAATCATTCGCTTGTATCTTCCTAGACACATCTGCAGGCTGAGAATTATTCCACTTGCATGGCAAGGTGCGCATGTAGGTGTGTTAAAAATTCTGGAGGCACCGGGTATTGATCCCAGTACCTCTCGCATACTAAGCTAGCGCTCTACCACCTGAGCTACGCCCGCCCCCCCGAAGACTAATGGTGCTACAAACAGCCATATAGACGACACAGACCCTTGCACTCCCATTATTCAGCAGACAAACACTACTCTCTATGTATCCGTTAGGGTGTCTTTCAGGTTTCGTGCATTCTGTATCGAATCGTAGTTGGCCACAATGAAAGTGGCACGTATAACGTCGAAAATAGAGTTCGGACACCGCTCTGAGTAAGTCGAACGTGTTGTCCACCCTCTAGACTTCAATGAGGTTAAGCCGTGATACCTAAGACAGATCTGCACTCGATGACACCTCGATAACAGCCGGTCCCCACACTTACACCTTGCTCTCCTTACATCAGTTTACATCATATCAGTCTGTGACGCTGGCTTTGCAACATCTTGCGTGCCTTTAGGTTCGCCGCGACCAACACTTACAATGCACTGACCACAAAAAATGGAGGCGCCGCGGCTTGAACGCTGCACCTTTCACATGCGAAGCGAACGCGCTACCAACTGAGCTACGCCACATGCACGACCAAACTGCGCTATTCCCCATTCTTTGCGACTCTGATGCGCACGGACACGATGGTTGGTTGGTTTTTAGCGGTGAAGGGAGCAGAGTACAAAGGCGCGGACACGTTCATATACACAAACGTTCCAAGTAGTTTCGATGCTCTGGTATTACAAATGCAAATTCCGTCTGTTTTTAACGTCTTAAATTGAAAGAGCCGTCACAAATTGCTCCGTTTTCGCTCCTTATCGACAATCATACAGCACCTGAGGTAACAAACACATCTCGAGCCCCATTGTGCACTCCATTATTCATGCCAACTCAGTGCCTCGCTCTTTACTACTGTGTACTAATCTTGTCCTCCAACTGCAAAACCCTGGGCCACAACAAGTTTCCGCGTCTCCATTGCACTGCGCATACAACAAAACGCTCCCCAAACTTGGCACTCACCCACGCAGCCGACTTTTCCGACTTTCCACGACGCTCACGCAACGCTCGCGCTAGTGACAGCATTATTTATAGTACGACGTCGCGCCAAAGCGAATGAGCACATTTCGCCTACGGCTTAGGCCGCCCTCCTAGTGTGGCTGCTCGGTGTCTGCAGGCAGCGAGGGTCTGCTAGCTTCCTGTGTTCGCACCTATGTCACCTGTGCTTGCTTGTCAGAGACAGACTATCGCAAAACATACAACTCACTCCATGAATTGATTGCTACGGCATCTGTTATCAGCAGTCACAACTAGCAACACCAGTAGCAGCCGACTGCACGCAAAGAATAGGAATGTGCAGTGGGATTTACGTGAACTCGGCGCAACGCAGATCTTTCCGGCATAGGCTTGAGAATCTTACGGGAACACTTGTACTGTTTCTAAATAAAGTGTAGGCGCGGGAGGAGGGTGCTTCCCGCGCACTAATAACAGCACGCTTGCCAATTGTGGATGCTAATCATTCGCTTGTATCTTCCTAGACACATCTGCAGGCTGAGAATTATTCCACTTGCATGGCAAGGTGCGCATGTAGGTGTGTTAAAAATTCTGGAGGCACCGGGTATTGATCCCAGTACCTCTCGCATACTAAGCTAGCGCTCTACCACCTGAGCTACGCACGCCCCCCGAAGACTAATGGTGCTACAAACAGCCATATAGACGACACAGACCCTTGCTTTCCCATTATTCAGCAGACAAACACTACTCTCTATGTATCCGTTAGGGTGTCTTTCAGGTTTCGTGCATTCTGTATCGAATCGTAGTTGGCCACAATGAAAGTGGCACGTATAACGTCGAAAATAGAGTTCGGACACCGCTCTGAGTAAGTCGAACGTGTTGTCCACCCTCTAGACTTCAATGAGGTTAAGCCGTGATACCTAAGACAGATCTGCACTCGATGACACCTCGATAACAGCCGGTCCCCACACTTACACCTTGCTCTCCTTACATCAGTTTACATCATATCAGTCTGTGACGCTGGCTTTGCAACATCTTGCGTGCCTTTAGGTTCGCCGCGACCAACACTTACAATGCACTGACCACAAAAAATGGAGGCGCCGCGGCTTGAACGCTGCACCTTTCACATGCGAAGCGAACGCGCTACCAACTGAGCTACGCCACATGCACGATCAATCTGCGCTATTCCCCATTCTTTGCGACTCTGATGCGCACGGTCACGATGGTTGGTTGGTTTTTAGCGGTGAAGGGAGCAGAGTACAAAGGCGCGGACACGTTCATATACACAAACGTTCCAAGTAGTTTCGATGCTCTGGTATTACAAATGCAAATTCCGTCTGTTTTTAACGTCTTAAATTGAAAGAGCCGTCACAAATTGCTCCGTTTTCGCTCCTTATCGACAATCATACAGCACCTGAGGTAACAAACACATCTCGAGCCCCATTGTGCACTCCATTATTCATGCCAACTCAGTGCCTCGCTCTTTACTACTGTGTACTAATCTTGTCCTCCAACTGCAAAACCCTGGGCCACAACAAGTTTCCGCGTCTCCATTGCACTGCGCATACAACAAAACGCTCCCCAAACTTGGCACTCACCCACGCAGCCGACTTTTCCGACTTTCCACGACGCTCACGCAACGCTCACGCTAGTGACAGCATTATTTATAGTTCGACGTCGCGCCAAAGCGAATGAGCACATTTCGCCTACGGCTTAGGCCGCCCTCCTAGTGTGGCTGCTCGGTGTCTGCAGGCAGCGAGGGTCTGCTAGCTTCCTGTGTTCGCACCTATGTCACCTGTGCTTGCTTGTCAGAGACAGACTATCGCAAAACATACAACTCACTCCATGAATTGATTGCTACGGCATCTGTTATCAGCAGTCACAACTAGCAACACCAGTAGCAGCCGACTGCACGCAAAGAATAGGAATGTGCAGTGGGATTTACGTGAACTCGGCGCAACGCAGATCTTTCCGGCATAGGCTTGAGAATCTTACGGGAACACTTGTACTGTTTCTAAATAAAGTGTAGGCGTGGGAGGAGGGTGCTTCCCGCGCACTAATAACAGCACGCTTGCCAATTGTGGATGCTAATCATTCGCTTGTATCTTCCTAGACACATCTGCAGGCTGAGAATTATTCCACTTGCATGGCAAGGTGAGCATGTAGGTGTGTTAAAAATTCTGGAGGCACCGGGTATTGATCCCAGTACCTCTCGCATACTAAGCTAGCGCTCTACCACCTGAGCTACGCCCGCCCCCCCGAAGACTAATGGTGCTACAAACAGCCATATAGACGACACAGACCCTTGCACTCCCATTATTCAGCAGACAAACACTACTCTCTATGTATCCGTTAGGGTGTCTTTCAGGTTTCGTGCATTCTGTATCGAATCGTAGTTGGCCACAATGAAAGTGGCACGTATAACGTCGAAAATAGAGTTCGGACACCGCTCTGAGTAAGTCGAACGTGTTGTCCACCCTCTAGACTTCAATGAGGTTAAGCCGTGATACCTAAGACAGATCTGCACTCGATGACACCTCGATAACAGCCGGTCCCCACACTTACACCTTGCTCTCCTTACATCAGTTTACATCATATCAGTCTGTGACGCTGGCTTTGCAACATCTTGCGTGCCTTTAGGTTCGCCGCGACCAACACTTACAATGCACTGACCACAAAAAACGGAGGCGCCGCGGCTTGAACGCTGCACCTTTCACATGCGAAGCGAACGCGCTACCAACTGAGCTACGCCACATGCACGACCAAACTGCGCTATTCCCCATTCTTTGCGACTCTGATGCGCACGGACACGATGGTTGGTTGGTTTTTAGCGGTGAAGGGAGCAGAGTACAAAGGCGCGGACACGTTCATATACACAAACGTTCCAAGTAGTTTCGATGCTCTGGTATTACAAATGCAAATTCCGTCTGTTTTTAACGTCTTAAATTGAAAGAGCCGTCACAAATTGCTCCGTTTTCGCTCCTTATCGACAATCATACAGCACCTGAGGTAACAAACACATCTCGAGCCCCATTGTGCACTCCATTATTCATGCCAACTCAGTGCCTCGCTCTTTACTACTGTGTACTAATCTTGTCCTCCAACTGCAAAACCCTGGGCCACAACAAGTTTCCGCGTCTCCATTGCACTGCGCATACAACAAAACGCTCCCCAAACTTGGCACTCACCCACGCAGCCGACTTTTCCGACTTTCCACGACGCTCACGCAACGCTCACGCTAGTGACAGCATTATTTATAGTTCGACGTCGCGCCAAAGCGAATGAGCACATTTCGCCTACGGCTTAGGCCGCCCTCCTAGTGTGGCTGCTCGGTGTCTGCAGGCAGCGAGGGTCTGCTAGCTTCCTGTGTTCGCACCTATGTCACCTGTGCTTGCTTGTCAGAGACAGACTATCGCAAAACATACAACTCACTCCATGAATTGATTGCTACGGCATCTGTTATCAGCAGTCACAACTAGCAACACCAGTAGCAGCCGACTGCACGCAAAGAATAGGAATGTGCAGTGGGATTTACGTGAACTCGGCGCAACGCAGATCTTTCCGGCATAGGCTTGAGAATCTTACGGGAACACTTGTACTGTTTCTAAATAAAGTGTAGGCGCGGGAGGAGGGTGCTTCCCGCGCACTAATAACAGCACGCTTGCCAATTGTGGATGCTAATCATTCGCTTGTATCTTCCTAGACACATCTGCAGGCTGAGAATTATTCCACTTGCATGGCAAGGTGCGCATGTAGGTGTGTTAAAAATTCTGGAGGCACCGGGTATTGATCCCAGTACCTCTCGCATACTAAGCTAGCGCTCTACCACCTGAGCTACGCCCGCCCCCTCGAAGACTAATGGTGCTACAAACAGCCATATAGACGACACAGACCCTTGCACTCCCATTATTCAGCAGACAAACACTACTCTCTATGTATCCGTTAGGGTGTCTTTCAGGTTTCGTGCATTCTGTATCGAATCGTAGTTGGCCACAATGAAAGTGGCACGTATAACGTCGAAAATAGAGTTCGGACACCGCTCTGAGTAAGTCGAACGTGTTGTCCACCCTCTAGACTTCAATGAGGTTAAGCCGTGATACCTAAGACAGATCTGCACTCGATGACACCTCGATAACAGCCGGTCCCCACACTTACACCTTGCTCTCCTTACATCAGTTTACATCATATCAGTCTGTGACGCTGGCTTTGCAACATCTTGCGTGCCTTTAGGTTCGCCGCGACCAACACTTACAATGCACTGACCACAAAAAATGGAGGCGCCGCGGCTTGAACGCTGCACCTTTCACATGCGAAGCGAACGCGCTACCAACTGAGCTACGCCACATGCACGACCAAACTGCGCTATTCCCCATTCTTTGCGACTCTGATGCGCACGGACACGATGGTTGGTTGGTTTTTAGCGGTGAAGGGAGCAGAGTACAAAGGCGCGGACACGTTCATATACACAAACGTTCCAAGTAGTTTCGATGCTCTGGTATTACAAATGCAAATTCCGTCTGTTTTTAACGTCTTAAATTGAAAGAGCCGTCACAAATTGCTCCGTTTTCGCTCCTTATCGACAATCATACAGCACCTGAGGTAACAAACACATCTCGAGCCCCATTGTGCACTCCATTATTCATGCCAACTCAGTGCCTCGCTCTTTACTACTGTGTACTAATCTTGTCCTCCAACTGCAAAACCCTGGGCCACAACAAGTTTCCGCGTCTCCATTGCACTGCGCATACAACAAAACACTCCCCAAACTTGGCACTCACCCACGCAGCCGACTTTTCCGACTTTCCACGACGCTCACGCAACGCTCACGCAACGCTCACGCTAGTGACAGCATTATTTATAGTTCGACGTCGCGCCAAAGCGAATGAGCACATTTCGCCTACGGCTTAGGCCGCCCTCCTAGTGTGGCTGCTCGGTGTCTGCAGGCAGCGAGGGTCTGCTAGCTTCCTGTGTTCGCACCTATGTCACCTGTGCTTGCTTGTCAGAGACAGACTATCGCAAAACATACAACTCACTCCATGAATTGATTGCTACGGCATCTGTTATCAGCAGTCACAACTAGCAACACCAGTAGCAGCCGACTGCACGCAAAGAATAGGAATGTGCAGTGGGATTTACGTGAACTCGGCGCAACGCAGATCTTTCCGGCATAGGCTTGAGAATCTTACGGGAACACTTGTACTGTTTCTAAATAAAGTGTAGGCGCGGGAGGAGGGTGCTTCCCGCGCACTAATAACAGCACGCTTGCCAATTGTGGATGCTAATCATTCGCTTGTATCTTCCTAGACACATCTGCAGGCTGAGAATTATTCCACTTGCATGGCAAGGTGCGCATGTAGGTGTGTTAAAAATTCTGGAGGCACCGGGTATTGATCCCAGTACCTCTCGCATACTAAGCTAGCGCTCTACCACCTGAGCTACGCCCGCCCCCTCGAAGACTAATGGTGCTACAAACAGCCATATAGACGACACAGACCCTTGCACTCCCATTATTCAGCAGACAAACACTACTCTCTATGTATCCGTTAGGGTGTCTTTCAGGTTTCGTGCATTCTGTATCGAATCGTAGTTGGCCACAATGAAAGTGGCACGTATAACGTCGAAAATAGAGTTCGGACACCGCTCTGAGTAAGTCGAACGTGTTGTCCACGCTCTAGACTTCAATGAGGTTAAGCCGTGATACCTAAGACAGATCTGCACTCGATGACACCTCGATAACAGCCGGTCCCCACACTTACACCTTGCTCTCCTTACATCAGTTTACATCATATCAGTCTGTGACGCTGGCTTTGCAACATCTTGCGTGCCTTTAGGTTCGCCGCGACCAACACTTACAATGCACTGACCACAAAAAATGGAGGCGCCGCGGCTTGAACGCTGCACCTTTCACATGCGAAGCGAACGCGCTACCAACTGAGCTACGCCACATGCACGACCAAACTGCGCTATTCCCCATTCTTTGCGACTCTGATGCGCACGGACACGATGGTTGGTTGGTTTTTAGCGGTGAAGGGAGCAGAGTACAAAGGCGCGGACACGTTCATATACACAAACGTTCCAAGTAGTTTCGATGCTCTGGTATTACAAATGCAAATTCCGTCTGTTTTTAACGTCTTAAATTGAAAGAGCCGTCACAAATTGCTCCGTTTTCGCTCCTTATCGACAATCATACAGCACCTGAGGTAACAAACACATCTCGAGCCCCATTGTGCACTCCATTATTCATGCCAACTCAGTGCCTCGCTCTTTACTACTGTGTACTAATCTTGTCCTCCAACTGCAAAACCCTGGGCCACAACAAGTTTCCGCGTCTCCATTGCACTGCGCATACAACAAAACGCTCCCCAAACTTGGCACTCACCCACGCAGCCGACTTTTCCGACTTTCCACGACGCTCACGCAACGCTCACGCTAGTGACAGCATTATTTATAGTTCGACGTCGCGCCAAAGAGAATGAGCACATTTCGCCTACGGCTTAGGCCGCCCTCCTAGTGTGGCTGCTCGGTGTCTGCAGGCAGCGAGGGTCTGCTAGCTTCCTGTGTTCGCACCTATGTCACCTGTGCTTGCTTGTCAGAGACAGACTATCGCAAAACATACAACTCACTCCATGAATTGATTGCTACGGCATCTGTTATCAGCAGTCACAACTAGCAACACCAGTAGCAGCCGACTGCACGCAAAGAATAGGAATGTGCAGTGGGATTTACGTGAACTCGGCGCAACGCAGATCTTTCCGGCATAGGCTTGAGAATCTTACGGGAACACTTGTACTGTTTCTAAATAAAGTGTAGGCGTGGGAGGAGGGTGCTTCCCGCGCACTAATAACAGCACGCTTGCCAATTGTGGATGCTAATCATTCGCTTGTATCTTCCTAGACACATCTGCAGGCTGAGAATTATTCCACTTGCATGGCAAGGTGCGCATGTAGGTGTGTTAAAAATTCTGGAGGCCCCGGGTATTGATCCCAGTACCTCTCGCATACTAAGCTAGCGCTCTACCACCTGAGCTACGCCCGCCCCCCCGAAGACTAATGGTGCTACAAACAGCCATATAGACGACACAGACCCTTGCACTCCCATTATTCAGCAGACAAACACTACTCTCTATGTATCCGTTAGGGTGTCTTTCAGGTTTCGTGCATTCTGTATCGAATCGTAGTTGGCCACAATGAAAGTGGCACGTATAACGTCGGAAATAGAGTTCGGACACCGCTCTGAGTAAGTCGAACGTGTTGTCCACCCTCTAGACTTCAATGAGGTTAAGCCGTGATACCTAAGACAGATCTGCACTCGATGACACCTCGATAACAGCCGGTCCCCACACTTACACCTTGCTCTCCTTACATCAGTTTACATCATATCAGTCTGTGACGCTGGCTTTGCAACATCTTGCGTGCCTTTAGGTTCGCCGCGACCAACACTTACAATGCACTGACCACAAAAAATGGAGGCGCCGCGGCTTGAACGCTGCACCTTTCACATGCGAAGCGAACGCGCTACCAACTGAGCTACGCCACATGCACGACCAAACTGCGCTATTCCCCATTCTTTGCGACTCTGATGCGCACGGACACGATGGTTGGTTGGTTTTTAGCGGTGAAGGGAGCAGAGTACAAAGGCGCGGACACGTTCATATACACAAACGTTCCAAGTAGTTTCGATGCTCTGGTATTACAAATGCAAATTCCGTCTGTTTTTAACGTCTTAAATTGAAAGAGCCGTCACAAATTGCTCCGTTTTCGCTCCTTATCGACAATCATACAGCACCTGAGGTAACAAACACATCTCGAGCCCCATTGTGCACTCCATTATTCATGCCAACTCAGTGCCTCGCTCTTTACTACTGTGTACTAATCTTGTCCTCCAACTGCAAAACCCTGGGCCACAACAAGTTTCCGCGTCTCCATTGCACTGCGCATACAATAAAACGCTCCCCAAACTTGGCACTCACCCACGCAGCCGACTTTTCCGACTTTCCACGACGCTCACACAACGCTCACGCTAGTGACAGCATTATTTATAGTTCGACGTCGCGCCAAAGCGAATGAGCACATTTCGCCTACGGCTTAGGCCGCCCTCCTAGTGTGGCTGCTCGGTGTCTGCAGGCAGCGAGGGTCTGCTAGCTTCCTGTGTTCGCACCTATGTCACCTGTGCTTGCTTGTCAGAGACAGACTATCGCAAAACATACAACTCACTCCATGAATTGATTGCTACGGCATCTGTTATCAGCAGTCACAACTAGCAACACCAGTAGCAGCCGACTGCACGCAAAGAATAGGAATGTGCAGTGGGATTTACGTGAACTCGGCGCAACGCAGATCTTTCCGGCATAGGCTTGAGAATCTTACGGGAACACTTGTACTGTTTCTAAATAAAGTGTAGGCGCGGGAGGAGGGTGCTTCCCGCGCACTAATAACAGCACGCTTGCCAATTGTGGATGCTAATCATTCGCTTGTATCTTCCTAGACACATCTGCAGGCTGAGAATTATTCCACTTGCATGGCAAGGTGCGCATGTAGGTGTGTTAAAAATTCTGGAGGCACCGGGTATTGATCCCAGTACCTCTCGCATACTAAGCTAGCGCTCTACCACCTGAGCTACGCCCGCTCCCCCGAAGACTAATGGTGCTACAAACAGCTATATAGACGACACAGACCCTTGCACTCCCATTATTCAGCAGACAAACACTACTCTCTATGTATCCGTTATGGTGTCTTTCAGGTTTCGTGCATTCTGTATCGAAACGTAGTTGGCCACAATGAAAGTGGCACGTATAACGTCGAAAATAGAGTTCGGACACCGCTCTGAGTAAGTCGAACGTGTTGTCCACCCTCTAGACTTCAATGAGGTTAAGCCGTGATACCTAAGACAGATCTGCACTTGATGACACCTCGATAACAGCCGGTCCCCACACTTACACCTTGCTCTCCTTACATCAGTTTACATCATATCAGTCTGTGACGCTGGCTTTGCAACATCTTGCGTGCCTTTAGGTTCGCCGCGACCAACACTTACAATGCACTGACCACAAAAAATGGAGGCGCCGCGGCTTGAACGCTGCACCTTTCACATGCGAAGCGAACGCGCTACCAACTGAGCTACGCCACATGCACGACCAAACTGCGCTATTCCCCATTCTTTGCGACTCTGATGCGCACGGACACGATGGTTGGTTGGTTTTTAGCGGTGAAGGGAGCAGAGTACAAAGGCGCGGACACGTTCATATACACAAACGTTCCAAGTAGTTTCGATGCTCTGGTATTACAAATGCAAATTCCGTCTGTTTTTAACGTCTTAAATTGAAAGAGCCGTCACAAATTGCTCCGTTTTCGCTCCTTATCGACAATCATACAGCACCTGAGGTAACAAACACATCTCGAGCCCCATTGTGCACTCCATTATTCATGCCAACTCAGTGCCTCGCTCTTTACTACTGTGTACTAATCTTGTCCTCCAACTGCAAAACCCTGGGCCACAACAAGTTTCCGCGTCTCCATTGCACTGCGCATACAACAAAACGCTCCCCAAACTTGGCACTCACCCACGCAGCCGACTTTTCCGACTTTCCACGACGCTCACGCTAGTGACAGCATTATTTATAGTTCGACGTCGCGCCAAAGCGAATGAGCACATTTCGCCTACGGCTTAGGCCGCCCTCCTAGTGTGGCTGCTCGGTGTCTGCAGGCAGCGAGGGTCTGCTAGCTTCCTGTGTTCGCACCTATGTCACCTGTGCTTGCTTGTCAGAGACAGACTATCGCAAAACATACAACTCACTCCATGAATTGATTGCTACGGCATCTGTTATCAGCAGTCACAACTAGCAACACCAGTAGCAGCCGACTGCACGCAAAGAATAGGAATGTGCAGTGGGATTTACGTGAACTCGGCGCAACGCAGATCTTTCCGGCATAGGCTTGAGAATCTTACGGGAACACTTGTACTGTTTCTAAATAAAGTGTAGGCGCGGGAGGAGGGTGCTTCCCGCGCACTAATAACAGCGCGCTTGCCAATTGTGGATGCTAATCATTCGCTTGTATCTTCCTAGACACATCTGCAGGCTGAGAATTATTCCACTTGCATGGCAAGGTGCGCATGTAGGTGTGTTAAAAATTCTGGAGGCACCGGGTATTGATCCCAGTACCTCTCGCATACTAAGCTAGCGCTCTACCACCTGAGCTACGCCCGCCCCCCCCGAAGACTAATGGTGCTACAAACAGCCATATAGACGACACAGACCCTTGCACTCCCATTATTCAGCAGACAAACACTACTCTCTATGTATCCGTTAGGGTGTCTTTCAGGTTTCGTGCATTCTGTATCGAAACGTAGTTGGCCACAATGAAAGTGGCACGTATAACGTCGAAAATAGAGTTCGGACACCGCTCTGAGTAAGTCGAACGTGTTGTCCACCCTCTAGACTTCAATGAGGTTAAGCCGTGATACCTAAGACAGATCTGCACTCGATGACACCTCGATAACAGCCGGTCCCCACACTTACACCTTGCTCTCCTTACATCAGTTTACATCATATCAGTCTGTGACGCTGGCTTTGCAACATCTTGCGTGCCTTTAGGTTCGCCGCGACCAACACTTACAATGCACTGACCATAATAAATGGAGGCGCCGCGGCTTGAACGCTGCACCTTTCACATGCGAAGCGAACGCGCTACCAACTGAGCTACGCCACATGCACGACCAAACTGCGCTATTCCCCATTCTTTGCGACTCTGATGCGCACGGACACGATGGTTGGTTGGTTTTTAGCGGTGAAGGGAGCAGAGTACAAAGGCGCGGACACGTTCATATACACAAACGTTCCAAGTAGTTTCGATGCTCTGGTATTACAAATGCAAATTCCGTCTGTTTTTAACGTCTTAAATTGAAAGAGCCGTCACAAATTGCTCCGTTTTCGCTCCTTATCGACAATCATACAGCACCTGAGGTAACAAACACATCTCGAGCCCCATTGTGCACTCCATTATTCATGCCAACTCAGTGCCTCGCTCTTTACTACTGTGTACTAATCTTGTCCTCCAACTGCAAAACCCTGGGCCACAACAAGTTTCCGCGTCTCCATTGCACTGCGCATACAACAAAACGCTCCCCAAACTTGGCACTCACCCACGCAGCCGACTTTTCCGACTTTCCACGACGCTCACGCAACGCTCACGCTAGTGACAGCA
The DNA here is from genome assembly GCF_023897955.1 of Schistocerca gregaria. Taxonomy (NCBI): domain Eukaryota; kingdom Metazoa; phylum Arthropoda; class Insecta; order Orthoptera; family Acrididae; genus Schistocerca; species Schistocerca gregaria. The sequence goes on from NW_026061726.1 coordinate 752,292, forward strand.
TTATTTATAGTTCGACGTCGCGCCAAAGCGAATGAGCACATTTCGCCTACGGCTTAGGCCGCCCTCCTAGTGTGGCTGCTCGGTGTCTGCAGGCAGCGAGGGTCTGCTAGCTTCCTGTGTTCGCACCTATGTCACCTGTGCTTGCTTGTCAGAGACAGACTATCGCAAAACATACAACTCACTCCATGAATTGATTGCTACGGCATCTGTTATCAGCAGTCACAACTAGCAACACCAGTAGCAGCCGACTGCACGCAAAGAATAGGAATGTGCAGTGGGATTTACGTGAACTCGGCGCAACGCAGATCTTTCCGGCATAGGCTTGAGAATCTTACGGGAACACTTGTACTGTTTCTAAATAAAGTGTAGGCGTGGGAGGAGGGTGCTTCCCGCGCACTAATAACAGCACGCTTGCCAATTGTGGATGCTAATCATTCGCTTGTATCTTCCTAGACACATCTGCAGGCTGAGAATTATTCCACTTGCATGGCAAGGTGCGCATGTAGGTGTGTTAAAAATTCTGGAGGCACCGGGTATTGATCCCAGTACCTCTCGCATACTAAGCTAGCGCTCTACCACCTGAGCTACGCCCGCCCCCCCGATGACTAATGGTGCTACAAACAGCCATATAGACGACACAGACCCTTGCACTCCCATTATTCAGCAGACAAACACTACTCTCTATGTATCCGTTAGGGTGTCTTTCAGGTTTCGTGCATTCTGTATCGAAACGTAGTTGGCCACAATGAAAGTGGCACGTATAACGTCGAAAATAGAGTTCGGACACCGCTCTGAGTAAGTCGAACGTGTTGTCCACCCTCTAGACTTCAATGAGGTTAAGCCGTGATACCTAAGACAGATCTGCACTCGATGACACCTCGATAACAGCCGGTCCCCACACTTACACCTTGCTCTCCTTACATCAGTTTACATCATATCAGTCTGTGACGCTGGCTTTGCAACATCTTGCGTGCCTTTAGGTTCGCCGCGACCAACACTTACAATGCACTGACCACAAAAAATGGAGGCGCCGCGGCTTGAACGCTGCACCTTTCACATGCGAAGCGAACGCGCTACCAACTGAGCTACGCCACATGCACGACCAAACTGCGCTATTCCCCATTCTTTGCGACTCTGATGCGCACGGACACGATGGTTGGTTGGTTTTTAGCGGTGAAGGGAGCAGAGTACAAAGGCGCGGACACGTTCATATACACAAACGTTCCAAGTAGTTTCGATGCTCTGGTATTACAAATGCAAATTCCGTCTGTTTTTAACGTCTTAAATTGAAAGAGCCGTCACAAATTGCTCCGTTTTCGCTCCTTATCGACAATCATACAGCACCTGAGGTAACAAACACATCTCGAGCCCCATTGTGCACTCCATTATTCATGCCAACTCAGTGCCTCGCTCTTTACTACTGTGTACTAATCTTGTCCTCCAACTGCAAAACCCTGGGCCACAACAAGTTTCCGCGTCTCCATTGCACTGCGCATACAACAAAACGCTCCCCAAACTTGGCACTCACCCACGCAGCCGACTTTTCCGACTTTCCACGACGCTCACGCAACGCTCACGCTAGTGACAGCATTATTTATAGTTCGACGTCGCGCCAAAGCGAATGAGCACATTTCGCCTACGGCTTAGGCCGCCCTCCTAGTGTGGCTGCTCGGTGTCTGCAGGCAGCGAGGGTCTGCTAGCTTCCTGTGTTCGCACCTATGTCACCTGTGCTTGCTTGTCAGAGACAGACTATCGCAAAACATACAACTCACTCCATGAATTGATTGCTACGGCATCTGTTATCAGCAGTCACAACTAGCAACACCAGTAGCAGCCGACTGCACGCAAAGAATAGGAATGTGCAGTGGGATTTACGTGAACTCGGCGCAACGCAGATCTTTCCGGCATAGGCTTGAGAATCTTACGGGAACACTTGTACTGTTTCTAAATAAAGTGTAGGCGTGGGAGGAGGGTGCTTCCCGCGCACTAATAACAGCACGCTTGCCAATTGTGGATGCTAATCATTCGCTTGTATCTTCCTAGACACATCTGCAGGCTGAGAATTATTCCACTTGCATGGCAAGGTGCGCATGTAGGTGTGTTAAAAATTCTGGAGGCACCGGGTATTGATCCCAGTACCTCTCGCATACTAAGCTAGCGCTCTACCACCTGAGCTACGCCCGCCCCCCCGAAGACTAATGGTGCTACAAACAGCCATATAGACGACACAGACCCTTGCACTCCCATTATTCAGCAGACAAACACTACTCTCTATGTATCCGTTAGGGTGTCTTTCAGGTTTCGTGCATTCTGTATCGAAACGTAGTTGGCCACAATGAAAGTGGCACGTATAACGTCGAAAATAGAGTTCGGACACCGCTCTGAGTAAGTCGAACGTGTTGTCCACCCTCTAGACTTCAATGAGGTTAAGCCGTGATACCTAAGACAGATCTGCACTCGATGACACCTCGATAACAGCCGGTCCCCACACTTACACCTTGCTCTCCTTACATCAGTTTACATCATATCAGTCTGTGACGCTGGCTTTGCAACATCTTGCGTGCCTTTAGGTTCGCCGCGACCAACACTTACAATGCACTGACCACAAAAAATGGAGGCGCCGCGGCTTGAACGCTGCACCTTTCACATGCGAAGCGAACGCGCTACCAACTGAGCTACGCCACATGCACGACCAAACTGCGCTATTCCCCATTCTTTGCGACTCTGATGCGCACGGACACGATGGTTGGTTGGTTTTTAGCGGTGAAGGGAGCAGAGTACAAAGGCGCAGACACGTTCATATACACAAACGTTCCAAGTAGTTTCGATGCTCTGGTATTACAAATGCAAATTCCGTCTGTTTTTAACGTCTTAAATTGAAAGAGCCGTCACAAATTGCTCCGTTTTCGCTCCTTATCGACAATCATACAGCACCTGAGGTAACAAACACATCTCGAGCCCCATTGTGCACTCCATTATTCATGCCAACTCAGTGCCTCGCTCTTTACTACTGTGTACTAATCTTGTCCTCCAACTGCAAAACCCTGGGCCACAACAAGTTTCCGCGTCTCCATTGCACTGCGCATACAACAAAACGCTCCCCAAACTTGGCACTCACCCACGCAGCCGACTTTTCCGACTTTCCACGACGCTCACGCAACGCTCACGCTAGTGACAGCATTATTTATAGTTCGACGTCGCGCCAAAGCGAATGAGCACATTTCGCCTACGGCTTAGGCCGCCCTCCTAGTGTGGCTGCTCGGTGTCTGCAGGCAGCGAGGGTCTGCTAGCTTCCTGTGTTCGCACCTATGTCACCTGTGCTTGCTTGTCAGAGACAGACTATCGCAAAACATACAACTCACTCCATGAATTGATTGCTACGGCATCTGTTATCAGCAGTCACAACTAGCAACACCAGTAGCAGCCGACTGCACGCAAAGAATAGGAATGTGCAGTGGGATTTACGTGAACTCGGCGCAACGCAGATCTTTCCGGCATAGGCTTGAGAATCTTACGGGAACACTTGTACTGTTTCTAAATAAAGTGTAGGCGTGGGAGGAGGGTGCTTCCCGCGCACTAATAACAGCACGCTTGCCAATTGTGGATGCTAATCATTCGCTTGTATCTTCCTAGACACATCTGCAGGCTGAGAATTATTCCACTTGCATGGCAAGGTGCGCATGTAGGTGTGTTAAAAATTCTGGAGGCACCGGGTATTGATCCCAGTACCTCTCGCATACTAAGCTAGCGCTCTACCACCTGAGCTACGCCCGCCCCCCCGAAGACTAATGGTGCTACAAACAGCCATATAGACGACACAGACCCTTGCACTCCCATTATTCAGCAGACAAACACTACTCTCTATGTATCCGTTAGGGTGTCTTTCAGGTTTCGTGCATTCTGTATCGAAACGTAGTTGGCCACAATGAAAGTGGCACGTATAACGTCGAAAATAGAGTTCGGACACCGCTCTGAGTAAGTTGAACGTGTTGTCCACCCTCTAGACTTCAATGAGGATAAGCCGTGATACCTAAGACAGATCTGCACTCGATGACACCTCGATAACAGCCGGTCCCCACACTTACACCTTGCTCTCCTTACATCAGTTTACATCATATCAGTCTGTGACGCTGGCTTTGCAACATCTTGCGTGCCTTTAGGTTCGCCGCGACCAACACTTACAATGCACTGACCACAAAAAATGGAGGCGCCGCGGCTTGAACGCTGCACCTTTCACATGCGAAGCGAACGCGCTACCAACTGAGCTACGCCACATGCACGACCAAACTGCGCTATTCCCCATTCTTTGCGACTCTGATGCGCACGGACACGATGGTTGGTTGGTTTTTAGCGGTGAAGGGAGCAGAGTACAAAGGCGCAGACACGTTCATATACACAAACGTTCCAAGTAGTTTCGATGCTCTGGTATTACAAATGCAAATTCCGTCTGTTTTTAACGTCTTAAATTGAAAGAGCCGTCACAAATTGCTCCGTTTTCGCTCCTTATCGACAATCATACAGCACCTGAGGTAACAAACACATCTCGAGCCCCATTGTGCACTCCATTATTCATGCCAACTCAGTGCCTCGCTCTTTACTACTGTGTACTAATCTTGTCCTCCAACTGCAAAACCCTGGGCCACAACAAGTTTCCGCGTCTCCATTGCACTGCGCATACAACAAAACGCTCCCCAAACTTGGCACTCACCCACGCAGCCGACTTTTCCGACTTTCCACGACGCTCACGCAACGCTCACGCTAGTGACAGCATTATTTATAGTTCGACGTCGCGCCAAAGCGAATGAGCACATTTCGCCTACGGCTTAGGCCGCCCTCCTAGTGTGGCTGCTCGGTGTCTGCAGGCAGCGAGGGTCTGCTAGCTTCCTGTGTTCGCACCTATGTCACCTGTGCTTGCTTGTCAGAGACAGACTATCGCAAAACATACAACTCACTCCATGAATTGATTGCTACGGCATCTGTTATCAGCAGTCACAACTAGCAACACCAGTAGCAGCCGACTGCACGCAAAGAATAGGAATGTGCAGTGGGATTTACGTGAACTCGGCGCAACGCAGATCTTTCCGGCATAGGCTTGAGAATCTTACGGGAACACTTGTACTGTTTCTAAATAAAGTGTAGGCGCGGGAGGAGGGTGCTTCCCGCGCACTAATAACAGCACGCTTGCCAATTGTGGATGCTAATCATTCGCTTGTATCTTCCTAGACACATCTGCAGGCTGAGAATTATTCCACTTGCATGGCAAGGTGCGCATGTAGGTGTGTTAAAAATTCTGGAGGCACCGGGTATTGATCCCAGTACCTCTCGCATACTAAGCTAGCGCTCTACCACCTGAGCTACGCCCGCCCCCCCGAAGACTAATGGTGCTACAAACAGCCATATAGACGACACAGACCCTTGCACTCCCATTATTCAGCAGACAAACACTACTCTCTATGTATCCGTTAGGGTGTCTTTCAGGTTTCGTGCATTCTGTATCGAAACGTAGTTGGCCACAATGAAAGTGGCACGTATAACGTCGAAAATAGAGTTCGGACACCGCTCTGAGTAAGTCGAACGTGTTGTCCACCCTCTAGACTTCAATGAGGTTAAGCCGTGATACCTAAGACAGATCTGCACTCGATGACACCTCGATAACAGCCGGTCCCCACACTTACACCTTGCTCTCCTTACATCAGTTTACATCATATCAGTCTGTGACGCTGGCTTTGCAACATCTTGCGTGCCTTTAGGTTCGCCGCGACCAACACTTACAATGCACTGACCACAAAAAATGGAGGCGCCGCGGCTTGAACGCTGCACCTTTCACATGCGAAGCGAACGCGCTACCAACTGAGCTACGCCACATGCACGACCAAACTGCGCTATTCCCCATTCTTTGCGACTCTGATGCGCACGGACACGATGGTTGGTTGGTTTTTAGCGGTGAAGGGAGCAGAGTACAAAGGCGCGGACACGTTCATATACACAAACGTTCCAAGTAGTTTCGATGCTCTGGTATTACAAATGCAAATTCCGTCTGTTTTTAACGTCTTAAATTGAAAGAGCCGTCACAAATTGCTCCGTTTTCGCTCCTTATCGACAATCATACAGCACCTGAGGTAACAAACACATCTCGAGCCCCATTGTGCACTCCATTATTCATGCCAACTCAGTGCCTCGCTCTTTACTACTGTGTACTAATCTTGTCCTCCAACTGCAAAACCCTGGGCCACAACAAGTTTCCGCGTCTCCATTGCACTGCGCATACAACAAAACGCTTCCCAAACTTGGCACTCACCCACGCAGCCGACTTTTCCGACTTTCCACGACGCTCACGCAACGCTCACGCTAGTGACAGCATTATTTATAGTTCGACGTCGCGCCAAAGCGAATGAGCACATTTCGCCTACGGCTTAGGCCGCCCTCCTAGTGTGGCTGCTCGGTGTCTGCAGGCAGCGAGGGTCTGCTAGCTTCCTGTGTTCGCACCTATGTCACCTGTGCTTGCTTGTCAGAGACAGACTATCGCAAAACATACAACTCACTCCATGAATTGATTGCTACGGCATCTGTTATCAGCAGTCACAACTAGCAACACCAGTAGCAGCCGACTGCACGCAAAGAATAGGAATGTGCAGTGGGATTTACGTGAACTCGGCGCAACGCAGATCTTTCCGGCATAGGCTTGAGAATCTTACGGGAACACTTGTACTGTTTCTAAATAAAGTGTAGGCGCGGGAGGAGGGTGCTTCCCGCGCACTAATAACAGCACGCTTGCCAATTGTGGATGCTAATCATTCGCTTGTATCTTCCTAGACACATCTGCAGGCTGAGAATTATTCCACTTGCATGGCAAGGTGCGCATGTAGGTGTGTTAAAAATTCTGGAGGCACCGGGTAATGATCCCAGTACCTCTCGCATACTAAGCTAGCGCTCTACCACCTGAGCTACGCCCGCCCCCCCGAAGACTAATGGTGCTACAAACAGCCATATAGACGACACAGACCCTTGCACTCCCATTATTCAGCAGACAAACACTACTCTCTATGTATCCGTTAGGGTGTCTTTCAGGTTTCGTGCATTCTGTATCGAAACGTAGTTGGCCACAATGAAAGTGGCACGTATAACGTCGAAAATAGAGTTCGGACACCGCTCTGAGTAAGTCGAACGTGTTGTCCACCCTCTAGACTTCAATGAGGTTAAGCCGTGATACCTAAGACAGATCTGCACTCGATGACACCTCGATAACAGCCGGTCCCCACACTTACACCTTGCTCTCCTTACATCAGTTTACATCATATCAGTCTGTGACGCTGGCTTTGCAACATCTTGCGTGCCTTTAGGTTCGCCGCGACCAACACTTACAATGCACTGACCACAAAAAATGGAGGCGCAGCGGCTTGAACGCTGCACCTTTCACATGCGAAGCGAACGCGCTACCAACTGAGCTACGCCACATGCACGACCAAACTGCGCTATTCCCCATTCTTTGCGACTCTGATGCGCACGGACACGATGGTTGGTTGGTTTTTAGCGGTGAAGGGAGCAGAGTACAAAGGCGCGGACACGTTCATATACACAAACGTTCCAAGTAGTTTCGATGCTCTGGTATTACAAATGCAAATTCCGTCTGTTTTTAACGTCTTAAATTGAAAGAGCCGTCACAAATTGCTCCGTTTTCGCTCCTTATCGACAATCATACAGCACCTGAGGTAACAAACACATCTCGAGCCCCATTGTGCACTCCATTATTCATGCCAACTCAGTGCCTCGCTCTTTACTACTGTGTACTAATCTTGTCCTCCAACTGCAAAACCCTGGGCCACAACAAGTTTCCGCGTCTCCATTGCACTGCGCATACAACAAAACGCTTCCCAAACTTGGCACTCACCCACGCAGCCGACTTTTCCGACTTTCCACGACGCTCACGCAACGCTCACGCTAGTGACAGCATTATTTATAGTTCGACGTCGCGCCAAAGCGAATGAGCACATTTCGCCTACGGCTTAGGCCGCCCTCCTAGTGTGGCTGCTCGGTGTCTGCAGGCAGCGAGGGTCTGCTAGCTTCCTGTGTTCGCACCTATGTCACCTGTGCTTGCTTGTCAGAGACAGACTATCGCAAAACATACAACTCACTCCATGAATTGATTGCTACGGCATCTGTTATCAGCAGTCACAACTAGCAACACCAGTAGCAGCCGACTGCACGCAAAGAATAGGAATGTGCAGTGGGATTTACGTGAACTCGGCGCAACGCAGATCTTTCCGGCATAGGCTTGAGAATCTTACGGGAACACTTGTACTGTTTCTAAATAAAGTGTAGGCGCGGGAGGAGGGTGCTTCCCGCGCACTAATAACAGCACGCTTGCCAATTGTGGATGCTAATCATTCGCTTGTATCTTCCTAGACACATCTGCAGGCTGAGAATTATTCCACTTGCATGGCAAGGTGCGCATGTAGGTGTGTTAAAAATTCTGGAGGCACCGGGTAATGATCCCAGTACCTCTCGCATACTAAGCTAGCGCTCTACCACCTGAGCTACGCCCGCCCCCCCGAAGACTAATGGTGCTACAAACAGCCATATAGACGACACAGACCCTTGCACTCCCATTATTCAGCAGACAAACACTACTCTCTATGTATCCGTTAGGGTGTCTTTCAGGTTTCGTGCATTCTGTATCGAAACGTAGTTGGCCACAATGAAAGTGGCACGTATAACGTCGAAAATAGAGTTCGGACACCGCTCTGAGTAAGTCGAACGTGTTGTCCACCCTCTAGACTTCAATGAGGTTAAGCCGTGATACCTAAGACAGATCTGCACTCGATGACACCTCGATAACAGCCGGTCCCCACACTTACACCTTGCTCTCCTTACATCAGTTTACATCATATCAGTCTGTGACGCTGGCTTTGCAACATCTTGCGTGCCTTTAGGTTCGCCGCGACCAACACTTACAATGCACTGACCACAAAAAATGGAGGCGCCGCGGCTTGAACGCTGCACCTTTCACATGCGAAGCGAACGCGCTACCAACTGAGCTACGCCACATGCACGACCAAACTGCGCTATTCCCCATTCTTTGCGACTCTGATGCGCACGGACACGATGGTTGGTTGGTTTTTAGCGGTGAAGGGAGCAGAGTACAAAGGCGCGGACACGTTCATATACACAAACGTTCCAAGTAGTTTCGATGCTCTGGTATTACAAATGCAAATTCCGTCTGTTTTTAACGTCTTAAATTGAAAGAGCCGTCACAAATTGCTCCGTTTTCGCTCCTTATCGACAATCATACAGCACCTGAGGTAACAAACACATCTCGAGCCCCATTGTGCACTCCATTATTCATGCCAACTCAGTGCCTCGCTCTTTACTACTGTGTACTAATCTTGTCCTCCAACTGCAAAACCCTGGGCCACAACAAGTTTCCGCGTCTCCATTGCACTGCGCATACAACAAAACGCTTCCCAAACTTGGCACTCACCCACGCAGCCGACTTTTCCGACTTTCCACGACGCTCACGCAACGCTCACGCTAGTGACAGCATTATTTATAGTTCGACGTCGCGCCAAAGCGAATGAGCACATTTCGCCTACGGCTTAGGCCGCCCTCCTAGTGTGGCTGCTCGGTGTCTGCAGGCAGCGAGGGTCTGCTAGCTTCCTGTGTTCGCACCTATGTCACCTGTGCTTGCTTGTCAGAGACAGACTATCGCAAAACATACAACTCACTCCATGAATTGATTGCTACGGCATCTGTTATCAGCAGTCACAACTAGCAACACCAGTAGCAGCCGACTGCACGCAAAGAATAGGAATGTGCAGTGGGATTTACGTGAACTCGGCGCAACGCAGATCTTTCCGGCATAGGCTTGAGAATCTTACGGGAACACTTGTACTGTTTCTAAATAAAGTGTAGGCGCGGGAGGAGGGTGCTTCCCGCGCACTAATAACAGCACGCTTGCCAATTGTGGATGCTAATCATTCGCTTGTATCTTCCTAGACACATCTGCAGGCTGAGAATTATTCCACTTGCATGGCAAGGTGCGCATGTAGGTGTGTTAAAAATTCTGGAGGCACCGGGTAATGATCCCAGTACCTCTCGCATACTAAGCTAGCGCTCTACCACCTGAGCTACGCCCGCCCCCCCGAAGACTAATGGTGCTACAAACAGCCATATAGACGACACAGACCCTTGCACTCCCATTATTCAGCAGACAAACACTACTCTCTATGTATCCGTTAGGGTGTCTTTCAGGTTTCGTGCATTCTGTATCGAAACGTAGTTGGCCACAATGAAAGTGGCACGTATAACGTCGAAAATAGAGTTCGGACACCGCTCTGAGTAAGTCGAACGTGTTGTCCACCCTCTAGACTTCAATGAGGTTAAGCCGTGATACCTAAGACAGATCTGCACTCGATGACACCTCGATAACAGCCGGTCCCCACACTTACACCTTGCTCTCCTTACATCAGTTTACATCATATCAGTCTGTGACGCTGGCTTTGCAACATCTTGCGTGCCTTTAGGTTCGCCGCGACCAACACTTACAATGCACTGACCACAAAAAATGGAGGCGCAGCGGCTTGAACGCTGCACCTTTCACATGCGAAGCGAACGCGCTACCAACTGAGCTACGCCACATGCACGACCAAACTGCGCTATTCCCCATTCTTTGCGACTCTGATGCGCACGGACACGATGGTTGGTTGGTTTTTAGCGGTGAAGGGAGCAGAGTACAAAGGCGCGGACACGTTCATATACACAAACGTTCCAAGTAGTTTCGATGCTCTGGTATTACAAATGCAAATTCCGTCTGTTTTTAACGTCTTAAATTGAAAGAGCCGTCACAAATTGCTCCGTTTTCGCTCCTTATCGACAATCATACAGCACCTGAGGTAACAAACACATCTCGAGCCCCATTGTGCACTCCATTATTCATGCCAACTCAGTGCCTCGCTCTTTACTACTGTGTACTAATCTTGTCCTCCAACTGCAAAACCCTGGGCCACAACAAGTTTCCGCGTCTCCATTGCACTGCGCATACAACAAAACGCTCCCCAAACTTGGCACTCACCCACGCAGCCGACTTTTCCGACTTTCCACGACGCTCACGCAACGCTCACGCTAGTGACAGCATTATTTATAGTTCGACGTCGCGCCAAAGCGAATGAGCACATTTCGCCTACGGCTTAGGCCGCCCTCCTAGTGTGGCTGCTCGGTGTCTGCAGGCAGCGAGGGTCTGCTAGCTTCCTGTGTTCGCACCTATGTCACCTGTGCTTGCTTGTCAGAGACAGACTATCGCAAAACATACAACTCACTCCATGAATTGATTGCTACGGCATCTGTTATCAGCAGTCACAACTAGCAACACCAGTAGCAGCCGACTGCACGCAAAGAATAGGAATGTGCAGTGGGATTTACGTGAACTCGGCGCAACGCAGATCTTTCCGGCATAGGCTTGAGAATCTTACGGGAACACTTGTACTGTTTCTAAATAAAGTGTAGGCGCGGGAGGAGGGTGCTTCCCGCGCACTAATAACAGCACGCTTGCCAATTGTGGATGCTAATCATTCGCTTGTATCTTCCTAGACACATCTGCAGGCTGAGAATTATTCCACTTGCATGGCAAGGTGCGCATGTAGGTGTGTTAAAAATTCTGGAGGCACCGGGTAATGATCCCAGTACCTCTCGCATACTAAGCTAGCGCTCTACCACCTGAGCTACGCCCGCCCCCCCGAAGACTAATGGTGCTACAAACAGCCATATAGACGACACAGACCCTTGCACTCCCATTATTCAGCAGACAAACACTACTCTCTATGTATCCGTTAGGGTGTCTTTCAGGTTTCGTGCATTCTGTATCGAAACGTAGTTGGCCACAATGAAAGTGGCACGTATAACGTCGAAAATAGAGTTCGGACACCGCTCTGAGTAAGTCGAACGTGTTGTCCACCCTCTAGACTTCAATGAGGTTAAGCCGTGATACCTAAGACAGATCTGCACTCGATGACACCTCGATAACAGCCGGTCCCCACACTTACACCTTGCTCTCCTTACATCAGTTTACATCATATCAGTCTGTGACGCTGGCTTTGCAACATCTTGCGTGCCTTTAGGTTCGCCGCGACCAACACTTACAATGCACTGACCACAAAAAATGGAGGCGCAGCGGCTTGAACGCTGCACCTTTCACATGCGAAGCGAACGCGCTACCAACTGAGCTACGCCACATGCACGACCAAACTGCGCTATTCCCCATTCTTTGCGACTCTGATGCGCACGGACACGATGGTTGGTTGGTTTTTAGCGGTGAAGGGAGCAGAGTACAAAGGCGCGGACACGTTCATATACACAAACGTTCCAAGTAGTTTCGATGCTCTGGTATTACAAATGCAAATTCCGTCTGTTTTTAACGTCTTAAATTGAAAGAGCCGTCACAAATTGCTCCGTTTTCGCTCCTTATCGACAATCATACAGCACCTGAGGTAACAAACACATCTCGAGCCCCATTGTGCACTCCATTATTCATGCCAACTCAGTGCCTCGCTCTTTACTACTGTGTACTAATCTTGTCCTCCAACTGCAAAACCCTGGGCCACAACAAGTTTCCGCGTCTCCATTGCACTGCGCATACAACAAAACGCTTCCCAAACTTGGCACTCACCCACGCAGCCGACTTTTCCGACTTTCCACGACGCTCACGCAACGCTCACGCTAGTGACAGCATTATTTATAGTTCGACGTCGCGCCAAAGCGAATGAGCACATTTCGCCTACGGCTTAGGCCGCCCTCCTAGTGTGGCTGCTCGGTGTCTGCAGGCAGCGAGGGTCTGCTAGCTTCCTGTGTTCGCACCTATGTCACCTGTGCTTGCTTGTCAGAGACAGACTATCGCAAAACATACAACTCACTCCATGAATTGATTGCTACGGCATCTGTTATCAGCAGTCACAACTAGCAACACCAGTAGCAGCCGACTGCACGCAAAGAATAGGAATGTGCAGTGGGATTTACGTGAACTCGGCGCAACGCAGATCTTTCCGGCATAGGCTTGAGAATCTTACGGGAACACTTGTACTGTTTCTAAATAAAGTGTAGGCGCGGGAGGAGGGTGCTTCCCGCGCACTAATAACAGCACGCTTGCCAATTGTGGATGCTAATCATTCGCTTGTATCTTCCTAGACACATCTGCAGGCTGAGAATTATTCCACTTGCATGGCAAGGTGCGCATGTAGGTGTGTTAAAAATTCTGGAGGCACCGGGTAATGATCCCAGTACCTCTCGCATACTAAGCTAGCGCTCTACCACCTGAGCTACGCCCGCCCCCCCGAAGACTAATGGTGCTACAAACAGCCATATAGACGACACAGACCCTTGCACTCCCATTATTCAGCAGACAAACACTACTCTCTATGTATCCGTTAGGGTGTCTTTCAGGTTTCGTGCATTCTGTATCGAAACGTAGTTGGCCACAATGAAAGTGGCACGTATAACGTCGAAAATAGAGTTCGGACACCGCTCTGAGTAAGTCGAACGTGTTGTCCACCCTCTAGACTTCAATGAGGTTAAGCCGTGATACCTAAGACAGATCTGCACTCGATGACACCTCGATAACAGCCGGTCCCCACACTTACACCTTGCTCTCCTTACATCAGTTTACATCATATCAGTCTGTGACGCTGGCTTTGCAACATCTTGCGTGCCTTTAGGTTCGCCGCGACCAACACTTACAATGCACTGACCACAAAAAATGGAGGCGCCGCGGCTTGAACGCTGCACCTTTCACATGCGAAGCGAACGCGCTACCAACTGAGCTACGCCACATGCACGACCAAACTGCGCTATTCCCCATTCTTTGCGACTCTGATGCGCACGGACACGATGGTTGGTTGGTTTTTAGCGGTGAAGGGAGCAGAGTACAAAGGCGCGGACACGTTCATATACACAAACGTTCCAAGTAGTTTCGATGCTCTGGTATTACAAATGCAAATTCCGTCTGTTTTTAACGTCTTAAATTGAAAGAGCCGTCACAAATTGCTCCGTTTTCGCTCCTTATCGACAATCATACAGCACCTGAGGTAACAAACACATCTCGAGCCCCATTGTGCACTCCATTATTCATGCCAACTCAGTGCCTCGCTCTTTACTACTGTGTACTAATCTTGTCCTCCAACTGCAAAACCCTGGGCCACAACAAGTTTCCGCGTCTCCATTGCACTGCGCATACAACAAAACGCTTCCCAAACTTGGCACTCACCCACGCAGCCGACTTTTCCGACTTTCCACGACGCTCACGCAACGCTCACGCTAGTGACAGCATTATTTATAGTTCGACGTCGCGCCAAAGCGAATGAGCACATTTCGCCTACGGCTTAGGCCGCCCTCCTAGTGTGGCTGCTCGGTGTCTGCAGGCAGCGAGGGTCTGCTAGCTTCCTGTGTTCGCACCTATGTCACCTGTGCTTGCTTGTCAGAGACAGACTATCGCAAAACATACAACTCACTCCATGAATTGATTGCTACGGCATCTGTTATCAGCAGTCACAACTAGCAACACCAGTAGCAGCCGACTGCACGCAAAGAATAGGAATGTGCAGTGGGATTTACGTGAACTCGGCGCAACGCAGATCTTTCCGGCATAGGCTTGAGAATCTTACGGGAACACTTGTACTGTTTCTAAATAAAGTGTAGGCGCGGGAGGAGGGTGCTTCCCGCGCACTAATAACAGCACGCTTGCCAATTGTGGATGCTAATCATTCGCTTGTATCTTCCTAGACACATCTGCAGGCTGAGAATTATTCCACTTGCATGGCAAGGTGCGCATGTAGGTGTGTTAAAAATTCTGGAGGCACCGGGTAATGATCCCAGTACCTCTCGCATACTAAGCTAGCGCTCTACCACCTGAGCTACGCCCGCCCCCCCGAAGACTAATGGTGCTACAAACAGCCATATAGACGACACAGACCCTTGCACTCCCATTATTCAGCAGACAAACACTACTCTCTATGTATCCGTTAGGGTGTCTTTCAGGTTTCGTGCATTCTGTATCGAAACGTAGTTGGCCACAATGAAAGTGGCACGTATAACGTCGAAAATAGAGTTCGGACACCGCTCTGAGTAAGTCGAACGTGTTGTCCACCCTCTAGACTTCAATGAGGTTAAGCCGTGATACCTAAGACAGATCTGCACTCGATGACACCTCGATAACAGCCGGTCCCCACACTTACACCTTGCTCTCCTTACATCAGTTTACATCATATCAGTCTGTGACGCTGGCTTTGCAACATCTTGCGTGCCTTTAGGTTCGCCGCGACCAACACTTACAATGCACTGACCACAAAAAATGGAGGCGCAGCGGCTTGAACGCTGCACCTTTCACATGCGAAGCGAACGCGCTACCAACTGAGCTACGCCACATGCACGACCAAACTGCGCTATTCCCCATTCTTTGCGACTCTGATGCGCACGGACACGATGGTTGGTTGGTTTTTAGCGGTGAAGGGAGCAGAGTACAAAGGCGCGGACACGTTCATATACACAAACGTTCCAAGTAGTTTCGATGCTCTGGTATTACAAATGCAAATTCCGTCTGTTTTTAACGTCTTAAATTGAAAGAGCCGTCACAAATTGCTCCGTTTTCGCTCCTTATCGACAATCATACAGCACCTGAGGTAACAAACACATCTCGAGCCCCATTGTGCACTCCATTATTCATGCCAACTCAGTGCCTCGCTCTTTACTACTGTGTACTAATCTTGTCCTCCAACTGCAAAACCCTGGGCCACAACAAGTTTCCGCGTCTCCATTGCACTGCGCATACAACAAAACGCTCCCCAAACTTGGCACTCACCCACGCAGCCGACTTTTCCGACTTTCCACGACGCTCACGCAACGCTCACGCTAGTGACAGCATTATTTATAGTTCGACGTCGCGCCAAAGCGAATGAGCACATTTCGCCTACGGCTTAGGCCGCCCTCCTAGTGTGGCTGCTCGGTGTCTGCAGGCAGCGAGGGTCTGCTAGCTTCCTGTGTTCGCACCTATGTCACCTGTGCTTGCTTGTCAGAGACAGACTATCGCAAAACATACAACTCACTCCATGAATTGATTGCTACGGCATCTGTTATCAGCAGTCACAACTAGCAACACCAGTAGCAGCCGACTGCACGCAAAGAATAGGAATGTGCAGTGGGATTTACGTGAACTCGGCGCAACGCAGATCTTTCCGGCATAGGCTTGAGAATCTTACGGGAACACTTGTACTGTTTCTAAATAAAGTGTAGGCGCGGGAGGAGGGTGCTTCCCGCGCACTAATAACAGCACGCTTGCCAATTGTGGATGCTAATCATTCGCTTGTATCTTCCTAGACACATCTGCAGGCTGAGAATTATTCCACTTGCATGGCAAGGTGCGCATGTAGGTGTGTTAAAAATTCTGGAGGCACCGGGTATTGATCCCAGTACCTCTCGCATACTAAGCTAGCGCTCTACCACCTGAGCTACGCCCGCCCCCCCGAAGACTAATGGTGCTACAAACAGCCATATAGACGACACAGACCCTTGCACTCCCATTATTCAGCAGACAAACACTACTCTCTATGTATCCGTTAGGGTGTCTTTCAGGTTTCGTGCATTCTGTATCGAAACGTAGTTGGCCACAATGAAAGTGGCACGTATAACGTCGAAAATAGAGTTCGGACACCGCTCTGAGTAAGTCGAACGTGTTGTCCACCCTCTAGACTTCAATGAGGTTAAGCCGTGATACCTAAGACAGATCTGCACTCGATGACACCTCGATAACAGCCGGTCCCCACACTTACACCTTGCTCTCCTTACATCAGTTTACATCATATCAGTCTGTGACGCTGGCTTTGCAACATCTTGCGTGCCTTTAGGTTCGCCGCGACCAACACTTACAATGCACTGACCACAAAAAATGGAGGCGCCGCGGCTTGAACGCTGCACCTTTCACATGCGAAGCGAACGCGCTACCAACTGAGCTACGCCACATGCACGACCAAACTGCGCTATTCCCCATTCTTTGCGACTCTGATGCGCACGGACACGATGGTTGGTTGGTTTTTAGCGGTGAAGGGAGCAGAGTACAAAGGCGCAGACACGTTCATATACACAAACGTTCCAAGTAGTTTCGATGCTCTGGTATTACAAATGCAAATTCCGTCTGTTTTTAACGTCTTAAATTGAAAGAGCCGTCACAAATTGCTCCGTTTTCGCTCCTTATCGACAATCATACAGCACCTGAGGTAACAAACACATCTCGAGCCCCATTGTGCACTCCATTATTCATGCCAACTCAGTGCCTCGCTCTTTACTACTGTGTACTAATCTTGTCCTCCAACTGCAAAACCCTGGGCCACAACAAGTTTCCGCGTCTCCATTGCACTGCGCATACAACAAAACGCTCCCCAAACTTGGCACTCACCCACGCAGCCGACTTTTCCGACTTTCCACGACGCTCACGCAACGCTCACGCTAGTGACAGCATTATTTATAGTTCGACGTCGCGCCAAAGCGAATGAGCACATTTCGCCTACGGCTTAGGCCGCCCTCCTAGTGTGGCTGCTCGGTGTCTGCAGGCAGCGAGGGTCTGCTAGCTTCCTGTGTTCGCACCTATGTCACCTGTGCTTGCTTGTCAGAGACAGACTATCGCAAAACATACAACTCACTCCATGAATTGATTGCTACGGCATCTGTTATCAGCAGTCACAACTAGCAACACCAGTAGCAGCCGACTGCACGCAAAGAATAGGAATGTGCAGTGGGATTTACGTGAACTCGGCGCAACGCAGATCTTTCCGGCATAGGCTTGAGAATCTTACGGGAACACTTGTACTGTTTCTAAATAAAGTGTAGGCGCGGGAGGAGGGTGCTTCCCGCGCACTAATAACAGCACGCTTGCCAATTGTGGATGCTAATCATTCGCTTGTATCTTCCTAGACACATCTGCAGGCTGAGAATTATTCCACTTGCATGGCAAGGTGCGCATGTAGGTGTGTTAAAAATTCTGGAGGCACCGGGTATTGATCCCAGTACCTCTCGCATACTAAGCTAGCGCTCTACCACCTGAGCTACGCCCGCCCCCCCGAAGACTAATGGTGCTACAAACAGCCATATAGACGACACAGACCCTTGCACTCCCATTATTCAGCAGACAAACACTACTCTCTATGTATCCGTTAGGGTGTCTTTCAGGTTTCGTGCATTCTGTATCGAAACGTAGTTGGCCACAATGAAAGTGGCACGTATAACGTCGAAAATAGAGTTCGGACACCGCTCTGAGTAAGTCGAACGTGTTGTCCACCCTCTAGACTTCAATGAGGTTAAGCCGTGATACCTAAGACAGATCTGCACTCGATGACACCTCGATAACAGCCGGTCCCCACACTTACACCTTGCTCTCCTTACATCAGTTTACATCATATCAGTCTGTGACGCTGGCTTTGCAACATCTTGCGTGCCTTTAGGTTCGCCGCGACCAACACTTACAATGCACTGACCACAAAAAATGGAGGCGCCGCGGCTTGAACGCTGCACCTTTCACATGCGAAGCGAACGCGCTACCAACTGAGCTACGCCACATGCACGACCAAACTGCGCTATTCCCCATTCTTTGCGACTCTGATGCGCACGGACACGATGGTTGGTTGGTTTTTAGCGGTGAAGGGAGCAGAGTACAAAGGCGCAGACACGTTCATATACACAAACGTTCCAAGTAGTTTCGATGCTCTGGTATTACAAATGCAAATTCCGTCTGTTTTTAACGTCTTAAATTGAAAGAGCCGTCACAAATTGCTCCGTTTTCGCTCCTTATCGACAATCATACAGCACCTGAGGTAACAAACACATCTCGAGCCCCATTGTGCACTCCATTATTCATGCCAACTCAGTGCCTCGCTCTTTACTACTGTGTACTAATCTTGTCCTCCAACTGCAAAACCCTGGGCCACAACAAGTTTCCGCGTCTCCATTGCACTGCGCATACAACAAAACGCTCCCCAAACTTGGCACTCACCCACGCAGCCGACTTTTCCGACTTTCCACGACGCTCACGCAACGCTCACGCTAGTGACAGCATTATTTATAGTTCGACGTCGCGCCAAAGCGAATGAGCACATTTCGCCTACGGCTTAGGCCGCCCTCCTAGTGTGGCTGCTCGGTGTCTGCAGGCAGCGAGGGTCTGCTAGCTTCCTGTGTTCGCACCTATGTCACCTGTGCTTGCTTGTCAGAGACAGACTATCGCAAAACATACAACTCACTCCATGAATTGATTGCTACGGCATCTGTTATCAGCAGTCACAACTAGCAACACCAGTAGCAGCCGACTGCACGCAAAGAATAGGAATGTGCAGTGGGATTTACGTGAACTCGGCGCAACGCAGATCTTTCCGGCATAGGCTTGAGAATCTTACGGGAACACTTGTACTGTTTCTAAATAAAGTGTAGGCGCGGGAGGAGGGTGCTTCCCGCGCACTAATAACAGCACGCTTGCCAATTGTGGATGCTAATCATTCGCTTGTATCTTCCTAGACACATCTGCAGGCTGAGAATTATTCCACTTGCATGGCAAGGTGCGCATGTAGGTGTGTTAAAAATTCTGGAGGCACCGGGTATTGATCCCAGTACCTCTCGCATACTAAGCTAGCGCTCTACCACCTGAGCTACGCCCGCCCCCCCGAAGACTAATGGTGCTACAAACAGCCATATAGACGACACAGACCCTTGCACTCCCATTATTCAGCAGACAAACACTACTCTCTATGTATCCGTTAGGGTGTCTTTCTGGTTTCGTGCATTCTGTATCGAAACGTAGTTGGCCACAATGAAAGTGGCACGTATAACGTCGAAAATAGAGTTCGGACACCGCTCTGAGTAAGTCGAACGTGTTGTCCACCCTCTAGACTTCAATGAGGTTAAGCCGTGATACCTAAGACAGATCTGCACTCGATGACACCTCGATAACAGCCGGTCCCCACACTTACACCTTGCTCTCCTTACATCAGTTTACATCATATCAGTCTGTGACGCTGGCTTTGCAACATCTTGCGTGCCTTTAGGTTCGCCGCGACCAACACTTACAATGCACTGACCACAAAAAATGGAGGCGCCGCGGCTTGAACCCTGCACCTTTCACATGCGAAGCGAACGCGCTACCAACTGAGCTACGCCACATGCACGACCAAACTGCGCTATTCCCCATTCTTTGCGACTCTGATGCGCACGGACACGATGGTTGGTTGGTTTTTAGCGGTGAAGGGAGCAGAGTACAAAGGCGCGGACACGTTCATATACACAAACGTTCCAAGTAGTTTCGATGCTCTGGTATTACAAATGCAAATTCCGTCTGTTTTTAACGTCTTAAATTGAAAGAGCCGTCACAAATTGCTCCGTTTTCGCTCCTTATCGACAATCATACAGCACCTGAGGTAACAAACACATCTCGAGCCCCATTGTGCACTCCATTATTCATGCCAACTCAGTGCCTCGCTCTTTACTACTGTGTACTAATCTTGTCCTCCAACTGCAAAACCCTGGGCCACAACAAGTTTCCGCGTCTCCATTGCACTGCGCATACAACAAAACGCTCCCCAAACTTGGCACTCACCCACGCAGCCGACTTTTCCGACTTTCCACGACGCTCACGCAACGCTCACGCTAGTGACAGCATTATTTATAGTTCGACGTCGCGCCAAAGCGAATGAGCACATTTCGCCTACGGCTTAGGCCGCCCTCCTAGTGTGGCTGCTCGGTGTCTGCAGGCAGCGAGGGTCTGCTAGCTTCCTGTGTTCGCACCTATGTCACCTGTGCTTGCTTGTCAGAGACAGACTATCGCAAAACATACAACTCACTCCATGAATTGATTGCTACGGCATCTGTTATCAGCAGTCACAACTAGCAACACCAGTAGCAGCCGACTGCACGCAAAGAATAGGAATGTGCAGTGGGATTTACGTGAACTCGGCGCAACGCAGATCTTTCCGGCATAGGCTTGAGAATCTTACGGGAACACTTGTACTGTTTCTAAATAAAGTGTAGGCGCGGGAGGAGGGTGCTTCCCGCGCACTAATAACAGCACGCTTGCCAATTGTGGATGCTAATCATTCGCTTGTATCTTCCTAGACACATCTGCAGGCTGAGAATTATTCCACTTGCATGGCAAGGTGCGCATGTAGGTGTGTTAAAAATTCTGGAGGCACCGGGTATTGATCCCAGTACCTCTCGCATACTAAGCTAGCGCTCTACCACCTGAGCTACGCCCGCCCCCCCGAAGACTAATGGTGCTACAAACAGCCATATAGACGACACAGACCCTTGCACTCCCATTATTCAGCAGACAAACACTACTCTCTATGTATCCGTTAGGGTGTCTTTCTGGTTTCGTGCATTCTGTATCGAAACGTAGTTGGCCACAATGAAAGTGGCACGTATAACGTCGAAAATAGAGTTCGGACACCGCTCTGAGTAAGTCGAACGTGTTGTCCACCCTCTAGACTTCAATGAGGTTAAGCCGTGATACCTAAGACAGATCTGCACTCGATGACACCTCGATAACAGCCGGTCCCCACACTTACACCTTGCTCTCCTTACATCAGTTTACATCATATCAGTCTGTGACGCTGGCTTTGCAACATCTTGCGTGCCTTTAGGTTCGCCGCGACCAACACTTACAATGCACTGACCACAAAAAATGGAGGCGCCGCGGCTTGAACCCTGCACCTTTCACATGCGAAGCGAACGCGCTACCAACTGAGCTACGCCACATGCACGACCAAACTGCGCTATTCCCCATTCTTTGCGACTCTGATGCGCACGGACACGATGGTTGGTTGGTTTTTAGCGGTGAAGGGAGCAGAGTACAAAGGCGCGGACACGTTCATATACACAAACGTTCCAAGTAGTTTCGATGCTCTGGTATTACAAATGCAAATTCCGTCTGTTTTTAACGTCTTAAATTGAAAGAGCCGTCACAAATTGCTCCGTTTTCGCTCCTTATCGACAATCATACAGCACCTGAGGTAACAAACACATCTCGAGCCCCATTGTGCACTCCATTATTCATGCCAACTCAGTGCCTCGCTCTTTACTACTGTGTACTAATCTTGTCCTCCAACTGCAAAACCCTGGGCCACAACAAGTTTCCGCGTCTCCATTGCACTGCGCATACAACAAAACGCTCCCCAAACTTGGCACTCACCCACGCAGCCGACTTTTCCGACTTTCCACGACGCTCACGCAACGCTCACGCTAGTGACAGCATTATTTATAGTTCGACGTCGCGCCAAAGCGAATGAGCACATTTCGCCTACGGCTTAGGCCGCCCTCCTAGTGTGGCTGCTCGGTGTCTGCAGGCAGCGAGGGTCTGCTAGCTTCCTGTGTTCGCACCTATGTCACCTGTGCTTGCTTGTCAGAGACAGACTATCGCAAAACATACAACTCACTCCATGAATTGATTGCTACGGCATCTGTTATCAGCAGTCACAACTAGCAACACCAGTAGCAGCCGACTGCACGCAAAGAATAGGAATGTGCAGTGGGATTTACGTGAACTCGGCGCAACGCAGATCTTTCCGGCATAGGCTTGAGAATCTTACGGGAACACTTGTACTGTTTCTAAATAAAGTGTAGGCGCGGGAGGAGGGTGCTTCCCGCGCACTAATAACAGCACGCTTGCCAATTGTGGATGCTAATCATTCGCTTGTATCTTCCTAGACACATCTGCAGGCTGAGAATTATTCCACTTGCATGGCAAGGTGCGCATGTAGGTGTGTTAAAAATTCTGGAGGCACCGGGTATTGATCCCAGTACCTCTCGCATACTAAGCTAGCGCTCTACCACCTGAGCTACGCCCGCCCCCCCGAAGCCTAATGGTGCTACAAACAGCCATATAGACGACACAGACCCTTGCACTCCCATTATTCAGCAGACAAACACTACTCTCTATGTATCCGTTAGGGTGTCTTTCAGGTTTCGTGCATTCTGTATCGAAACGTAGTTGGCCACAATGAAAGTGGCACGTATAACGTCGAAAATAGAGTTCGGACACCGCTCTGAGTAAGTCGAACGTGTTGTCCACCCTCTAGACTTCAATGAGGTTAAGCCGTGATACCTAAGACAAATCTGCACTCGATGACACCTCGATAACAGCCGGTCCCCACACTTACACCTTGCTCTCCTTACATCAGTTTACATCATATCAGTCTGTGACGCTGGCTTTGCAACATCTTGCGTGCCTTTAGGTTCGCCGCGACCAACACTTACAATGCACTGACCACAAAAAATGGAGGCGCCGCGGCTTGAACGCTGCACCTTTCACATGCGAAGCGAACGCGCTACCAACTGAGCTACGCCACATGCACGACCAAACTGCGCTATTCCCCATTCTTTGCGACTCTGATGCGCACGGACACGATGGTTGGTTGGTTTTTAGCGGTGAAGGGAGCAGAGTACAAAGGCGCGGACACGTTCATATACACAAACGTTCCAAGTAGTTTCGATGCTCTGGTATTACAAATGCAAATTCCGTCTGTTTTTAACGTCTTAAATTGAAAGAGCCGTCACAAATTGCTCCGTTTTCGCTCCTTATCGACAATCATACAGCACCTGAGGTAACAAACACATCTCGAGCCCCATTGTGCACTCCATTATTCATGCCAACTCAGTGCCTCGCTCTTTACTACTGTGTACTAATCTTGTCCTCCAACTGCAAAACCCTGGGCCACAACAAGTTTCCGCGTCTCCATTGCACTGCGCATACAACAAAACGCTCCCCAAACTTGGCACTCACCCACGCAGCCGACTTTTCCGACTTTCCACGACGCTCACGCAACGCTCACGCTAGTGACAGCATTATTTATAGTTCGACGTCGCGCCAAAGCGAATGAGCACATTTCGCCTACGGCTTAGGCCGCCCTCCTAGTGTGGCTGCTCGGTGTCTGCAGGCAGCGAGGGTCTGCTAGCTTCCTGTGTTCGCACCTATGTCACCTGTGCTTGCTTGTCAGAGACAGACTATCGCAAAACATACAACTCACTCCATGAATTGATTGCTACGGCATCTGTTATCAGCAGTCACAACTAGCAACACCAGTAGCAGCCGACTGCACGCAAAGAATAGGAATGTGCAGTGGGATTTACGTGAACTCGGCGCAACGCAGATCTTTCCGGCATAGGCTTGAGAATCTTACGGGAACACTTGTACTGTTTCTAAATAAAGTGTAGGCGCGGGAGGAGGGTGCTTCCCGCGCACTAATAACAGCACGCTTGCCAATTGTGGATGCTAATCATTCGCTTGTATCTTCCTAGACACATCTGCAGGCTGAGAATTATTCCACTTGCATGGCAAGGTGCGCATGTAGGTGTGTTAAAAATTCTGGAGGCACCGGGTATTGATCCCAGTACCTCTCGCATACTAAGCTAGCGCTCTACCACCTGAGCTACGCCCGCCCCCCCGAAGCCTAATGGTGCTACAAACAGCCATATAGACGACACAGACCCTTGCACTCCCATTATTCAGCAGACAAACACTACTCTCTATGTATCCGTTAGGGTGTCTTTCAGGTTTCGTGCATTCTGTATCGAAACGTAGTTGGCCACAATGAAAGTGGCACGTATAACGTCGAAAATAGAGTTCGGACACCGCTCTGAGTAAGTCGAACGTGTTGTCCACCCTCTAGACTTCAATGAGGTTAAGCCGTGATACCTAAGACAAATCTGCACTCGATGACACCTCGATAACAGCCGGTCCCCACACTTACACCTTGCTCTCCTTACATCAGTTTACATCATATCAGTCTGTGACGCTGGCTTTGCAACATCTTGCGTGCCTTTAGGTTCGCCGCGACCAACACTTACAATGCACTGACCACAAAAAATGGAGGCGCCGCGGCTTGAACGCTGCACCTTTCACATGCGAAGCGAACGCGCTACCAACTGAGCTACGCCACATGCACGACCAAACTGCGCTATTCCCCATTCTTTGCGACTCTGATGCGCACGGACACGATGGTTGGTTGGTTTTTAGCGGTGAAGGGAGCAGAGTACAAAGGCGCGGACACGTTCATATACACAAACGTTCCAAGTAGTTTCGATGCTCTGGTATTACAAATGCAAATTCCGTCTGTTTTTAACGTCTTAAATTGAAAGAGCCGTCACAAATTGCTCCGTTTTCGCTCCTTATCGACAATCATACAGCACCTGAGGTAACAAACACATCTCGAGCCCCATTGT
Source organism: Schistocerca gregaria (assembly GCF_023897955.1). NCBI lineage: Eukaryota > Metazoa > Arthropoda > Insecta > Orthoptera > Acrididae > Schistocerca > Schistocerca gregaria. Next base: position 777,519 of record NW_026061726.1, read on the forward strand.
GCACTCCATTATTCATGCCAACTCAGTGCCTCGCTCTTTACTACTGTGTACTAATCTTGTCCTCCAACTGCAAAACCCTGGGCCACAACAAGTTTCCGCGTCTCCATTGCACTGCGCATACAACAAAACGCTCCCCAAACTTGGCACTCACCCACGCAGCCGACTTTTCCGACTTTCCACGACGCTCACGCAACGCTCACGCTAGTGACAGCATTATTTATAGTTCGACGTCGCGCCAAAGCGAATGAGCACATTTCGCCTACGGCTTAGGCCGCCCTCCTAGTGTGGCTGCTCGGTGTCTGCAGGCAGCGAGGGTCTGCTAGCTTCCTGTGTTCGCACCTATGTCACCTGTGCTTGCTTGTCAGAGACAGACTATCGCAAAACATACAACTCACTCCATGAATTGATTGCTACGGCATCTGTTATCAGCAGTCACAACTAGCAACACCAGTAGCAGCCGACTGCACGCAAAGAATAGGAATGTGCAGTGGGATTTACGTGAACTCGGCGCAACGCAGATCTTTCCGGCATAGGCTTGAGAATCTTACGGGAACACTTGTACTGTTTCTAAATAAAGTGTAGGCGCGGGAGGAGGGTGCTTCCCGCGCACTAATAACAGCACGCTTGCCAATTGTGGATGCTAATCATTCGCTTGTATCTTCCTAGACACATCTGCAGGCTGAGAATTATTCCACTTGCATGGCAAGGTGCGCATGTAGGTGTGTTAAAAATTCTGGAGGCACCGGGTATTGATCCCAGTACCTCTCGCATACTAAGCTAGCGCTCTACCACCTGAGCTACGCCCGCCCCCCCCGAAGACTAATGGTGCTACAAACAGCCATATAGACGACACAGACCCTTGCACTCCCATTATTCAGCAGACAAACACTACTCTCTATGTATCCGTTAGGGTGTCTTTCTGGTTTCGTGCATTCTGTATCGAAACGTAGTTGGCCACAATGAAAGTGGCACGTATAACGTCGAAAATAGAGTTCGGACACCGCTCTGAGTAAGTCGAACGTGTTGTCCACCCTCTAGACTTCAATGAGGTTAAGCCGTGATACCTAAGACAGATCTGCACTCGATGACACCTCGATAACAGCCGGTCCCCACACTTACACCTTGCTCTCCTTACATCAGTTTACATCATATCAGTCTGTGACGCTGGCTTTGCAACATCTTGCGTGCCTTTAGGTTCGCCGCGACCAACACTTACAATGCACTGACCACAAAAAATGGAGGCGCCGCGGCTTGAACGCTGCACCTTTCACATGCGAAGCGAACGCGCTACCAACTGAGCTACGCCACATGCACGACCAAACTGCGCTATTCCCCATTCTTTGCGACTCTGATGCGCACGGACACGATGGTTTGTTGGTTTTTAGCGGTGAAGGGAGCAGAGTACAAAGGCGCGGACACGTTCATATACACAAACGTTCCAAGTAGTTTCGATGCTCTGGTATTACAAATGCAAATTCCGTCTGTTTTTAACGTCTTAAATTGAAAGAGCCGTCACAAATTGCTCCGTTTTCGCTCCTTATCGACAATCATACAGCACCTGAGGTAACAAACACATCTCGAGCCCCATTGTGCACTCCATTATTCATGCCAACTCAGTGCCTCGCTCTTTACTACTGTGTACTAATCTTGTCCTCCAACTGCAAAACCCTGGGCCACAACAAGTTTCCGCGTCTCCATTGCACTGCGCATACAACAAAACGCTCCCCAAACTTGGCACTCACCCACGCAGCCGACTTTTCCGACTTTCCACGACGCTCACGCAACGCTCACGCTAGTGACAGCATTATTTATAGTTCGACGTCGCGCCAAAGCGAATGAGCACATTTCGCCTACGGCTTAGGCCGCCCTCCTAGTGTGGCTGCTCGGTGTCTGCAGGCAGCGAGGGTCTGCTAGCTTCCTGTGTTCGCACCTATGTCACCTGTGCTTGCTTGTCAGAGACAGACTATCGCAAAACATACAACTCACTCCATGAATTGATTGCTACGGCATCTGTTATCAGCAGTCACAACTAGCAACACCAGTAGCAGCCGACTGCACGCAAAGAATAGGAATGTGCAGTGGGATTTACGTGAACTCGGCGCAACGCAGATCTTTCCGGCATAGGCTTGAGAATCTTACGGGAACACTTGTACTGTTTCTAAATAAAGTGTAGGCGCGGGAGGAGGGTGCTTCCCGCGCACTAATAACAGCACGCTTGCCAATTGTGGATGCTAATCATTCGCTTGTATCTTCCTAGACACATCTGCAGGCTGAGAATTATTCCACTTGCATGGCAAGGTGCGCATGTAGGTGTGTTAAAAATTCTGGAGGCACCGGGTATTGATCCCAGTACCTCTCGCATACTAAGCTAGCGCTCTACCACCTGAGCTACGCCCGCCCCCCCGTAGCCTAATGGTGCTACAAACAGCCATATAGACGACACAGACCCTTGCACTCCCATTATTCAGCAGACAAACACTACTCTCTATGTATCCGTTAGGGTGTCTTTCAGGTTTCGTGCATTCTGTATCGAAACGTAGTTGGCCACAATGAAAGTGGCACGTATAACGTCGAAAATAGAGTTCGGACACCGCTCTGAGTAAGTCGAACGTGTTGTCCACCCTCTAGACTTCAATGAGGTTAAGCCGTGATACCTAAGACAAATCTGCACTCGATGACACCTCGATAACAGCCGGTCCCCACACTTACACCTTGCTCTCCTTACATCAGTTTACATCATATCAGTCTGTGACGCTGGCTTTGCAACATCTTGCGTGCCTTTAGGTTCGCCGCGACCAACACTTACAATGCACTGACCACAAAAAATGGAGGCGCCGCGGCTTGAACGCTGCACCTTTCACATGCGAAGCGAACGCGCTACCAACTGAGCTACGCCACATGCACGACCAAACTGCGCTATTCCCCATTCTTTGCGACTCTGATGCGCACGGACACGATGGTTGGTTGGTTTTTAGCGGTGAAGGGAGCAGAGTACAAAGGCGCGGACACGTTCATATACACAAACGTTCCAAGTAGTTTCGATGCTCTGGTATTACAAATGCAAATTCCGTCTGTTTTTAACGTCTTAAATTGAAAGAGCCGTCACAAATTGCTCCGTTTTCGCTCCTTATCGACAATCATACAGCACCTGAGGTAACAAACACATCTCGAGCCCCATTGTGCACTCCATTATTCATGCCAACTCAGTGCCTCGCTCTTTACTACTGTGTACTAATCTTGTCCTCCAACTGCAAAACCCTGGGCCACAACAAGTTTCCGCGTCTCCATTGCACTGCGCATACAACAAAACGCTCCCCAAACTTGGCACTCACCCACGCAGCCGACTTTTCCGACTTTCCACGACGCTCACGCAACGCTCACGCTAGTGACAGCATTATTTATAGTTCGACGTCGCGCCAAAGCGAATGAGCACATTTCGCCTACGGCTTAGGCCGCCCTCCTAGTGTGGCTGCTCGGTGTCTGCAGGCAGCGAGGGTCTGCTAGCTTCCTGTGTTCGCACCTATGTCACCTGTGCTTGCTTGTCAGAGACAGACTATCGCAAAACATACAACTCACTCCATGAATTGATTGCTACGGCATCTGTTATCAGCAGTCACAACTAGCAACACCAGTAGCAGCCGACTGCACGCAAAGAATAGGAATGTGCAGTGGGATTTACGTGAACTCGGCGCAACGCAGATCTTTCCGGCATAGGCTTGAGAATCTTACGGGAACACTTGTACTGTTTCTAAATAAAGTGTAGGCGCGGGAGGAGGGTGCTTCCCGCGCACTAATAACAGCACGCTTGCCAATTGTGGATGCTAATCATTCGCTTGTATCTTCCTAGACACATCTGCAGGCTGAGAATTATTCCACTTGCATGGCAAGGTGCGCATGTAGGTGTGTTAAAAATTCTGGAGGCACCGGGTATTGATCCCAGTACCTCTCGCATACTAAGCTAGCGCTCTACCACCTGAGCTACGCCCGCCCCCCCGAAGCCTAATGGTGCTACAAACAGCCATATAGACGACACAGACCCTTGCACTCCCATTATTCAGCAGACAAACACTACTCTCTATGTATCCGTTAGGGTGTCTTTCAGGTTTCGTGCATTCTGTATCGAAACGTAGTTGGCCACAATGAAAGTGGCACGTATAACGTCGAAAATAGAGTTCGGACACCGCTCTGAGTAAGTCGAACGTGTTGTCCACCCTCTAGACTTCAATGAGGTTAAGCCGTGATACCTAAGACAAATCTGCACTCGATGACACCTCGATAACAGCCGGTCCCCACACTTACACCTTGCTCTCCTTACATCAGTTTACATCATATCAGTCTGTGACGCTGGCTTTGCAACATCTTGCGTGCCTTTAGGTTCGCCGCGACCAACACTTACAATGCACTGACCACAAAAAATGGAGGCGCCGCGGCTTGAACGCTGCACCTTTCACATGCGAAGCGAACGCGCTACCAACTGAGCTACGCCACATGCACGACCAAACTGCGCTATTCCCCATTCTTTGCGACTCTGATGCGCACGGACACGATGGTTGGTTGGTTTTTAGCGGTGAAGGGAGCAGAGTACAAAGGCGCGGACACGTTCATATACACAAACGTTCCAAGTAGTTTCGATGCTCTGGTATTACAAATGCAAATTCCGTCTGTTTTTAACGTCTTAAATTGAAAGAGCCGTCACAAATTGCTCCGTTTTCGCTCCTTATCGACAATCATACAGCACCTGAGGTAACAAACACATCTCGAGCCCCATTGTGCACTCCATTATTCATGCCAACTCAGTGCCTCGCTCTTTACTACTGTGTACTAATCTTGTCCTCCAACTGCAAAACCCTGGGCCACAACAAGTTTCCGCGTCTCCATTGCACTGCGCATACAACAAAACGCTCCCCAAACTTGGCACTCACCCACGCAGCCGACTTTTCCGACTTTCCACGACGCTCACGCAACGCTCACGCTAGTGACAGCATTATTTATAGTTCGACGTCGCGCCAAAGCGAATGAGCACATTTCGCCTACGGCTTAGGCCGCCCTCCTAGTGTGGCTGCTCGGTGTCTGCAGGCAGCGAGGGTCTGCTAGCTTCCTGTGTTCGCACCTATGTCACCTGTGCTTGCTTGTCAGAGACAGACTATCGCAAAACATACAACTCACTCCATGAATTGATTGCTACGGCATCTGTTATCAGCAGTCACAACTAGCAACACCAGTAGCAGCCGACTGCACGCAAAGAATAGGAATGTGCAGTGGGATTTACGTGAACTCGGCGCAACGCAGATCTTTCCGGCATAGGCTTGAGAATCTTACGGGAACACTTGTACTGTTTCTAAATAAAGTGTAGGCGCGGGAGGAGGGTGCTTCCCGCGCACTAATAACAGCACGCTTGCCAATTGTGGATGCTAATCATTCGCTTGTATCTTCCTAGACACATCTGCAGGCTGAGAATTATTCCACTTGCATGGCAAGGTGCGCATGTAGGTGTGTTAAAAATTCTGGAGGCACCGGGTATTGATCCCAGTACCTCTCGCATACTAAGCTAGCGCTCTACCACCTGAGCTACGCCCGCCCCCCCCGAAGACTAATGGTGCTACAAACAGCCATATAGACGACACAGACCCTTGCACTCCCATTATTCAGCAGACAAACACTACTCTCTATGTATCCGTTAGGGTGTCTTTCTGGTTTCGTGCATTCTGTATCGAAACGTAGTTGGCCACAATGAAAGTGGCACGTATAACGTCGAAAATAGAGTTCGGACACCGCTCTGAGTAAGTCGAACGTGTTGTCCACCCTCTAGACTTCAATGAGGTTAAGCCGTGATACCTAAGACAGATCTGCACTCGATGACACCTCGATAACAGCCGGTCCCCACACTTACACCTTGCTCTCCTTACATCAGTTTACATCATATCAGTCTGTGACGCTGGCTTTGCAACATCTTGCGTGCCTTTAGGTTCGCCGCGACCAACACTTACAATGCACTGACCACAAAAAATGGAGGCGCCGCGGCTTGAACGCTGCACCTTTCACATGCGAAGCGAACGCGCTACCAACTGAGCTACGCCACATGCACGACCAAACTGCGCTATTCCCCATTCTTTGCGACTCTGATGCGCACGGACACGATGGTTTGTTGGTTTTTAGCGGTGAAGGGAGCAGAGTACAAAGGCGCGGACACGTTCATATACACAAACGTTCCAAGTAGTTTCGATGCTCTGGTATTACAAATGCAAATTCCGTCTGTTTTTAACGTCTTAAATTGAAAGAGCCGTCACAAATTGCTCCGTTTTCGCTCCTTATCGACAATCATACAGCACCTGAGGTAACAAACACATCTCGAGCCCCATTGTGCACTCCATTATTCATGCCAACTCAGTGCCTCGCTCTTTACTACTGTGTACTAATCTTGTCCTCCAACTGCAAAACCCTGGGCCACAACAAGTTTCCGCGTCTCCATTGCACTGCGCATACAACAAAACGCTCCCCAAACTTGGCACTCACCCACGCAGCCGACTTTTCCGACTTTCCACGACGCTCACGCAACGCTCACGCTAGTGACAGCATTATTTATAGTTCGACGTCGCGCCAAAGCGAATGAGCACATTTCGCCTACGGCTTAGGCCGCCCTCCTAGTGTGGCTGCTCGGTGTCTGCAGGCAGCGAGGGTCTGCTAGCTTCCTGTGTTCGCACCTATGTCACCTGTGCTTGCTTGTCAGAGACAGACTATCGCAAAACATACAACTCACTCCATGAATTGATTGCTACGGCATCTGTTATCAGCAGTCACAACTAGCAACACCAGTAGCAGCCGACTGCACGCAAAGAATAGGAATGTGCAGTGGGATTTACGTGAACTCGGCGCAACGCAGATCTTTCCGGCATAGGCTTGAGAATCTTACGGGAACACTTGTACTGTTTCTAAATAAAGTGTAGGCGCGGGAGGAGGGTGCTTCCCGCGCACTAATAACAGCACGCTTGCCAATTGTGGATGCTAATCATTCGCTTGTATCTTCCTAGACACATCTGCAGGCTGAGAATTATTCCACTTGCATGGCAAGGTGCGCATGTAGGTGTGTTAAAAATTCTGGAGGCACCGGGTATTGATCCCAGTACCTCTCGCATACTAAGCTAGCGCTCTACCACCTGAGCTACGCCCGCCCCCCCGAAGCCTAATGGTGCTACAAACAGCCATATAGACGACACAGACCCTTGCACTCCCATTATTCAGCAGACAAACACTACTCTCTATGTATCCGTTAGGGTGTCTTTCAGGTTTCGTGCATTCTGTATCGAAACGTAGTTGGCCACAATGAAAGTGGCACGTATAACGTCGAAAATAGAGTTCGGACACCGCTCTGAGTAAGTCGAACGTGTTGTCCACCCTCTAGACTTCAATGAGGTTAAGCCGTGATACCTAAGACAGATCTGCACTCGATGACACCTCGATAACAGCCGGTCCCCACACTTACACCTTGCTCTCCTTACATCAGTTTACATCATATCAGTCTGTGACGCTGGCTTTGCAACATCTTGCGTGCCTTTAGGTTCGCCGCGACCAACACTTACAATGCACTGACCACAAAAAATGGAGGCGCCGCGGCTTGAACGCTGCACCTTTCACATGCGAAGCGAACGCGCTACCAACTGAGCTACGCCACATGCACGACCAAACTGCGCTATTCCCCATTCTTTGCGACTCTGATGCGCACGGACACGATGGTTGGTTGGTTTTTAGCGGTGAAGGGAGCAGAGTACAAAGGCGCGGACACGTTCATATACACAAACGTTCCAAGTAGTTTCGATGCTCTGGTATTACAAATGCAAATTCCGTCTGTTTTTAACGTCTTAAATTGAAAGAGCCGTCACAAATTGCTCCGTTTTCGCTCCTTATCGACAATCATACAGCACCTGAGGTAACAAACACATCTCGAGCCCCATTGTGCACTCCATTATTCATGCCAACTCAGTGCCTCGCTCTTTACTACTGTGTACTAATCTTGTCCTCCAACTGCAAAACCCTGGGCCACAACAAGTTTCCGCGTCTCCATTGCACTGCGCATACAACAAAACGCTCCCCAAACTTGGCACTCACCCACGCAGCCGACTTTTCCGACTTTCCACGACGCTCACGCAACGCTCACGCTAGTGACAGCATTATTTATAGTTCGACGTCGCGCCAAAGCGAATGAGCACATTTCGCCTACGGCTTAGGCCGCCCTCCTAGTGTGGCTGCTCGGTGTCTGCAGGCAGCGAGGGTCTGCTAGCTTCCTGTGTTCGCACCTATGTCACCTGTGCTTGCTTGTCAGAGACAGACTATCGCAAAACATACAACTCACTCCATGAATTGATTGCTACGGCATCTGTTATCAGCAGTCACAACTAGCAACACCAGTAGCAGCCGACTGCACGCAAAGAATAGGAATGTGCAGTGGGATTTACGTGAACTCGGCGCAACGCAGATCTTTCCGGCATAGGCTTGAGAATCTTACGGGAACACTTGTACTGTTTCTAAATAAAGTGTAGGCGTGGGAGGAGGGTGCTTCCCGCGCACTAATAACAGCACGCTTGCCAATTGTGGATGCTAATCATTCGCTTGTATCTTCCTAGACACATCTGCAGGCTGAGAATTATTCCACTTGCATGGCAAGGTGCGCATGTAGGTGTGTTAAAAATTCTGGAGGCACCGGGTATTGATCCCAGTACCTCTCGCATACTAAGCTAGCGCTCTACCACCTGAGCTACGCCCACCCCCCCGAAGACTAATGGTGCTACAAACAGCCATATAGACGACACAGACCCTTGCACTCCCATTATTCAGCAGACAAACACTACTCTCTATGTATCCGTTAGGGTGTCTTTCAGGTTTCGTGCATTCTGTATCGAAACGTAGTTGGCCACAATGAAAGTGGCACGTATAACGTCGAAAATAGAGTTCGGACACCGCTCTGAGTAAGTCGAACGTGTTGTCCACCCTCTAGACTTCAATGAGGTTAAGCCGTGATACCTAAGACAGATCTGCACTCGATGACACCTCGATAACAGCCGGTCCCCACACTTACACCTTGCTCTCCTTACATCAGTTTACATCATATCAGTCTGTGACGCTGGCTTTGCAACATCTTGCGTGCCTTTAGGTTCGCCGCGACCAACACTTACAATGCACTGACCACAAAAAATGGAGGCGCCGCGGCTTGAACGCTGCACCTTTCACATGCGAAGCGAACGCGCTACCAACTGAGCTACGCCACATGCACGACCAAACTGCGCTATTCCCCATTCTTTGCGACTCTGATGCGCACGGACACGATGGTTGGTTGGTTTTTAGCGGTGAAGGGAGCAGAGTACAAAGGCGCGGACACGTTCATATACACAAACGTTCCAAGTAGTTTCGATGCTCTGGTATTACAAATGCAAATTCCGTCTGTTTTTAACGTCTTAAATTGAAAGAGCCGTCACAAATTGCTCCGTTTTCGCTCCTTATCGACAATCATACAGCACCTGAGGTAACAAACACATCTCGAGCCCCATTGTGCACTCCATTATTCATGCCAACTCAGTGCCTCGCTCTTTACTACTGTGTACTAATCTTGTCCTCCAACTGCAAAACCCTGGGCCACAACAAGTTTCCGCGTCTCCATTGCACTGCGCATACAACAAAACGCTCCCCAAACTTGGCACTCACCCACGCAGCCGACTTTTCCGACTTTCCACGACGCTCACGCAACGCTCACGCTAGTGACAGCATTATTTATAGTTCGACGTCGCGCCAAAGCGAATGAGCACATTTCGCCTACGGCTTAGGCCGCCCTCCTAGTGTGGCTGCTCGGTGTCTGCAGGCAGCGAGGGTCTGCTAGCTTCCTGTGTTCGCACCTATGTCACCTGTGCTTGCTTGTCAGAGACAGACTATCGCAAAACATACAACTCACTCCATGAATTGATTGCTACGGCATCTGTTATCAGCAGTCACAACTAGCAACACCAGTAGCAGCCGACTGCACGCAAAGAATAGGAATGTGCAGTGGGATTTACGTGAACTCGGCGCAACGCAGATCTTTCCGGCATAGGCTTGAGAATCTTACGGGAACACTTGTACTGTTTCTAAATAAAGTGTAGGCGCGGGAGGAGGGTGCTTCCCGCGCACTAATAACAGCACGCTTGCCAATTGTGGATGCTAATCATTCGCTTGTATCTTCCTAGACACATCTGCAGGCTGAGAATTATTCCACTTGCATGGCAAGGTGCGCATGTAGGTGTGTTAAAAATTCTGGAGGCACCGGGTATTGATCGCAGTACCTCTCGCATACTAAGCTAGCGCTCTACCACCTGAGCTACGCCCGCCCCCCCCGAAGCCTAATGGTGCTACAAACAGCCATATAGACGACACAGACCCTTGCACTCCCATTATTCAGCAGACAAACACTACTCTCTATGTATCCGTTAGGGTGTCTTTCAGGTTTCGTGCATTCTGTATCGAAACGTAGTTGGCCACAATGAAAGTGGCACGTATAACGTCGAAAATAGAGTTCGGACACCGCTCTGAGTAAGTCGAACGTGTTGTCCACCCTCTAGACTTCAATGAGGTTAAGCCGTGATACCTAAGACAGATCTGCACTCGATGACACCTCGATAACAGCCGGTCCCCACACTTACACCTTGCTCTCCTTACATCAGTTTACATCATATCAGTCTGTGACGCTGGCTTTGCAACATCTTGCGTGCCTTTAGGTTCGCCGCGACCAACACTTACAATGCACTGACCACAAAAAATGGAGGCGCCGCGGCTTGAACGCTGCACCTTTCACATGCGAAGCGAACGCGCTACCAACTGAGCTACGCCACATGCACGACCAAACTGCGCTATTCCCCATTCTTTGCGACTCTGATGCGCACGGACACGATGGTTGGTTGGTTTTTAGCGGTGAAGGGAGCAGAGTACAAAGGCGCGGACACGTTCATATACACAAACGTTCCAAGTAGTTTCGATGCTCTGGTATTACAAATGCAAATTCCGTCTGTTTTTAACGTCTTAAATTGAAAGAGCCGTCACAAATTGCTCCGTTTTCGCTCCTTATCGACAATCATACAGCACCTGAGGTAACAAACACATCTCGAGCCCCATTGTGCACTCCATTATTCATGCCAACTCAGTGCCTCGCTCTTTACTACTGTGTACTAATCTTGTCCTCCAACTGCAAAACCCTGGGCCACAACAAGTTTCCGCGTCTCCATTGCACTGCGCATACAACAAAACGCTCCCCAAACTTGGCACTCACCCACGCAGCCGACTTTTCCGACTTTCCACGACGCTCACGCAACGCTCACGCTAGTGACAGCATTATTTATAGTTCGACGTCGCGCCAAAGCGAATGAGCACATTTCGCCTACGGCTTAGGCCGCCCTCCTAGTGTGGCTGCTCGGTGTCTGCAGGCAGCGAGGGTCTGCTAGCTTCCTGTGTTCGCACCTATGTCACCTGTGCTTGCTTGTCAGAGACAGACTATCGCAAAACATACAACTCACTCCATGAATTGATTGCTACGGCATCTGTTATCAGCAGTCACAACTAGCAACACCAGTAGCAGCCGACTGCACGCAAAGAATAGGAATGTGCAGTGGGATTTACGTGAACTCGGCGCAACGCAGATCTTTCCGGCATAGGCTTGAGAATCTTACGGGAACACTTGTACTGTTTCTAAATAAAGTGTAGGCGCGGGAGGAGGGTGCTTCCCGCGCACTAATAACAGCACGCTTGCCAATTGTGGATGCTAATCATTCGCTTGTATCTTCCTAGACACATCTGCAGGCTGAGAATTATTCCACTTGCATGGCAAGGTGCGCATGTAGGTGTGTTAAAAATTCTGGAGGCACCGGGTATTGATCCCAGTACCTCTCGCATACTAAGCTAGCGCTCTACCACCTGAGCTACGCCCGCCCCCCCGAAGCCTAATGGTGCTACAAACAGCCATATAGACGACACAGACCCTTGCACTCCCATTATTCAGCAGACAAACACTACTCTCTATGTATCGGTTAGGGTGTCTTTCAGGTTTCGTGCATTCTGTATCGAAACGTAGTTGGCCACAATGAAAGTGGCACGTATAACGTCGAAAATAGAGTTCGGACACCGCTCTGAGTAAGTCGAACGTGTTGTCCACCCTCTAGACTTCAATGAGGTTAAGCCGTGATACCTAAGACAGATCTGCACTCGATGACACCTCGATAACAGCCGGTCCCCACACTTACACCTTGCTCTCCTTACATCAGTTTACATCATATCAGTCTGTGACGCTGGCTTTGCAACATCTTGCGTGCCTTTAGGTTCGCCGCGACCAACACTTACAATGCACTGACCACAAAAAATGGAGGCGCCGCGGCTTGAACGCTGCACCTTTCACATGCGAAGCGAACGCGCTACCAACTGAGCTACGCCACATGCACGACCAAACTGCGCTATTCCCCATTCTTTGCGACTCTGATGCGCACGGACACGATGGTTGGTTGGTTTTTAGCGGTGAAGGGAGCAGAGTACAAAGGCGCGGACACGTTCATATACACAAACGTTCCAAGTAGTTTCGATGCTCTGGTATTACAAATGCAAATTCCGTCTGTTTTTAACGTCTTAAATTGAAAGAGCCGTCACAAATTGCTCCGTTTTCGCTCCTTATCGACAATCATACAGCACCTGAGGTAACAAACACATCTCGAGCCCCATTGTGCACTCCATTATTCATGCCAACTCAGTGCCTCGCTCTTTACTACTGTGTACTAATCTTGTCCTCCAACTGCAAAACCCTGGGCCACAACAAGTTTCCGCGTCTCCATTGCACTGCGCATACAACAAAACGCTCCCCAAACTTGGCACTCACCCACGCAGCCGACTTTTCCGACTTTCCACGACGCTCACGCAACGCTCACGCTAGTGACAGCATTATTTATAGTTCGACGTCGCGCCAAAGCGAATGAGCACATTTCGCCTACGGCTTAGGCCGCCCTCCTAGTGTGGCTGCTCGGTGTCTGCAGGCAGCGAGGGTCTGCTAGCTTCCTGTGTTCGCACCTATGTCACCTGTGCTTGCTTGTCAGAGACAGACTATCGCAAAACATACAACTCACTCCATGAATTGATTGCTACGGCATCTGTTATCAGCAGTCACAACTAGCAACACCAGTAGCAGCCGACTGCACGCAAAGAATAGGAATGTGCAGTGGGATTTACGTGAACTCGGCGCAACGCAGATCTTTCCGGCATAGGCTTGAGAATCTTACGGGAACACTTGTACTGTTTCTAAATAAAGTGTAGGCGCGGGAGGAGGGTGCTTCCCGCGCACTAATAACAGCACGCTTGCCAATTGTGGATGCTAATCATTCGCTTGTATCTTCCTAGACACATCTGCAGGCTGAGAATTATTCCACTTGCATGGCAAGGTGCGCATGTAGGTGTGTTAAAAATTCTGGAGGCACCGGGTATTGATCGCAGTACCTCTCGCATACTAAGCTAGCGCTCTACCACCTGAGCTACGCCCGCCCCCCCCGAAGCCTAATGGTGCTACAAACAGCCATATAGACGACACAGACCCTTGCACTCCCATTATTCAGCAGACAAACACTACTCTCTATGTATCCGTTAGGGTGTCTTTCAGGTTTCGTGCATTCTGTATCGAAACGTAGTTGGCCACAATGAAAGTGGCACGTATAACGTCGAAAATAGAGTTCGGACACCGCTCTGAGTAAGTCGAACGTGTTGTCCACCCTCTAGACTTCAATGAGGTTAAGCCGTGATACCTAAGACAGATCTGCACTCGATGACACCTCGATAACAGCCGGTCCCCACACTTACACCTTGCTCTCCTTACATCAGTTTACATCATATCAGTCTGTGACGCTGGCTTTGCAACATCTTGCGTGCCTTTAGGTTCGCCGCGACCAACACTTACAATGCACTGACCACAAAAAATGGAGGCGCCGCGGCTTGAACGCTGCACCTTTCACATGCGAAGCGAACGCGCTACCAACTGAGCTACGCCACATGCACGACCAAACTGCGCTATTCCCCATTCTTTGCGACTCTGATGCGCACGGACACGATGGTTGGTTGGTTTTTAGCGGTGAAGGGAGCAGAGTACAAAGGCGCGGACACGTTCATATACACAAACGTTCCAAGTAGTTTCGATGCTCTGGTATTACAAATGCAAATTCCGTCTGTTTTTAACGTCTTAAATTGAAAGAGCCGTCACAAATTGCTCCGTTTTCGCTCCTTATCGACAATCATACAGCACCTGAGGTAACAAACACATCTCGAGCCCCATTGTGCACTCCATTATTCATGCCAACTCAGTGCCTCGCTCTTTACTACTGTGTACTAATCTTGTCCTCCAACTGCAAAACCCTGGGCCACAACAAGTTTCCGCGTCTCCATTGCACTGCGCATACAACAAAACGCTCCCCAAACTTGGCACTCACCCACGCAGCCGACTTTTCCGACTTTCCACGACGCTCACGCAACGCTCACGCTAGTGACAGCATTATTTATAGTTCGACGTCGCGCCAAAGCGAATGAGCACATTTCGCCTACGGCTTAGGCCGCCCTCCTAGTGTGGCTGCTCGGTGTCTGCAGGCAGCGAGGGTCTGCTAGCTTCCTGTGTTCGCACCTATGTCACCTGTGCTTGCTTGTCAGAGACAGACTATCGCAAAACATACAACTCACTCCATGAATTGATTGCTACGGCATCTGTTATCAGCAGTCACAACTAGCAACACCAGTAGCAGCCGACTGCACGCAAAGAATAGGAATGTGCAGTGGGATTTACGTGAACTCGGCGCAACGCAGATCTTTCCGGCATAGGCTTGAGAATCTTACGGGAACACTTGTACTGTTTCTAAATAAAGTGTAGGCGCGGGAGGAGGGTGCTTCCCGCGCACTAATAACAGCACGCTTGCCAATTGTGGATGCTAATCATTCGCTTGTATCTTCCTAGACACATCTGCAGGCTGAGAATTATTCCACTTGCATGGCAAGGTGCGCATGTAGGTGTGTTAAAAATTCTGGAGGCACCGGGTATTGATCGCAGTACCTCTCGCATACTAAGCTAGCGCTCTACCACCTGAGCTACGCCCGCCCCCCCCGAAGCCTAATGGTGCTACAAACAGCCATATAGACGACACAGACCCTTGCACTCCCATTATTCAGCAGACAAACACTACTCTCTATGTATCCGTTAGGGTGTCTTTCAGGTTTCGTGCATTCTGTATCGAAACGTAGTTGGCCACAATGAAAGTGGCACGTATAACGTCGAAAATAGAGTTCGGACACCGCTCTGAGTAAGTCGAACGTGTTGTCCACCCTCTAGACTTCAATGAGGTTAAGCCGTGATACCTAAGACAGATCTGCACTCGATGACACCTCGATAACAGCCGGTCCCCACACTTACACCTTGCTCTCCTTACATCAGTTTACATCATATCAGTCTGTGACGCTGGCTTTGCAACATCTTGCGTGCCTTTAGGTTCGCCGCGACCAACACTTACAATGCACTGACCACAAAAAATGGAGGCGCCGCGGCTTGAACGCTGCACCTTTCACATGCGAAGCGAACGCGCTACCAACTGAGCTACGCCACATGCACGACCAAACTGCGCTATTCCCCATTCTTTGCGACTCTGATGCGCACGGACACGATGGTTGGTTGGTTTTTAGCGGTGAAGGGAGCAGAGTACAAAGGCGCGGACACGTTCATATACACAAACGTTCCAAGTAGTTTCGATGCTCTGGTATTACAAATGCAAATTCCGTCTGTTTTTAACGTCTTAAATTGAAAGAGCCGTCACAAATTGCTCCGTTTTCGCTCCTTATCGACAATCATACAGCACCTGAGGTAACAAACACATCTCGAGCCCCATTGTGCACTCCATTATTCATGCCAACTCAGTGCCTCGCTCTTTACTACTGTGTACTAATCTTGTCCTCCAACTGCAAAACCCTGGGCCACAACAAGTTTCCGCGTCTCCATTGCACTGCGCATACAACAAAACGCTCCCCAAACTTGGCACTCACCCACGCAGCCGACTTTTCCGACTTTCCACGACGCTCACGCAACGCTCACGCTAGTGACAGCATTATTTATAGTTCGACGTCGCGCCAAAGCGAATGAGCACATTTCGCCTACGGCTTAGGCCGCCCTCCTAGTGTGGCTGCTCGGTGTCTGCAGGCAGCGAGGGTCTGCTAGCTTCCTGTGTTCGCACCTATGTCACCTGTGCTTGCTTGTCAGAGACAGACTATCGCAAAACATACAACTCACTCCATGAATTGATTGCTACGGCATCTGTTATCAGCAGTCACAACTAGCAACACCAGTAGCAGCCGACTGCACGCAAAGAATAGGAATGTGCAGTGGGATTTACGTGAACTCGGCGCAACGCAGATCTTTCCGGCATAGGCTTGAGAATCTTACGGGAACACTTGTACTGTTTCTAAATAAAGTGTAGGCGCGGGAGGAGGGTGCTTCCCGCGCACTAATAACAGCACGCTTGCCAATTGTGGATGCTAATCATTCGCTTGTATCTTCCTAGACACATCTGCAGGCTGAGAATTATTCCACTTGCATGGCAAGGTGCGCATGTAGGTGTGTTAAAAATTCTGGAGGCACCGGGTATTGATCCCAGTACCTCTCGCATACTAAGCTAGCGCTCTACCACCTGAGCTACGCCCGCCCCCCCGAAGCCTAATGGTGCTACAAACAGCCATATAGACGACACAGACCCTTGCACTCCCATTATTCAGCAGACAAACACTACTCTCTATGTATCGGTTAGGGTGTCTTTCAGGTTTCGTGCATTCTGTATCGAAACGTAGTTGGCCACAATGAAAGTGGCACGTATAACGTCGAAAATAGAGTTCGGACACCGCTCTGAGTAAGTCGAACGTGTTGTCCACCCTCTAGACTTCAATGAGGTTAAGCCGTGATACCTAAGACAGATCTGCACTCGATGACACCTCGATAACAGCCGGTCCCCACACTTACACCTTGCTCTCCTTACATCAGTTTACATCATATCAGTCTGTGACGCTGGCTTTGCAACATCTTGCGTGCCTTTAGGTTCGCCGCGACCAACACTTACAATGCACTGACCACAAAAAATGGAGGCGCCGCGGCTTGAACGCTGCACCTTTCACATGCGAAGCGAACGCGCTACCAACTGAGCTACGCCACATGCACGACCAAACTGCGCTATTCCCCATTCTTTGCGACTCTGATGCGCACGGACACGATGGTTGGTTGGTTTTTAGCGGTGAAGGGAGCAGAGTACAAAGGCGCGGACACGTTCATATACACAAACGTTCCAAGTAGTTTCGATGCTCTGGTATTACAAATGCAAATTCCGTCTGTTTTTAACGTCTTAAATTGAAAGAGCCGTCACAAATTGCTCCGTTTTCGCTCCTTATCGACAATCATACAGCACCTGAGGTAACAAACACATCTCGAGCCCCATTGTGCACTCCATTATACATGCCAACTCAGTGCCTCGCTCTTTACTACTGTGTACTAATCTTGTCCTCCAACTGCAAAACCCTGGGCCACAACAAGTTTCCGCGTCTCCATTGCACTGCGCATACAACAAAACGCTCCCCAAACTTGGCACTCACCCACGCAGCCGACTTTTCCGACTTTCCACGACGCTCACGCAACGCTCACGCTAGTGACAGCATTATTTATAGTTCGACGTCGCGCCAAAGCGAATGAGCACATTTCGCCTACGGCTTAGGCCGCCCTCCTAGTGTGGCTGCTCGGTGTCTGCAGGCAGCGAGGGTCTGCTAGCTTCCTGTGTTCGCACCTATGTCACCTGTGCTTGCTTGTCAGAGACAGACTATCGCAAAACATACAACTCACTCCATGAATTGATTGCTACGGCATCTGTTATCAGCAGTCACAACTAGCAACACCAGTAGCAGCCGACTGCACGCAAAGAATAGGAATGTGCAGTGGGATTTACGTGAACTCGGCGCAACGCAGATCTTTCCGGCATAGGCTTGAGAATCTTACGGGAACACTTGTACTGTTTCTAAATAAAGTGTAGGCGTGGGAGGAGGGTGCTTCCCGCGCACTAATAACAGCACGCTTGCCAATTGTGGATGCTAATCATTCGCTTGTATCTTCCTAGACACATCTGCAGGCTGAGAATTATTCCACTTGCATGGCAAGGTGCGCATGTAGGTGTGTTAAAAATTCTGGAGGCACCGGGTATTGATCCCAGTACCTCTCGCATACTAAGCTAGCGCTCTACCACCTGAGCTACGCCCGCCCCCCCGAAGACTAATGGTGCTACAAACAGCCATATAGACGACACAGACCCTTGCACTCCCATTATTCAGCAGACAAACACTACTCTCTATGTATCCGTTAGGGTGTCTTTCAGGTTTCGTGCATTCTGTATCGAATCGTAGTTGGCCACAATGAAAGTGGCACGTATAACGTCGAAAATAGAGTTCGGACACCGCTCTGAGTAAGTCGAACGTGTTGTCCACAATCTAGACTTCAATGAGGTTAAGCCGTGATACCTAAGACAGATCTGCACTCGATGACACCTCGATAACAGCCGGTCCCCACACTTACACTTTGCTCTCCTTACATCAGTTTACATCATATCAGTCTGTGACGCTGGCTTTGCAACATCTTGCGTGCCTTTAGGTTCGCCGCGACCAACACTTACAATGCACTGACCACAAAAAATGGAGGCGCCGCGGCTTGAACGCTGCACCTTTCACATGCGAAGCGAACGCGCTACCAACTGAGCTACGCCACATGAACGACCAAACTGCGCTATTCCCCATTCTTTGCGACTCTGATGCGCACGGACACGATGGTTGGTTGGTTTTTAGCGGTGAAGGGAGCAGAGTACAAAGGCGCGGACACGTTCATATACACAAACGTTCCAAGTAGTTTCGATGCTCTGGTATTACAAATGCAAATTCCGTCTGTTTTTAACGTCTTAAATTGAAAGAGCCGTCACAAATTGCTCCGTTTTCGCTCCTTATCGACAATCATACAGCACCTGAGGTAACAAACACATCTCGAGCCCCATTGTGCACTCCATTATTCATGCCAACTCAGTGCCTCGCTCTTTACTACTGTGTACTAATCTTGTCCTCCAACTGCAAAACCCTGGGCCACAACAAGTTTCCGCGTCTCCATTGCACTGCGCATACAACAAAACGCTCCCCAAACTTGGCACTCACCCACGCAGCCGACTTTTCCGACTTTCCACGACGCTCACGCAACGCTCACGCTAGTGACAGCATTATTTATAGTTCGACGTCGCGCCAAAGCGAATGAGCACATTTCGCCTACGGCTTAGGCCGCCCTCCTAGTGTGGCTGCTCGGTGTCTGCAGGCAGCGAGGGTCTGCTAGCTTCCTGTGTTCGCACCTATGTCACCTGTGCTTGCTTGTCAGAGACAGACTATCGCAAAACATACAACTCACTCCATGAATTGATTGCTACGGCATCTGTTATCAGCAGTCACAACTAGCAACACCAGTAGCAGCCGACTGCACGCAAAGAATAGGAATGTGCAGTGGGATTTACGTGAACTCGGCGCAACGCAGATCTTTCCGGCATAGGCTTGAGAATCTTACGGGAACACTTGTACTGTTTCTAAATAAAGTGTAGGCGCGGGAGGAGGGTGCTTCCCGCGCACTAATAACAGCACGCTTGCCAATTGTGGATGCTAATCATTCGCTTGTATCTTCCTAGACACATCTGCAGGCTGAGAATTATTCCACTTGCATGGCAAGGTGCGCATGTAGGTGTGTTAAAAATTCTGGAGGCACCGGGTATTGATCCCAGTACCTCTCGCATACTAAGCTAGCGCTCTACCACCTGAGCTACGCCCGCCCCCCCGAAGACTAATGGTGCTACAAACAGCCATATAGACGACACAGACCCTTGCACTCCCATTATTCAGCAGACAAACACTACTCTCTATGTATCCGTTAGGGTGTCTTTCAGGTTTCGTGCATTCTGTATCGAAACGTAGTTGGCCACAATGAAAGTGGCACGTATAACGTCGAAAATAGAGTTCGGACACCGCTCTGAGTAAGTCGAACGTGTTGTCCACCCTCTAGACTTCAATGAGGTTAAGCCGTGATACCTAAGACAGATCTGCACTCGATGACACCTCGATAACAGCCGGTCCCCACACTTACACCTTGCTCTCCTTACATCAGTTTACATCATATCAGTCTGTGACGCTGGCTTTGCAACATCTTGCGTGCCTTTAGGTTCGCCGCGACCAACACTTACAATGCACTGACCACAAAAAATGGAGGCGCCGCGGCTTGAACGCTGCACCTTTCACATGCGAAGCGAACGCGCTACCAACTGAGCTACGCCACATGCACGACCAAACTGCGCTATTCCCCATTCTTTGCGACTCTGATGCGCACGGACACGATGGTTTGTTGGTTTTTAGCGGTGAAGGGAGCAGAGTACAAAGGCGCGGACACGTTCATATACACAAACGTTCCAAGTAGTTTCGATGCTCTGGTATTACAAATGCAAATTCCGTCTGTTTTTAACGTCTTAAATTGAAAGAGCCGTCACAAATTGCTCCGTTTTCGCTCCTTATCGACAATCATACAGCACCTGAGGTAACAAACACATCTCGAGCCCCATTGTGCACTCCATTATTCATGCCAACTCAGTGCCTCGCTCTTTACTACTGTGTACTAATCTTGTCCTCCAACTGCAAAACCCTGGGCCACAACAAGTTTCCGCGTCTCCATTGCACTGCGCATACAACAAAACGCTCCCCAAACTTGGCACTCACCCACGCAGCCGACTTTTCCGACTTTCCACGACGCTCACGCAACGCTCACGCTAGTGACAGCATTATTTATAGTTCGACGTCGCGCCAAAGCGAATGAGCACATTTCGCCTACGGCTTAGGCCGCCCTCCTAGTGTGGCTGCTCGGTGTCTGCAGGCAGCGAGGGTCTGCTAGCTTCCTGTGTTCGCACCTATGTCACCTGTGCTTGCTTGTCAGAGACAGACTATCGCAAAACATACAACTCACTCCATGAATTGATTGCTACGGCATCTGTTATCAGCAGTCACAACTAGCAACACCAGTAGCAGCCGACTGCACGCAAAGAATAGGAATGTGCAGTGGGATTTACGTGAACTCGGCGCAACGCAGATCTTTCCGGCATAGGCTTGAGAATCTTACGGGAACACTTGTACTGTTTCTAAATAAAGTGTAGGCGCGGGAGGAGGGTGCTTCCCGCGCACTAATAACAGCACGCTTGCCAATTGTGGATGCTAATCATTCGCTTGTATCTTCCTAGACACATCTGCAGGCTGAGAATTATTCCACTTGCATGGCAAGGTGCGCATGTAGGTGTGTTAAAAATTCTGGAGGCACCGGGTAATGATCCCAGTACCTCTCGCATACTAAGCTAGCGCTCTACCACCTGAGCTACGCCCGCCCCCCCGAAGACTAATGGTGCTACAAACAGCCATATAGACGACACAGACCCTTGCACTCCCATTATTCAGCAGACAAACACTACTCTCTATGTATCCGTTAGGGTGTCTTTCAGGTTTCGTGCATTCTGTATCGAAACGTAGTTGGCCACAATGAAAGTGGCACGTATAACGTCGAAAATAGAGTTCGGACACCGCTCTGAGTAAGTCGAACGTGTTGTCCACCCTCTAGACTTCAATGAGGTTAAGCCGTGATACCTAAGACAGATCTGCACTCGATGACACCTCGATAACAGCCGGTCCCCACACTTACACCTTGCTCTCCTTACATCAGTTTACATCATATCAGTCTGTGACGCTGGCTTTGCAACATCTTGCGTGCCTTTAGGTTCGCCGCGACCAACACTTACAATGCACTGACCACAAAAAATGGAGGCGCCGCGGCTTGAACGCTGCACCTTTCACATGCGAAGCGAACGCGCTACCAACTGAGCTACGCCACATGCACGACCAAACTGCGCTATTCCCCATTCTTTGCGACTCTGATGCGCACGGACACGATGGTTGGTTGGTTTTTAGCGGTGAAGGGAGCAGAGTACAAAGGCGCGGACACGTTCATATACACAAACGTTCCAAGTAGTTTCGATGCTCTGGTATTACAAATGCAAATTCCGTCTGTTTTTAACGTCTTAAATTGAAAGAGCCGTCACAAATTGCTCCGTTTTCGCTCCTTATCGACAATCATACAGCACCTGAGGTAACAAACACATCTCGAGCCCCATTGTGCACTCCATTATTCATGCCAACTCAGTGCCTCGCTCTTTACTACTGTGTACTAATCTTGTCCTCCAACTGCAAAACCCTGGGCCACAACAAGTTTCCGCGTCTCCATTGCACTGCGCATACAACAAAACGCTCCCCAAACTTGGCACTCACCCACGCAGCCGACTTTTCCGACTTTCCACGACGCTCACGCAACGCTCACGCTAGTGACAGCATTATTTATAGTTCGACGTCGCGCCAAAGCGAATGAGCACATTTCGCCTACGGCTTAGGCCGCCCTCCTAGTGTGGCTGCTCGGTGTCTGCAGGCAGCGAGGGTCTGCTAGCTTCCTGTGTTCGCACCTATGTCACCTGTGCTTGCTTGTCAGAGACAGACTATCGCAAAACATACAACTCACTCCATGAATTGATTGCTACGGCATCTGTTATCAGCAGTCACAACTAGCAACACCAGTAGCAGCCGACTGCACGCAAAGAATAGGAATGTGCAGTGGGATTTACGTGAACTCGGCGCAACGCAGATCTTTCCGGCATAGGCTTGAGAATCTTACGGGAACACTTGTACTGTTTCTAAATAAAGTGTAGGCGCGGGAGGAGGGTGCTTCCCGCGCACTAATAACAGCACGCTTGCCAATTGTGGATGCTAATCATTCGCTTGTATCTTCCTAGACACATCTGCAGGCTGGGAATTATTCCACTTGCATGGCAAGGTGCGCATGTAGGTGTGTTAAAAATTCTGGAGGCACCGGGTATTGATCCCAGTACCTCTCGCATACTAAGCTAGCGCTCTACCACCTGAGCTACGCCCGCCCCCCCGAAGACTAATGGTGCTACAAACAGCCATATAGACGACACAGACCCTTGCACTCCCATTATTCAGCAGACAAACACTACTCTCTATGTATCCGTTAGGGTGTCTTTCAGGTTTCGTGCATTCTGTATCGAAACGTAGTTGGCCACAATGAAAGTGGCACGTATAACGTCGAAAATAGAGTTCGGACACCGCTCTGAGTAAGTCGAACGTGTTGTCCACCCTCTAGACTTCAATGAGGTTAAGCCGTGATACCTAAGACAGATCTGCACTCGATGACACCTCGATAACAGCCGGTCCCCACACTTACACCTTGCTCTCCTTACATCAGTTTACATCATATCAGTCTGTGACGCTGGCTTTGCAACATCTTGCGTGCCTTTAGGTTCGCCGCGACCAACACTTACAATGCACTGACCACAAAAAATGGAGGCGCCGCGGCTTGAACGCTGCACCTTTCACATGCGAAGCGAACGCGCTACCAACTGAGCTACGCCACATGCACGACCAAACTGCGCTATTCCCCATTCTTTGCGACTCTGATGCGCACGGACACGATGGTTTGTTGGTTTTTAGCGGTGAAGGGAGCAGAGTACAAAGGCGCGGACACGTTCATATACACAAACGTTCCAAGTAGTTTCGATGCTCTGGTATTACAAATGCAAATTCCGTCTGTTTTTAACGTCTTAAATTGAAAGAGCCGTCACAAATTGCTCCGTTTTCGCTCCTTATCGACAATCATACAGCACCTGAGGTAACAAACACATCTCGAGCCCCATTGTGCACTCCATTATTCATGCCAACTCAGTGCCTCGCTCTTTACTACTGTGTACTAATCTTGTCCTCCAACTGCAAAACCCTGGGCCACAACAAGTTTCCGCGTCTCCATTGCACTGCGCATACAACAAAACGCTCCCCAAACTTGGCACTCACCCACGCAGCCGACTTTTCCGACTTTCCACGACGCTCACGCAACGCTCACGCTAGTGACAGCATTATTTATAGTTCGACGTCGCGCCAAAGCGAATGAGCACATTTCGCCTACGGCTTAGGCCGCCCTCCTAGTGTGGCTGCTCGGTGTCTGCAGGCAGCGAGGGTCTGCTAGCTTCCTGTGTTCGCACCTATGTCACCTGTGCTTGCTTGTCAGAGACAGACTATCGCAAAACATACAACTCACTCCATGAATTGATTGCTACGGCATCTGTTATCAGCAGTCACAACTAGCAACACCAGTAGCAGCCGACTGCACGCAAAGAATAGGAATGTGCAGTGGGATTTACGTGAACTCGGCGCAACGCAGATCTTTCCGGCATAGGCTTGAGAATCTTACGGGAACACTTGTACTGTTTCTAAATAAAGTGTAGGCGCGGGAGGAGGGTGCTTCCCGCGCACTAATAACAGCACGCTTGCCAATTGTGGATGCTAATCATTCGCTTGTATCTTCCTAGACACATCTGCAGGCTGAGAATTATTCCACTTGCATGGCAAGGTGCGCATGTAGGTGTGTTAAAAATTCTGGAGGCACCGGGTATTGATCCCAGTACCTCTCGCATACTAAGCTAGCGCTCTACCACCTGAGCTACGCCCGCCCCCCCGAAGACTAATGGTGCTACAAACAGCCATATAGACGACACAGACCCTTGCACTCCCATTATTCAGCAGACAAACACTACTCTCTATGTATCCGTTAGGGTGTCTTTCAGGTTTCGTGCATACACACGCGAGACAGATTAGTTGGCCACAATGAAAGTGGCACGTATAACGTCGAAAATAGAGTTCGGACACCGCTCTGAGTAAGTCGAACGTGTTGTCCACCCTCTAGACTTCAATGAGGTTAAGCCGTGATACCTAAGACAGATCTGCACTCGATGACACCTCGATAACAGCCGGTCCCCACACTTACACCTTGCTCTCCTTACATCAGTTTACATCATATCAGTCTGTGACGCTGGCTTTGCAACATCTTGCGTGCCTTAGGTTCGCCGCGACCAACACTTACAATGCACTGACCACAAAAAATGGAGGCGCCGCGGCTTGAACGCTGCACCTTTCACATGCGAAGCGAACGCGCTACCACTGAGCTACGCCACATGCACGACCAAACTGCGCTATTCCCCATTCTTTGCGACTCTGATGCGCACGGACACGATGGTTTGTTGGTTTTTAGCGGTGAAGGGAGCAGAGTACAAAGGCGCGGACAACGTTCATATACACAAACGTTCCAAGTAGTTTCGATGCTCTGGTATTACAAATGCAAATTCCGTCTGTTTTTAACGTCTTAAATTGAAAGAGCCGTCACAAATTGCTCCGTTTTCGCTCCTTATCGACAATCATACAGCACCTGAGGTAACAAACACATCTCGAGCCCCATTGTGCACCTCCATTATTCATGCCAACTCAGTGCCTCGCTCTTTACTACTGTGTACTAATCTTGTCCTCCAACTGCAAAACCCTGGCCACAACAAGTTTCCGCGTCTCCATTGCACTGCGCATCACAACAAAACGCTCCCAAACTTGGCACTCACCCACGCAGCCGACTTTTCCGACTTTCCACGACGCTCACGCAACGCTCACGCTAGTGACAGCATTATTTATAGTTCGACGTCGCGCCAAAGCGAATGAGCACATTTCGCCTACGGCTTAGGCCGCCCTCCTAGTGTGGCTGCTCGGTGTCTGCAGGCAGCGAGGGTCTGCTAGCTTCCTGTGTTCGCACCTATGTCACCTGTGCTTGCTTGTCAGAGACAGACTATCGCAAAACATACAACTCACTCCATGAATTGATTGCTACGGCATCTGTTATCAGCAGTCACAACTAGCAACACCAGTAGCAGCCGACTGCACGCAAAGAATAGGAATGTGCAGTGGGATTTACGTGAACTCGGCGCAACGCAGATCTTTCCGGCATAGGCTTGAGAATCTTACGGAACACTTGTACTGTTTCTAAATAAAGTGTAGGCGCGGGAGGAGGGTGCTTCCCGCGCACTAATAACAGCACGCTTGCCAATTGTGGATGCTAATCATTCGCTTGTATCTTCCTAGACACATCTGCAGGCTGAGAATTATTCCACTTGCATGGCAAGGTGCGCATGTAGGTGTGTTAAAAATTCTGGAGGCACCGGGTATTGATCCAGTACCTCTCGCATACTAAGCTAGCGCTCTACCACCTGAGCTACGCCCGCCCCCCCGAAGACTAATGGTGCTACAAACAGCCATATAGACGACACAGACCCTTGCACTCCCATTATTCAGCAGACAAACACTACTCTCTATGTATCCGTTAGGGTGTCTTTCAGGTTTCGTGCATTCTGTATCGAAACGTAGTTGGCCACAATGAAAGTGGCACGTATAACGTCGAAAATAGAGTTCGGACACCGCTCTGAGTAAGTCGAACGTGTTGTCCACCCTCTAGACTTCAATGAGGTTAAGCCGTGATACCTAAGACAGATCTGCACTCGATGACACCTCGATAACAGCCGGTCCCCACACTTACACCTTGCTCTCCTTACATCAGTTTACATCATATCAGTCTGTGACGCTGGCTTTGCAACATCTTGCGTGCCTTTAGGTTCGCCGCGACCAACACTTACAATGCACTGACCACAAAAAATGGAGGCGCCGCGGCTTGAACGCTGCACCTTCCACATGCGAAGCGAACGCGCTACCAACTGAGCTACGCCACATGCACGACCAAACTGCGCTATTCCCCATTCTTTGCGACTCTGATGCGCACGGACACGATGGTTTGTTGGTTTTTAGCGGTGAAGGGAGCAGAGTACAAAGGCGCGGACACGTTCATATACACAAACGTTCCAAGTAGTTTCGATGCTCTGGTATTACAAATGCAAATTCCGTCTGTTTTTAACGTCTTAAATTGAAAGAGCCGTCACAAATTGCTCCGTTTTCGCTCCTTATCGACAATCATACAGCACCTGAGGTAACAAACACATCTCGAGCCCCATTGTGCACTCCATTATTCATGCCAACTCAGTGCCTCGCTCTTTACTACTGTGTACTAATCTTGTCCTCCAACTGCAAAACCCTGGGCCACAACAAGTTTCCGCGTCTCCATTGCACTGCGCATACAACAAAACGCTCCCCAAACTTGGCACTCACCCACGCAGCCGACTTTTCCGACTTTCCACGACGCTCACGCAACGCTCACGCTAGTGACAGCATTATTTATAGTTCGACGTCGCGCCAAAGCGAATGAGCACATTTCGCCTACGGCTTAGGCCGCCCTCCTAGTGTGGCTGCTCGGTGTCTGCAGGCAGCGAGGGTCTGCTAGCTTCCTGTGTTCGCACCTATGTCACCTGTGCTTGCTTGTCAGAGACAGACTATCGCAAAACATACAACTCACTCCATGAATTGATTGCTACGGCATCTGTTATCAGCAGTCACAACTAGCAACACCAGTAGCAGCCGACTGCACGCAAAGAATAGGAATGTGCAGTGGGATTTACGTGAACTCGGCGCAACGCAGATCTTTCCGGCATAGGCTTGAGAATCTTACGGGAACACTTGTACTGTTTCTAAATAAAGTGTAGGCGCGGGAGGAGGGTGCTTCCCGCGCACTAATAACAGCACGCTTGCCAATTGTGGATGCTAATCATTCGCTTGTATCTTCCTAGACACATCTGCAGGCTGAGAATTATTCCACTTGCATGGCAAGGTGCGCATGTAGGTGTGTTAAAAATTCTGGAGGCACCGGGTATTGATCCCAGTACCTCTCGCATACTAAGCTAGCGCTCTACCACCTGAGCTACGCCCGCCCCCCCGAAGACTAATGGTGCTACAAACAGCCATATAGACGACACAGACCCTTGCACTCCCATTATTCAGCAGACAAACACTACTCTCTATGTATCCGTTAGGGTGTCTTTCAGGTTTCGTGCATTCTGTATCGAAACGTAGTTGGCCACAATGAAAGTGGCACGTATAACGTCGAAAATAGAGTTCGGACACCGCTCTGAGTAAGTCGAACGTGTTGTCCACCCTCTAGACTTCAATGAGGTTAAGCCGTGATACCTAAGACAGATCTGCACTCGATGACACCTCGATAACAGCCGGTCCCCACACTTACACCTTGCTCTCCTTACATCAGTTTACATCATATCAGTCTGTGACGCTGGCTTTGCAACATCTTGCGTGCCTTTAGGTTCGCCGCGACCAACACTTACAATGCACTGACCACAAAAAATGGAGGCGCCGCGGCTTGAACGCTGCACCTTCCACATGCGAAGCGAACGCGCTACCAACTGAGCTACGCCACATGCACGACCAAACTGCGCTATTCCCCATTCTTTGCGACTCTGATGCGCACGGACACGATGGTTTGTTGGTTTTTAGCGGTGAAGGGAGCAGAGTACAAAGGCGCGGACACGTTCATATACACAAACGTTCCAAGTAGTTTCGATGCTCTGGTATTACAAATGCAAATTCCGTCTGTTTTTAACGTCTTAAATTGAAAGAGCCGTCACAAATTGCTCCGTTTTCGCTCCTTATCGACAATCATACAGCACCTGAGGTAACAAACACATCTCGAGCCCCATTGTGCACTCCATTATTCATGCCAACTCAGTGCCTCGCTCTTTACTACTGTGTACTAATCTTGTCCTCCAACTGCAAAACCCTGGGCCACAACAAGTTTCCGCGTCTCCATTGCACTGCGCATACAACAAAACGCTCCCCAAACTTGGCACTCACCCACGCAGCCGACTTTTCCGACTTTCCACGACGCTCACGCAACGCTCACGCTAGTGACAGCATTATTTATAGTTCGACGTCGCGCCAAAGCGAATGAGCACATTTCGCCTACGGCTTAGGCCGCCCTCCTAGTGTGGCTGCTCGGTGTCTGCAGGCAGCGAGGGTCTGCTAGCTTCCTGTGTTCGCACCTATGTCACCTGTGCTTGCTTGTCAGAGACAGACTATCGCAAAACATACAACTCACTCCATGAATTGATTGCTACGGCATCTGTTATCAGCAGTCACAACTAGCAACACCAGTAGCAGCCGACTGCACGCAAAGAATAGGAATGTGCAGTGGGATTTACGTGAACTCGGCGCAACGCAGATCTTTCCGGCATAGGCTTGAGAATCTTACGGGAACACTTGTACTGTTTCTAAATAAAGTGTAGGCGCGGGAGGAGGGTGCTTCCCGCGCACTAATAACAGCACGCTTGCCAATTGTGGATGCTAATCATTCGCTTGTATCTTCCTAGACACATCTGCAGGCTGAGAATTATTCCACTTGCATGGCAAGGTGCGCATGTAGGTGTGTTAAAAATTCTGGAGGCACCGGGTAATGATCCCAGTACCTCTCGCATACTAAGCTAGCGCTCTACCACCTCAGCTACGCCCGCCCCCCCGAAGACTAATGGTGCTACAAACAGCCATATAGACGACACAGACCCTTGCACTCCCATTATTCAGCAGACAAACACTACTCTCTATGTATCCGTTAGGGTGTCTTTCAGGTTTCGTGCATTCTGTATCGAAACGTAGTTGGCCACAATGAAAGTGGCACGTATAACGTCGAAAATAGAGTTCGGACACCGCTCTGAGTAAGTCGAACGTGTTGTCCACCCTCTAGACTTCAATGAGGTTAAGCCGTGATACCTAAGACAGATCTGCACTCGATGACACCTCGATAACAGCCGGTCCCCACACTTACACCTTGCTCTCCTTACATCAGTTTACATCATATCAGTCTGTGACGCTGGCTTTGCAACATCTTGCGTGCCTTTAGGTTCGCCGCGACCAACACTTACAACGCACTGACCACAAAAAATGGAGGCGCCGCGGCTTGAACGCTGCACCTTTCACATGCGAAGCGAACGCGCTACCAACTGAGCTACGCCACATGCACGACCAAACTGCGCTATTCCCCATTCTTTGCGACTCTGATGCGCACGGACACGATGGTTGGTTGGTTTTTAGCGGTGAAGGGAGCAGAGTACAAAGGCGCGGACACGTTCATATACACAAACGTTCCAAGTAGTTTCGATGCTCTGGTATTACAAATGCAAATTCCGTCTGTTTTTAACGTCTTAAATTGAAAGAGCCGTCACAAATTGCTCCGTTTTCGCTCCTTATCGACAATCATACAGCACCTGAGGTAACAAACACATCTCGAGCCCCATTGTGCACTCCATTATTCATGCCAACTCAGTGCCTCGCTCTTTACTACTGTGTACTAATCTTGTCCTCCAACTGCAAAACCCTGGGCCACAACAAGTTTCCGCGTCTCCATTGCACTGCGCATACAACAAAACGCTCCCCAAACTTGGCACTCACCCACGCAGCCGACTTTTCCGACTTTCCACGACGCTCACGCAACGCTCACGCTAGTGACAGCATTATTTATAGTTCGACGTCGCGCCAAAGCGAATGAGCACATTTCGCCTACGGCTTAGGCCGCCCTCCTAGTGTGGCTGCTCGGTGTCTGCAGGCAGCGAGGGTCTGCTAGCTTCCTGTGTTCGCACCTATGTCACCTGTGCTTGCTTGTCAGAGACAGACTATCGCAAAACATACAACTCACTCCATGAATTGATTGCTACGGCATCTGTTATCAGCAGTCACAACTAGCAACACCAGTAGCAGCCGACTGCACGCAAAGAATAGGAATGTGCAGTGGGATTTACGTGAACTCGGCGCAACGCAGATCTTTCCGGCATAGGCTTGAGAATCTTACGGGAACACTTGTACTGTTTCTAAATAAAGTGTAGGCGCGGGAGGAGGGTGCTTCCCGCGCACTAATAACAGCCCGCTTGCCAATTGTGGATGCTAATCATTCGCTTGTATCTTCCTAGACACATCTGCAGGCTGAGAATTATTCCACTTGCATGGCAAGGTGCGCATGTAGGTGTGTTAAAAATTCTGGAGGCACCGGGTATTGATCCCAGTACCTCTCGCATACTAAGCTAGCGCTCTACCACCTGAGCTACGCCCGCCCCCCCGAAGACTAATGGTGCTACAAACAGCCATATAGACGACACAGACCCTTGCACTCCCATTATTCAGCAGACAAACACTACTCTCTATGTATCCGTTAGGGTGTCTTTCAGGTTTCGTGCATTCTGTATCGAAACGTAGTTGGCCACAATGAAAGTGGCACGTATAACGTCGAAAATAGAGTTCGGACACCGCTCTGAGTAAGTCGAACGTGTTGTCCACCCTCTAGACTTCAATGAGGTTAAGCCGTGATACCTAAGACAGATCTGCACTCGATGACACCTCGATAACAGCCGGTCCCCACACTTACACCTTGCTCTCCTTACATCAGTTTACATCATATCAGTCTGTGACGCTGGCTTTGCAACATCTTGCGTGCCTTTAGGTTCGCCGCGACCAACACTTACAATGCACTGACCACAAAAAATGGAGGCGCCGCGGCTTGAACGCTGCACCTTTCACATGCGAAGCGAACGCGCTACCAACTGAGCTACGCCACATGCACGACCAAACTGCGCTATTCCCCATTCTTTGCGACTCTGATGCGCACGGACACGATGGTTGGTTGGTTTTTAGCGGTGAAGGGAGCAGAGTACAAAGGCGCGGACACGTTCATATACACAAACGTTCCAAGTAGTTTCGATGCTCTGGTATTACAAATGCAAATTCCGTCTGTTTTTAACGTCTTAAATTGAAAGAGCCGTCACAAATTGCTCCGTTTTCGCTCCTTATCGACAATCATACAGCACCTGAGGTAACAAACACATCTCGAGCCCCATTGTGCACTCCATTATTCATGCCAACTCAGTGCCTCGCTCTTTACTACTGTGTACTAATCTTGTCCTCCAACTGCAAAACCCTGGGCCACAACAAGTTTCCGCGTCTCCATTGCACTGCGCATACAACAAAACGCTCCCCAAACTTGGCACTCACCCACGCAGCCGACTTTTCCGACTTTCCACGACGCTCACGCTAGTGACAGCATTATTTATAGTTCGACGTCGCGCCAAAGCGAATGAGCACATTTCGCCTACGGCTTAGGCCGCCCTCCTAGTGTGTCTGCTCGGTGTCTGCAGGCAGCGAGGGTCTGCTAGCTTCCTGTGTTCGCACCTATGTCACCTGTGCTTGCTTGTCAGAGACAGACTATCGCAAAACATACAACTCACTCCATGAATTGATTGCTACGGCATCTGTTATCAGCAGTCACAACTAGCAACACCAGTAGCAGCCGACTGCACGCAAAGAATAGGAATGTGCAGTGGGATTTACGTGAACTCGGCGCAACGCAGATCTTTCCGGCATAGGCTTGAGAATCTTACGGGAACACTTGTACTGTTTCTAAATAAAGTGTAGGCGTGGGAGGAGGGTGCTTCCCGCGCACTAATAACAGCACGCTTGCCAATTGTGGATGCTAATCATTCGCTTGTATCTTCCTAGACACATCTGCAGGCTGAGAATTATTCCACTTGCATGGCAAGGTGCGCATGTAGGTGTGTTAAAAATTCTGGAGGCACCGGGTATTGATCCCAGTACCTCTCGCTAGCGCTCTACCACCTGAGCTACGCCCGCCCCCCCCGAAGACTAATGGTGCTACAAACAGCCATATAGATGACACAGACCCTTGCACTCCCATTATTCAGCAGACAAACACTACTCTCTATGTATCCGTTAGGGTGTCTTTCAGGTTTCGTGCATTCTGTATCGAATCGTAGTTGGCCACAATGAAAGTGGCACTTATAACGTCGAAAATAGAGTTCGGACACCGCTCTGAGTAAGTCGAACGTGTTGTCCACCCTCTAGACTTCAATGAGGTTAAGCCGTGATACCTAAGACAGATCTGCACTCGATGACACCTCGATAACAGCCGGTCCCCACACTTACACCTTGCTCTCCTTACATCAGTTTACATCATATCAGTCTGTGACGCTGGCTTTGCAACATCTTGCGTGCCTTTAGGTTCGCCGCGACCAACACTTACAATGCACTGACCACAAAAAATGGAGGCGCCGCGGCTTGAACGCTGCACCTTTCACATGCGAAGCGAACGCGCTACCAACTGAGCTACGCCACATGCACGACCAAACTGCGCTATTCCCCATTCTTTGCGACTCTGATGCGCACGGACACGATGGTTGGTTGGTTTTTAGCGGTGAAGGGAGCAGAGTACAAAGGCGCGGACACGTTCATATACACAAACGTTCCAAGTAGTTTCGATGCTCTGGTATTACAAATGCAAATTCCGTCTGTTTTTAACGTCTTAAATTGAAAGAGCCGTCACAAATTGCTCCGTTTTCGCTCCTTATCGACAATCATACAGCACCTGAGGTAACAAACACATCTCGAGCCCCATTGTGCACTCCATTATTCATGCCAACTCAGTGCCTCGCTCTTTACTACTGTGTACTAATCTTGTCCTCCAACTGCAAAACCCTGGGCCACAACAAGTTTCCGCGTCTCCATTGCACTGCGCATACAACAAAACGCTCCCCAAACTTGGCACTCACCCACGCAGCGGACTTTTCCGACTTTCCACGACGCTCACGCAACGCTCACGCTAGTGACAGCATTATTTATAGTTCGACGTCGCGCCAAAGCGAATGAGCACATTTCGCCTACGGCTTAGGCCGCCCTCCTAGTGTGGCTGCTCGGTGTCTGCAGGCAGCGAGGGTCTGCTAGCTTCCTGTGTTCGCACCTATGTCACCTGTGCTTGCTTGTCAGAGACAGACTATCGCAAAACATACAACTCACTCCATGAATTGATTGCTACGGCATCTGTTATCAGCAGTCACAACTAGCAACACCAGTAGCAGCCGACTGCACGCAAAGAATAGGAATGTGCAGTGGGATTTACGTGAACTCGGCGCAACGCAGATCTTTCCGGCATAGGCTTGAGAATCTTACGGGAACACTTGTACTGTTTCTAAATAAAGTGTAGGCGTGGGAGGAGGGTGCTTCCCGCGCACTAATAACAGCACGCTTGCCAATTGTGGATGCTAATCATTCGCTTGTATCTTCCTAGACACATCTGCAGGCTGAGAATTATTCCACTTGCATGGCAAGGTGCGCATGTAGGTGTGTTAAAAATTCTGGAGGCACCGGGTATTGATCCCAGTACCTCTCCCATACTAAGCTAGCGCTCCACCACCTGAGCTACGCCCGCCCCCCCGAAGACTAATGGTGCTACAAACAGCCATATAGATGACACAGACCCTTGCACTCCCATTATTCAGCAGACAAACACTACTCTCTATGTATCCGTTAGGGTGTCTTTCAGGTTTCGTGCATTCTGTATCGAATCGTAGTTGGCCACAATGAAAGTGGCACGTATAACGTCGAAAATAGAGTTCGGACACCGCTCTGAGTAAGTCGAACGTGTTGTCCACCCTCTAGACTTCAATGAGGTTAAGCCGTGATACCTAAGACAGATCTGCACTCGATGACACCTCGATAACAGCCGGTCCCCACACTTACACCTTGCTCTCCTTACATCAGTTTACATCATATCAGTCTGTGACGCTGGCTTTGCAACATCTTGCGTGCCTTTAGGTTCGCCGCGACCAACACTTACAATGCACTGACCACAAAAAATGGAGGCGCCGCGGCTTGAACGCTGCACCTTTCACATGCGAAGCGAACGCGCTACCAACTGAGCTACGCCACATGCACGACCAAACTGCGCTATTCCCCATTCTTTGCGACTCTGATGCGCACGGACACGATGGTTGGTTGGTTTTTAGCGGTGAAGGGAGCAGAGTACAAAGGCGCGGACACGTTCATATACACAAACGTTCCAAGTAGTTTCGATGCTCTGGTATTACAAATGCAAATTCCGTCTGTTTTTAACGTCTTAAATTGAAAGAGCCGTCACAAATTGCTCCGTTTTCGCTCCTTATCGACAATCATACAGCACCTGAGGTAACAAACACATCTCGAGCCCCATTGTGCACTCCATTATTCATGCCAACTCAGTGCCTCGCTCTTTACTACTGTGTACTAATCTTGTCCTCCAACTGCAAAACCCTGGGCCACAACAAGTTTCCGCGTCTCCATTGCACTGCGCATACAACAAAACGCTCCCCAAACTTGGCACTCACCCACGCAGCCGACTTTTCCGACTTTCCACGACGCTCACGCAACGCTCACGCTAGTGACAGCATTATTTATAGTTCGACGTCGCGCCAAAGCGAATGAGCACATTTCGCCTACGGCTTAGGCCGCCCTCCTAGTGTGTCTGCTCGGTGTCTGCAGGCAGCGAGGGTCTGCTAGCTTCCTGTGTTCGCACCTATGTCACCTGTGCTTGCTTGTCAGAGACAGACTATCGCAAAACATACAACTCACTCCATGAATTGATTGCTACGGCATCTGTTATCAGCAGTCACAACTAGCAACACCAGTAGCAGCCGACTGCACGCAAAGAATAGGAATGTGCAGTGGGATTTACGTGAACTCGGCGCAACGCAGATCTTTCCGGCATAGGCTTGAGAATCTTACGGGAACACTTGTACTGTTTCTAAATAAAGTGTAGGCGTGGGAGGAGGGTGCTTCCCGCGCACTAATAACAGCACGCTTGCCAATTGTGGATGCTAATCATTCGCTTGTATCTTCCTAGACACATCTGCAGGCTGAGAATTATTCCACTTGCATGGCAAGGTGCGCATGTAGGTGTGTTAAAAATTCTGGAGGCACCGGGTATTGATCCCAGTACCTCTCCCATACTAAGCTAGCGCTCTACCACCTGAGCTACGCCCGCCACCCCGAAGACTAATGGTGCTACAAACAGCCATATAGACGACACAGACCCTTGCACTCCCATTATTCAGCAGACAAACACTACTCTCTATGTATCCGTTAGGGTGTCTTTCAGGTTTCGTGCATTCTGTATCGAATCGTAGTTGGCCACAATGAAAGTGGCACGTATAACGTCGAAAATAGAGTTCGGACACCGCTCTGAGTAAGTCGAACGTGTTGTCCACCCTCTAGACTTCAATGAGGTTAAGCCGTGATACCTAAGACAGATCTGCACTCGATGACACCTCGATAACAGCCGGTCCCCACACTTACACCTTGCTCTCCTTACATCAGTTTACATCATATCAGTCTGTGACGCTGGCTTTGCAACATCTTGCGTGCCTTTAGGTTCGCCGCGACCAACACTTACAATGCACTGACCACAAAAAATGGAGGCGCCGCGGCTTGAACGCTGCACCTTTCACATGCGAAGCGAACGCGCTACCAACTGAGCTACGCCACATGCACGACCAAACTGCGCTATTCCCCATTCTTTGCGACTCTGATGCGCACGGACACGATGGTTGGTTGGTTTTTAGCGGTGAAGGGAGCAGAGTACAAAGGCGCGGACACGTTCATATACACAAACGTTCCAAGTAGTTTCGATGCTCTGGTATTACAAATGCAAATTCCGTCTGTTTTTAACGTCTTAAATTGAAAGAGCCGTCACAAATTGCTCCGTTTTCGCTCCTTATCGACAATCATACAGCACCTGAGGTAACAAACACATCTCGAGCCCCATTGTGCACTCCATTATTCATGCCAACTCAGTGCCTCGCTCTTTACTACTGTGTACTAATCTTGTCCTCCAACTGCAAAACCCTGGGCCACAACAAGTTTCCGCGTCTCCATTGCACTGCGCATACAACAAAACGCTCCCCAAACTTGGCACTCACCCACGCAGCCGACTTTTCCGACTTTCCACGACGCTCACGCTAGTGACAGCATTATTTATAGTTCGACGTCGCGCCAAAGCGAATGAGCACATTTCGCCTACGGCTTAGGCCGCCCTCCTAGTGTGGCTGCTCGGTGTCTGCAGGCAGCGAGGGTCTGCTAGCTTCCTGTGTTCGCACCTATGTCACCTGTGCTTGCTTGTCAGAGACAGACTATCGCAAAACATACAACTCACTCCATGAATTGATTGCTACGGCATCTGTTATCAGCAGTCACAACTAGCAACACCAGTAGCAGCCGACTGCACGCAAAGAATAGGAATGTGCAGTGGGATTTACGTGAACTCGGCGCAACGCAGATCTTTCCGGCATAGGCTTGAGAATCTTACGGGAACACTTGTACTGTTTCTAAATAAAGTGTAGGCGTGGGAGGAGGGTGCTTCCCGCGCACTAATAACAGCACGCTTGCCAATTGTGGATGCTAATCATTCGCTTGTATCTTCCTAGACACATCTGCAGGCTGAGAATTATTCCACTTGCATGGCAAGGTGCGCATGTAGGTGTGTTAAAAATTCTGGAGGCACCGGGTATTGATCCCAGTACCTCTCGCTAGCGCTCTACCACCTGAGCTACGCCCGCCCCCCCCGAAGACTAATGGTGCTACAAACAGCCATATAGATGACACAGACCCTTGCACTCCCATTATTCAGCAGACAAACACTACTCTCTATGTATCCGTTAGGGTGTCTTTCAGGTTTCGTGCATTCTGTATCGAATCGTAGTTGGCCACAATGAAAGTGGCACTTATAACGTCGAAAATAGAGTTCGGACACCGCTCTGAGTAAGTCGAACGTGTTGTCCACCCTCTAGACTTCAATGAGGTTAAGCCGTGATACCTAAGACAGATCTGCACTCGATGACACCTCGATAACAGCCGGTCCCCACACTTACACCTTGCTCTCCTTACATCAGTTTACATCATATCAGTCTGTGACGCTGGCTTTGCAACATCTTGCGTGCCTTTAGGTTCGCCGCGACCAACACTTACAATGCACTGACCACAAAAAATGGAGGCGCCGCGGCTTGAACGCTGCACCTTTCACATGCGAAGCGAACGCGCTACCAACTGAGCTACGCCACATGCACGACCAAACTGCGCTATTCCCCATTCTTTGCGACTCTGATGCGCACGGACACGATGGTTGGTTGGTTTTTAGCGGTGAAGGGAGCAGAGTACAAAGGCGCGGACACGTTCATATACACAAACGTTCCAAGTAGTTTCGATGCTCTGGTATTACAAATGCAAATTCCGTCTGTTTTTAACGTCTTAAATTGAAAGAGCCGTCACAAATTGCTCCGTTTTCGCTCCTTATCGACAATCATACAGCACCTGAGGTAACAAACACATCTCGAGCCCCATTGTGCACTCCATTATTCATGCCAACTCAGTGCCTCGCTCTTTACTACTGTGTACTAATCTTGTCCTCCAACTGCAAAACCCTGGGCCACAACAAGTTTCCGCGTCTCCATTGCACTGCGCATACAACAAAACGCTCCCCAAACTTGGCACTCACCCACGCAGCCGACTTTTCCGACTTTCCACGACGCTCACGCAACGCTCACGCTAGTGACAGCATTATTTATAGTTCGACGTCGCGCCAAAGCGAATGAGCACATTTCGCCTACGGCTTAGGCCGCCCTCCTAGTGTGGCTGCTCGGTGTCTGCAGGCAGCGAGGGTCTGCTAGCTTCCTGTGTTCGCACCTATGTCACCTGTGCTTGCTTGTCAGAGACAGACTATCGCAAAACATACAACTCACTCCATGAATTGATTGCTACGGCATCTGTTATCAGCAGTCACAACTAGCAACACCAGTAGCAGCCGACTGCACGCAAAGAATAGGAATGTGCAGTGGGATTTACGTGAACTCGGCGCAACGCAGATCTTTCCGGCATAGGCTTGAGAATCTTACGGGAACACTTGTACTGTTTCTAAATAAAGTGTAGGCGTGGGAGGAGGGTGCTTCCCGCGCACTAATAACAGCACGCTTGCCAATTGTGGATGCTAATCATTCGCTTGTATCTTCCTAGACACATCTGCAGGCTGAGAATTATTCCACTTGCATGGCAAGGTGCGCATGTAGGTGTGTTAAAAATTCTGGAGGCACCGGGTATTGATCCCAGTACCTCTCGCATACTAAGCTAGCGCTCTACCACCTGAGCTACGCCCGCCCCCCCGAAGACTAATGGTGCTACAAACAGCCATATAGATGACACAGACCCTTGCACTCCCATTATTCAGCAGACAAACACTACTCTCTATGTATCCGTTAGGGTGTCTTTCAGGTTTCGTGCATTCTGTATCGAATCGTAGTTGGCCACAATGAAAGTGGCACTTATAACGTCGAAAATAGAGTTCGGACACCGCTCTGAGTAAGTCGAACGTGTTGTCCACCCTCTAGACTTCAATGAGGTTAAGCCGTGATACCTAAGACAGATCTGCACTCGATGACACCTCGATAACAGCCGGTCCCCACACTTACACCTTGCTCTCCTTACATCAGTTTACATCATATCAGTCTGTGACGCTGGCTTTGCAACATCTTGCGTGCCTTTAGGTTCGCCGCGACCAACACTTACAATGCACTGACCACAAAAAATGGAGGCGCCGCGGCTTGAACGCTGCACCTTTCACATGCGAAGCGAACGCGCTACCAACTGAGCTACGCCACATGCACGACCAAACTGCGCTATTCCCCATTCTTTGCGACTCTGATGCGCACGGACACGATGGTTGGTTGGTTTTTAGCGGTGAAGGGAGCAGAGTACAAAGGCGCGGACACGTTCATATACACAAACGTTCCAAGTAGTTTCGATGCTCTGGTATTACAAATGCAAATTCCGTCTGTTTTTAACGTCTTAAATTGAAAGAGCCGTCACAAATTGCTCCGTTTTCGCTCCTTATCGACAATCATACAGCACCTGAGGTAACAAACACATCTCGAGCCCCATTGTGCACTCCATTATTCATGCCAACTCAGTGCCTCGCTCTTTACTACTGTGTACTAATCTTGTCCTCCAACTGCAAAACCCTGGGCCACAACAAGTTTCCGCGTCTCCATTGCACTGCGCATACAACAAAACGCTCCCCAAACTTGGCACTCACCCACGCAGCCGACTTTTCCGACTTTCCACGACGCTCACGCAACGCTCACGCTAGTGACAGCATTATTTATAGTTCGACGTCGCGCCAAAGCGAATGAGCACATTTCGCCTACGGCTTAGGCCGCCCTCCTAGTGTGGCTGCTCGGTGTCTGCAGGCAGCGAGGGTCTGCTAGCTTCCTGTGTTCGCACCTATGTCACCTGTGCTTGCTTGTCAGAGACAGACTATCGCAAAACATACAACTCACTCCATGAATTGATTGCTACGGCATCTGTTATCAGCAGTCACAACTAGCAACACCAGTAGCAGCCGACTGCACGCAAAGAATAGGAATGTGCAGTGGGATTTACGTGAACTCGGCGCAACGCAGATCTTTCCGGCATAGGCTTGAGAATCTTACGGGAACACTTGTACTGTTTCTAAATAAAGTGTAGGCGTGGGAGGAGGGTGCTTCCCGCGCACTAATAACAGCACGCTTGCCAATTGTGGATGCTAATCATTCGCTTGTATCTTCCTAGACACATCTGCAGGCTGAGAATTATTCCACTTGCATGGCAAGGTGCGCATGTAGGTGTGTTAAAAATTCTGGAGGCACCGGGTATTGATCCCAGTACCTCTCCCATACTAAGCTAGCGCTCTACCACCTGAGCTACGCCCGCCACCCCGAAGACTAATGGTGCTACAAACAGCCATATAGATGACACAGACCCTTGCACTCCCATTATTCAGCAGACAAACACTACTCTCTATGTATCCGTTAGGGTGTCTTTCAGGTTTCGTGCATTCTGTATCGAATCGTAGTTGGCCACAATGAAAGTGGCACGTATAACGTCGAAAATAGAGTTCGGACACCGCTCTGAGTAAGTCGAACGTGTTGTCCACCCTCTAGACTTCAATGAGGTTAAGCCGTGATACCTAAGACAGATCTGCACTCGATGACACCTCGATAACAGCCGGTCCCCACACTTACACCTTGCTCTCCTTACATCAGTTTACATCATATCAGTCTGTGACGCTGGCTTTGCAACATCTTGCGTGCCTTTAGGTTCGCCGCGACCAACACTTACAATGCACTGACCACAAAAAATGGAGGCGCCGCGGCTTGAACGCTGCACCTTTCACATGCGAAGCGAACGCGCTACCAACTGAGCTACGCCACATGCACGACCAAACTGCGCTATTCCCCATTCTTTGTGACTCTGATGCGCACGGACACGATGGTTGGTTGGTTTTTAGCGGTGAAGGGAGCAGAGTACAAAGGCGCGGACACGTTCATATACACAAACGTTCCAAGTAGTTTCGATGCTCTGGTATTACAAATGCAAATTCCGTCTGTTTTTAACGTCTTAAATTGAAAGAGCCGTCACAAATTGCTCCGTTTTCGCTCCTTATTGACAATCATACAGCACCTGAGGTAACAAACACATCTCGAGCCCCATTGTGCACTCCATTATTCATGCCAACTCAGTGCCTCGCTCTTTACTACTGTGTACTAATCTTGTCCTCCAACTGCAAAACCCTGGGCCACAACAAGTTTCCGCGTCTCCATTGCACTGCGCATACAACAAAACGCTCCCCAAACTTGGCACTCACCCACGCAGCCGACTTTTCCGACTTTCCACGACGCTCACGCAACGCTCACGCTAGTGACAGCATTATTTATAGTTCGACGTCGCGCCAAAGCGAATGAGCACATTTCGCCTACGGCTTAGGCCGCCCTCCTAGTGTGGCTGCTCGGTGTCTGCAGGCAGCGAGGGTCTGCTAGCTTCCTGTGTTCGCACCTATGTCACCTGTGCTTGCTTGTCAGAGACAGACTATCGCAAAACATACAACTCACTCCATGAATTGATTGCTACGGCATCTGTTATCAGCAGTCACAACTAGCAACACCAGTAGCAGCCGACTGCACGCAAAGAATAGGAATGTGCAGTGGGATTTACGTGAACTCGGCGCAACGCAGATCTTTCCGGCATAGGCTTGAGAATCTTACGGGAACACTTGTACTGTTTCTAAATAAAGTGTAGGCGTGGGAGGAGGGTGCTTCCCGCGCACTAATAACAGCACGCTTGCCAATTGTGGATGCTAATCATTCGCTTGTATCTTCCTAGACACATCTGCAGGCTGAGAATTATTCCACTTGCATGGCAAGGTGCGCATGTAGGTGTGTTAAAAATTCCGGAGGCACCGGGTATTGATCCCAGTACCTCTCGCATACTAAGCTAGCGCTCTACCACCTGAGCTACGCCCGCCCCCCCCGAAGACTAATGGTGCTACAAACAGCCATATACATGACACAGACCCTTGCACTCCCATTATTCAGCAGACAAACACTACTCTCTATGTATCCGTTAGGGTGTCTTTCAGGTTTCGTGCATTCTGTATCGAATCGTAGTTGGCCACAATGAAAGTGGCACGTATAACGTCGAAAATAGAGTTCGGACACCGCTCTGAGTAAGTCGAACGTGTTGTCCACCCTCTAGACTTCAATGAGGTTAAGCCGTGATACCTAAGACAGATCTGCACTCGATGACACCTCGATAACAGCCGGTCCCCACACTTACACCTTGCTCTCCTTACATCAGTTTACATCATATCAGTCTGTGACGCTGGCTTTGCAACATCTTGCGTGCCTTTAGGTTCGCCGCGACCAACACTTACAATGCACTGACCACAAAAAATGGAGGCGCCGCGGCTTGAACGCTGCACCTTTCACATGCGAAGCGAACGCGCTACCAACTGAGCTACGCCACATGCACGACCAAACTGCGCTATTCCCCATTCTTTGCGACTCTGATGCGCACGGACACGATGGTTGGTTGGTTTTTAGCGGTGAAGGGAGCAGAGTACAAAGGCGCGGACACGTTCATATACACAAACGTTCCAAGTAGTTTCGATGCTCTGGTATTACAAATGCAAATTCCGTCTGTTTTTAACGTCTTAAATTGAAAGAGCCGTCACAAATTGCTCCGTTTTCGCTCCTTATCGACAATCATACAGCACCTGAGGTAACAAACACATCTCGAGCCCCATTGTGCACTCCATTATTCATGCCAACTCAGTGCCTCGCTCTTTACTACTGTGTACTAATCTTGTCCTCCAACTGCAAAACCCTGGGCCACAACAAGTTTCCGCGTCTCCATTGCACTGCGCATACAACAAAACGCTCCCCAAACTTGGCACTCACCCACGCAGCCGACTTTTCCGACTTTCCACGACGCTCACGCAACGCTCACGCTAGTGACAGCATTATTTATAGTTCGACGTCGCGCCAAAGCGAATGAGCACATTTCGCCTACGGCTTAGGCCGCCCTCCT
Source organism: Schistocerca gregaria (assembly GCF_023897955.1). Classification (NCBI taxonomy): domain Eukaryota; kingdom Metazoa; phylum Arthropoda; class Insecta; order Orthoptera; family Acrididae; genus Schistocerca; species Schistocerca gregaria. The sequence continues at coordinate 820,698 of NW_026061726.1, forward strand.
AGTGTGGCTGCTCGGTGTCTGCAGGCAGCGAGGGTCTGCTAGCTTCCTGTGTTCGCACCTATGTCACCTGTGCTTGCTTGTCAGAGACAGACTATCGCAAAACATACAACTCACTCCATGAATTGATTGCTACGGCATCTGTTATCAGCAGTCACAACTAGCAACACCAGTAGCAGCCGACTGCACGCAAAGAATAGGAATGTGCAGTGGGATTTACGTGAACTCGGCGCAACGCAGATCTTTCCGGCATAGGCTTGAGAATCTTACGGGAACACTTGTACTGTTTCTAAATAAAGTGTAGGCGTGGGAGGAGGGTGCTTCCCGCGCACTAATAACAGCACGCTTGCCAATTGTGGATGCTAATCATTCGCTTGTATCTTCCTAGACACATCTGCAGGCTGAGAATTATTCCACTTGCATGGCAAGGTGCGCATGTAGGTGTGTTAAAAATTCTGGAGGCACCGGGTATTGATCCCAGTACCTCTCGCATACTAAGCTAGCGCTCTACCACCTGAGCTACGCCCGCCCCCCCGAAGACTAATGGTGCTACAAACAGCCATATAGATGACACAGACCCTTGCACTCCCATTATTCAGCAGACAAACACTACTCTCTATGTATCCGTTAGGGTGTCTTTCAGGTTTCGTGCATTCTGTATCGAATCGTAGTTGGCCACAATGAAAGTGGCACTTATAATGTCGAAAATAGAGTTCGGACACCGCTCTGAGTAAGTCGAACGTGTTGTCCACCCTCTAGACTTCAATGAGGTTAAGCCGTGATACCTAAGACAGATCTGCACTCGATGACACCTCGATAACAGCCGGTCCCCACACTTACACCTTGCTCTCCTTACATCAGTTTACATCATATCAGTCTGTGACGCTGGCTTTGCAACATCTTGCGTGCCTTTAGGTTCGCCGCGACCAACACTTACAATGCACTGACCACAAAAAATGGAGGCGCCGCGGCTTGAACGCTGCACCTTTCACATGCGAAGCGAACGCGCTACCAACTGAGCTACGCCACATGCACGACCAAACTGCGCTATTCCCCATTCTTTGCGACTCTGATGCGCACGGACACGATGGTTGGTTGGTTTTTAGCGGTGAAGGGAGCAGAGTACAAAGGCGCGGACACGTTCATATACACAAACGTTCCAAGTAGTTTCGATGCTCTGGTATTACAAATGCAAATTCCGTCTGTTTTTAACGTCTTAAATTGAAAGAGCCGTCACAAATTGCTCCGTTTTCGCTCCTTATCGACAATCATACAGCACCTGAGGTAACAAACACATCTCGAGCCCCATTGTGCACTCCATTATTCATGCCAACTCAGTGCCTCGCTCTTTACTACTGTGTACTAATCTTGTCCTCCAACTGCAAAACCCTGGGCCACAACAAGTTTCCGCGTCTCCATTGCACTGCGCATACAACAAAACGCTCCCCAAACTTGGCACTCACCCACGCAGCCGACTTTTCCGACTTTCCACGACGCTCACGCAACGCTCACGCTAGTGACAGCATTATTTATAGTTCGACGTCGCGCCAAAGCGAATGAGCACATTTCGCCTACGGCTTAGGCCGCCCTCCTAGTGTGGCTGCTCGGTGTCTGCAGGCAGCGAGGGTCTGCTAGCTTCCTGTGTTCGCACCTATGTCACCTGTGCTTGCTTGTCAGAGACAGACTATCGCAAAACATACAACTCACTCCATGAATTGATTGCTACGGCATCTGTTATCAGCAGTCACAACTAGCAACACCAGTAGCAGCCGACTGCACGCAAAGAATAGGAATGTGCAGTGGGATTTACGTGAACTCGGCGCAACGCAGATCTTTCCGGCATAGGCTTGAGAATCTTACGGGAACACTTGTACTGTTTCTAAATAAAGTGTAGGCGTGGGAGGAGGGTGCTTCCCGCGCACTAATAACAGCACGCTTGCCAATTGTGGATGCTAATCATTCGCTTGTATCTTCCTAGACACATCTGCAGGCTGAGAATTATTCCACTTGCATGGCAAGGTGCGCATGTAGGTGTGTTAAAAATTCTGGAGGCCCCGGGTATTGATCCCAGTACCTCTCGCATACTAAGCTAGCGCTCTACCACCTGAGCTACGCCCGCCCCCCCGAAGACTAATGGTGCTACAAACAGCCATATAGACGACACAGACCCTTGCACTCCCATTATTCAGCAGACAAACACTACTCTCTATGTATCCGTTAGGGTGTCTTTCAGGTTTCGTGCATTCTGTATCGAATCGTAGTTGGCCACAATGAAAGTGGCACGTATAACGTCGAAAATAGAGTTCGGACACCGCTCTGAGTAAGTCGAACGTGTTGTCCACCCTCTAGACTTCAATGAGGTTAAGCCGTGATACCTAAGACAGATCTGCACTCGATGACACCTCGATAACAGCCGGTCCCCACACTTACACCTTGCTCTCCTTACATCAGTTTACATCATATCAGTCTGTGACGCTGGCTTTGCAACATCTTGCGTGCCTTTAGGTTCGCCGCGACCAACACTTACAATGCACTGACCACAAAAAATGGAGGCGCCGCGGCTTGAACGCTGCACCTTTCACATGCGAAGCGAACGCGCTACCAACTGAGCTACGCCACATGCACGACCAAACTGCGCTATTCCCCATTCTTTGCGACTCTGATGCGCACGGACACGATGGTTGGTTGGTTTTTAGCGGTGAAGGGAGCAGAGTACAAAGGCGCGGACACGTTCATATACACAAACGTTCCAAGTAGTTTCGATGCTCTGGTATTACAAATACAAATTCCGTCTGTTTTTAACGTCTTAAATTGAAAGAGCCGTCACAAATTGCTCCGTTTTCGCTCCTTATCGACAATCATACAGCACCTGAGGTAACAAACACATCTCGAGCCCCATTGTGCACTCCATTATTCATGCCAACTCAGTGCCTCGCTCTTTACTACTGTGTACTAATCTTGTCCTCCAACTGCAAAATCCTGGGCCACAACAAGTTTCCTCGTCTCCGTTGCACTGCGCATACAACAAAACGCTCCCCAAACTTGGCACTCACCCACGCAGCCGACTTTTCCGACTTTCCACGACGCTCACGCAACGCTCACGCTAGTGACAGCATTATTTATAGTTCGACGTCGCGCCAAAGCGAATGAGCACATTTCGCTTACGGCTTAGGCCGCCCTCCTAGTGTGGCTGCTCGGTGTCTGCAGGCAGCGAGGGTCTGCTAGCTTCCTGTGTTCGCACCTATGTCACCTGTGCTTGCTTGTCAGAGACAGACTATCGCAAAACATACAACTCACTCCATGAATTGATTGCTACGGCATCTGTTATCAGCAGTCACAACTAGCAACACCAGTAGCAGCCGACTGCACGCAAAGAATAGGAATGTGCAGTGGGATTTACGTGAACTCGGCGCAACGCAGATCTTTCCGGCATAGGCTTGAGAATCTTACGGGAACACTTGTACTGTTTCTAAATAAAGTGTAGGCGTGGGAGGAGGGTGCTTCCCGCGCACTAATAACAGCACGCTTGCCAATTGTGGATGCTAATCATTCGCTTGTATCTTCCTAGACACATCTGCAGGCTGAGAATTATTCCACTTGCATGGCAAGGTGCGCATGTAGGTGTGTTAAAAATTCTGGAGGCCCCGGGTATTGATCCCAGTACCTCTCGCATACTAAGCTAGCGCTCTACCACCTGAGCTACGCCCGCCCCCCCGAAGACTAATGGTGCTACAAACAGCCATATAGACGACACAGACCCTTGCACTCCCATTATTCAGCAGACAAACACTACTCTCTATGTATCCGTTAGGGTGTCTTTCAGGTTTCGTGCATTCTGTATCGAATCGTAGTTGGCCACAATGAAAGTGGCACGTATAACGTCGAAAATAGAGTTCGGACACCGCTCTGAGTAAGTCGAACGTGTTGTCCACCCTCTAGACTTCAATGAAGTTAAGCCGTGATACCTAAGACAGATCTGCACTCGATGACACCTCGATAACAGCCGGTCCCCACACTTACACCTTGCTCTCCTTACATCAGTTTACATCATATCAGTCTGTGACGCTGGCTTTGCAACATCTTGCGTGCCTTTAGGTTCGCCGCGACCAACACTTACAATGCACTGACCACAAAAAATGGAGGCGCCGCGGCTTGAACGCTGCACCTTTCACATGCGAAGCGAACGCGCTACCAACTGAGCTACGCCACATGCACGACCAAACTGCGCTATTCCCCATTCTTTGCGACTCTGATGCGCACGGACACGATGGTTGGTTGGTTTTTAGCGGTGAAGGGAGCAGAGTACAAAGGCGCGGACACGTTCATATACACAAACGTTCCAAGTAGTTTCGATGCTCTGGTATTACAAATGCAAATTCCGTCTGTTTTTAACGTCTTAAATTGAAAGAGCCGTCACAAATTGCTCCGTTTTCGCTCCTTATCGACAATCATACAGCACCTGAGGTAACAAACACATCTCGAGCCCCATTGTGCACTCCATTATTCATGCCAACTCAGTGCCTCGCTCTTTACTACTGTGTACTAATCTTGTCCTCCAACTGCAAAACCCTGGGCCACAACAAGTTTCCGCGTCTCCGTTGCACTGCGCATACAACAAAACGCTCCCCAAACTTGGCACTCACCCACGCAGCCGACTTTTCCGACTTTCCACGACGCTCACGCAACGCTCACGCTAGTGACAGCATTATTTATAGTTCGACGTCGCGCCAAAGCGAATGAGCACATTTCGCTTACGGCTTAGGCCGCCCTCCTAGTGTGGCTGCTCGGTGTCTGCAGGCAGCGAGGGTCTGCTAGCTTCCTGTGTTCGCACCTATGTCACCTGTGCTTGCTTGTCAGAGACAGACTATCGCAAAACATACAACTCACTCCATGAATTGATTGCTACGGCATCTGTTATCAGCAGTCACAACTAGCAACACCAGTGACAGCCGACCGCACGCAAAGAATAGGAATGTGCAGTGGGATTTACGTGAACTCGGCGCAACGCAGATCTTTCCGGCATAGGCTTGAGAATCTTACGGGAACACTTGTACTGTTTCTAAATAAAGTGTAGGCGTGGGAGGAGGGTGCTTCCCGCGCACTAATAACAGCACGCTTGCCAATTGTGGATGCTAATCATTCGCTTGTATCTTCCTAGACACATCTGCAGGCTGAGAATTATTCCACTTGCATGGCAAGGTGCGCATGTAGGTGTGTTAAAAATTCTGGAGGCCCCGGGTATTGATCCCAGTACCTCTCGCATACTAAGCTAGCGCTCTACCACCTGAGCTACGCCCGCCCCCCCGAAGACTAATGGTGCTACAAACAGCCATATAGACGACACAGACCCTTGCACTCCCATTATTCAGCAGACAAACACTACTCTCTATGTATCCGTTAGGGTGTCTTTCAGGTTTCGTGCATTCTGTATCGAATCGTAGTTGGCCACAATGAAAGTGGCACGTATAACGTCGAAAATAGAGTTCGGACACCGCTCTGAGTAAGTCGAACGTGTTGTCCACCCTCTAGACTTCAATGAGGTTAAGCCGTGATACCTAAGACAGATCTGCACTCGATGACACCTCGATAACAGCCGGTCCCCACACTTACACCTTGCTCTCCTTACATCAGTTTACATCATATCAGTCTGTGACGCTGGCTTTGCAACATCTTGCGTGCCTTTAGGTTCGCCGCGACCAACACTTACAATGCACTGACCATAATAAATGGAGGCGCCGCGGCTTGAACGCTGCACCTTTCACATGCGAAGCGAACGCGCTACCAACTGAGCTACGCCACATGCACGACCAAACTGCGCTATTCCCCATTCTTTGCGACTCTGATGCGCACGGACACGATGGTTGGTTGGTTTTTAGCGGTGAAGGGAGCAGAGTACAAAGGCGCGGACACGTTCATATACACAAACGTTCCAAGTAGTTTCGATGCTCTGGTATTACAAATGCAAATTCCGTCTGTTTTTAACGTCTTAAATTGAAAGAGCCGTCACAAATTGCTCCGTTTTCGCTCCTTATCGACAATCATACAGCACCTGAGGTAACAAACACATCTCGAGCCCCATTGTGCACTCCATTATTCATGCCAACTCAGTGCCTCGCTCTTTACTACTGTGTACTAATCTTGTCCTCCAACTGCAAAACCCTGGGCCACAACAAGTTTCCGCGTCTCCGTTGCACTGCGCATACAACAAAACGCTCCCCAAACTTGGCACTCACCCACGCAGCCGACTTTTCCGACTTTCCACGACGCTCACGCAACGCTCACGCTAGTGACAGCATTATTTATAGTTCGACGTCGCGCCAAAGCGAATGAGCACATTTCGCTTACGGCTTAGGCCGCCCTCCTAGTGTGGCTGCTCGGTGTCTGCAGGCAGCGAGGGTCTGCTAGCTTCCTGTGTTCGCACCTATGTCACCTGTGCTTGCTTGTCAGAGACAGACTATCGCAAAACATACAACTCACTCCATGAATTGATTGCTACGGCATCTGTTATCAGCAGTCACAACTAGCAACACCAGTAGCAGCCGACTGCACGCAAAGAATAGGAATGTGCAGTGGGATTTACGTGAACTCGGCGCAACGCAGATCTTTCCGGCATAGGCTTGAGAATCTTACGGGAACACTTGTACTGTTTCTAAATAAAGTGTAGGCGTGGGAGGAGGGTGCTTCCCGCGCACTAATAACAGCACGCTTGCCAATTGTGGATGCTAATCATTCGCTTGTATCTTCCTAGACACATCTGCAGGCTGAGAATTATTCCACTTGCATGGCAAGGTGCGCATGTAGGTGTGTTAAAAATTCTGGAGGCCCCGGGTATTGATCCCAGTACCTCTCGCATACTAAGCTAGCGCTCTACCACCTGAGCTACGCCCGCCCCCCCGAAGACTAATGGTGCTACAAACAGCCATATAGACGACACAGACCCTTGCACTCCCATTATTCAGCAGACAAACACTACTCTCTATGTATCCGTTAGGGTGTCTTTCAGGTGTCGTGCATTCTGTATCGAATCGTAGTTGGCCACAATGAAAGTGGCACGTATAACGTCGAAAATAGAGTTCGGACACCGCTCTGAGTAAGTCGAACGTGTTGTCCACCCTCTAGACTTCAATGAGGTTAAGCCGTGATACCTAAGACAGATCTGCACTCGATGACACCTCGATAACAGCCGGTCCCCACACTTACACCTTGCTCTCCTTACATCAGTTTACATCATATCAGTCTGTGACGCTGGCTTTGCAACATCTTGCGTGCCTTTAGGTTCGCCGCGACCAACACTTACAATGCACTGACCACAAAAAATGGAGGCGCCGCGGCTTGAACGCTGCACCTTTCACATGCGAAGCGAACGCGCTACCAACTGAGCTACGCCACATGCACGACCAAACTGCGCTATTCCCCATTCTTTGCGACTCTGATGCGCACGGACACGATGGTTGGTTGGTTTTTAGCGGTGAAGGGAGCAGAGTACAAAGGCGCGGACACGTTCATATACACAAACGTTCCAAGTAGTTTCGATGCTCTGGTATTACAAATGCAAATTCCGTCTGTTTTTAACGTCTTAAATTGAAAGAGCCGTCACAAATTGCTCCGTTTTCGCTCCTTATCGACAATCATACAGCACCTGAGGTAACAAACACATCTCGAGCCCCATTGTGCACTCCATTATTCATGCCAACTCAGTGCCTCGCTCTTTACTACTGTGTACTAATCTTGTCCTCCAACTGCAAAACCCTGGGCCACAACAAGTTTCCTCGTCTCCGTTGCACTGCGCATACAACAAAACGCTCCCCAAACTTGGCACTCACCCACGCAGCCGACTTTTCCGACTTTCCACGACGCTCACGCAACGCTCACGCTAGTGACAGCATTATTTATAGTTCGACGTCGCGCCAAAGCGAATGAGCACATTTCGCTTACGGCTTAGGCCGCCCTCCTAGTGTGGCTGCTCGGTGTCTGCAGGCAGCGAGGGTCTGCTAGCTTCCTGTGTTCGCACCTATGTCACCTGTGCTTGCTTGTCAGAGACAGACTATCGCAAAACATACAACTCACTCCATGAATTGATTGCTACGGCATCTGTTATCAGCAGTCAGAACTAGCAACACCAGTAGCAGCCGACTGCACGCAAAGAATAGGAATGTGCAGTGGGATTTACGTGAACTCGGCGCAACGCAGATCTTTCCGGCATAGGCTTGAGAATCTTACGGGAACACTTGTACTGTTTCTAAATAAAGTGTAGGCGTGGGAGGAGGGTGCTTCCCGCGCACTAATAACAGCACGCTTGCCAATTGTGGATGCTAATCATTCGCTTGTATCTTCCTAGACACATCTGCAGGCTGAGAATTATTCCACTTGCATGGCAAGGTGCGCATGTAGGTGTGTTAAAAATTCTGGAGGCCCCGGGTATTGATCCCAGTACCTCTCGCATACTAAGCTAGCGCTCTACCACCTGAGCTACGCCCGCCCCCCCGAAGACTAATGGTGCTACAAACAGCCATATAGACGACACAGACCCTTGCACTACCATTATTCAGCAGACAAACACTACTCTCTATGTATCCGTTAGGGTGTCTTTCAGGTTTCGTGCATTCTGTATCGAATCGTAGTTGGCCACAATGAAAGTGGCACGTATAACGTCGAAAATAGAGTTCGGACACCGCTCTGAGTAAGTCGAACGTGTTGTCCACCCTCTAGACTTCAATGAGGTTAAGCCGTGATACCTAAGACAGATCTGCACTCGATGACACCTCGATAACAGCCGGTCCCCACACTTACACCTTGCTCTCCTTACATCAGTTTACATCATATCAGTCTGTGACGCTGGCTTTGCAACATCTTGCGTGCCTTTAGGTTCGCCGCGACCAACACTTACAATGCACTGACCACAAAAAATGGAGGCGCCGCGGCTTGAACGCTGCACCTTTCACATGCGAAGCGAACGCGCTACCAACTGAGCTACGCCACATGCACGACCAAACTGCGCTATTCCCCATTCTTTGCGACTCTGATGCGCACGGACACGATGGTTGGTTGGTTTTTAGCGGTGAAGGGAGCAGAGTACAAAGGCGCGGACACGTTCATATACACAAACGTTCCAAGTAGTTTCGATGCTCTGGTATTACAAATGCAAATTCCGTCTGTTTTTAACGTCTTAAATTGAAAGAGCCGTCACAAATTGCTCCGTTTTCGCTCCTTATCGACAATCATACAGCACCTGAGGTAACAAACACATCTCGAGCCCCATTGTGCACTCCATTATTCATGCCAACTCAGTGCCTCGCTCTTTACTACTGTGTACTAATCTTGTCCTCCAACTGCAAAACCCTGGGCCACAACAAGTTTCCGCGTCTCCGTTGCACTGCGCATACAACAAAACGCTCCCCAAACTTGGCACTCACCCACGCAGCCGACTTTTCCGACTTTCCACGACGCTCACGCAACGCTCACGCTAGTGACAGCATTATTTATAGTTCGACGTCGCGCCAAAGCGAATGAGCACATTTCGCTTACGGCTTAGGCCGCCCTCCTAGTGTGGCTGCTCGGTGTCTGCAGGCAGCGAGGGTCTGCTAGCTTCCTGTGTTCGCACCTATGTCACCTGTGCTTGCTTGTCAGAGACAGACTATCGCAAAACATACAACTCACTCCATGAATTGATTGCTACGGCATCTGTTATCAGCAGTCACAACTAGCAACACCAGTAGCAGCCGACTGCACGCAAAGAATAGGAATGTGCAGTGGGATTTACGTGAACTCGGCGCAACGCAGATCTTTCCGGCATAGGCTTGAGAATCTTACGGGAACACTTGTACTGTTTCTAAATAAAGTGTAGGCGTGGGAGGAGGGTGCTTCCCGCGCACTAATAACAGCACGCTTGCCAATTGTGGATGCTAATCATTCGCTTGTATCTTCCTAGACACATCTGCAGGCTGAGAATTATTCCACTTGCATGGCAAGGTGCGCATGTAGGTGTGTTAAAAATTCTGGAGGCACCGGGTATTGATCCCACTACCTCCCGCATACTAAGCTAGCGCTCTACCACCTGAGCTACGCCCACCCCCCCGAAGACTAATGGTGCTACAAACAGCCATATAGAGGACACAGACCCTTGCACTCCCATTATTCAGCAGACAAACACTACTCTCTATGTATCCGTTAGGGTGTCTTTCAGGTTTCGTGCATTCTGTATCGAATCGTAGTTGGCCACAATGAAAGTGGCACGTATAACGTCGAAAATAGAGTTCGGACACCGCTCTGAGTAAGTCGAACGTGTTGTCCACCCTCTAGACTTCAATGAGGTTAAGCCGTGATACCTAAGACAGATCTGCACTCGATGACACCTCGATAACAGCCGGTCCCCACACTTACACCTTGCTCTCCTTACATCAGTTTACATCATATCAGTCTGTGACGCTGGCTTTGCAACATCTTGCGTGCCTTTAGGTTCGCCGCGACCAACACTTACAATGCACTGACCACAAAAAATGGAGGCGCCGCGGCTTGAACGCTGCACCTTTCACATGCGAAGCGAACGCGCTACCAACTGAGCTACGCCACATGCATGACCAAACTGCGCTATTCCCCATTCTTTGCGACTCTGATGCGCACGGACACGATGGTTGGTTGGTTTTTAGCGGTGAAGGGAGCAGAGTACAAAGGCGCGGACACGTTCATATACACAAACGTTCCAAGTAGTTTCGATGCTCTGGTATTACAAATGCAAATTCCGTCTGTTTTTAACGTCTTAAATTGAAAGAGCCGTCACAAATTGCTCCGTTTTCGCTCCTTATCGACAATCATACAGCACCTGAGGTAACAAACACATCTCGAGCCCCATTGTGCACTCCATTATTCATGCCAACTCAGTGCCTCGCTCTTTACTACTGTGTACTAATCTTGTCCTCCAACTGCAAAACCCTGGGCCACAACAAGTTTCCGCGTCTCCATTGCACTGCGCATACAACAAAACGCTCCCCAAACTTGGCACTCACCCACGCAGCCGACTTTTCCGACTTTCCACGACGCTCACGCAACGCTCACGCTAGTGACAGCATTATTTATAGTTCGACGTCGCGCCAAAGCGAATGAGCACATTTCGCTTACGGCTTAGGCCGCCCTCCTAGTGTGGCTGCTCGGTGTCTGCAGGCAGCGAGGGTCTGCTAGCTTCCTGTGTTCGCACCTATGTCACCTGTGCTTGCTTGTCAGAGACAGACTATCGCAAAACATACAACTCACTCCATGAATTGATTGCTACGGCATCTGTTATCAGCAGTCACAACTAGCAACACCAGTAGCAGCCGACTGCACGCAAAGAATAGGAATGTGCAGTGGGATTTACGTGAACTCGGCGCAACGCAGATCTTTCCGGCATAGGCTTGAGAATCTTACGGGAACACTTGTACTGTTTCTAAATAAAGTGTAGGCGTGGGAGGAGGGTGCTTCCCGCGCACTAATAACAGCACGCTTGCCAATTGTGGATGCTAATCATTCGCTTGTATCTTCCTAGACACATCTGCAGGCTGAGAATTATTCCACTTGCATGGCAAGGTGCGCATGTAGGTGTGTTAAAAATTCTGGAGGCCCCGGGTATTGATCCCAGTACCTCTCGCATACTAAGCTAGCGCTCTACCACCTGAGCTACGCCCGCCCCCCCGAAGACTAATGGTGCTACAAACAGCCATATAGACGACACAGACCCTTGCACTCCCATTATTCAGCAGACAAACACTACTCTCTATGTATCCGTTAGGGTGTCTTTCAGGTTTCGTGCATTCTGTATCGAATCGTAGTTGGCCACAATGAAAGTGGCACGTATAACGTCGAAAATAGAGTTCGGACACCGCTCTGAGTAAGTCGAACGTGTTGTCCACCCTCTAGACTTCAATGAGGTTAAGCCGTGATACCTAAGACAGATCTGCACTCGATGACACCTCGATAACAGCCGGTCCCCACACTTACACCTTGCTCTCCTTACATCAGTTTACATCATATCAGTCTGTGACGCTGGCTTTGCAACATCTTGCGTGCCTTTAGGTTCGCCGCGACCAACACTTACAATGCACTGACCACAAAAAATGGAGGCGCCGCGGCTTGAACGCTGCACCTTTCACATGCGAAGCGAACGCGCTACCAACTGAGCTACGCCACATGCACGACCAAACTGCGCTATTCCCCATTCTTTGCGACTCTGATGCGCACGGACACGATGGTTGGTTGGTTTTTAGCGGTGAAGGGAGCAGAGTACAAAGGCGCGGACACGTTCATATACACAAACGTTCCAAGTAGTTTCGATGCTCTGGTATTACAAATGCAAATTCCGTCTGTTTTTAACGTCTTAAATTGAAAGAGCCGTCACAAATTGCTCCGTTTTCGCTCCTTATCGACAATCATACAGCACCTGAGGTAACAAACACATCTCGAGCCCCATTGTGCACTCCATTATTCATGCCAACTCAGTGCCTCGCTCTTTACTACTGTGTACTAATCTTGTCCTCCAACTGCAAAACCCTGGGCCACAACAAGTTTCCGCGTCTCCATTGCACTGCGCATACAACAAAACGCTCCCCAAACTTGGCACTCACCCACGCAGCCGACTTTTCCGACTTTCCACGACGCTCACGCAACGCTCACGCTAGTGACAGCATTATTTATAGTTCGACGTCGCGCCAAAGCGAATGAGCACATTTCGCCTACGGCTTAGGCCGCCCTCCTAGTGTGGCTGCTCGGTGTCTGCAGGCAGCGAGGGTCTGCTAGCTTCCTGTGTTCGCACCTATGTCACCTGTGCTTGCTTGTCAGAGACAGACTATCGCAAAACATACAACTCACTCCATGAATTGATTGCTACGGCATCTGTTATCAGCAGTCACAACTAGCAACACCAGTAGCAGCCGACTGCACGCAAAGAATAGGAATGTGCAGTGGGATTTACGTGAACTCGGCGCAACGCAGATCTTTCCGGCATAGGCTTGAGAATCTTACGGGAACACTTGTACTGTTTCTAAATAAAGTGTAGGCGTGGGAGGAGGGTGCTTCCCGCGCACTAATAACAGCACGCTTGCCAATTGTGGATGCTAATCATTCGCTTGTATCTTCCTAGACACATCTGCAGGCTGAGAATTATTCCACTTGCATGGCAAGGTGCGCATGTAGGTGTGTTAAAAATTCTGGAGGCCCCGGGTATTGATCCCAGTACCTCTCGCATACTAAGCTAGCGCTCTACCACCTGAGCTACGCCCGCCCCCCCGAAGACTAATGGTGCTACAAACAGCCATATAGACGACACAGACCCTTGCACTCCCATTATTCAGCAGACAAACACTACTCTCTATGTATCCGTTAGGGTGTCTTTCAGGTTTCGTGCATTCTGTATCGAATCGTAGTTGGCCACAATGAAAGTGGCACGTATAACGTCGAAAATAGAGTTCGGACACCGCTCTGAGTAAGTCGAACGTGTTGTCCACCCTCTAGACTTCAATGAGGTTAAGCCGTGATACCTAAGACAGATCTGCACTCGATGACACCTCGATAACAGCCGGTCCCCACACTTACACCTTGCTCTCCTTACATCAGTTTACATCATATCAGTCTGTGACGCTGGCTTTGCAACATCTTGCGTGCCTTTAGGTTCGCCGCGACCAACACTTACAATGCACTGACCACAAAAAATGGAGGCGCCGCGGCTTGAACGCTGCACCTTTCACATGCGAAGCGAACGCGCTACCAACTGAGCTACGCCACATGCACGACCAAACTGCGCTATTCCCCATTCTTTGCGACTCTGATGCGCACGGACACGATGGTTGGTTGGTTTTTAGCGGTGAAGGGAGCAGAGTACAAAGGCGCGGACACGTTCATATACACAAACGTTCCAAGTAGTTTCGATGCTCTGGTATTACAAATGCAAATTCCGTCTGTTTTTAACGTCTTAAATTGAAAGAGCCGTCACAAATTGCTCCGTTTTCGCTCCTTATCGACAATCATACAGCACCTGAGGTAACAAACACATCTCGAGCCCCATTGTGCACTCCATTATTCATGCCAACTCAGTGCCTCGCTCTTTACTACTGTGTACTAATCTTGTCCTCCAACTGCAAAACCCTGGGCCACAACAAGTTTCCGCGTCTCCGTTGCACTGCGCATACAACAAAACGCTCCCCAAACTTGGCACTCACCCACGCAGCCGACTTTTCCGACTTTCCACGACGCTCACGCAACGCTCACGCTAGTGACAGCATTATTTATAGTTCGACGTCGCGCCAAAGCGAATGAGCACATTTCGCTTACGGCTTAGGCCGCCCTCCTAGTGTGGCTGCTCGGTGTCTGCAGGCAGCGAGGGTCTGCTAGCTTCCTGTGTTCGCACCTATGTCACCTGTGCTTGCTTGTCAGAGACAGACTATCGCAAAACATACAACTCACTCCATGAATTGATTGCTACGGCATCTGTTATCAGCAGTCACAACTAGCAACACCAGTAGCAGCCGACTGCACGCAAAGAATAGGAATGTGCAGTGGGATTTACGTGAACTCGGCGCAACGCAGATCTTTCCGGCATAGGCTTGAGAATCTTACGGGAACACTTGTACTGTTTCTAAATAAAGTGTAGGCGTGGGAGGAGGGTGCTTCCCGCGCACTAATAACAGCACGCTTGCCAATTGTGGATGCTAATCATTCGCTTGTATCTTCCTAGACACATCTGCAGGCTGAGAATTATTCCACTTGCATGGCAAGGTGCGCATGTAGGTGTGTTAAAAATTCTGGAGGCACCGGGTATTGATCCCAGTACCTCTCGCATACTAAGCTAGCGCTCTACCACCTGAGCTACGCCCACCCCCCCGAAGACTAATGGTGCTACAAACAGCCATATAGAGGACACAGACCCTTGCACTCCCATTATTCAGCAGACAAACACTACTCTCTATGTATCCGTTAGGGTGTCTTTCAGGTTTCGTGCATTCTGTATCGAATCGTAGTTGGCCACAATGAAAGTGGCACGTATAACGTCGAAAATAGAGTTCGGACACCGCTCTGAGTAAGTCGAACGTGTTGTCCACCCTCTAGACTTCAATGAGGTTAAGCCGTGATACCTAAGACAGATCTGCACTCGATGACACCTCGATAACAGCCGGTCCCCACACTTACACCTTGCTCTCCTTACATCAGTTTACATCATATCAGTCTGTGACGCTGGCTTTGCAACATCTTGCGTGCCTTTAGGTTCGCCGCGACCAACACTTACAATGCACTGACCACAAAAAATGGAGGCGCCGCGGCTTGAACGCTGCACCTTTCACATGCGAAGCGAACGCGCTACCAACTGAGCTACGCCACATGCACGACCAAACTGCGCTATTCCCCATTCTTTGCGACTCTGATGCGCACGGACACGATGGTTGGTTGGTTTTTAGCGGTGAAGGGAGCAGAGTACAAAGGCGCGGACACGTTCATATACACAAACGTTCCAAGTAGTTTCGATGCTCTGGTATTACAAATGCAAATTCCGTCTGTTTTTAACGTCTTAAATTGAAAGAGCCGTCACAAATTGCTCCGTTTTCGCTCCTTATCGACAATCATACAGCACCTGAGGTAACAAACACATCTCGAGCCCCATTGTGCACTCCATTATTCATGCCAACTCAGTGCCTCGCTCTTTACTACTGTGTACTAATCTTGTCCTCCAACTGCAAAACCCTGGGCCACAACAAGTTTCCGCGTCTCCATTGCACTGCGCATACAACAAAACGCTCCCCAAACTTGGCACTCACCCACGCAGCCGACTTTTCCGACTTTCCACGACGCTCACGCAACGCTCACGCTAGTGACAGCATTATTTATAGTTCGACGTCGCGCCAAAGCGAATGAGCACATTTCGCCTACGGCTTAGGCCGCCCTCCTAGTGTGGCTGCTCGGTGTCTGCAGGCAGCGAGGGTCTGCTAGCTTCCTGTGTTCGCACCTATGTCACCTGTGCTTGCTTGTCAGAGACAGACTATCGCAAAACATACAACTCACTCCATGAATTGATTGCTACGGCATCTGTTATCAGCAGTCACAACTAGCAACACCAGTAGCAGCCGACTGCACGCAAAGAATAGGAATGTGCAGTGGGATTTACGTGAACTCGGCGCAACGCAGATCTTTCCGGCATAGGCTTGAGAATCTTACGGGAACACTTGTACTGTTTCTAAATAAAGTGTAGGCGTGGGAGGAGGGTGCTTCCCGCGCACTAATAACAGCACGCTTGCCAATTGTGGATGCTAATCATTCGCTTGTATCTTCCTAGACACATCTGCAGGCTGAGAATTATTCCACTTGCATGGCAAGGTGCGCATGTAGGTGTGTTAAAAATTCTGGAGGCACCGGGTATTGATCCCAGTACCTCTCGCATACTAAGCTAGCGCTCTACCACCTGAGCTACGCCCGCCCCCCCGAAGACTAATGGTGCTACAAACAGCCATATAGACGACACAGACCCTTGCACTCCCATTATTCAGCAGACAAACACTACTCTCTATGTATCCGTTAGGGTGTCTTTCAGGTTTCGTGCATTCTGTATCGAATCGTAGTTGGCCACAATGAAAGTGGCACGTATAACGTCGAAAATAGAGTTCGGACACCGCTCTGAGTAAGTCGAACGTGTTGTCCACCCTCTAGACTTCAATGAGGTTAAGCCGTGATACCTAAGACAGATCTGCACTCGATGACACCTCGATAACAGCCGGTCCCCACACTTACACCTTGCTCTCCTTACATCAGTTTACATCATATCAGTCTGTGACGCTGGCTTTGCAACATCTTGCGTGCCTTTAGGTTCGCCGCGACCAACACTTACAATGCACTGACCACAAAAAATGGAGGCGCCGCGGCTTGAACGCTGCACCTTTCACATGCGAAGCGAACGCGCTACCAACTGAGCTACGCCACATGCACGACCAAACTGCGCTATTCCCCATTCTTTGCGACTCTGATGCGCACGGACACGATGGTTGGTTGGTTTTTAGCGGTGAAGGGAGCAGAGTACAAAGGCGCGGACACGTTCATATACACAAACGTTCCAAGTAGTTTCGATGCTCTGGTATTACAAATGCAAATTCCGTCTGTTTTTAACGTCTTAAATTGAAAGAGCCGTCACAAATTGCTCCGTTTTCGCTCCTTATCGACAATCATACAGCACCTGAGGTAACAAACACAACTCGAGCCCCATTGTGCACTCCATTATTCATGCCAACTCAGTGCCTCGCTCTTTACTACTGTGTACTAATCTTGTCCTCCAACTGCAAAACCCTGGGCCACAACAAGTTTCCGCGTCTCCGTTGCACTGCGCATACAACAAAACGCTCCCCAAACTTGGCACTCACCCACGCAGCCGACTTTTCCGACTTTCCACGACGCTCACGCAACGCTCACGCTAGTGACAGCATTATTTATAGTTCGACGTCGCGCCAAAGCGAATGAGCACATTTCGCCTACGGCTTAGGCCGCCCTCCTAGTGTGGCTGCTCGGTGTCTGCAGGCAGCGAGGGTCTGCTAGCTTCCTGTGTTCGCACCTATGTCACCTGTGCTTGCTTGTCAGAGACAGACTATCGCAAAACATACAACTCACTCCATGAATTGATTGCTACGGCATCTGTTATCAGCAGTCACAACTAGCAACACCAGTAGCAGCCGACTGCACGCAAAGAATAGGAATGTGCAGTGGGATTTACGTGAACTCGGCGCAACGCAGATCTTTCCGGCATAGGCTTGAGAATCTTACGGGAACACTTGTACTGTTTCTAAATAAAGTGTAGGCGTGGGAGGAGGGTGCTTCCCGCGCACTAATAACAGCACGCTTGCCAATTGTGGATGCTAATCATTCGCTTGTATCTTCCTAGACACATCTGCAGGCTGAGAATTATTCCACTTGCATGGCAAGGTGCGCATGTAGGTGTGTTAAAAATTCTGGAGGCACCGGGTATTGATCCCAGTACCTCTCGCATACTAAGCTAGCGCTCTACCACCTGAGCTACGCCCACCCCCCCGAAGACTAATGGTGCTACAAACAGCCATATAGATGACACAGACCCTTGCACTCCCATTATTCAGCAGACAAACACTACTCTCTATGTATCCGTTAGGGTGTCTTTCAGGTTTCGTGCATTCTGTATCGAATCGTAGTTGGCCACAATGAAAGTGGCACGTATAACGTCGAAAATAGAGTTCGGACACCGCTCTGAGTAAGTCGAACGTGTTGTCCACCCTCTAGACTTCAATGAGGTTAAGCCGTGATACCTAAGACAGATCTGCACTCGATGACACCTCGATAACAGCCGGTCCCCACACTTACACCTTGCTCTCCTTACATCAGTTTACATCATATCAGTCTGTGACGCTGGCTTTGCAACATCTTGCGTGCCTTTAGGTTCGCCGCGACCAACACTTACAATGCACTGACCACAAAAAATGGAGGCGCCGCGGCTTGAACGCTGCACCTTTCACATGCGAAGCGAACGCGCTACCAACTGAGCTACGCCACATGCACGACCAAACTGCGCTATTCCCCATT
The DNA here is from genome assembly GCF_023897955.1 of Schistocerca gregaria. Taxonomy (NCBI): domain Eukaryota; kingdom Metazoa; phylum Arthropoda; class Insecta; order Orthoptera; family Acrididae; genus Schistocerca; species Schistocerca gregaria. The sequence continues at coordinate 839,244 of NW_026061726.1, forward strand.
CTTTGCGACTCTGATGCACACGGACACGATGGTTGGTTGGTTTTTAGCGGTGAAGGGAGCAGAGTACAAAGGCGCGGACACGTTCATATACACAAACGTTCCAAGTAGTTTCGATGCTCTGGTATTACAAATGCAAATTCCGTCTGTTTTTAACGTCTTAAATTGAAAGAGCCGTCACAAATTGCTCCGTTTTCGCTCCTTATCGACAATCATACAGCACCTGAGGTAACAAACACATCTCGAGCCCCATTGTGCACTCCATTATTCATGCCAACTCAGTGCCTCGCTCTTTACTACTGTGTACTAATCTTGTCCTCCAACTGCAAAACCCTGGGCCACAACAAGTTTCCGCGTCTCCATTGCACTGCGCATACAACAAAACGCTCCCCAAACTTGGCACTCACCCACGCAGCCGACTTTTCCGACTTTCCACGACGCTCACGCAACGCTCACGCTAGTGACAGCATTATTTATAGTTCGACGTCGCGCCAAAGCGAATGAGCACATTTCGCCTACGGCTTAGGCCGCCCTCCTAGTGTGGCTGCTCGGTGTCTGCAGGCAGCGAGGGTCTGCTAGCTTCCTGTGTTCGCACCTATGTCACCTGTGCTTGCTTGTCAGAGACAGACTATCGCAAAACATACAACTCACTCCATGAATTGATTGCTACGGCATCTGTTATCAGCAGTCACAACTAGCAACACCAGTAGCAGCCGACTGCACGCAAAGAATAGGAATGTGCAGTGGGATTTACGTGAACTCGGCGCAACGCAGATCTTTCCGGCATAGGCTTGAGAATCTTACGGGAACACTTGTACTGTTTCTAAATAAAGTGTAGGCGTGGGAGGAGGGTGCTTCCCGCGCACTAATAACAGCACGCTTGCCAATTGTGGATGCTAATCATTCGCTTGTATCTTCCTAGACACATCTGCAGGCTGAGAATTATTCCACTTGCATGGCAAGGTGCGCATGTAGGTGTGTTAAAAATTCTGGAGGCACCGGGTATTGATCCCAGTACCTCTCGCATACTAAGCTAGCGCTCTACCACCTGAGCTACGCCCACCCCCCCGAAGACTAATGGTGCTACAAACAGCCATATAGATGACACAGACCCTTGCACTCCCATTATTCAGCAGACAAACACTACTCTCTATGTATCCGTTAGGGTGTCTTTCAGGTTTCGTGCATTCTGTATCGAATCGTAGTTGGCCACAATGAAAGTGGCACGTATAACGTCGAAAATAGAGTTCGGACACCGCTCTGAGTAAGTCGAACGTGTTGTCCACCCTCTAGACTTCAATGAGGTTAAGCCGTGATACCTAAGACAGATCTGCACTCGATGACACCTCGATAACAGCCGGTCCCCACACTTACACCTTGCTCTCCTTACATCAGTTTACATCATATCAGTCTGTGACGCTGGCTTTGCAACATCTTGCGTGCCTTTAGGTTCGCCGCGACCAACACTTACAATGCACTGACCACAAAAAATGGAGGCGCCGCGGCTTGAACGCTGCACCTTTCACATGCGAAGCGAACGCGCTACCAACTGAGCTACGCCACATGCACGACCAAACTGCGCTATTCCCCATTCTTTGCGACTCTGATGCACACGGACACGATGGTTGGTTGGTTTTTAGCGGTGAAGGGAGCAGAGTACAAAGGCGCGGACACGTTCATATACACAAACGTTCCAAGTAGTTTCGATGCTCTGGTATTACAAATGCAAATTCCGTCTGTTTTTAACGTCTTAAATTGAAAGAGCCGTCACAAATTGCTCCGTTTTCGCTCCTTATCGACAATCATACAGCACCTGAGGTAACAAACACATCTCGAGCCCCATTGTGCACTCCATTATTCATGCCAACTCAGTGCCTCGCTCTTTACTACTGTGTACTAATCTTGTCCTCCAACTGCAAAACCCTGGGCCACAACAAGTTTCCGCGTCTCCATTGCACTGCGCATACAACAAAACGCTCCCCAAACTTGGCACTCACCCACGCAGCCGACTTTTCCGACTTTCCACGACGCTCACGCAACGCTCACGCTAGTGACAGCATTATTTATAGTTCGACGTCGCGCCAAAGCGAATGAGCACATTTCGCTTACGGCTTAGGCCGCCCTCCTAGTGTGGCTGCTCGGTGTCTGCAGGCAGCGAGGGTCTGCTAGCTTCCTGTGTTCGCACCTATGTCACCTGTGCTTGCTTGTCAGAGACAGACTATCGCAAAACATACAACTCACTCCATGAATTGATTGCTACGGCATCTGTTATCAGCAGTCACAACTAGCAACACCAGTAGCAGCCGACTGCACGCAAAGAATAGGAATGTGCAGTGGGATTTACGTGAACTCGGCGCAACGCAGATCTTTCCGGCATAGGCTTGAGAATCTTACGGGAACACTTGTACTGTTTCTAAATAAAGTGTAGGCGTGGGAGGAGGGTGCTTCCCGCGCACTAATAACAGCACGCTTGCCAATTGTGGATGCTAATCATTCGCTTGTATCTTCCTAGACACATCTGCAGGCTGAGAATTATTCCACTTGCATGGCAAGGTGCGCATGTAGGTGTGTTAAAAATTCTGGAGGCACCGGGTATTGATCCCAGTACCTCTCGCATACTAAGCTAGCGCTCTACCACCTGAGCTACGCCCACCCCCCCGAAGACTAATGGTGCTACAAACAGCCATATAGATGACACAGACCCTTGCACTCCCATTATTCAGCAGACAAACACTACTCTCTATGTATCCGTTAGGGTGTCTTTCAGGTTTCGTGCATTCTGTATCGAATCGTAGTTGGCCACAATGAAAGTGGCACGTATAACGTCGAAAATAGAGTTCGGACACCGCTCTGAGTAAGTCGAACGTGTTGTCCACCCTCTAGACTTCAATGAGGTTAAGCCGTGATACCTAAGACAGATCTGCACTCGATGACACCTCGATAACAGCCGGTCCCCACACTTACACCTTGCTCTCCTTACATCAGTTTACATCATATCAGTCTGTGACGCTGGCTTTGCAACATCTTGCGTGCCTTTAGGTTCGCCGCGACCAACACTTACAATGCACTGACCACAAAAAATGGAGGCGCCGCGGCTTGAACGCTGCACCTTTCACATGCGAAGCGAACGCGCTACCAACTGAGCTACGCCACATGCACGACCAAACTGCGCTATTCCCCATTCTTTGCGACTCTGATGCACACGGACACGATGGTTGGTTGGTTTTTAGCGGTGAAGGGAGCAGAGTACAAAGGCGCGGACACGTTCATATACACAAACGTTCCAAGTAGTTTCGATGCTCTGGTATTACAAATGCAAATTCCGTCTGTTTTTAACGTCTTAAATTGAAAGAGCCGTCACAAATTGCTCCGTTTTCGCTCCTTATCGACAATCATACAGCACCTGAGGTAACAAACACATCTCGAGCCCCATTGTGCACTCCATTATTCATGCCAACTCAGTGCCTCGCTCTTTACTACTGTGTACTAATCTTGTCCTCCAACTGCAAAACCCTGGGCCACAACAAGTTTCCGCGTCTCCATTGCACTGCGCATACAACAAAACGCTCCCCAAACTTGGCACTCACCCACGCAGCCGACTTTTCCGACTTTCCACGACGCTCACGCAACGCTCACGCTAGTGACAGCATTATTTATAGTTCGACGTCGCGCCAAAGCGAATGAGCACATTTCGCTTACGGCTTAGGCCGCCCTCCTAGTGTGGCTGCTCGGTGTCTGCAGGCAGCGAGGGTCTGCTAGCTTCCTGTGTTCGCACCTATGTCACCTGTGCTTGCTTGTCAGAGACAGACTATCGCAAAACATACAACTCACTCCATGAATTGATTGCTACGGCATCTGTTATCAGCAGTCACAACTAGCAACACCAGTAGCAGCCGACTGCACGCAAAGAATAGGAATGTGCAGTGGGATTTACGTGAACTCGGCGCAACGCAGATCTTTCCGGCATAGGCTTGAGAATCTTACGGGAACACTTGTACTGTTTCTAAATAAAGTGTAGGCGTGGGAGGAGGGTGCTTCCCGCGCACTAATAACAGCACGCTTGCCAATTGTGGATGCTAATCATTCGCTTGTATCTTCCTAGACACATCTGCAGGCTGAGAATTATTCCACTTGCATGGCAAGGTGCGCATGTAGGTGTGTTAAAAATTCTGGAGGCACCGGGTATTGATCCCAGTACCTCTCGCATACTAAGCTAGCGCTCTACCACCTGAGCTACGCCCACCCCCCCGAAGACTAATGGTGCTACAAACAGCCATATAGAGGACACAGACCCTTGCACTCCCATTATTCAGCAGACAAACACTACTCTCTATGTATCCGTTAGGGTGTCTTTCAGGTTTCGTGCATTCTGTATCGAATCGTAGTTGGCCACAATGAAAGTGGCACGTATAACGTCGAAAATAGAGTTCGGACACCGCTCTGAGTAAGTCGAACGTGTTGTCCACCCTCTAGACTTCAATGAGGTTAAGCCGTGATACCTAAGACAGATCTGCACTCGATGACACCTCGATAACAGCCGGTCCCCACACTTACACCTTGCTCTCCTTACATCAGTTTACATCATATCAGTCTGTGACGCTGGCTTTGCAACATCTTGCGTGCCTTTAGGTTCGCCGCGACCAACACTTACAATGCACTGACCACAAAAAATGGAGGCGCCGCGGCTTGAACGCTGCACCTTTCACATGCGAAGCGAACGCGCTACCAACTGAGCTACGCCACATGCACGACCAAACTGCGCTATTCCCCATTCTTTGCGACTCTGATGCGCACGGACACGATGGTTGGTTGGTTTTTAGCGGTGAAGGGAGCAGAGTACAAAGGCGCGGACACGTTCATATACACAAACGTTCCAAGTAGTTTCGATGCTCTGGTATTACAAATGCAAATTCCGTCTGTTTTTAACGTCTTAAATTGAAAGAGCCGTCACAAATTGCTCCGTTTTCGCTCCTTATCGACAATCATACAGCACCTGAGGTAACAAACACATCTCGAGCCCCATTGTGCACTCCATTATTCATGCCAACTCAGTGCCTCGCTCTTTACTACTGTGTACTAATCTTGTCCTCCAACTGCAAAACCCTGGGCCACAACAAGTTTCCGCGTCTCCATTGCACTGCGCATACAACAAAACGCTCCCCAAACTTGGCACTCACCCACGCAGCCGACTTTTCCGACTTTCCACGACGCTCACGCAACGCTCACGCTAGTGACAGCATTATTTATAGTTCGACGTCGCGCCAAAGCGAATGAGCACATTTCGCCTACGGCTTAGGCCGCCCTCCTAGTGTGGCTGCTCGGTGTCTGCAGGCAGCGAGGGTCTGCTAGCTTCCTGTGTTCGCACCTATGTCACCTGTGCTTGCTTGTCAGAGACAGACTATCGCAAAACATACAACTCACTCCATGAATTGATTGCTACGGCATCTGTTATCAGCAGTCACAACTAGCAACACCAGTAGCAGCCGACTGCACGCAAAGAATAGGAATGTGCAGTGGGATTTACGTGAACTCGGCGCAACGCAGATCTTTCCGGCATAGGCTTGAGAATCTTACGGGAACACTTGTACTGTTTCTAAATAAAGTGTAGGCGTGGGAGGAGGGTGCTTCCCGCGCACTAATAACAGCACGCTTGCCAATTGTGGATGCTAATCATTCGCTTGTATCTTCCTAGACACATCTGCAGGCTGAGAATTATTCCACTTGCATGGCAAGGTGCGCATGTAGGTGTGTTAAAAATTCTGGAGGCACCGGGTATTGATCCCAGTACCTCTCGCATACTAAGCTAGCGCTCTACCACCTGAGCTACGCCCGCCCCCCCGAAGACTAATGGTGCTACAAACAGCCATATAGACGACACAGACCCTTGCACTCCCATTATTCAGCAGACAAACACTACTCTCTATGTATCCGTTAGGGTGTCTTTCAGGTTTCGTGCATTCTGTATCGAATCGTAGTTGGCCACAATGAAAGTGGCACGTATAACGTCGAAAATAGAGTTCGGACACCGCTCTGAGTAAGTCGAACGTGTTGTCCACCCTCTAGACTTCAATGAGGTTAAGCCGTGATACCTAAGACAGATCTGCACTCGATGACACCTCGATAACAGCCGGTCCCCACACTTACACCTTGCTCTCCTTACATCAGTTTACATCATATCAGTCTGTGACGCTGGCTTTGCAACATCTTGCGTGCCTTTAGGTTCGCCGCGACCAACACTTACAATGCACTGACCACAAAAAATGGAGGCGCCGCGGCTTGAACGCTGCACCTTTCACATGCGAAGCGAACGCGCTACCAACTGAGCTACGCCACATGCACGACCAAACTGCGCTATTCCCCATTCTTTGCGACTCTGATGCGCACGGACACGATGGTTGGTTGGTTTTTAGCGGTGAAGGGAGCAGAGTACAAAGGCGCGGACACGTTCATATACACAAACGTTCCAAGTAGTTTCGATGCTCTGGTATTACAAATGCAAATTCCGTCTGTTTTTAACGTCTTAAATTGAAAGAGCCGTCACAAATTGCTCCGTTTTCGCTCCTTATCGACAATCATACAGCACCTGAGGTAACAAACACAACTCGAGCCCCATTGTGCACTCCATTATTCATGCCAACTCAGTGCCTCGCTCTTTACTACTGTGTACTAATCTTGTCCTCCAACTGCAAAACCCTGGGCCACAACAAGTTTCCGCGTCTCCGTTGCACTGCGCATACAACAAAACGCTCCCCAAACTTGGCACTCACCCACGCAGCCGACTTTTCCGACTTTCCACGACGCTCACGCAACGCTCACGCTAGTGACAGCATTATTTATAGTTCGACGTCGCGCCAAAGCGAATGAGCACATTTCGCCTACGGCTTAGGCCGCCCTCCTAGTGTGGCTTCTCGGTGTCTGCAGGCAGCGAGGGTCTGCTAGCTTCCTGTGTTCGCACCTATGTCACCTGTGCTTGCTTGTCAGAGACAGACTATCGCAAAACATACAACTCACTCCATGAATTGATTGCTACGGCATCTGTTATCAGCAGTCACAACTAGCAACACCAGTAGCAGCCGACTGCACGCAAAGAATAGGAATGTGCAGTGGGATTTACGTGAACTCGGCGCAACGCAGATCTTTCCGGCATAGGCTTGAGAATCTTACGGGAACACTTGTACTGTTTCTAAATAAAGTGTAGGCGTGGGAGGAGGGTGCTTCCCGCGCACTAATAACAGCACGCTTGCCAATTGTGGATGCTAATCATTCGCTTGTATCTTCCTAGACACATCTGCAGGCTGAGAATTATTCCACTTGCATGGCAAGGTGCGCATGTAGGTGTGTTAAAAATTCTGGAGGCACCGGGTATTGATCCCAGTACCTCTCGCATACTAAGCTAGCGCTCTACCACCTGAGCTACGCCCACCCCCCCGAAGACTAATGGTGCTACAAACAGCCATATAGATGACACAGACCCTTGCACTCCCATTATTCAGCAGACAAACACTACTCTCTATGTATCCGTTAGGGTGTCTTTCAGGTTTCGTGCATTCTGTATCGAATCGTAGTTGGCCACAATGAAAGTGGCACGTATAACGTCGAAAATAGAGTTCGGACACCGCTCTGAGTAAGTCGAACGTGTTGTCCACCCTCTAGACTTCAATGAGGTTAAGCCGTGATACCTAAGACAGATCTGCACTCGATGACACCTCGATAACAGCCGGTCCCCACACTTACACCTTGCTCTCCTTACATCAGTTTACATCATATCAGTCTGTGACGCTGGCTTTGCAACATCTTGCGTGCCTTTAGGTTCGCCGCGACCAACACTTACAATGCACTGACCACAAAAAATGGAGGCGCCGCGGCTTGAACGCTGCACCTTTCACATGCGAAGCGAACGCGCTACCAACTGAGCTACGCCACATGCACGACCAAACTGCGCTATTCCCCATTCTTTGCGACTCTGATGCACACGGACACGATGGTTGGTTGGTTTTTAGCGGTGAAGGGAGCAGAGTACAAAGGCGCGGACACGTTCATATACACAAACGTTCCAAGTAGTTTCGATGCTCTGGTATTACAAATGCAAATTCCGTCTGTTTTTAACGTCTTAAATTGAAAGAGCCGTCACAAATTGCTCCGTTTTCGCTCCTTATCGACAATCATACAGCACCTGAGGTAACAAACACATCTCGAGCCCCATTGTGCACTCCATTATTCATGCCAACTCAGTGCCTCGCTCTTTACTACTGTGTACTAATCTTGTCCTCCAACTGCAAAACCCTGGGCCACAACAAGTTTCCGCGTCTCCATTGCACTGCGCATACAACAAAACGCTCCCCAAACTTGGCACTCACCCACGCAGCCGACTTTTCCGACTTTCCACGACGCTCACGCTAGTGACAGCATTATTTATAGTTCGACGTCGCGCCAAAGCGAATGAGCACATTTCGCCTACGGCTTAGGCCGCCCTCCTAGTGTGGCTGCTCGGTGTCTGCAGGCAGCGAGGGTCTGCTAGCTTCCTGTGTTCGCACCTATGTCACCTGTGCTTGCTTGTCAGAGACAGACTATCGCAAAACATACAACTCACTCCATGAATTGATTGCTACGGCATCTGTTATCAGCAGTCACAACTAGCAACACCAGTAGCAGCCGACTGCACGCAAAGAATAGGAATGTGCAGTGGGATTTACGTGAACTCGGCGCAACGCAGATCTTTCCGGCATAGGCTTGAGAATCTTACGGGAACACTTGTACTGTTTCTAAATAAAGTGTAGGCGTGGGAGGAGGGTGCTTCCCGCGCACTAATAACAGCACGCTTGCCAATTGTGGATGCTAATCATTCGCTTGTATCTTCCTAGACACATCTGCAGGCTGAGAATTATTCCACTTGCATGGCAAGGTGCGCATGTAGGTGTGTTAAAAATTCTGGAGGCACCGGGTATTGATCCCAGTACCTCTCGCATACTAAGCTAGCGCTCTACCACCTGAGCTACGCCCACCCCCCCGAAGACTAATGGTGCTACAAACAGCCATATAGATGACACAGACCCTTGCACTCCCATTATTCAGCAGACAAACACTACTCTCTATGTATCCGTTAGGGTGTCTTTCAGGTTTCGTGCATTCTGTATCGAATCGTAGTTGGCCACAATGAAAGTGGCACGTATAACGTCGAAAATAGAGTTCGGACACCGCTCTGAGTAAGTCGAACGTGTTGTCCACCCTCTAGACTTCAATGAGGTTAAGCCGTGATACCTAAGACAGATCTGCACTCGATGACACCTCGATAACAGCCGGTCCCCACACTTACACCTTGCTCTCCTTACATCAGTTTACATCATATCAGTCTGTGACGCTGGCTTTGCAACATCTTGCGTGCCTTTAGGTTCGCCGCGACCAACACTTACAATGCACTGACCACAAAAAATGGAGGCGCCGCGGCTTGAACGCTGCACCTTTCACATGCGAAGCGAACGCGCTACCAACTGAGCTACGCCACATGCACGACCAAACTGCGCTATTCCCCATTCTTTGCGACTCTGATGCACACGGACACGATGGTTGGTTGGTTTTTAGCGGTGAAGGGAGCAGAGTACAAAGGCGCGGACACGTTCATATACACAAACGTTCCAAGTAGTTTCGATGCTCTGGTATTACAAATGCAAATTCCGTCTGTTTTTAACGTCTTAAATTGAAAGAGCCGTCACAAATTGCTCCGTTTTCGCTCCTTATCGACAATCATACAGCACCTGAGGTAACAAACACATCTCGAGCCCCATTGTGCACTCCATTATTCATGCCAACTCAGTGCCTCGCTCTTTACTACTGTGTACTAATCTTGTCCTCCAACTGCAAAACCCTGGGCCACAACAAGTTTCCGCGTCTCCATTGCACTGCGCATACAACAAAACGCTCCCCAAACTTGGCACTCACCCACGCAGCCGACTTTTCCGACTTTCCACGACGCTCACGCAACGCTCACGCTAGTGACAGCATTATTTATAGTTCGACGTCGCGCCAAAGCGAATGAGCACATTTCGCCTACGGCTTAGGCCGCCCTCCTAGTGTGGCTGCTCGGTGTCTGCAGGCAGCGAGGGTCTGCTAGCTTCCTGTGTTCGCACCTATGTCACCTGTGCTTGCTTGTCAGAGACAGACTATCGCAAAACATACAACTCACTCCATGAATTGATTGCTACGGCATCTGTTATCAGCAGTCACAACTAGCAACACCAGTAGCAGCCGACTGCACGCAAAGAATAGGAATGTGCAGTGGGATTTACGTGAACTCGGCGCAACGCAGATCTTTCCGGCATAGGCTTGAGAATCTTACGGGAACACTTGTACTGTTTCTAAATAAAGTGTAGGCGTGGGAGGAGGGTGCTTCCCGCGCACTAATAACAGCACGCTTGCCAATTGTGGATGCTAATCATTCGCTTGTATCTTCCTAGACACATCTGCAGGCTGAGAATTATTCCACTTGCATGGCAAGGTGCGCATGTAGGTGTGTTAAAAATTCTGGAGGCACTGGGTATTGATCCCAGTACCTCTCGCATACTAAGCTAGCGCTCTACCACCTGAGCTACGCCCGCCCCCCCGAAGACTAATGGTGCTACAAACAGCCATATAGACGACACAGACCCTTGCACTCCCATTATTCAGCAGACAAACACTACTCTCTATGTATCCGTTAGGGTGTCTTTCAGGTTTCGTGCATTCTGTATCGAATCGTAGTTGGCCACAATGAAAGTGGCACGTATAACGTCGAAAATAGAGTTCGGACACCGCTCTGAGTAAGTCGAACGTGTTGTCCACCCTCTAGACTTCAATGAGGTTAAGCCGTGATACCTAAGACAGATCTGCACTCGATGACACCTCGGTAACAGCCGGTCCCCACACTTACACCTTGCTCTCCTTACATCAGTTTACATCATATCAGTCTGTGACGCTGGCTTTGCAACATCTTGCGTGCCTTTAGGTTCGCCGCGACCAACACTTACAATGCACTGACCACAAAAAATGGAGGCGCCGCGGCTTGAACGCTGCACCTTTCACATGCGAAGCGAACGCGCTACCAACTGAGCTACGCCACATGCACGACCAAACTGCGCTATACCCCATTCTTTGCGACTCTGATGCGCACGGACACGATGGTTGGTTGGTTTTTAGCGGTGAAGGGAGCAGAGTACAAAGGCGCGGACACGTTCATATACACAAACGTTCCAAGTAGTTTCGATGCTCTGGTATTACAAATGCAAATTCCGTCTGTTTTTAACGTCTTAAATTGAAAGAGCCGTCACAAATTGCTCCGTTTTCGCTCCTTATCGACAATCATACAGCACCTGAGGTAACAAACACATCTCGAGCCCCATTGTGCACTCCATTATTCATGCCAACTCAGTGCCTCGCTCTTTACTACTGTGTACTAATCTTGTCCTCCAACTGCAAAACCCTGGGCCACAACAAGTTTCCGCGTCTCCATTGCACTGCGCATACAACAAAACGCTCCCCAAACTTGGCACTCACCCACGCAGCCGACTTTTCCGACTTTCCACGACGCTCACGCAACGCTCACGCTAGTGACAGCATTATTTATAGTTCGACGTCGCGCCAAAGCGAATGAGCACATTTCGCCTACGGCTTAGGCCGCCCTCCTAGTGTGGCTGCTCGGTGTCTGCAGGCAGCGAGGGTCTGCTAGCTTCCTGTGTTCGCACCTATGTCACCTGTGCTTGCTTGTCAGAGACAGACTATCGCAAAACATACAACTCACTCCATGAATTGATTGCTACGGCATCTGTTATCAGCAGTCACAACTAGCAACACCAGTAGCAGCCGACTGCACGCAAAGAATAGGAATGTGCAGTGGGATTTACGTGAACTCGGCGCAACGCAGATCTTTCCGGCATAGGCTTGAGAATCTTACGGGAACACTTGTACTGTTTCTAAATAAAGTGTAGGCGCGGGAGGAGGGTGCTTCCCGCGCACTAATAACAGCACGCTTGCCAATTGTGGATGCTAATCATTCGCTTGTATCTTCCTAGACACATCTGCAGGCTGAGAATTATTCCACTTGCATGGCAAGGTGCGCATGTAGGTGTGTTAAAAATTCTGGAGGCACCGGGTATTGATCCCAGTACCTCTCGCATACTAAGCTAGCGCTCTACCACCTGAGCTACGCCCGCCCCCCCGAAGACTAATGGTGCTACAAACAGCCATATAGACGACACAGACCCTTGCACTCCCATTATTCAGCAGACAAACACTACTCTCTATGTATCCGTTAGGGTGTCTTTCAGGTTTCGTGCATTCTGTATCGAATCGTAGTTGGCCACAATGAAAGTGGCACGTATAACGTCGAAAATAGAGTTCGGACACCGCTCTGAGTAAGTCGAACGTGTTGTCCACCCTCTAGACTTCAATGAGGTTAAGCCGTGATACCTAAGACAGATCTGCACTCGATGACACCTCGATAACAGCCGGTCCCCACACTTACACCTTGCTCTCCTTACATCAGTTTACATCATATCAGTCTGTGACGCTGGCTTTGCAACATCTTGCGTGCCTTTAGGTTCGCCGCGACCAACACTTACAATGCACTGACCACAAAAAATGGAGGCGCCGCGGCTTGAACGCTGCACCTTTCACATGCGAAGCGAACGCGCTACCAACTGAGCTACGCCACATGCACGACCAAACTGCGCTATTCCCCATTCTTTGCGACTCTGATGCGCACGGACACGATGGTTGGTTGGTTTTTAGCGGTGAAGGGAGCAGAGTACAAAGGCGCGGACACGTTCATATACACAAACGTTCCAAGTAGTTTCGATGCTCTGGTATTACAAATGCAAATTCCGTCTGTTTTTAACGTCTTAAATTGAAAGAGCCGTCACAAATTGCTCCGTTTTCGCTCCTTATCGACAATCATACAGCACCTGAGGTAACAAACACATCTCGAGCCCCATTGTGCACTCCATTATTCATGCCAACTCAGTGCCTCGCTCTTTACTACTGTGTACTAATCTTGTCCTCCAACTGCAAAACCCTGGGCCACAACAAGTTTCCGCGTCTCCATTGCACTGCGCATACAACAAAACGCTCCCCAAACTTGGCACTCACCCACGCAGCCGACTTTTCCGACTTTCCACGACGCTCACGCAACGCTCACGCTAGTGACAGCATTATTTATAGTTCGACGTCGCGCCAAAGCGAATGAGCACATTTCGCCTACGGCTTAGGCCGCCCTCCTAGTGTGGCTGCTCGGTGTCTGCAGGCAGCGAGGGTCTGCTAGCTTCCTGTGTTCGCACCTATGTCACCTGTGCTTGCTTGTCAGAGACAGACTATCGCAAAACATACAACTCACTCCATGAATTGATTGCTACGGCATCTGTTATCAGCAGTCACAACTAGCAACACCAGTAGCAGCCGACTGCACGCAAAGAATAGGAATGTGCAGTGGGATTTACGTGAACTCGGCGCAACGCAGATCTTTCCGGCATAGGCTTGAGAATCTTACGGGAACACTTGTACTGTTTCTAAATAAAGTGTAGGCGTGGGAGGAGGGTGCTTCCCGCGCACTAATAACAGCACGCTTGCCAATTGTGGATGCTAATCATTCGCTTGTATCTTCCTAGACACATCTGCAGGCTGAGAATTATTCCACTTGCATGGCAAGGTGCGCATGTAGGTGTGTTAAAAATTCTGGAGGCACTGGGTATTGATCCCAGTACCTCTCGCATACTAAGCTAGCGCTCTACCACCTGAGCTACGCCCGCCCCCCCGAAGACTAATGGTGCTACAAACAGCCATATAGACGACACAGACCCTTGCACTCCCATTATTCAGCAGACAAACACTACTCTCTATGTATCCGTTAGGGTGTCTTTCAGGTTTCGTGCATTCTGTATCGAATCGTAGTTGGCCACAATGAAAGTGACACGTATAACGTCGAAAATAGAGTTCGGACACCGCTCTGAGTAAGTCGAACGTGTTGTCCACCCTCTAGACTTCAATGAGGTTAAGCCGTGATACCTAAGACAGATCTGCACTCGATGACACCTCGATAACAGCCGGTCCCCACACTTACACCTTGCTCTCCTTACATCAGTTTACATCATATCAGTCTGTGACGCTGGCTTTGCAACATCTTGCGTGCCTTTAGGTTCGCCGCGACCAACACTTACAATGCACTGACCACAAAAAAAGGAGGCGCCGCGGCTTGAACGCTGCACCTTTCACATGCGAAGCGAACGCGCTACCAACTGAGCTACGCCACATGCACGACCAAACTGCGCTATTCCCCATTCTTTGCGACTCTGATGCGCACGGACACGATGGTTGGTTGGTTTTTAGCGGTGAAGGGAGCAGAGTACAAAGGCGCGGACACGTTCATATACACAAACGTTCCAAGTAGTTTCGATGCTCTGGTATTACAAATGCAAATTCCGTCTGTTTTTAACGTCTTAAATTGAAAGAGCCGTCACAAATTGCTCCGTTTTCGCTCCTTATCGACAATCATACAGCACCTGAGGTAACAAACACATCTCGAGCCCCATTGTGCACTCCATTATTCATGCCAACTCAGTGCCTCGCTCTTTACTACTGTGTACTAATCTTGTCCTCCAACTGCAAAACCCTGGGCCACAACAAGTTTCCGCGTCTCCATTGCACTGCGCATACAACAAAACGCTCCCCAAACTTGGCACTCACCCACGCAGCCGACTTTTCCGACTTTCCACGACGCTCACGCAACGCTCGCGCTAGTGACAGCATTATTTATAGTACGACGTCGCGCCAAAGCGAATGAGCACATTTCGCCTACGGCTTAGGCCGCCCTCCTAGTGTGGCTGCTCGGTGTCTGCAGGCAGCGAGGGTCTGCTAGCTTCCTGTGTTCGCACCTATGTCACCTGTGCTTGCTTGTCAGAGACAGACTATCGCAAAACATACAACTCACTCCATGAATTGATTGCTACGGCATCTGTTATCAGCAGTCACAACTAGCAACACCAGTAGCAGCCGACTGCACGCAAAGAATAGGAATGTGCAGTGGGATTTACGTGAACTCGGCGCAACGCAGATCTTTCCGGCATAGGCTTGAGAATCTTACGGGAACACTTGTACTGTTTCTAAATAAAGTGTAGGCGTGGGAGGAGGGTGCTTCCCGCGCACTAATAACAGCACGCTTGCCAATTGTGGATGCTAATCATTCGCTTGTATCTTCCTAGACACATCTGCAGGCTGAGAATTATTCCACTTGCATGGCAAGGTGCGCATGTAGGTGTGTTAAAAATTCTGGAGGCACTGGGTATTGATCCCAGTACCTCTCGCATACTAAGCTAGCGCTCTACCACGTGAGCTACGCCCGCCCCCCCGAACACTAATGGTGCTACAAACAGCCATATAGACGACACAGACCCTTGCACTCCCATTATTCAGCAGACAAACACTACTCTCTATGTATCCGTTAGGGTGTCTTTCAGGTTTCGTGCATTCTGTATCGAATCGTAGTTGGCCACAATGAAAGTGGCACGTATAACGTCGAAAATAGAGTTCGGACACCGCTCTGAGTAAGTCGAACGTGTTGTCCACCCTCTAGACTTCAATGAGGTTAAGCCGTGATACCTAAGACAGATCTGCACTCGATGACACCTCGATAACAGCCGGTCCCCACACTTACACCTTGCTCTCCTTACATCAGTTTACATCATATCAGTCTGTGACGCTGGCTTTGCAACATCTTGCGTGCCTTTAGGTTCGCCGCGACCAACACTTACAATGCACTGACCACAAAAAAAGGAGGCGCCGCGGCTTGAACGCTGCACCTTTCACATGCGAAGCGAACGCGCTACCAACTGAGCTACGCCACATGCACGACCAAACTGCGCTATTCCCCATTCTTTGCGACTCTGATGCGCACGGACACGATGGTTGGTTGGTTTTTAGCGGTGAAGGGAGCAGAGTACAAAGGCGCGGACACGTTCATATACACAAACGTTCCAAGTAGTTTCGATGCTCTGGTATTACAAATGCAAATTCCGTCTGTTTTTAACGTCTTAAATTGAAAGAGCCGTCACAAATTGCTCCGTTTTCGCTCCTTATCGACAATCATACAGCACCTGAGGTAACAAACACATCTCGAGCCCCATTGTGCACTCCATTATTCATGCCAACTCAGTGCCTCGCTCTTTACTACTGTGTACTAATCTTGTCCTCCAACTGCAAAACCCTGGGCCACAACAAGTTTCCGCGTCTCCATTGCACTGCGCATACAACAAAACGCTCCCCAAACTTGGCACTCACCCACGCAGCCGACTTTTCCGACTTTCCACGACGCTCACGCAACGCTCGCGCTAGTGACAGCATTATTTATAGTACGACGTCGCGCCAAAGCGAATGAGCACATTTCGCCTACGGCTTAGGCCGCCCTCCTAGTGTGGCTGCTCGGTGTCTGCAGGCAGCGAGGGTCTGCTAGCTTCCTGTGTTCGCACCTATGTCACCTGTGCTTGCTTGTCAGAGACAGACTATCGCAAAACATACAACTCACTCCATGAATTGATTGCTACGGCATCTGTTATCAGCAGTCACAACTAGCAACACCAGTAGCAGCCGACTGCACGCAAAGAATAGGAATGTGCAGTGGGATTTACGTGAACTCGGCGCAACGCAGATCTTTCCGGCATAGGCTTGGGAATCTTACGGGAACACTTGTACTGTTTCTAAATAAAGTGTAGGCGTGGGAGGAGGGTGCTTCCCGCGCACTAATAACAGCACGCTTGCCAATTGTGGATGCTAATCATTCGCTTGTATCTTCCTAGACACATCTGCAGGCTGAGAATTATTCCACTTGCATGGCAAGGTGCGCATGTAGGTGTGTTAAAAATTCTGGAGGCACTGGGTATTGATCCCAGTACCTCTCGCATACTAAGCTAGCGCTCTACCACCTGAGCTACGCCCGCCCCCCCGAAGACTAATGGTGCTACAAACAGCCATATAGATGACACAGACCCTTGCACTCCCATTATTCAGCAGACAAACACTACTCTCTATGTATCCGTTAGGGTGTCTTTCAGGTTTCGTGCATTCTGTATCGAATCGTAGTTGGCCACAATGAAAGTGGCACGTATAACGTCGAAAATAGAGTTCGGACACCGCTCTGAGTAAGTCGAACGTGTTGTCCACCCTCTAGACTTCAATGAGGTTAAGCCGTGATACCTAAGACAGATCTGCACTCGATGACACCTCGATAACAGCCGGTCCCCACACTTACACCTTGCTCTCCTTACATCAGTTTACATCATATCAGTCTGTGACGCTGGCTTTGCAACATCTTGCGTGCCTTTAGGTTCGCCGCGACCAACACTTACAATGCACTGACCACAAAAAATGGAGGCGCCGCTGCTTGAACGCTGCACCTTTCACATGCGAAGCGAACGCGCTACCAACTGAGCTACGCCACATGCACGACCAAACTGCGCTATTCCCCATTCTTTGCGACTCTGATGCGCACGGACACGATGGTTGGTTGGTTTTTAGCGGTGAAGGGAGCAGAGTACAAAGGCGCGGACACGTTCATATACACAAACGTTCCAAGTAGTTTCGATGCTCTGGTATTACAAATGCAAATTCCGTCTGTTTTTAACGTCTTAAATTGAAAGAGCCGTCACAAATTTCTCCGTTTTCGCTCCTTATCGACAATCATACAGCACCTGAGGTAACAAACACATCTCGAGCCCCATTGTGCACTCCATTATTCATGCCAACTCAGTGCCTCGCTCTTTACTACTGTGTACTAATCTTGTCCTCCAACTGCAAAACCCTGGGCCACAACAAGTTTCCGCGTCTCCATTGCACTGCGCATACAACAAAACGCTCCCCAAACTTGGCACTCACCCACGCAGCCGACTTTTCCGACTTTCCACGACGCTCACGCAACGCTCGCGCTAGTGACAGCATTATTTATAGTACGACGTCGCGCCAAAGCGAATGAGCACATTTCGCCTACGGCTTAGGCCGCCCTCCTAGTGTGGCTGCTCGGTGTCTGCAGGCAGCTAGGGTCTGCTAGCTTCCTGTGTTCGCACCTATGTCACCTGTGCTTGCTTGTCAGAGACAGACTATCGCAAAACATACAACTCACTCCATGAATTGATTGCTACGGCATGTGTTATCAGCAGTCACA
The DNA here is from genome assembly GCF_023897955.1 of Schistocerca gregaria. NCBI lineage: Eukaryota > Metazoa > Arthropoda > Insecta > Orthoptera > Acrididae > Schistocerca > Schistocerca gregaria. The sequence goes on from NW_026061726.1 coordinate 857,413, forward strand.
ACTAGCAACACCAGTAGCAGCCGACTGCACGCAAAGAATAGGAATGTGCAGTGGGATTTACGTGAACTCGGCGCAACGCAGATCTTTCCGGCATAGGCTTGAGAATCTTACGGGAACACTTGTACTGTTTCTAAATAAAGTGTAGGCGTGGGAGGAGGGTGCTTCCCGCGTACTAATAACAGCACGCTTGCCAATTGTGGATGCTAATCATTCGCTTGTATCTTCCTAGACACATCTGCAGGCTGAGAATTATTCCACTTGCATGGCAAGGTGCGCATGTAGGTGTGTTAAAAATTCTGGAGGCACCGGGTATTGATCCCAGTACCTCTCGCATACTAAGCTAGCGCTCTACCACCTGAGCTACGCCCGCCCCCCCGAAGACTAATGGTGCTACAAACAGCCATATAGACCACACAGACCCTTGCACTCCCATTATTCAGCAGACAAACACTACTCTCTATGTATCCGTTAGGGTGTCTTTCAGGTTTTGTGCATTCTGTATCGAATCGTAGTTGGCCACAATGAAAGTGGCACGTATAACGTCGAAAATAGAGTTCGGACACCGCTCTGAGTAAGTCGAACGTGTTGTCCACCCTCTAGACTTCAATGAGGTTAAGCCGTGATACCTAAGACAGATCTGCACTCGATGACACCTCGATAACAGCCGGTCCCCACACTTACACCTTGCTCTCCTTACATCAGTTTACATCATATCAGTCTGTGACGCTGGCTTTGCAACATCTTGCGTGCCTTTAGGTTCGCCGCGACCAACACTTACAATGCACTGACCCCAAAAAATGGAGGCGCCGCGGCTTGAACGCTGCACCTTTCACATGCGAAGCGAACGCGCTACCAACTGAGCTACGCCACATGCACGACCAAACTGCGCTATTCCCCATTCTTTGCGACTCTGATGCGCACGGACACGATGGTTGGTTGGTTTTTAGCGGTGAAGGGAGCAGAGTACAAAGGCGCGGACACGTTCATATACACAAACGTTCCAAGTAGTTTCGATGCTCTGGTATTACAAATGCAAATTCCGTCTGTTTTTAACGTCTTAAATTGAAAGAGCCGTCACAAATTGCTCCGTTTTCGCTCCTTATCGACAATCATACAGCACCTGAGGTAACAAACACATCTCGAGCCCCATTGTGCACTCCATTATTCATGCCAACTCAGTGCCTCGCTCTTTACTACTGTGTACTAATCTTGTCCTCCAACTGCAAAACCCTGGGCCACAACAAGTTTCCGCGTCTCCATTGCACTGCGCATACAACAAAACGCTCCCCAAACTTGGCACTCACCCACGCAGCCGACTTTTCCGACTTTCCACGACGCTCACGCAACGCTCGCGCTAGTGACAGCATTATTTATAGTACGACGTCGCGCCAAAGCGAATGAGCACATTTCGCCTACGGCTTAGGCCGCCCTCCTAGTGTGGCTGCTCGGTGTCTGCAGGCAGCGAGGGTCTGCTAGCTTCCTGTGTTCGCACCTATGTCACCTGTGCTTGCTTGTCAGAGACAGACTATCGCAAAACATACAACTCACTCCATGAATTGATTGCTACGGCATCTGTTATCAGCAGTCACAACTAGCAACACCAGTAGCAGCCGACTGCACGCAAAGAATAGGAATGTGCAGTGGGATTTACGTGAACTCGGCGCAACGCAGATCTTTCCGGCATAGGCTTGAGAATCTTACGGGAACACTTGTACTGTTTCTAAATAAAGTGTAGGCGTGGGAGGAGGGTGCTTCCCGCGCACTAATAACAGCACGCTTGCCAATTGTGGATGCTAATCATTCGCTTGTATCTTCCTAGACACATCTGCAGGCTGAGAATTATTCCACTTGCATGGCAAGGTGCGCATGTAGGTGTGTTAAAAATTCTGGAGGCACCGGGTATTGATCCCAGTACCTCTCGCATACTAAGCTAGCGCTCTACCACCTGAGCTACGCACGCCCCCCGAAGACTAATGGTGCTACAAACAGCCATATAGACGACACAGACCCTTGCTTTCCCATTATTCAGCAGACAAACACTACTCTCTATGTATCCGTTAGGGTGTCTTTCAGGTTTCGTGCATTCTGTATCGAATCGTAGTTGGCCACAATGAAAGTGGCACGTATAACGTCGAAAATATAGTTCGGACACCGCTCTGAGTAAGTCGAACGTGTTGTCCACCCTCTAGACTTCAATGAGGTTAAGCCGTGATACCTAAGACAGATCTGCACTCGATGACACCTCGATAACAGCCGGTCCCCACACTTACACCTTGCTCTCCTTACATCAGTTTACATCATATCAGTCTGTGACGCTGGCTTTGCAACATCTTGCGTGCCTTTAGGTTCGCCGCGACCAACACTTACAATGCACTGACCACAAAAAATGGAGGCGCCGCGGCTTGAACGCTGCACCTTTCACATGCGAAGCGAACGCGCTACCAACTGAGCTACGCCACATGCACGACCAATCTGCGCTATTCCCCATTCTTTGCGACTCTGATGCGCACGGTCACGATGGTTGGTTGGTTTTTAGCGGTGAAGGGAGCAGAGTACAAAGGCGCGGACACGTTCATATACACAAACGTTCCAAGTAGTTTCGATGCTCTGGTATTACAAATGCAAATTCCGTCTGTTTTTAACGTCTTAAATTGAAAGAGCCGTCACAAATTGCTCCGTTTTCGCTCCTTATCGACAATCATACAGCACCTGAGGTAACAAACACATCTCGAGCCCCATTGTGCACTCCATTATTCATGCCAACTCAGTGCCTCGCTCTTTACTACTGTGTACTAATCTTGTCCTCCAACTGCAAAACCCTGGGCCACAACAAGTTTCCGCGTCTCCATTGCACTGCGCATACAACAAAACGCTCCCCAAACTTGGCACTCACCCACGCAGCCGACTTTTCCGACTTTCCACGACGCTCACGCAACGCTCACGCTAGTGACAGCATTATTTATAGTTCGACGTCGCGCCAAAGCGAATGAGCACATTTCGCCTACGGCTTAGGCCGCCCTCCTAGTGTGGCTGCTCGGTGTCTGCAGGCAGCGAGGGTCTGCTAGCTTCCTGTGTTCGCACCTATGTCACCTGTGCTTGCTTGTCAGAGACAGACTATCGCAAAACATACAACTCACTCCATGAATTGATTGCTACGGCATCTGTTATCAGCAGTCACAACTAGCAACACCAGTAGCAGCCGACTGCACGCAAAGAATAGGAATGTGCAGTGGGATTTACGTGAACTCGGCGCAACGCAGATCTTTCCGGCATAGGCTTGAGAATCTTACGGGAACACTTGTACTGTTTCTAAATAAAGTGTAGGCGTGGGAGGAGGGTGCTTCCCGCGCACTAATAACAGCACGCTTGCCAATTGTGGATGCTAATCATTCGCTTGCATCTTCCTAGACACATCTGCAGGCTGAGAATTATTCCACTTGCATGGCAAGGTGCGCATGTAGGTGTGTTAAAAATTCTGGAGGCACCGGGTATTGATCCCAGTACCTCTCGCATACTAAGCTAGCGCTCTACCACCTGAGCTACGCCCGCCCCCCCGAAGACTAATGGTGCTACAAACAGCCATATAGACGACACAGACCCTTGCACTCCCATTATTCAGCAGACAAACACTACTCTCTATGTATCCGTTAGGGTGTCTTTCAGGTTTCGTGCATTCTGTATCGAATCGTAGTTGGCCACAATGAAAGTGGCACGTATAACGTCGAAAATAGAGTTCGGACACCGCTCTGAGTAAGTCGAACGTGTTGTCCACCCTCTAGACTTCAATGAGGTTAAGCCGTGATACCTAAGACAGATCTGCACTCGATGACACCTCGATAACAGCCGGTCCCCACACTTACACCTTGCTCTCCTTACATCAGTTTACATCATATCAGTCTGTGACGCTGGCTTTGCAACATCTTGCGTGCCTTTAGGTTCGCCGCGACCAACACTTACAATGCACTGACCACAAAAAATGGAGGCGCCGCGGCTTGAACGCTGCACCTTTCACATGCGAAGCGAACGCGCTACCAACTGAGCTACGCCACATGCACGACCAAACTGCGCTATTCCCCATTCTTTGCGACTCTGATGCGCACGGACACGATGGTTGGTTGGTTTTTAGCGGTGAAGGGAGCAGAGTACAAAGGCGCGGACACGTTCATATACACAAACGTTCCAAGTAGTTTCGATGCTCTGGTATTACAAATGCAAATTCCGTCTGTTTTTAACGTCTTAAATTGAAAGAGCCGTCACAAATTGCTCCGTTTTCGCTCCTTATCGACAATCATACAGCACCTGAGGTAACAAACACATCTCGAGCCCCATTGTGCACTCCATTATTCATGCCAACTCAGTGCCTCGCTCTTTACTACTGTGTACTAATCTTGTCCTCCAACTGCAAAACCCTGGGCCACAACAAGTTTCCGCGTCTCCATTGCACTGCGCATACAACAAAACGCTCCCCAAACTTGGCACTCACCCACGCAGCCGACTTTTCCGACTTTCCACGACGCTCACGCAACGCTCACGCTAGTGACAGCATTATTTATAGTTCGACGTCGCGCCAAAGCGAATGAGCACATTTCGCCTACGGCTTAGGCCGCCCTCCTAGTGTGGCTGCTCGGTGTCTGCAGGCAGCGAGGGTCTGCTAGCTTCCTGTGTTCGCACCTATGTCACCTGTGCTTGCTTGTCAGAGACAGACTATCGCAAAACATACAACTCACTCCATGAATTGATTGCTACGGCATCTGTTATCAGCAGTCACAACTAGCAACACCAGTAGCAGCCGACTGCACGCAAAGAATAGGAATGTGCAGTGGGATTTACGTGAACTCGGCGCAACGCAGATCTTTCCGGCATAGGCTTGAGAATCTTACGGGAACACTTGTACTGTTTCTAAATAAAGTGTAGGCGCGGGAGGAGGGTGCTTCCCGCGCACTAATAACAGCACGCTTGCCAATTGTGGATGCTAATCATTCGCTTGTATCTTCCTAGACACATCTGCAGGCTGAGAATTATTCCACTTGCATGGCAAGGTGCGCATGTAGGTGTGTTAAAAATTCTGGAGGCACCGGGTATTGATCCCAGTACCTCTCGCATACTAAGCTAGCGCTCTACCACCTGAGCTACGCCCGCCCCCTCGAAGACTAATGGTGCTACAAACAGCCATATAGACGACACAGACCCTTGCACTCCCATTATTCAGCAGACAAACACTACTCTCTATGTATCCGTTAGGGTGTCTTTCAGGTTTCGTGCATTCTGTATCGAATCGTAGTTGGCCACAATGAAAGTGGCACGTATAACGTCGAAAATAGAGTTCGGACACCGCTCTGAGTAAGTCGAACGTGTTGTCCACGCTCTAGACTTCAATGAGGTTAAGCCGTGATACCTAAGACAGATCTGCACTCGATGACACCTCGATAACAGCCGGTCCCCACACTTACACCTTGCTCTCCTTACATCAGTTTACATCATATCAGTCTGTGACGCTGGCTTTGCAACATCTTGCGTGCCTTTAGGTTCGCCGCGACCAACACTTACAATGCACTGACCACAAAAAATGGAGGCGCCGCGGCTTGAACGCTGCACCTTTCACATGCGAAGCGAACGCGCTACCAACTGAGCTACGCCACATGCACGACCAAACTGCGCTATTCCCCATTCTTTGCGACTCTGATGCGCACGGACACGATGGTTGGTTGGTTTTTAGCGGTGAAGGGAGCAGAGTACAAAGGCGCGGACACGTTCATATACACAAACGTTCCAAGTAGTTTCGATGCTCTGGTATTACAAATGCAAATTCCGTCTGTTTTTAACGTCTTAAATTGAAAGAGCCGTCACAAATTGCTCCGTTTTCGCTCCTTATCGACAATCATACAGCACCTGAGGTAACAAACACATCTCGAGCCCCATTGTGCACTCCATTATTCATGCCAACTCAGTGCCTCGCTCTTTACTACTGTGTACTAATCTTGTCCTCCAACTGCAAAACCCTGGGCCACAACAAGTTTCCGCGTCTCCATTGCACTGCGCATACAATAAAACGCTCCCCAAACTTGGCACTCACCCACGCAGCCGACTTTTCCGACTTTCCACGACGCTCACACAACGCTCACGCTAGTGACAGCATTATTTATAGTTCGACGTCGCGCCAAAGCGAATGAGCACATTTCGCCTACGGCTTAGGCCGCCCTCCTAGTGTGGCTGCTCGGTGTCTGCAGGCAGCGAGGGTCTGCTAGCTTCCTGTGTTCGCACCTATGTCACCTGTGCTTGCTTGTCAGAGACAGACTATCGCAAAACATACAACTCACTCCATGAATTGATTGCTACGGCATCTGTTATCAGCAGTCACAACTAGCAACACCAGTAGCAGCCGACTGCACGCAAAGAATAGGAATGTGCAGTGGGATTTACGTGAACTCGGCGCAACGCAGATCTTTCCGGCATAGGCTTGAGAATCTTACGGGAACACTTGTACTGTTTCTAAATAAAGTGTAGGCGCGGGAGGACGGTGCTTCCCGCGCACTAATAACAGCGCGCTTGCCAATTGTGGATGCTAATCATTCGCTTGTATCTTCCTAGACACATCTGCAGGCTGAGAATTATTCCACTTGCATGGCAAGGTGCGCATGTAGGTGTGTTAAAAATTCTGGAGGCACCGGGTATTGATCCCAGTACCTCTCACATACTAAGCTAGCGCTCTACCACCTGAGCTACGCCCGCCCCCTCGAAGACTAATGGTGCTACAAACAGCCATATAGACGACACAGACCCTTGCACTCCCATTATTCAGCAGACAAACACTACTCTCTATGTATCCGTTAGGGTGTCTTTCAGGTTTCGTGCATTCTGTATCGAATCGTAGTTGGCCACAATGAAAGTGGCACGTATAACGTCGAAAATAGAGTTCGGACACCGCTCTGAGTAAGTCGAACGTGTTGTCCACGCTCTAGACTTCAATGAGGTTAAGCCGTGATACCTAAGACAGATCTGCACTCGATGACACCTCGATAACAGCCGGTCCCCACACTTACACCTTGCTCTCCTTACATCAGTTTACATCATATCAGTCTGTGACGCTGGCTTTGCAACATCTTGCGTGCCTTTAGGTTCGCCGCGACCAACACTTACAATGCACTGACCACAAAAAATGGAGGCGCCGCGGCTTGAACGCTGCACCTTTCACATGCGAAGCGAACGCGCTACCAACTGAGCTACGCCACATGCACGACCAAACTGCGCTATTCCCCATTCTTTGCGACTCTGATGCGCACGGACACGATGGTTGGTTGGTTTTTAGCGGTGAAGGGAGCAGAGTACAAAGGCGCGGACACGTTCATATACACAAACGTTCCAAGTAGTTTCGATGCTCTGGTATTACAAATGCAAATTCCGTCTGTTTTTAACGTCTTAAATTGAAAGAGCCGTCACAAATTGCTCCGTTTTCGCTCCTTATCGACAATCATACAGCACCTGAGGTAACAAACACATCTCGAGCCCCATTGTGCACTCCATTATTCATGCCAACTCAGTGCCTCGCTCTTTACTACTGTGTACTAATCTTGTCCTCCAACTGCAAAACCCTGGGCCACAACAAGTTTCCGCGTCTCCATTGCACTGCGCATACAATAAAACGCTCCCCAAACTTGGCACTCACCCACGCAGCCGACTTTTCCGACTTTCCACGACGCTCACACAACGCTCACGCTAGTGACAGCATTATTTATAGTTCGACGTCGCGCCAAAGCGAATGAGCACATTTCGCCTACGGCTTAGGCCGCCCTCCTAGTGTGGCTGCTCGGTGTCTGCAGGCAGCGAGGGTCTGCTAGCTTCCTGTGTTCGCACCTATGTCACCTGTGCTTGCTTGTCAGAGACAGACTATCGCAAAACATACAACTCACTCCATGAATTGATTGCTACGGCATCTGTTATCAGCAGTCACAACTAGCAACACCAGTAGCAGCCGACTGCACGCAAAGAATAGGAATGTGCAGTGGGATTTACGTGAACTCGGCGCAACGCAGATCTTTCCGGCATAGGCTTGAGAATCTTACGGAAACACTTGTACTGTTTCTAAATAAAGTGTAGGCGTGGGAGGAGGGTGCTTCCCGCGCACTAATAACAGCACGCTTGCCAATTGTGGATGCTAATCATTCGCTTGTATCTTCCTAGACACATCTGCAGGCTGAGAATTATTCCACTTGCATGGCAAGGTGCGCATGTAGGTGTGTTAAAAATTCTGGAGGCACTGGGTATTGATCCCAGTACCTCTCGCATACTAAGCTAGCGCTCTACCACCTGAGCTACGCCCGCCCCCCCGAAGACTAATGGTGCTACAAACAGCCATATAGACGACACAGACCCTTGCACTCCCATTATTCAGCAGACAAACACTACACTCTATGTATCCGTTAGGGTGTCTTTCAGGTTTCGTGCATTCTGTATCGAATCGTAGTTGGCCACAATGAAAGTGGCACGTATAACGTCGGAAATAGAGTTCGGACACCGCTCTGAGTAAGTCGAACGTGTTGTCCACCCTCTAGACTTCAATGAGGTTAAGCCGTGATACCTAAGACAGATCTGCACTCGATGACACCTCGATAACAGCCGGTCCCCACACTTACACCTTGCTCTCCTTACATCAGTTTACATCATATCAGTCTGTGACGCTGGCTTTGCAACATCTTGCGTGCCTTTAGGTTCGCCGCGACCAACACTTACAATGCACTGACCACAAAAAATGGAGGCGCCGCGGCTTGAACGCTGCACCTTTCACATGCGAAGCGAACGCGCTACCAACTGAGCTACGCCACATGCACGACCAAACTGCGCTATTCCCCATTCTTTGCGACTCTGATGCGCACGGACACGATGGTTGGTTGGTTTTTAGCGGTGAAGGGAGCAGAGTACAAAGGCGCGGACACGTTCATATACACAAACGTTCCAAGTAGTTTCGATGCTCTGGTATTACAAATGCAAATTCCGTCTGTTTTTAACGTCTTAAATTGAAAGAGCCGTCACAAATTGCTCCGTTTTCGCTCCTTATCGACAATCATACAGCACCTGAGGTAACAAACACATCTCGAGCCCCATTGTGCACTCCATTATTCATGCCAACTCAGTGCCTCGCTCTTTACTACTGTGTACTAATCTTGTCCTCCAACTGCAAAACCCTGGGCCACAACAAGTTTCCGCGTCTCCATTGCACTGCGCATACAATAAAACGCTCCCCAAACTTGGCACTCACCCACGCAGCCGACTTTTCCGACTTTCCACGACGCTCACACAACGCTCACGCTAGTGACAGCATTATTTATAGTTCGACGTCGCGCCAAAGCGAATGAGCACATTTCGCCTACGGCTTAGGCCGCCCTCCTAGTGTGGCTGCTCGGTGTCTGCAGGCAGCGAGGGTCTGCTAGCTTCCTGTGTTCGCACCTATGTCACCTGTGCTTGCTTGTCAGAGACAGACTATCGCAAAACATACAACTCACTCCATGAATTGATTGCTACGGCATCTGTTATCAGCAGTCACAACTAGCAACACCAGTAGCAGCCGACTGCACGCAAAGAATAGGAATGTGCAGTGGGATTTACGTGAACTCGGCGCAACGCAGATCTTTCCGGCATAGGCTTGAGAATCTTACGGGAACACTTGTACTGTTTCTAAATAAAGTGTAGGCGCGGGAGGAGGGTGCTTCCCGCGCACTAATAACAGCGCGCTTGCCAATTGTGGATGCTAATCATTCGCTTGTATCTTCCTAGACACATCTGCAGGCTGAGAATTATTCCACTTGCATGGCAAGGTGCGCATGTAGGTGTGTTAAAAATTCTGGAGGCACCGGGTATTGATCCCAGTACCTCTCACATACTAAGCTAGCGCTCTACCACCTGAGCTACGCCCGCCCCCTCGAAGACTAATGGTGCTACAAACAGCCATATAGACGACACAGACCCTTGCACTCCCATTATTCAGCAGACAAACACTACTCTCTATGTATCCGTTAGGGTGTCTTTCAGGTTTCGTGCATTCTGTATCGAATCGTAGTTGGCCACAATGAAAGTGGCACGTATAACGTCGAAAATAGAGTTCGGACACCGCTCTGAGTAAGTCGAACGTGTTGTCCACGCTCTAGACTTCAATGAGGTTAAGCCGTGATACCTAAGACAGATCTGCACTCGATGACACCTCGATAACAGCCGGTCCCCACACTTACACCTTGCTCTCCTTACATCAGTTTACATCATATCAGTCTGTGACGCTGGCTTTGCAACATCTTGCGTGCCTTTAGGTTCGCCGCGACCAACACTTACAATGCACTGACCACAAAAAATGGAGGCGCCGCGGCTTGAACGCTGCACCTTTCACATGCGAAGCGAACGCGCTACCAACTGAGCTACGCCACATGCACGACCAAACTGCGCTATTCCCCATTCTTTGCGACTCTGATGCGCACGGACACGATGGTTGGTTGGTTTTTAGCGGTGAAGGGAGCAGAGTACAAAGGCGCGGACACGTTCATATACACAAACGTTCCAAGTAGTTTCGATGCTCTGGTATTACAAATGCAAATTCCGTCTGTTTTTAACGTCTTAAATTGAAAGAGCCGTCACAAATTGCTCCGTTTTCGCTCCTTATCGACAATCATACAGCACCTGAGGTAACAAACACATCTCGAGCCCCATTGTGCACTCCATTATTCATGCCAACTCAGTGCCTCGCTCTTTACTACTGTGTACTAATCTTGTCCTCCAACTGCAAAACCCTGGGCCACAACAAGTTTCCGCGTCTCCATTGCACTGCGCATACAATAAAACGCTCCCCAAACTTGGCACTCACCCACGCAGCCGACTTTTCCGACTTTCCACGACGCTCACACAACGCTCACGCTAGTGACAGCATTATTTATAGTTCGACGTCGCGCCAAAGCGAATGAGCACATTTCGCCTACGGCTTAGGCCGCCCTCCTAGTGTGGCTGCTCGGTGTCTGCAGGCAGCGAGGGTCTGCTAGCTTCCTGTGTTCGCACCTATGTCACCTGTGCTTGCTTGTCAGAGACAGACTATCGCAAAACATACAACTCACTCCATGAATTGATTGCTACGGCATCTGTTATCAGCAGTCACAACTAGCAACACCAGTAGCAGCCGACTGCACGCAAAGAATAGGAATGTGCAGTGGGATTTACGTGAACTCGGCGCAACGCAGATCTTTCCGGCATAGGCTTGAGAATCTTACGGGAACACTTGTACTGTTTCTAAATAAAGTGTAGGCGCGGGAGGAGGGTGCTTCCCGCGCACTAATAACAGCACGCTTGCCAATTGTGGATGCTAATCATTCGCTTGTATCTTCCTAGACACATCTGCAGGCTGAGAATTATTCCACTTGCATGGCAAGGTGCGCATGTAGGTGTGTTAAAAATTCTGGAGGCACCGGGTATTGATCCCAGTACCTCTCGCATACTAAGCTAGCGCTCTACCACCTGAGCTACGCCCGCTCCCCCGAAGACTAATGGTGCTACAAACAGCTATATAGACGACACAGACCCTTGCACTCCCATTATTCAGCAGACAAACACTACTCTCTATGTATCCGTTAGGGTGTCTTTCAGGTTTCGTGCATTCTGTATCGAAACGTAGTTGGCCACAATGAAAGTGGCACGTATAACGTCGAAAATAGAGTTCGGACACCGCTCTGAGTAAGTCGAACGTGTTGTCCACCCTCTAGACTTCAATGAGGTTAAGCCGTGATACCTAAGACAGATCTGCACTTGATGACACCTCGATAACAGCCGGTCCCCACACTTACACCTTGCTCTCCTTACATCAGTTTACATCATATCAGTCTGTGACGCTGGCTTTGCAACATCTTGCGTGCCTTTAGGTTCGCCGCGACCAACACTTACAATGCACTGACCACAAAAAATGGAGGCGCCGCGGCTTGAACGCTGCACCTTTCACATGCGAAGCGAACGCGCTACCAACTGAGCTACGCCACATGCACGACCAAACTGCGCTATTCCCCATTCTTTGCGACTCTGATGCGCACGGACACGATGGTTGGTTGGTTTTTAGCGGTGAAGGGAGCAGAGTACAAAGGCGCGGACACGTTCATATACACAAACGTTCCAAGTAGTTTCGATGCTCTGGTATTACAAATGCAAATTCCGTCTGTTTTTAACGTCTTAAATTGAAAGAGCCGTCACAAATTGCTCCGTTTTCGCTCCTTATCGACAATCATACAGCACCTGAGGTAACAAACACATCTCGAGCCCCATTGTGCACTCCATTATTCATGCCAACTCAGTGCCTCGCTCTTTACTACTGTGTACTAATCTTGTCCTCCAACTGCAAAACCCTGGGCCACAACAAGTTTCCGCGTCTCCATTGCACTGCGCATACAACAAAACGCTCCCCAAACTTGGCACTCACCCACGCAGCCGACTTTTCCGACTTTCCACGACGCTCACGCAACGCTCACGCTAGTGACAGCATTATTTATAGTTCGACGTCGCGCCAAAGCGAATGAGCACATTTCGCCTACGGCTTAGGCCGCCCTCCTAGTGTGGCTGCTCGGTGTCTGCAGGCAGCGAGGGTCTGCTAGCTTCCTGTGTTCGCACCTATGTCACCTGTGCTTGCTTGTCAGAGACAGACTATCGCAAAACATACAACTCACTCCATGAATTGATTGCTACGGCATCTGTTATCAGCAGTCACAACTAGCAACACCAGTAGCAGCCGACTGCACGCAAAGAATAGGAATGTGCAGTGGGATTTACGTGAACTCGGCGCAACGCAGATCTTTCCGGCATAGGCTTGAGAATCTTACGGGAACACTTGTACTGTTTCTAAATAAAGTGTAGGCGCGGGAGGAGGGTGCTTCCCGCGCACTAATAACAGCGCGCTTGCCAATTGTGGATGCTAATCACTCGCTTGTATCTTCCTAGACACATCTGCAGGCTGAGAATTATTCCACTTGCATGGCAAGGTGCGCATGTAGGTGTGTTAAAAATTCTGGAGGCACCGGGTATTGATCCCAGTACCTCTCGCATACTAAGCTAGCGCTCTACCACCTGAGCTACGCCCGCCCCCCCCGAAGACTAATGGTGCTACAAACAGCCATATAGACGACACAGACCCTTGCACTCCCATTATTCAGCAGACAAACACTACTCTCTATGTATCCGTTAGGGTGTCTTTCAGGTTTCGTGCATTCTGTATCGAAACGTAGTTGGCCACAATGAAAGTGGCACGTATAACGTCGAAAATAGAGTTCGGACACCGCTCTGAGTAAGTCGAACGTGTTGTCCACCCTCTAGACTTCAATGAGGTTAAGCCGTGATACCTAAGACAGATCTGCACTCGATGACACCTCGATAACAGCCGGTCCCCACACTTACACCTTGCTCTCCTTACATCAGTTTACATCATATCAGTCTGTGACGCTGGCTTTGCAACATCTTGCGTGCCTTTAGGTTCGCCGCGACCAACACTTACAATGCACTGACCATAATAAATGGAGGCGCCGCGGCTTGAACGCTGCACCTTTCACATGCGAAGCGAACGCGCTACCAACTGAGCTACGCCACATGCACGACCAAACTGCGCTATTCCCCATTCTTTGCGACTCTGATGCGCACGGACACGATGGTTGGTTGGTTTTTAGCGGTGAAGGGAGCAGAGTACAAAGGCGCGGACACGTTCATATACACAAACGTTCCAAGTAGTTTCGATGCTCTGGTATTACAAATGCAAATTCCGTCTGTTTTTAACGTCTTAAATTGAAAGAGCCGTCACAAATTGCTCCGTTTTCGCTCCTTATCGACAATCATACAGCACCTGAGGTAACAAACACATCTCGAGCCCCATTGTGCACCCCATTATTCATGCCAACTCAGTGCCTCGCTCTTTACTACTGTGTACTAATCTTGTCCTCCAACTGCAAAACCCTGGGCCACAACAAGTTTCCGCGTCTCCATTGCACTGCGCATACAACAAAACGCTCCCCAAACTTGGCACTCACCCACGCAGCCGACTTTTCCGACTTTCCACGACGCTCACGCAACGCTCACGCTAGTGACAGCATTATTTATAGTTCGACGTCGCGCCAAAGCGAATGAGCACATTTCGCCTACGGCTTAGGCCGCCCTCCTAGTGTGGCTGCTCGGTGTCTGCAGGCAGCGAGGGTCTGCTAGCTTCCTGTGTTCGCACCTATGTCACCTGTGCTTGCTTGTCAGAGACAGACTATCGCAAAACATACAACTCACTCCATGAATTGATTGCTACGGCATCTGTTATCAGCAGTCACAACTAGCAACACCAGTAGCAGCCGACTGCACGCAAAGAATAGGAATGTGCAGTGGGATTTACGTGAACTCGGCGCAACGCAGATCTTTCCGGCATAGGCTTGAGAATCTTACGGGAACACTTGTACTGTTTCTAAATAAAGTGTAGGCGCGGGAGGAGGGTGCTTCCCGCGCACTAATAACAGCACGCTTGCCAATTGTGGATGCTAATCATTCGCTTGTATCTTCCTAGACACATCTGCAGGCTGAGAATTATTCCACTTGCATGGCAAGGTGCGCATGTAGGTGTGTTAAAAATTCTGGAGGCACCGGGTATTGATCCCAGTACCTCTCGCATACTAAGCTAGCGCTCTACCACCTGAGCTACGCCCGCCCACCCGATGACTAATGGTGCTACAAACAGCCATATAGACGACACAGACCCTTGCACTCCCATTATTCAGCAGACAAACACTACTCTCTATGTATCCGTTAGGGTGTCTTTCAGGTTTCGTGCATTCTGTATCGAAACGTAGTTGGCCACAATGAAAGTGGCACGTATAACGTCGAAAATAGAGTTTGGACACCGCTCTGAGTAAGTCGAACGTGTTGTCCACCCTCTAGACTTCAATGAGGTTAAGCCGTGATACCTAAGACAGATCTGCACTCGATGACACCTCGATAACAGCCGGTCCCCACACTTACACCTTGCTCTCCTTACATCAGTTTACATCATATCAGTCTGTGACGCTGGCTTTGCAACATCTTGCGTGCCTTTAGGTTCGCCGCGACCAACACTTACAATGCACTGACCACAAAAAATGGAGGCGCCGCGGCTTGAACGCTGCACCTTTCACATGCGAAGCGAACGCGCTACCAACTGAGCTACGCCACATGCACGACCAAACTGCGCTATTCCCCATTCTTTGCGACTCTGATGCGCACGGACACGATGGTTGGTTGGTTTTTAGCGGTGAAGGGAGCAGAGTACAAAGGCGCGGACACGTTCATATACACAAACGTTCCAAGTAGTTTCGATGCTCTGGTATTACAAATGCAAATTCCGTCTGTTTTTAACGTCTTAAATTGAAAGAGCCGTCACAAATTGCTCCGTTTTCGCTCCTTATCGACAATCATACAGCACCTGAGGTAACAAACACATCTCGAGCCCCATTGTGCACTCCATTATTCATGCCAACTCAGTGCCTCGCTCTTTACTACTGTGTACTAATCTTGTCCTCCAACTGCAAAACCCTGGGCCACAACAAGTTTCCGCGTCTCCATTGCACTGCGCATACAACAAAACGCTCCCCAAACTTGGCACTCACCCACGCAGCCGACTTTTCCGACTTTCCACGACGCTCACGCAACGCTCACGCTAGTGACAGCATTATTTATAGTTCGACGTCGCGCCAAAGCGAATGAGCACATTTCGCCTACGGCTTAGGCCGCCCTCCTAGTGTGGCTGCTCGGTGTCTGCAGGCAGCGAGGGTCTGCTAGCTTCCTGTGTTCGCACCTATGTCACCTGTGCTTGCTTGTCAGAGACAGACTATCGCAAAACATACAACTCACTCCATGAATTGATTGCTACGGCATCTGTTATCAGCAGTCACAACTAGCAACACCAGTAGCAGCCGACTGCACGCAAAGAATAGGAATGTGCAGTGGGATTTACGTGAACTCGGCGCAACGCAGATCTTTCCGGCATAGGCTTGAGAATCTTACGGGAACACTTGTACTGTTTCTAAATAAAGTGTAGGCGCGGGAGGAGGGTGCTTCCCGCGCACTAATAACAGCACGCTTGCCAATTGTGGATGCTAATCATTCGCTTGTATCTTCCTAGACACATCTGCAGGCTGAGAATTATTCCACTTGCATGGCAAGGTGCGCATGTAGGTGTGTTAAAAATTCTGGAGGCACCGGGTATTGATCCCAGTACCTCTCGCATACTAAGCTAGCGCTCTACCACCTGAGCTACGCCCGCCCCTCCGAAGACTAATGGTGCTACAAACAGCCATATAGACGACACAGACCCTTGCACTCCCATTATTCAGCAGACAAACACTACTCTCTATGTATCCGTTAGGGTGTCTTTCAGGTTTCGTGCATTCTGTATCGAAACGTAGTTGGCCACAATGAAAGTGGCACGTATAACGTCGAAAATAGAGTTCGGACACCGCTCTGAGTAAGTCGAACGTGTTGTCCACCCTCTAGACTTCAATGAGGTTAAGCCGTGATACCTAAGACAGATCTGCACTCGATGACACCTCGATAACAGCCGGTCCCCACACTTACACCTTGCTCTCCTTACATCAGTTTACATCATATCAGTCTGTGACGCTGGCTTTGCAACATCTTGCGTGCCTTTAGGTTCGCCGCGACCAACACTTACAATGCACTGACCACAAAAAATGGAGGCGCCGCGGCTTGAACGCTGCACCTTTCACATGCGAAGCGAACGCGCTACCAACTGAGCTACGCCACATGCACGACCAAACTGCGCTATTCCCCATTCTTTGCGACTCTGATGCGCACGGACACGATGGTTGGTTGGTTTTTAGCGGTGAAGGGAGCAGAGTACAAAGGCGCGGACACGTTCATATACACAAACGTTCCAAGTAGTTTCGATGCTCTGGTATTACAAATGCAAATTCCGTCTGTTTTTAACGTCTTAAATTGAAAGAGCCGTCACAAATTGCTCCGTTTTCGCTCCTTATCGACAATCATACAGCACCTGAGGTAACAAACACATCTCGAGCCCCATTGTGCACTCCATTATTCATGCCAACTCAGTGCCTCGCTCTTTACTACTGTGTACTAATCTTGTCCTCCAACTGCAAAACCCTGGGCCACAACAAGTTTCCGCGTCTCCATTGCACTGCGCATACAACAAAACGCTCCCCAAACTTGGCACTCACCCACGCAGCCGACTTTTCCGACTTTCCACGACGCTCACGCAACGCTCACGCAACGCTCACGCTAGTGACAGCATTATTTATAGTTCGACGTCGCGCCAAAGCGAATAAGCACATTTCGCCTACGGCTTAGGCCGCCCTCCTAGTGTGGCTGCTCGGTGTCTGCAGGCAGCGAGGGTCTGCTAGCTTCCTGTGTTCGCACCTATGTCACCTGTGCTTGCTTGTCAGAGACAGACTATCGCAAAACATACAACTCACTCCATGAATTGATTGCTACGGCATCTGTTATCAGCAGTCACAACTAGCAACACCAGTAGCAGCCGACTGCACGCAAAGAATAGGAATGTGCAGTGGGATTTACGTGAACTCGGCGCAACGCAGATCTTTCCGGCATAGGCTTGAGAATCTTACGGGAACACTTGTACTGTTTCTAAATAAAGTGTAGGCGCGGGAGGAGGGTGCTTCCCGCGCACTAATAACAGCACGCTTGCCAATTGTGGATGCTAATCATTCGCTTGTATCTTCCTAGACACATCTGCAGGCTGAGAATTATTCCACTTGCATGGCAAGGTGCGCATGTAGGTGTGTTAAAAATTCTGGAGGCACCGGGTATTGATCCCAGTACCTCTCCCATACTAAGCTAGCGCTCTACCACCTGAGCTACGCCCGCCCCCCCGAAGACTAATGGTGCTACAAACAGCCATATAGACGACACAGACCCTTGCACTCCCATTATTCAGCAGACAAACACTACTCTCTATGTATCCGTTAGGGTGTCTTTCAGGTTTCGTGCATTCTGTATCGAAACGTAGTTGGCCACAATGAAAGTGGCACGTATAACGTCGAAAATAGAGTTCGGACACCGCTCTGAGTAAGTCGAACGTGTTGTCCACCCTCTAGACTTCAATGAGGTTAAGCCGTGATACCTAAGACAGATCTGCACTCGATGACACCTCGATAACAGCCGGTCCCCACACTTACACCTTGCTCTCCTTACATCAGTTTACATCATATCAGTCTGTGACGCTGGCTTTGCAACATCTTGCGTGCCTTTAGGTTCGCCGCGACCAACACTTACAATGCACTGACCACAAAAAATGGAGGCGCCGCGGCTTGAACGCTGCACCTTTCACATGCGAAGCGAACGCGCTACCAACTGAGCTACGCCACATGCACGACCAAACTGCGCTATTCCCCATTCTTTGCGACTCTGATGCGCACGGACACGATGGTTGGTTGGTTTTTAGCGGTGAAGGGAGCAGAGTACAAAGGCGCGGACACGTTCATATACACAAACGTTCCAAGTAGTTTCGATGCTCTGGTATTACAAATGCAAATTCCGTCTGTTTTTAACGTCTTAAATTGAAAGAGCCGTCACAAATTGCTCCGTTTTCGCTCCTTATCGACAATCATACAGCACCTGAGGTAACAAACACATCTCGAGCCCCATTGTGCACTCCATTATTCATGCCAACTCAGTGCCTCGCTCTTTACTACTGTGTACTAATCTTGTCCTCCAACTGCAAAACCCTGGGCCACAACAAGTTTCCGCGTCTCCATTGCACTGCGCATACAACAAAACGCTCCCCAAACTTGGCACTCACCCACGCAGCCGACTTTTCCGACTTTCCACGACGCTCACGCAACGCTCACGCTAGTGACAGCATTATTTATAGTTCGACGTCGCGCCAAAGCGAATGAGCACATTTCGCCTACGGCTTAGGCCGCCCTCCTAGTGTGGCTGCTCGGTGTCTGCAGGCAGCGAGGGTCTGCTAGCTTCCTGTGTTCGCACCTATGTCACCTGTGCTTGCTTGTCAGAGACAGACTATCGCAAAACATACAACTCACTCCATGAATTGATTGCTACGGCATCTGTTATCAGCAGTCACAACTAGCAACACCAGTAGCAGCCGACTGCACGCAAAGAATAGGAATGTGCAGTGGGATTTACGTGAACTCGGCGCAACGCAGATCTTTCCGGCATAGGCTTGAGAATCTTACGGGAACACTTGTACTGTTTCTAAATAAAGTGTAGGCGCGGGAGGAGGGTGCTTCCCGCGCACTAATAACAGCACGCTTGCCAATTGTGGATGCTAATCATTCGCTTGTATCTTCCTAGACACATCTGCAGGCTGAGAATTATTCCACTTGCATGGCAAGGTGCGCATGTAGGTGTGTTAAAAATTCTGGAGGCACCGGGTATTGATCCCAGTACCTCTCGCATACTAAGCTAGCGCTCTACCACCTGAGCTACGCCCGCCCCCCCGAAGCCTAATGGTGCTACAAACAGCCATATAGACGACACAGACCCTTGCACTCCCATTATTCAGCAGACAAACACTACTCTCTATGTATCCGTTAGGGTGTCTTTCAGGTTTCGTGCATTCTGTATCGAAACGTAGTTGGCCACAATGAAAGTGGCACGTATAACGTCGAAAATAGAGTTCGGACACCGCTCTGAGTAAGTCGAACGTGTTGTCCACCCTCTAGACTTCAATGAGGTTAAGCCGTGATACCTAAGACAGATCTGCACTCGATGACACCTCGATAACAGCCGGTCCCCACACTTACACCTTGCTCTCCTTACATCAGTTTACATCATATCAGTCTGTGACGCTGGCTTTGCAACATCTTGCGTGCCTTTAGGTTCGCCGCGACCAACACTTACAATGCACTGACCACAAAAAATGGAGGCGCCGCGGCTTGAACGCTGCACCTTTCACATGCGAAGCGAACGCGCTACCAACTGAGCTACGCCACATGCACGACCAAACTGCGCTATTCCCCATTCTTTGCGACTCTGATGCGCACGGACACGATGGTTGGTTGGTTTTTAGCGGTGAAGGGAGCAGAGTACAAAGGCGCGGACACGTTCATATACACAAACGTTCCAAGTAGTTTCGATGCTCTGGTATTACAAATGCAAATTCCGTCTGTTTTTAACGTCTTAAATTGAAAGAGCCGTCACAAATTGCTCCGTTTTCGCTCCTTATCGACAATCATACAGCACCTGAGGTAACAAACACATCTCGAGCCCCATTGTGCACTCCATTATTCATGCCAACTCAGTGCCTCGCTCTTTACTACTGTGTACTAATCTTGTCCTCCAACTGCAAAACCCTGGGCCACAACAAGTTTCCGCGTCTCCATTGCACTGCGCATACAACAAAACGCTCCCCAAACTTGGCACTCACCCACGCAGCCGACTTTTCCGACTTTCCACGACGCTCACGCAACGCTCACGCTAGTGACAGCATTATTTATAGTTCGACGTCGCGCCAAAGCGAATGAGCACATTTCGCCTACGGCTTAGGCCGCCCTCCTAGTGTGGCTGCTCGGTGTCTGCAGGCAGCGAGGGTCTGCTAGCTTCCTGTGTTCGCACCTATGTCACCTGTGCTTGCTTGTCAGAGACAGACTATCGCAAAACATACAACTCACTCCATGAATTGATTGCTACGGCATCTGTTATCAGCAGTCACAACTAGCAACACCAGTAGCAGCCGACTGCACGCAAAGAATAGGAATGTGCAGTGGGATTTACGTGAACTCGGCGCAACGCAGATCTTTCCGGCATAGGCTTGAGAATCTTACGGGAACACTTGTACTGTTTCTAAATAAAGTGTAGGCGTGGGAGGAGGGTGCTTCCCGCGCACTAATAACAGCACGCTTGCCAATTGTGGATGCTAATCATTCGCTTGTATCTTCCTAGACACATCTGCAGGCTGAGAATTATTCCACTTGCATGGCAAGGTGCGCATGTAGGTGTGTTAAAAATTCTGGAGGCACCGGGTATTGATCCCAGTACCTCTCCCATACTAAGCTAGCGCTCTACCACCTGAGCTACGCCCGCCCCCCCGAAGACTAATGGTGCTACAAACAGCCATATAGACGACACAGACCCTTGCACTCCCATTATTCAGCAGACAAACACTACTCTCTATGTATCCGTTAGGGTGTCTTTCAGGTTTCGTGCATTCTGTATCGAAACGTAGTTGGCCACAATGAAAGTGGCACGTATAACGTCGAAAATAGAGTTCGGACACCGCTCTGAGTAAGTCGAACGTGTTGTCCACCCTCTAGACTTCAATGAGGTTAAGCCGTGATACCTAAGACAGATCTGCACTCGATGACACCTCGATAACAGCCGGTCCCCACACTTACACCTTGCTCTCCTTACATCAGTTTACATCATATCAGTCTGTGACGCTGGCTTTGCAACATCTTGCGTGCCTTTAGGTTCGCCGCGACCAACACTTACAATGCACTGACCACAAAAAATGGAGGCGCCGCGGCTTGAACGCTGCACCTTTCACATGCGAAGCGAACGCGCTACCAACTGAGCTACGCCACAAGCACGACCAAACTGAGCTATTCCCCATTCTTAGCGACTCTGATGCGCACGGACACGATGGTTGGTTGGTTTTTAGCGGTGAAGGGAGCAGAGTACAAAGGCGCGGACACGTTCATATACACAAACGTTCCAAGTAGTTTCGATGCTCTGGTATTACAAATGCAAATTCCGTCTGTTTTTAACGTCTTAAATTGAAAGAGCCGTCACAAATTGCTCCGTTTTCGCTCCTTATCGACAATCATACAGCACCTGAGGTAACAAACACATCTCGAGCCCCATTGTGCACTCCATTATTCATGCCAACTCAGTGCCTCGCTCTTTACTACTGTGTACTAATCTTGTCCTCCAACTGCAAAACCCTGGGCCACAACAAGTTTCCGCGTCTCCATTGCACTGCGCATACAACAAAACGCTCCCCAAACTTGGCACTCACCCACGCAGCCGACTTTTCCGACTTTCCACGACGCTCACGCAACGCTCACGCTAGTGACAGCATTATTTATAGTTCGACGTCGCGCCAAAGCGAATGAGCACATTTCGCCTACGGCTTAGGCCGCCCTCCTAGTGTGGCTGCTCGGTGTCTGCAGGCAGCGAGGGTCTGCTAGCTTCCTGTGTTCGCACCTATGTCACCTGTGCTTGCTTGTCAGAGACAGACTATCGCAAAACATACAACTCACTCCATGAATTGATTGCTACGGCATCTGTTATCAGCAGTCACAACTAGCAACACCAGTAGCAGCCGACTGCACGCAAAGAATAGGAATGTGCAGTGGGATTTACGTGAACTCGGCGCAACGCAGATCTTTCCGGCATAGGCTTGAGAATCTTACGGGAACACTTGTACTGTTTCTAAATAAAGTGTAGGCGCGGGAGGAGGGTGCTTCCCGCGCACTAATAACAGCACGCTTGCCAATTGTGGATGCTAATCATTCGCTTGTATCTTCCTAGACACATCTGCAGGCTGAGAATTATTCCACTTGCATGGCAAGGTGCGCATGTAGGTGTGTTAAAAATTCTGGAGGCACCGGGTATTGATCCCAGTACCTCTCGCATACTAAGCTAGCGCTCTACCACCTGAGCTACGCCCGCCCCCCCGAAGCCTAATGGTGCTACAAACAGCCATATAGACGACACAGACCCTTGCACTCCCATTATTCAGCAGACAAACACTACTCTCTATGTATCCGTTAGGGTGTCTTTCAGGTTTCGTGCATTCTGTATCGAAACGTAGTTGGCCACAATGAAAGTGGCACGTATAACGTCGAAAATAGAGTTCGGACACCGCTCTGAGTAAGTCGAACGTGTTGTCCACCCTCTAGACTTCAATGAGGTTAAGCCGTGATACCTAAGACAGATCTGCACTCGATGACACCTCGATAACAGCCGGTCCCCACACTTACACCTTGCTCTCCTTACATCAGTTTACATCATATCAGTCTGTGACGCTGGCTTTGCAACATCTTGCGTGCCTTTAGGTTCGCCGCGACCAACACTTACAATGCACTGACCACAAAAAATGGAGGCGCCGCGGCTTGAACGCTGCACCTTTCACATGCGAAGCGAACGCGCTACCAACTGAGCTACGCCACATGCACGACCAAACTGCGCTATTCCCCATTCTTTGCGACTCTGATGCGCACGGACACGATGGTTGGTTGGTTTTTAGCGGTGAAGGGAGCAGAGTACAAAGGCGCGGACACGTTCATATACACAAACGTTCCAAGTAGTTTCGATGCTCTGGTATTACAAATGCAAATTCCGTCTGTTTTTAACGTCTTAAATTGAAAGAGCCGTCACAAATTGCTCCGTTTTCGCTCCTTATCGACAATCATACAGCACCTGAGGTAACAAACACATCTCGAGCCCCATTGTGCACTCCATTATTCATGCCAACTCAGTGCCTCGCTCTTTACTACTGTGTACTAATCTTGTCCTCCAACTGCAAAACCCTGGGCCACAACAAGTTTCCGCGTCTCCATTGCACTGCGCATACAACAAAACGCTCCCCAAACTTGGCACTCACCCACGCAGCCGACTTTTCCGACTTTCCACGACGCTCACGCAACGCTCACGCTAGTGACAGCATTATTTATAGTTCGACGTCGCGCCAAAGCGAATGAGCACATTTCGCCTACGGCTTAGGCCGCCCTCCTAGTGTGGCTGCTCGGTGTCTGCAGGCAGCGAGGGTCTGCTAGCTTCCTGTGTTCGCACCTATGTCACCTGTGCTTGCTTGTCAGAGACAGACTATCGCAAAACATACAACTCACTCCATGAATTGATTGCTACGGCATCTGTTATCAGCAGTCACAACTAGCAACACCAGTAGCAGCCGACTGCACGCAAAGAATAGGAATGTGCAGTGGGATTTACGTGAACTCGGCGCAACGCAGATCTTTCCGGCATAGGCTTGAGAATCTTACGGGAACACTTGTACTGTTTCTAAATAAAGTGTAGGCGTGGGAGGAGGGTGCTTCCCGCGCACTAATAACAGCACGCTTGCCAATTGTGGATGCTAATCATTCGCTTGTATCTTCCTAGACACATCTGCAGGCTGAGAATTATTCCACTTGCATGGCAAGGTGCGCATGTAGGTGTGTTAAAAATTCTGGAGGCACCGGGTATTGATCCCAGTACCTCTCGCATACTAAGCTAGCGCTCTACCACCTGAGCTACGCCCGCCCCCCCGAAGACTAATGGTGCTACAAACAGCCATATAGACGACACAGACCCTTGCACTCCCATTATTCAGCAGACAAACACTACTCTCTATGTATCCGTTAGGGTGTCTTTCAGGTTTCGTGCATTCTGTATCGAAACGTAGTTGGCCACAATGAAAGTGGCACGTATAACGTCGAAAATAGAGTTCGGACACCGCTCTGAGTAAGTCGAACGTGTTGTCCACCCTCTAGACTTCAATGAGGTTAAGCCGTGATACCTAAGACAGATCTGCACTCGATGACACCTCGATAACAGCCGGTCCCCACACTTACACCTTGCTCTCCTTACATCAGTTTACATCATATCAGTCTGTGACGCTGGCTTTGCAACATCTTGCGTGCCTTTAGGTTCGCCGCGACCAACACTTACAATGCACTGACCACAAAAAATGGAGGCGCCGCGGCTTGAACGCTGCACCTTTCACATGCGAAGCGAACGCGCTACCAACTGAGCTACGCCACATGCACGACCAAACTGCGCTATTCCCCATTCTTTGCGACTCTGATGCGCACGGACACGATGGTTGGTTGGTTTTTAGCGGTGAAGGGAGCAGAGTACAAAGGCGCGGACACGTTCATATACACAAACGTTCCAAGTAGTTTCGATGCTCTGGTATTACAAATGCAAATTCCGTCTGTTTTTAACGTCTTAAATTGAAAGAGCCGTCACAAATTGCTCCGTTTTCGCTCCTTATCGACAATCATACAGCACCTGAGGTAACAAACACATCTCGAGCCCCATTGTGCACTCCATTATTCATGCCAACTCAGTGCCTCGCTCTTTACTACTGTGTACTAATCTTGTCCTCCAACTGCAAAACCCTGGGCCACAACAAGTTTCCGCGTCTCCATTGCACTGCGCATACAACAAAACGCTCCCCAAACTTGGCACTCACCCACGCAGCCGACTTTTCCGACTTTCCACGACGCTCACGCAACGCTCACGCTAGTGACAGCATTATTTATAGTTCGACGTCGCGCCAAAGCGAATAAGCACATTTCGCCTACGGCTTAGGCCGCCCTCCTAGTGTGGCTGCTCGGTGTCTGCAGGCAGCGAGGGTCTGCTAGCTTCCTGTGTTCGCACCTATGTCACCTGTGCTTGCTTGTCAGAGACAGACTATCGCAAAACATACAACTCACTCCATGAATTGATTGCTACGGCATCTGTTATCAGCAGTCACAACTAGCAACACCAGTAGCAGCCGACTGCACGCAAAGAATAGGAATGTGCAGTGGGATTTACGTGAACTCGGCGCAACGCAGATCTTTCCGGCATAGGCTTGAGAATCTTACGGGAACACTTGTACTGTTTCTAAATAAAGTGTAGGCGCGGGAGGAGGGTGCTTCCCGCGCACTAATAACAGCACGCTTGCCAATTGTGGATGCTAATCATTCGCTTGTATCTTCCTAGACACATCTGCAGGCTGAGAATTATTCCACTTGCATGGCAAGGTGCGCATGTAGGTGTGTTAAAAATTCTGGAGGCACCGGGTATTGATCCCAGTACCTCTCCCATACTAAGCTAGCGCTCTACCACCTGAGCTACGCCCGCCCCCCCGAAGACTAATGGTGCTACAAACAGCCATATAGACGACACAGACCCTTGCACTCCCATTATTCAGCAGACAAACACTACTCTCTATGTATCCGTTAGGGTGTCTTTCAGGTTTCGTGCATTCTGTATCGAAACGTAGTTGGCCACAATGAAAGTGGCACGTATAACGTCGAAAATAGAGTTCGGACACCGCTCTGAGTAAGTCGAACGTGTTGTCCACCCTCTAGACTTCAATGAGGTTAAGCCGTGATACCTAAGACAGATCTGCACTCGATGACACCTCGATAACAGCCGGTCCCCACACTTACACCTTGCTCTCCTTACATCAGTTTACATCATATCAGTCTGTGACGCTGGCTTTGCAACATCTTGCGTGCCTTTAGGTTCGCCGCGACCAACACTTACAATGCACTGACCACAAAAAATGGAGGCGCCGCGGCTTGAACGCTGCACCTTTCACATGCGAAGCGAACGCGCTACCAACTGAGCTACGCCACATGCACGACCAAACTGCGCTATTCCCCATTCTTTGCGACTCTGATGCGCACGGACACGATGGTTGGTTGGTTTTTAGCGGTGAAGGGAGCAGAGTACAAAGGCGCGGACACGTTCATATACACAAACGTTCCAAGTAGTTTCGATGCTCTGGTATTACAAATGCAAATTCCGTCTGTTTTTAACGTCTTAAATTGAAAGAGCCGTCACAAATTGCTCCGTTTTCGCTCCTTATCGACAATCATACAGCACCTGAGGTAACAAACACATCTCGAGCCCCATTGTGCACTCCATTATTCATGCCAACTCAGTGCCTCGCTCTTTACTACTGTGTACTAATCTTGTCCTCCAACTGCAAAACCCTGGGCCACAACAAGTTTCCGCGTCTCCATTGCACTGCGCATACAACAAAACGCTCCCCAAACTTGGCACTCACCCACGCAGCCGACTTTTCCGACTTTCCACGACGCTCACGCAACGCTCACGCTAGTGACAGCATTATTTATAGTTCGACGTCGCGCCAAAGCGAATGAGCACATTTCGCCTACGGCTTAGGCCGCCCTCCTAGTGTGGCTGCTCGGTGTCTGCAGGCAGCGAGGGTCTGCTAGCTTCCTGTGTTCGCACCTATGTCACCTGTGCTTGCTTGTCAGAGACAGACTATCGCAAAACATACAACTCACTCCATGAATTGATTGCTACGGCATCTGTTATCAGCAGTCACAACTAGCAACACCAGTAGCAGCCGACTGCACGCAAAGAATAGGAATGTGCAGTGGGATTTACGTGAACTCGGCGCAACGCAGATCTTTCCGGCATAGGCTTGAGAATCTTACGGGAACACTTGTACTGTTTCTAAATAAAGTGTAGGCGCGGGAGGAGGGTGCTTCCCGCGCACTAATAACAGCACGCTTGCCAATTGTGGATGCTAATCATTCGCTTGTATCTTCCTAGACACATCTGCAGGCTGAGAATTATTCCACTTGCATGGCAAGGTGCGCATGTAGGTGTGTTAAAAATTCTGGAGGCACCGGGTATTGATCCCAGTACCTCTCGCATACTAAGCTAGCGCTCTACCACCTGAGCTACGCCCGCCCCCCCGAAGCCTAATGGTGCTACAAACAGCCATATAGACGACACAGACCCTTGCACTCCCATTATTCAGCAGACAAACACTACTCTCTATGTATCCGTTAGGGTGTCTTTCAGGTTTCGTGCATTCTGTATCGAAACGTAGTTGGCCACAATGAAAGTGGCACGTATAACGTCGAAAATAGAGTTCGGACACCGCTCTGAGTAAGTCGAACGTGTTGTCCACCCTCTAGACTTCAATGAGGTTAAGCCGTGATACCTAAGACAGATCTGCACTCGATGACACCTCGATAACAGCCGGTCCCCACACTTACACCTTGCTCTCCTTACATCAGTTTACATCATATCAGTCTGTGACGCTGGCTTTGCAACATCTTGCGTGCCTTTAGGTTCGCCGCGACCAACACTTACAATGCACTGACCACAAAAAATGGAGGCGCCGCGGCTTGAACGCTGCACCTTTCACATGCGAAGCGAACGCGCTACCAACTGAGCTACGCCACATGCACGACCAAACTGCGCTATTCCCCATTCTTTGCGACTCTGATGCGCACGGACACGATGGTTGGTTGGTTTTTAGCGGTGAAGGGAGCAGAGTACAAAGGCGCGGACACGTTCATATACACAAACGTTCCAAGTAGTTTCGATGCTCTGGTATTACAAATGCAAATTCCGTCTGTTTTTAACGTCTTAAATTGAAAGAGCCGTCACAAATTGCTCCGTTTTCGCTCCTTATCGACAATCATACAGCACCTGAGGTAACAAACACATCTCGAGCCCCATTGTGCACTCCATTATTCATGCCAACTCAGTGCCTCGCTCTTTACTACTGTGTACTAATCTTGTCCTCCAACTGCAAAACCCTGGGCCACAACAAGTTTCCGCGTCTCCATTGCACTGCGCATACAACAAAACGCTCCCCAAACTTGGCACTCACCCACGCAGCCGACTTTTCCGACTTTCCACGACGCTCACGCAACGCTCACGCTAGTGACAGCATTATTTATAGTTCGACGTCGCGCCAAAGCGAATGAGCACATTTCGCCTACGGCTTAGGCCGCCCTCCTAGTGTGGCTGCTCGGTGTCTGCAGGCAGCGAGGGTCTGCTAGCTTCCTGTGTTCGCACCTATGTCACCTGTGCTTGCTTGTCAGAGACAGACTATCGCAAAACATACAACTCACTCCATGAATTGATTGCTACGGCATCTGTTATCAGCAGTCACAACTAGCAACACCAGTAGCAGCCGACTGCACGCAAAGAATAGGAATGTGCAGTGGGATTTACGTGAACTCGGCGCAACGCAGATCTTTCCGGCATAGGCTTGAGAATCTTACGGGAACACTTGTACTGTTTCTAAATAAAGTGTAGGCGTGGGAGGAGGGTGCTTCCCGCGCACTAATAACAGCACGCTTGCCAATTGTGGATGCTAATCATTCGCTTGTATCTTCCTAGACACATCTGCAGGCTGAGAATTATTCCACTTGCATGGCAAGGTGCGCATGTAGGTGTGTTAAAAATTCTGGAGGCACCGGGTATTGATCCCAGTACCTCTCCCATACTAAGCTAGCGCTCTACCACCTGAGCTACGCCCGCCCCCCCGAAGACTAATGGTGCTACAAACAGCCATATAGACGACACAGACCCTTGCACTCCCATTATTCAGCAGACAAACACTACTCTCTATGTATCCGTTAGGGTGTCTTTCAGGTTTCGTGCATTCTGTATCGAAACGTAGTTGGCCACAATGAAAGTGGCACGTATAACGTCGAAAATAGAGTTCGGACACCGCTCTGAGTAAGTCGAACGTGTTGTCCACCCTCTAGACTTCAATGAGGTTAAGCCGTGATACCTAAGACAGATCTGCACTCGATGACACCTCGATAACAGCCGGTCCCCACACTTACACCTTGCTCTCCTTACATCAGTTTACATCATATCAGTCTGTGACGCTGGCTTTGCAACATCTTGCGTGCCTTTAGGTTCGCCGCGACCAACACTTACAATGCACTGACCACAAAAAATGGAGGCGCCGCGGCTTGAACGCTGCACCTTTCACATGCGAAGCGAACGCGCTACCAACTGAGCTACGCCACAAGCACGACCAAACTGAGCTATTCCCCATTCTTAGCGACTCTGATGCGCACGGACACGATGGTTGGTTGGTTTTTAGCGGTGAAGGGAGCAGAGTACAAAGGCGCGGACACGTTCATATACACAAACGTTCCAAGTAGTTTCGATGCTCTGGTATTACAAATGCAAATTCCGTCTGTTTTTAACGTCTTAAATTGAAAGAGCCGTCACAAATTGCTCCGTTTTCGCTCCTTATCGACAATCATACAGCACCTGAGGTAACAAACACATCTCGAGCCCCATTGTGCACTCCATTATTCATGCCAACTCAGTGCCTCGCTCTTTACTACTGTGTACTAATCTTGTCCTCCAACTGCAAAACCCTGGGCCACAACAAGTTTCCGCGTCTCCATTGCACTGCGCATACAACAAAACGCTCCCCAAACTTGGCACTCACCCACGCAGCCGACTTTTCCGACTTTCCACGACGCTCACGCAACGCTCACGCTAGTGACAGCATTATTTATAGTTCGACGTCGCGCCAAAGCGAATGAGCACATTTCGCCTACGGCTTAGGCCGCCCTCCTAGTGTGGCTGCTCGGTGTCTGCAGGCAGCGAGGGTCTGCTAGCTTCCTGTGTTCGCACCTATGTCACCTGTGCTTGCTTGTCAGAGACAGACTATCGCAAAACATACAACTCACTCCATGAATTGATTGCTACGGCATCTGTTATCAGCAGTCACAACTAGCAACACCAGTAGCAGCCGACTGCACGCAAAGAATAGGAATGTGCAGTGGGATTTACGTGAACTCGGCGCAACGCAGATCTTTCCGGCATAGGCTTGAGAATCTTACGGGAACACTTGTACTGTTTCTAAATAAAGTGTAGGCGCGGGAGGAGGGTGCTTCCCGCGCACTAATAACAGCACGCTTGCCAATTGTGGATGCTAATCATTCGCTTGTATCTTCCTAGACACATCTGCAGGCTGAGAATTATTCCACTTGCATGGCAAGGTGCGCATGTAGGTGTGTTAAAAATTCTGGAGGCACCGGGTATTGATCCCAGTACCTCTCGCATACTAAGCTAGCGCTCTACCACCTGAGCTACGCCCGCCCCCCCGAAGCCTAATGGTGCTACAAACAGCCATATAGACGACACAGACCCTTGCACTCCCATTATTCAGCAGACAAACACTACTCTCTATGTATCCGTTAGGGTGTCTTTCAGGTTTCGTGCATTCTGTATCGAAACGTAGTTGGCCACAATGAAAGTGGCACGTATAACGTCGAAAATAGAGTTCGGACACCGCTCTGAGTAAGTCGAACGTGTTGTCCACCCTCTAGACTTCAATGAGGTTAAGCCGTGATACCTAAGACAGATCTGCACTCGATGACACCTCGATAACAGCCGGTCCCCACACTTACACCTTGCTCTCCTTACATCAGTTTACATCATATCAGTCTGTGACGCTGGCTTTGCAACATCTTGCGTGCCTTTAGGTTCGCCGCGACCAACACTTACAATGCACTGACCACAAAAAATGGAGGCGCCGCGGCTTGAACGCTGCACCTTTCACATGCGAAGCGAACGCGCTACCAACTGAGCTACGCCACATGCACGACCAAACTGCGCTATTCCCCATTCTTTGCGACTCTGATGCGCACGGACACGATGGTTGGTTGGTTTTTAGCGGTGAAGGGAGCAGAGTACAAAGGCGCGGACACGTTCATATACACAAACGTTCCAAGTAGTTTCGATGCTCTGGTATTACAAATGCAAATTCCGTCTGTTTTTAACGTCTTAAATTGAAAGAGCCGTCACAAATTGCTCCGTTTTCGCTCCTTATCGACAATCATACAGCACCTGAGGTAACAAACACATCTCGAGCCCCATTGTGCACTCCATTATTCATGCCAACTCAGTGCCTCGCTCTTTACTACTGTGTACTAATCTTGTCCTCCAACTGCAAAACCCTGGGCCACAACAAGTTTCCGCGTCTCCATTGCACTGCGCATACAACAAAACGCTCCCCAAACTTGGCACTCACCCACGCAGCCGACTTTTCCGACTTTCCACGACGCTCACGCAACGCTCACGCTAGTGACAGCATTATTTATAGTTCGACGTCGCGCCAAAGCGAATGAGCACATTTCGCCTACGGCTTAGGCCGCCCTCCTAGTGTGGCTGCTCGGTGTCTGCAGGCAGCGAGGGTCTGCTAGCTTCCTGTGTTCGCACCTATGTCACCTGTGCTTGCTTGTCAGAGACAGACTATCGCAAAACATACAACTCACTCCATGAATTGATTGCTACGGCATCTGTTATCAGCAGTCACAACTAGCAACACCAGTAGCAGCCGACTGCACGCAAAGAATAGGAATGTGCAGTGGGATTTACGTGAACTCGGCGCAACGCAGATCTTTCCGGCATAGGCTTGAGAATCTTACGGGAACACTTGTACTGTTTCTAAATAAAGTGTAGGCGTGGGAGGAGGGTGCTTCCCGCGCACTAATAACAGCACGCTTGCCAATTGTGGATGCTAATCATTCGCTTGTATCTTCCTAGACACATCTGCAGGCTGAGAATTATTCCACTTGCATGGCAAGGTGCGCATGTAGGTGTGTTAAAAATTCTGGAGGCACCGGGTATTGATCCCAGTACCTCTCGCATACTAAGCTAGCGCTCTACCACCTGAGCTACGCCCGCCCCCCCGAAGACTAATGGTGCTACAAACAGCCATATAGACGACACAGACCCTTGCACTCCCATTATTCAGCAGACAAACACTACTCTCTATGTATCCGTTAGGGTGTCTTTCAGGTTTCGTGCATTCTGTATCGAAACGTAGTTGGCCACAATGAAAGTGGCACGTATAACGTCGAAAATAGAGTTCGGACACCGCTCTGAGTAAGTCGAACGTGTTGTCCACCCTCTAGACTTCAATGAGGTTAAGCCGTGATACCTAAGACAGATCTGCACTCGATGACACCTCGATAACAGCCGGTCCCCACACTTACACCTTGCTCTCCTTACATCAGTTTACATCATATCAGTCTGTGACGCTGGCTTTGCAACATCTTGCGTGCCTTTAGGTTCGCCGCGACCAACACTTACAATGCACTGACCACAAAAAATGGAGGCGCCGCGGCTTGAACGCTGCACCTTTCACATGCGAAGCGAACGCGCTACCAACTGAGCTACGCCACATGCACGACCAAACTGCGCTATTCCCCATTCTTTGCGACTCTGATGCGCACGGACACGATGGTTGGTTGGTTTTTAGCGGTGAAGGGAGCAGAGTACAAAGGCGCGGACACGTTCATATACACAAACGTTCCAAGTAGTTTCGATGCTCTGGTATTACAAATGCAAATTCCGTCTGTTTTTAACGTCTTAAATTGAAAGAGCCGTCACAAATTGCTCCGTTTTCGCTCCTTATCGACAATCATACAGCACCTGAGGTAACAAACACATCTCGAGCCCCATTGTGCACTCCATTATTCATGCCAACTCAGTGCCTCGCTCTTTACTACTGTGTACTAATCTTGTCCTCCAACTGCAAAACCCTGGGCCACAACAAGTTTCCGCGTCTCCATTGCACTGCGCATACAACAAAACGCTCCCCAAACTTGGCACTCACCCACGCAGCCGACTTTTCCGACTTTCCACGACGCTCACGCAACGCTCACGCTAGTGACAGCATTATTTATAGTTCGACGTCGCGCCAAAGCGAATGAGCACATTTCGCCTACGGCTTAGGCCGCCCTCCTAGTGTGGCTGCTCGGTGTCTGCAGGCAGCGAGGGTCTGCTAGCTTCCTGTGTTCGCACCTATGTCACCTGTGCTTGCTTGTCAGAGACAGACTATCGCAAAACATACAACTCACTCCATGAATTGATTGCTACGGCATCTGTTATCAGCAGTCACAACTAGCAACACCAGTAGCAGCCGACTGCACGCAAAGAATAGGAATGTGCAGTGGGATTTACGTGAACTCGGCGCAACGCAGATCTTTCCGGCATAGGCTTGAGAATCTTACGGGAACACTTGTACTGTTTCTAAATAAAGTGTAGGCGCGGGAGGAGGGTGCTTCCCGCGCACTAATAACAGCACGCTTGCCAATTGTGGATGCTAATCATTCGCTTGTATCTTCCTAGACACATCTGCAGGCTGAGAATTATTCCACTTGCATGGCAAGGTGCGCATGTAGGTGTGTTAAAAATTCTGGAGGCACCGGGTATTGATCCCAGTACCTCTCGCATACTAAGCTAGCGCTCTACCACCTGAGCTACGCCCGCCCCCCCGAAGCCTAATGGTGCTACAAACAGCCATATAGACGACACAGACCCTTGCACTCCCATTATTCAGCAGACAAACACTACTCTCTATGTATCCGTTAGGGTGTCTTTCAGGTTTCGTGCATTCTGTATCGAAACGTAGTTGGCCACAATGAAAGTGGCACGTATAACGTCGAAAATAGAGTTCGGACACCGCTCTGAGTAAGTCGAACGTGTTGTCCACCCTCTAGACTTCAATGAGGTTAAGCCGTGATACCTAAGACAGATCTGCACTCGATGACACCTCGATAACAGCCGGTCCCCACACTTACACCTTGCTCTCCTTACATCAGTTTACATCATATCAGTCTGTGACGCTGGCTTTGCAACATCTTGCGTGCCTTTAGGTTCGCCGCGACCAACACTTACAATGCACTGACCACAAAAAATGGAGGCGCCGCGGCTTGAACGCTGCACCTTTCACATGCGAAGCGAACGCGCTACCAACTGAGCTACGCCACATGCACGACCAAACTGCGCTATTCCCCATTCTTTGCGACTCTGATGCGCACGGACACGATGGTTGGTTGGTTTTTAGCGGTGAAGGGAGCAGAGTACAAAGGCGCGGACACGTTCATATACACAAACGTTCCAAGTAGTTTCGATGCTCTGGTATTACAAATGCAAATTCCGTCTGTTTTTAACGTCTTAAATTGAAAGAGCCGTCACAAATTGCTCCGTTTTCGCTCCTTATCGACAATCATACAGCACCTGAGGTAACAAACACATCTCGAGCCCCATTGTGCACTCCATTATTCATGCCAACTCAGTGCCTCGCTCTTTACTACTGTGTACTAATCTTGTCCTCCAACTGCAAAACCCTGGGCCACAACAAGTTTCCGCGTCTCCATTGCACTGCGCATACAACAAAACGCTCCCCAAACTTGGCACTCACCCACGCAGCCGACTTTTCCGACTTTCCACGACGCTCACGCAACGCTCACGCTAGTGACAGCATTATTTATAGTTCGACGTCGCGCCAAAGCGAATGAGCACATTTCGCCTACGGCTTAGGCCGCCCTCCTAGTGTGTCTGCTCGGTGTCTGCAGGCAGCGAGGGTCTGCTAGCTTCCTGTGTTCGCACCTATGTCACCTGTGCTTGCTTGTCAGAGACAGACTATCGCAAAACATACAACTCACTCCATGAATTGATTGCTACGGCATCTGTTATCAGCAGTCACAACTAGCAACACCAGTAGCAGCCGACTGCACGCAAAGAATAGGAATGTGCAGTGGGATTTACGTGAACTCGGCGCAACGCAGATCTTTCCGGCATAGGCTTGAGAATCTTACGGGAACACTTGTACTGTTTCTAAATAAAGTGTAGGCGCGGGAGGAGGGTGCTTCCCGCGCACTAATAACAGCACGCTTGCCAATTGTGGATGCTAATCATTCGCTTGTATCTTCCTAGACACATCTGCAGGCTGAGAATTATTCCACTTGCATGGCAAGGTGCGCATGTAGGTGTGTTAAAAATTCTGGAGGCACCGGGTATTGATCCCAGTACCTCTCGCATACTAAGCTAGCGCTCTACCACCTGAGCTACGCCCGCCCCCCCCGAAGCCTAATGGTGCTACAAACAGCCATATAGACGACACAGACCCTTGCACTCCCATTATTCAGCAGACAAACACTACTCTCTATGTATCCGTTAGGGTGTCTTTCAGGTTTCGTGCATTCTGTATCGAAACGTAGTTGGCCACAATGAAAGTGGCACGTATAACGTCGAAAATAGAGTTCGGACACCGCTCTGAGTAAGTCGAACGTGTTGTCCACCCTCTAGACTTCAATGAGGTTAAGCCGTGATACCTAAGACAGATCTGCACTCGATGACACCTCGATAACAGCCGGTCCCCACACTTACACCTTGCTCTCCTTACATCAGTTTACATCATATCAGTCTGTGACGCTGGCTTTGCAACATCTTGCGTGCCTTTAGGTTCGCCGCGACCAACACTTACAATGCACTGACCACAAAAAATGGAGGCGCCGCGGCTTGAACGCTGCACCTTTCACATGCGAAGCGAACGCGCTACCAACTGAGCTACGCCACATGCACGACCAAACTGCGCTATTCCCCATTCTTTGCGACTCTGATGCGCACGGACACGATGGTTGGTTGGTTTTTAGCGGTGAAGGGAGCAGAGTACAAAGGCGCGGACACGTTCATATACACAAACGTTCCAAGTAGTTTCGATGCTCTGGTATTACAAATGCAAATTCCGTCTGTTTTTAACGTCTTAAATTGAAAGAGCCGTCACAAATTGCTCCGTTTTCGCTCCTTATCGACAATCATACAGCACCTGAGGTAACAAACACATCTCGAGCCCCATTGTGCACTCCATTATTCATGCCAACTCAGTGCCTCGCTCTTTACTACTGTGTACTAATCTTGTCCTCCAACTGCAAAACCCTGGGCCACAACAAGTTTCCGCGTCTCCATTGCACTGCGCATACAACAAAACGCTCCCCAAACTTGGCACTCACCCACGCAGCCGACTTTTCCGACTTTCCACGACGCTCACGCAACGCTCACGCTAGTGACAGCATTATTTATAGTTCGACGTCGCGCCAAAGCGAATGAGCACATTTCGCCTACGGCTTAGGCCGCCCTCCTAGTGTGTCTGCTCGGTGTCTGCAGGCAGCGAGGGTCTGCTAGCTTCCTGTGTTCGCACCTATGTCACCTGTGCTTGCTTGTCAGAGACAGACTATCGCAAAACATACAACTCACTCCATGAATTGATTGCTACGGCATCTGTTATCAGCAGTCACAACTAGCAACACCAGTAGCAGCCGACTGCACGCAAAGAATAGGAATGTGCAGTGGGATTTACGTGAACTCGGCGCAACGCAGATCTTTCCGGCATAGGCTTGAGAATCTTACGGGAACACTTGTACTGTTTCTAAATAAAGTGTAGGCGCGGGAGGAGGGTGCTTCCCGCGCACTAATAACAGCACGCTTGCCAATTGTGGATGCTAATCATTCGCTTGTATCTTCCTAGACACATCTGCAGGCTGAGAATTATTCCACTTGCATGGCAAGGTGCGCATGTAGGTGTGTTAAAAATTCTGGAGGCACCGGGTATTGATCCCAGTACCTCTCGCATACTAAGCTAGCGCTCTACCACCTGAGCTACGCCCGCCCCCCCGAAGCCTAATGGTGCTACAAACAGCCATATAGACGACACAGACCCTTGCACTCCCATTATTCAGCAGACAAACACTACTCTCTATGTATCCGTTAGGGTGTCTTTCAGGTTTCGTGCATTCTGTATCGAAACGTAGTTGGCCACAATGAAAGTGGCACGTATAACGTCGAAAATAGAGTTCGGACACCGCTCTGAGTAAGTCGAACGTGTTGTCCACCCTCTAGACTTCAATGAGGTTAAGCCGTGATACCTAAGACAGATCTGCACTCGATGACACCTCGATAACAGCCGGTCCCCACACTTACACCTTGCTCTCCTTACATCAGTTTACATCATATCAGTCTGTGACGCTGGCTTTGCAACATCTTGCGTGCCTTTAGGTTCGCCGCGACCAACACTTACAATGCACTGACCACAAAAAATGGAGGCGCCGCGGCTTGAACGCTGCACTTTTCACATGCGAAGCGAACGCGCTACCAACTGAGCTACGCCACATGCACGACCAAACTGCGCTATTCCCCATTCTTTGCGACTCTGATGCGCACGGACACGATGGTTGGTTGGTTTTTAGCGGTGAAGGGAGCAGAGTACAAAGGCGCGGACACGTTCATATACACAAACGTTCCAAGTAGTTTCGATGCTCTGGTATTACAAATGCAAATTCCGTCTGTTTTTAACGTCTTAAATTGAAAGAGCCGTCACAAATTGCTCCGTTTTCGCTCCTTATCGACAATCATACAGCACCTGAGGTAACAAACACATCTCGAGCCCCATTGTGCACTCCATTATTCATGCCAACTCAGTGCCTCGCTCTTTACTACTGTGTACTAATCTTGTCCTCCAACTGCAAAACCCTGGGCCACAACAAGTTTCCGCGTCTCCATTGCACTGCGCATACAACAAAACGCTCCCCAAACTTGGCACTCACCCACGCAGCCGACTTTTCCGACTTTCCACGACGCTCACGCAACGCTCACGCTAGTGACAGCATTATTTATAGTTCGACGTCGCGCCAAAGCGAATGAGCACATTTCGCCTACGGCTTAGGCCGCCCTCCTAGTGTGGCTGCTCGGTGTCTGCAGGCAGCGAGGGTCTGCTAGCTTCCTGTGTTCGCACCTATGTCACCTGTGCTTGCTTGTCAGAGACAGACTATCGCAAAACATACAACTCACTCCATGAATTGATTGCTACGGCATCTGTTATCAGCAGTCACAACTAGCAACACCAGTAGCAGCCGACTGCACGCAAAGAATAGGAATGTGCAGTGGGATTTACGTGAACTCGGCGCAACGCAGATCTTTCCGGCATAGGCTTGAGAATCTTACGGGAACACTTGTACTGTTTCTAAATAAAGTGTAGGCGCGGGAGGAGGGTGCTTCCCGCGCACTAATAACAGCACGCTTGCCAATTGTGGATGCTAATCATTCGCTTGTATCTTCCTAGACACATCTGCAGGCTGAGAATTATTCCACTTGCATGGCAAGGTGCGCATGTAGGTGTGTTAAAAATTCTGGAGGCACCGGGTATTGATCCCAGTACCTCTCGCATACTAAGCTAGCGCTCTACCACCTGAGCTACGCCCGCCCCCCCGAAGACTAATGGTGCTACAAACAGCCATATAGACGACACAGACCCTTGCACTCCCATTATTCAGCAGACAAACACTACTCTCTATGTATCCGTTAGGGTGTCTTTCAGGTTTCGTGCATTCTGTATCGAATCGTAGTTGGCCACAATGAAAGTGGCACGTATAACGTCGAAAATAGAGTTCGGACACCGCTCTGAGTAAGTCGAACGTGTTGTCCACAATCTAGACTTCAATGAGGTTAAGCCGTGATACCTAAGACAGATCTGCACTCGATGACACCTCGATAACAGCCGGTCCCCACACTTACACTTTGCTCTCCTTACATCAGTTTACATCATATCAGTCTGTGACGCTGGCTTTGCAACATCTTGCGTGCCTTTAGGTTCGCCGCGACCAACACTTACAATGCACTGACCACAAAAAATGGAGGCGCCGCGGCTTGAACGCTGCACCTTTCACATGCGAAGCGAACGCGCTACCAACTGAGCTACGCCACATGCACGACCAAACTGCGCTATTCCCCATTCTTTGCGACTCTGATGCGCACGGACACGATGGTTGGTTGGTTTTTAGCGGTGAAGGGAGCAGAGTACAAAGGCGCGGACACGTTCATATACACAAACGTTCCAAGTAGTTTCGATGCTCTGGTATTACAAATGCAAATTCCGTCTGTTTTTAACGTCTTAAATTGAAAGAGCCGTCACAAATTGCTCCGTTTTCGCTCCTTATCGACAATCATACAGCACCTGAGGTAACAAACACATCTCGAGCCCCATTGTGCACTCCATTATTCATGCCAACTCAGTGCCTCGCTCTTTACTACTGTGTACTAATCTTGTCCTCCAACTGCAAAACCCTGGGCCACAACAAGTTTCCGCGTCTCCATTGCACTGCGCATACAACAAAACGCTCCCCAAACTTGGCACTCACCCACGCAGCCGACTTTTCCGACTTTCCACGACGCTCACGCAACGCTCACGCTAGTGACAGCATTATTTATAGTTCGACGTCGCGCCAAAGCGAATGAGCACATTTCGCCTACGGCTTAGGCCGCCCTCCTAGTGTGGCTGCTCGGTGTCTGCAGGCAGCGAGGGTCTGCTAGCTTCCTGTGTTCGCACCTATGTCACCTGTGCTTGCTTGTCAGAGACAGACTATCGCAAAACATACAACTCACTCCATGAATTGATTGCTACGGCATCTGTTATCAGCAGTCACAACTAGCAACACCAGTAGCAGCCGACTGCACGCAAAGAATAGGAATGTGCAGTGGGATTTACGTGAACTCGGCGCAACGCAGATCTTTCCGGCATAGGCTTGAGAATCTTACGGGAACACTTGTACTGTTTCTAAATAAAGTGTAGGCGCGGGAGGAGGGTGCTTCCCGCGCACTAATAACAGCACGCTTGCCAATTGTGGATGCTAATCATTCGCTTGTATCTTCCTAGACACATCTGCAGGCTGAGAATTATTCCAC
This sequence comes from Schistocerca gregaria, assembly GCF_023897955.1. Classification (NCBI taxonomy): domain Eukaryota; kingdom Metazoa; phylum Arthropoda; class Insecta; order Orthoptera; family Acrididae; genus Schistocerca; species Schistocerca gregaria. The sequence continues at coordinate 897,433 of NW_026061726.1, forward strand.
TTGCATGGCAAGGTGCGCATGTAGGTGTGTTAAAAATTCTGGAGGCACCGGGTATTGATCCCAGTACCTCTCGCATACTAAGCTAGCGCTCTACCACCTGAGCTACGCCCGCCCCCCCGAAGACTAATGGTGCTACAAACAGCCATATAGACGACACAGACCCTTGCACTCCCATTATTCAGCAGACAAACACTACTCTCTATGTATCCGTTAGGGTGTCTTTCAGGTTTCGTGCATTCTGTATCGAAACGTAGTTGGCCACAATGAAAGTGGCACGTATAACGTCGAAAATAGAGTTCGGACACCGCTCTGAGTAAGTCGAACGTGTTGTCCACCCTCTAGACTTCAATGAGGTTAAGCCGTGATACCTAAGACAGATCTGCACTCGATGACACCTCGATAACAGCCGGTCCCCACACTTACACCTTGCTCTCCTTACATCAGTTTACATCATATCAGTCTGTGACGCTGGCTTTGCAACATCTTGCGTGCCTTTAGGTTCGCCGCGACCAACACTTACAATGCACTGACCACAAAAAATGGAGGCGCCGCGGCTTGAACGCTGCACCTTTCACATGCGAAGCGAACGCGCTACCAACTGAGCTACGCCACATGCACGACCAAACTGCGCTATTCCCCATTCTTTGCGACTCTGATGCGCACGGACACGATGGTTGGTTGGTTTTTAGCGGTGAAGGGAGCAGAGTACAAAGGCGCGGACACGTTCATATACACAAACGTTCCAAGTAGTTTCGATGCTCTGGTATTACAAATGCAAATTCCGTCTGTTTTTAACGTCTTAAATTGAAAGAGCCGTCACAAATTGCTCCGTTTTCGCTCCTTATCGACAATCATACAGCACCTGAGGTAACAAACACATCTCGAGCCCCATTGTGCACTCCATTATTCATGCCAACTCAGTGCCTCGCTCTTTACTACTGTGTACTAATCTTGTCCTCCAACTGCAAAACCCTGGGCCACAACAAGTTTCCGCGTCTCCATTGCACTGCGCATACAACAAAACGCTCCCCAAACTTGGCACTCACCCACGCAGCCGACTTTTCCGACTTTCCACGACGCTCACGCAACGCTCACGCTAGTGACAGCATTATTTATAGTTCGACGTCGCGCCAAAGCGAATGAGCACATTTCGCCTACGGCTTAGGCCGCCCTCCTAGTGTGGCTGCTCGGTGTCTGCAGGCAGCGAGGGTCTGCTAGCTTCCTGTGTTCGCACCTATGTCACCTGTGCTTGCTTGTCAGAGACAGACTATCGCAAAACATACAACTCACTCCATGAATTGATTGCTACGGCATCTGTTATCAGCAGTCACAACTAGCAACACCAGTAGCAGCCGACTGCACGCAAAGAATAGGAATGTGCAGTGGGATTTACGTGAACTCGGCGCAACGCAGATCTTTCCGGCATAGGCTTGAGAATCTTACGGGAACACTTGTACTGTTTCTAAATAAAGTGTAGGCGCGGGAGGAGGGTGCTTCCCGCGCACTAATAACAGCACGCTTGCCAATTGTGGATGCTAATCATTCGCTTGTATCTTCCTAGACACATCTGCAGGCTGAGAATTATTCCACTTGCATGGCAAGGTGCGCATGTAGGTGTGTTAAAAATTCTGGAGGCACCGGGTAATGATCCCAGTACCTCTCGCATACTAAGCTAGCGCTCTACCACCTGAGCTACGCCCGCCCCCCCGGAGACTAATGGTGCTACAAACAGCCATATAGACGACACAGACCCTTGCACTCCCATTATTCAGCAGACAAACACTACTCTCTATGTATCCGTTAGGGTGTCTTTCAGGTTTCGTGCATTCTGTATCGAAACGTAGTTGGCCACAATGAAAGTGGCACGTATAACGTCGAAAATAGAGTTCGGACACCGCTCTGAGTAAGTCGAACGTGTTGTCCACCCTCTAGACTTCAATGAGGTTAAGCCGTGATACCTAAGACAGATCTGCACTCGATGACACCTCGATAACAGCCGGTCCCCACACTTACACCTTGCTCTCCTTACATCAGTTTACATCATATCAGTCTGTGACGCTGGCTTTGCAACATCTTGCGTGCCTTTAGGTTCGCCGCGACCAACACTTACAATGCACTGACCACAAAAAATGGAGGCGCCGCGGCTTGAACGCTGCACCTTTCACATGCGAAGCGAACGCGCTACCAACTGAGCTACGCCACATGCACGACCAAACTGCGCTATTCCCCATTCTTTGCGACTCTGATGCGCACGGACACGATGGTTGGTTGGTTTTTAGCGGTGAAGGGAGCAGAGTACAAAGGCGCGGACACGTTCATATACACAAACGTTCCAAGTAGTTTCGATGCTCTGGTATTACAAATGCAAATTCCGTCTGTTTTTAACGTCTTAAATTGAAAGAGCCGTCACAAATTGCTCCGTTTTCGCTCCTTATCGACAATCATACAGCACCTGAGGTAACAAACACATCTCGAGCCCCATTGTGCACTCCATTATTCATGCCAACTCAGTGCCTCGCTCTTTACTACTGTGTACTAATCTTGTCCTCCAACTGCAAAACCCTGGGCCACAACAAGTTTCCGCGTCTCCATTGCACTGCGCATACAACAAAACGCTCCCCAAACTTGGCACCCACCCACGCAGCCGACTTTTCCGACTTTCCACGACACTCACGCAACGCTCACGCTAGTGACAGCATTATTTATAGTTCGACGTCGCGCCAAAGCGAATGAGCACATTTCGCCTACGGCTTAGGCCGCCCTCCTAGTGTGGCTGCTCGGTGTCTGCAGGCAGCGAGGGTCTGCTAGCTTCCTGTGTTCGCACCTATGTCACCTGTGCTTGCTTGTCAGAGACAGACTATCGCAAAACATACAACTCACTCCATGAATTGATTGCTACGGCATCTGTTATCAGCAGTCACAACTAGCAACACCAGTAGCAGCCGACTGCACGCAAAGAATAGGAATGTGCAGTGGGATTTACGTGAACTCGGCGCAACGCAGATCTTTCCGGCATAGGCTTGAGAATCTTACGGGAACACTTGTACTGTTTCTAAATAAAGTGTAGGCGCGGGAGGAGGGTGCTTCCCGCGCACTAATAACAGCCCGCTTGCCAATTGTGGATGCTAATCATTCGCTTGTATCTTCCTAGACACATCTGCAGGCTGAGAATTATTCCACTTGCATGGCAAGGTGCGCATGTAGGTGTGTTAAAAATTCTGGAGGCACCGGGTATTGATCCCAGTACCTCTCGCATACTAAGCTAGCGCTCTACCACCTGAGCTACGCCCGCCCCCCCGAAGACTAATGGTGCTACAAACAGCCATATAGACGACACAGACCCTTGCACTCCCATTATTCAGCAGACAAACACTACTCTCTATGTATCCGTTAGGGTGTCTTTCAGGTTTCGTGCATTCTGTATCGAAACGTAGTTGGCCACAATGAAAGTGGCACGTATAACGTCGAAAATAGAGTTCGGACACCGCTCTGAGTAAGTCGAACGTGTTGTCCACCCTCTAGACTTCAATGAGGTTAAGCCGTGATACCTAAGACAGATCTGCACTCGATGACACCTCGATAACAGCCGGTCCCCACACTTACACCTTGCTCTCCTTACATCAGTTTACATCATATCAGTCTGTGACGCTGGCTTTGCAACATCTTGCGTGCCTTTAGGTTCGCCGCGACCAACACTTACAATGCACTGACCACAAAAAATGGAGGCGCCGCGGCTTGAACGCTGCACCTTTCACATGCGAAGCGAACGCGCTACCAACTGAGCTACGCCACATGCACGACCAAACTGCGCTATTCCCCATTCTTTGCGACTCTGATGCGCACGGACACGATGGTTGGTTGGTTTTTAGCGGTGAAGGGAGCAGAGTACAAAGGCGCGGACACGTTCATATACACAAACGTTCCAAGTAGTTTCGATGCTCTGGTATTACAAATGCAAATTCCGTCTGTTTTTAACGTCTTAAATTGAAAGAGCCGTCACAAATTGCTCCGTTTTCGCTCCTTATCGACAATCATACAGCACCTGAGGTAACAAACACATCTCGAGCCCCATTGTGCACTCCATTATTCATGCCAACTCAGTGCCTCGCTCTTTACTACTGTGTACTAATCTTGTCCTCCAACTGCAAAACCCTGGGCCACAACAAGTTTCCGCGTCTCCATTGCACTGCGCATACAACAAAACGCTCCCCAAACTTGGCACTCACCCACGCAGCCGACTTTTCCGACTTTCCACGACGCTCACGCAACGCTCACGCTAGTGACAGCATTATTTATAGTTCGACGTCGCGCCAAAGCGAATGAGCACATTTCGCCTACGGCTTAGGCCGCCCTCCTAGTGTGGCTGCTCGGTGTCTGCAGGCAGCGAGGGTCTGCTAGCTTCCTGTGTTCGCACCTATGTCACCTGTGCTTGCTTGTCAGAGACAGACTATCGCAAAACATACAACTCACTCCATGAATTGATTGCTACGGCATCTGTTATCAGCAGTCACAACTAGCAACACCAGTAGCAGCCGACTGCACGCAAAGAATAGGAATGTGCAGTGGGATTTACGTGAACTCGGCGCAACGCAGATCTTTCCGGCATAGGCTTGAGAATCTTACGGGAACACTTGTACTGTTTCTAAATAAAGTGTAGGCGCGGGAGGAGGGTGCTTCCCGCGCACTAATAACAGCACGCTTGCCAATTGTGGATGCTAATCATTCGCTTGTATCTTCCTAGACACATCTGCAGGCTGAGAATTATTCCACTTGCATGGCAAGGTGCGCATGTAGGTGTGTTAAAAATTCTGGAGGCACCGGGTAATGATCCCAGTACCTCTCGCATACTAAGCTAGCGCTCTACCACCTGAGCTACGCCCGCCCCCCCGAAGACTAATGGTGCTACAAACAGCCATATAGACGACACAGACCCTTGCACTCCCATTATTCAGCAGACAAACACTACTCTCTATGTATCCGTTAGGGTGTCTTTCAGGTTTCGTGCATTCTGTATCGAAACGTAGTTGGCCACAATGAAAGTGGCACGTATAACGTCGAAAATAGAGTTCGGACACCGCTCTGAGTAAGTCGAACGTGTTGTCCACCCTCTAGACTTCAATGAGGTTAAGCCGTGATACCTAAGACAGATCTGCACTCGATGACACCTCGATAACAGCCGGTCCCCACACTTACACCTTGCTCTCCTTACATCAGTTTACATCATATCAGTCTGTGACGCTGGCTTTGCAACATCTTGCGTGCCTTTAGGTTCGCCGCGACCAACACTTACAATGCACTGACCACAAAAAATGGAGGCGCCGCGGCTTGAACGCTGCACCTTTCACATGCGAAGCGAACGCGCTACCAACTGAGCTACGCCACATGCACGACCAAACTGCGCTATTCCCCATTCTTTGCGACTCTGATGCGCACGGACACGATGGTTGGTTGGTTTTTAGCGGTGAAGGGAGCAGAGTACAAAGGCGCGGACACGTTCATATACACAAACGTTCCAAGTAGTTTCGATGCTCTGGTATTACAAATGCAAATTCCGTCTGTTTTTAACGTCTTAAATTGAAAGAGCCGTCACAAATTGCTCCGTTTTCGCTCCTTATCGACAATCATACAGCACCTGAGGTAACAAACACATCTCGAGCCCCATTGTGCACTCCATTATTCATGCCAACTCAGTGCCTCGCTCTTTACTACTGTGTACTAATCTTGTCCTCCAACTGCAAAACCCTGGGCCACAACAAGTTTCCGCGTCTCCATTGCACTGCGCATACAACAAAACGCTCCCCAAACTTGGCACCCACCCACGCAGCCGACTTTTCCGACTTTCCACGACACTCACGCAACGCTCACGCTAGTGACAGCATTATTTATAGTTCGACGTCGCGCCAAAGCGAATGAGCACATTTCGCCTACGGCTTAGGCCGCCCTCCTAGTGTGGCTGCTCGGTGTCTGCAGGCAGCGAGGGTCTGCTAGCTTCCTGTGTTCGCACCTATGTCACCTGTGCTTGCTTGTCAGAGACAGACTATCGCAAAACATACAACTCACTCCATGAATTGATTGCTACGGCATCTGTTATCAGCAGTCACAACTAGCAACACCAGTAGCAGCCGACTGCACGCAAAGAATAGGAATGTGCAGTGGGATTTACGTGAACTCGGCGCAACGCAGATCTTTCCGGCATAGGCTTGAGAATCTTACGGGAACACTTGTACTGTTTCTAAATAAAGTGTAGGCGCGGGAGGAGGGTGCTTCCCGCGCACTAATAACAGCCCGCTTGCCAATTGTGGATGCTAATCATTCGCTTGTATCTTCCTAGACACATCTGCAGGCTGAGAATTATTCCACTTGCATGGCAAGGTGCGCATGTAGGTGTGTTAAAAATTCTGGAGGCACCGGGTATTGATCCCAGTACCTCTCGCATACTAAGCTAGCGCTCTACCACCTGAGCTACGCCCGCCCCCCCGAAGACTAATGGTGCTACAAACAGCCATATAGACGACACAGACCCTTGCACTCCCATTATTCAGCAGACAAACACTACTCTCTATGTATCCGTTAGGGTGTCTTTCAGGTTTCGTGCATTCTGTATCGAAACGTAGTTGGCCACAATGAAAGTGGCACGTATAACGTCGAAAATAGAGTTCGGACACCGCTCTGAGTAAGTCGAACGTGTTGTCCACCCTCTAGACTTCAATGAGGTTAAGCCGTGATACCTAAGACAGATCTGCACTCGATGACACCTCGATAACAGCCGGTCCCCACACTTACACCTTGCTCTCCTTACATCAGTTTACATCATATCAGTCTGTGACGCTGGCTTTGCAACATCTTGCGTGCCTTTAGGTTCGCCGCGACCAACACTTACAATGCACTGACCACAAAAAATGGAGGCGCCGCGGCTTGAACGCTGCACCTTTCACATGCGAAGCGAACGCGCTACCAACTGAGCTACGCCACATGCACGACCAAACTGCGCTATTCCCCATTCTTTGCGACTCTGATGCGCACGGACACGATGGTTGGTTGGTTTTTAGCGGTGAAGGGAGCAGAGTACAAAGGCGCGGACACGTTCATATACACAAACGTTCCAAGTAGTTTCGATGCTCTGGTATTACAAATGCAAATTCCGTCTGTTTTTAACGTCTTAAATTGAAAGAGCCGTCACAAATTGCTCCGTTTTCGCTCCTTATCGACAATCATACAGCACCTGAGGTAACAAACACATCTCGAGCCCCATTGTGCACTCCATTATTCATGCCAACTCAGTGCCTCGCTCTTTACTACTGTGTACTAATCTTGTCCTCCAACTGCAAAACCCTGGGCCACAACAAGTTTCCGCGTCTCCATTGCACTGCGCATACAACAAAACGCTCCCCAAACTTGGCACCCACCCACGCAGCCGACTTTTCCGACTTTCCACGACACTCACGCAACGCTCACGCTAGTGACAGCATTATTTATAGTTCGACGTCGCGCCAAAGCGAATGAGCACATTTCGCCTACGGCTTAGGCCGCCCTCCTAGTGTGGCTGCTCGGTGTCTGCAGGCAGCGAGGGTCTGCTAGCTTCCTGTGTTCGCACCTATGTCACCTGTGCTTGCTTGTCAGAGACAGACTATCGCAAAACATACAACTCACTCCATGAATTGATTGCTACGGCATCTGTTATCAGCAGTCACAACTAGCAACACCAGTAGCAGCCGACTGCACGCAAAGAATAGGAATGTGCAGTGGGATTTACGTGAACTCGGCGCAACGCAGATCTTTCCGGCATAGGCTTGAGAATCTTACGGGAACACTTGTACTGTTTCTAAATAAAGTGTAGGCGCGGGAGGAGGGTGCTTCCCGCGCACTAATAACAGCCCGCTTGCCAATTGTGGATGCTAATCATTCGCTTGTATCTTCCTAGACACATCTGCAGGCTGAGAATTATTCCACTTGCATGGCAAGGTGCGCATGTAGGTGTGTTAAAAATTCTGGAGGCACCGGGTATTGATCCCAGTACCTCTCGCATACTAAGCTAGCGCTCTACCACCTGAGCTACGCCCGCCCCCCCGAAGACTAATGGTGCTACAAACAGCCATATAGACGACACAGACCCTTGCACTCCCATTATTCAGCAGACAAACACTACTCTCTATGTATCCGTTAGGGTGTCTTTCAGGTTTCGTGCATTCTGTATCGAAACGTAGTTGGCCACAATGAAAGTGGCACGTATAACGTCGAAAATAGAGTTCGGACACCGCTCTGAGTAAGTCGAACGTGTTGTCCACCCTCTAGACTTCAATGAGGTTAAGCCGTGATACCTAAGACAGATCTGCACTCGATGACACCTCGATAACAGCCGGTCCCCACACTTACACCTTGCTCTCCTTACATCAGTTTACATCATATCAGTCTGTGACGCTGGCTTTGCAACATCTTGCGTGCCTTTAGGTTCGCCGCGACCAACACTTACAATGCACTGACCACAAAAAATGGAGGCGCCGCGGCTTGAACGCTGCACCTTTCACATGCGAAGCGAACGCGCTACCAACTGAGCTACGCCACATGCACGACCAAACTGCGCTATTCCCCATTCTTTGCGACTCTGTTGCGCACGGACACGATGGTTGGTTGGTTTTTTAGCGGTGAAGGGAGCAGAGTACAAAGGCGCGGACACGTTCATATACACAAACGTTCCAAGTAGTTTCGATGCTCTGGTATTACAAATGCAAATTCCGTCTGTTTTTAACGTCTTAAATTGAAAGAGCCGTCACAAATTGCTCCGTTTTCGCTCCTTATCGACAATCATACAGCACCTGAGGTAACAAACACATCTCGAGCCCCATTGTGCACTCCATTATTCATGCCAACTCAGTGCCTCGCTCTTTACTACTGTGTACTAATCTTGTCCTCCAACTGCAAAACCCTGGGCCACAACAAGTTTCCGCGTCTCCATTGCACTGCGCATACAACAAAACGCTCCCCAAACTTGGCACTCACCCACGCAGCCGACTTTTCCGACTTTCCACGACGCTCACGCAACGCTCACGCTAGTGACAGCATTATTTATAGTTCGACGTCGCGCCAAAGCGAATGAGCACATTTCGCCTACGGCTTAGGCCGCCCTCCTAGTGTGGCTGCTCGGTGTCTGCAGGCAGCGAGGGTCTGCTAGCTTCCTGTGTTCGCACCTATGTCACCTGTGCTTGCTTGTCAGAGACAGACTATCGCAAAACATACAACTCACTCCATGAATTGATTGCTACGGCATCTGTTATCAGCAGTCACAACTAGCAACACCAGTAGCAGCCGACTGCACGCAAAGAATAGGAATGTGCAGTGGGATTTACGTGAACTCGGCGCAACGCAGATCTTTCCGGCATAGGCTTGAGAATCTTACGGGAACACTTGTACTGTTTCTAAATAAAGTGTAGGCGTGGGAGGAGGGTGCTTCCCGCGCACTAATAACAGCACGCTTGCCAATTGTGGATGCTAATCATTCGCTTGTATCTTCCTAGACACATCTGCAGGCTGAGAATTATTCCACTTGCATGGCAAGGTGCGCATGTAGGTGTGTTAAAAATTCTGGAGGCACCGGGTATTGATCCCAGTACCTCTCGCATACTAAGCTAGCGCTCTACCACCTGAGCTACGCCCGCCCCCCCGAAGCCTAATGGTGCTACAAACAGCCATATAGATGACACAGACCCTTGCACTCCCATTATTCAGCAGACAAACACTACTCTCTATGTATCCGTTAGGGTGTCTTTCAGGTTTCGTGCATTCTGTATCGAATCGTAGTTGGCCACAATGAAAGTGGCACGTATAACGTCGAAAATAGAGTTCGGACACCGCTCTGAGTAAGTCGAACGTGTTGTCCACCCTCTAGACTTCAATGAGGTTAAGCCGTGATACCTAAGACAGATCTGCACTCGATGACACCTCGATAACAGCCGGTCCCCACACTTACACCTTGCTCTCCTTACATCAGTTTACATCATATCAGTCTGTGACGCTGGCTTTGCAACATCTTGCGTGCCTTTAGGTTCGCCGCGACCAACACTTACAATGCACTGACCACAAAAAATGGAGGCGCCGCGGCTTGAACGCTGCACCTTTCACATGCGAAGCGAACGCGCTACCAACTGAGCTACGCCACATGCACGACCAAACTGCGCTATTCCCCATTCTTTGCGACTCTGATGCGCACGGACACGATGGTTGGTTGGTTTTTAGCGGTGAAGGGAGCAGAGTACAAAGGCGCGGACACGTTCATATACACAAACGTTCCAAGTAGTTTCGATGCTCTGGTATTACAAATGCAAATTCCGTCTGTTTTTAACGTCTTAAATTGAAAGAGCCGTCACAAATTGCTCCGTTTTCGCTCCTTATCGACAATCATACAGCACCTGAGGTAACAAACACATCTCGAGCCCCATTGTGCACTCCATTATTCATGCCAACTCAGTGCCTCGCTCTTTACTACTGTGTACTAATCTTGTCCTCCAACTGCAAAACCCTGGGCCACAACAAGTTTCCGCGTCTCCATTGCACTGCGCATACAACAAAACGCTCCCCAAACTTGGCACTCACCCACGCAGCCGACTTTTCCGACTTTCCACGACGCTCACGCAACGCTCACGCTAGTGACAGCATTATTTATAGTTCGACGTCGCGCCAAAGCGAATGAGCACATTTCGCCTACGGCTTAGGCCGCCCTCCTAGTGTGGCTGCTCGGTGTCTGCAGGCAGCGAGGGTCTGCTAGCTTCCTGTGTTCGCACCTATGTCACCTGTGCTTGCTTGTCAGAGACAGACTATCGCAAAACATACAACTCACTCCATGAATTGATTGCTACGGCATCTGTTATCAGCAGTCACAACTAGCAACACCAGTAGCAGCCGACTGCACGCAAAGAATAGGAATGTGCAGTGGGATTTACGTGAACTCGGCGCAACGCAGATCTTTCCGGCATAGGCTTGAGAATCTTACGGGAACACTTGTACTGTTTCTAAATAAAGTGTAGGCGTGGGAGGAGGGTGCTTCCCGCGCACTAATAACAGCACGCTTGCCAATTGTGGATGCTAATCATTCGCTTGTATCTTCCTAGACACATCTGCAGGCTGAGAATTATTCCACTTGCATGGCAAGGTGCGCATGTAGGTGTGTTAAAAATTCTGGAGGCACCGGGTATTGATCCCAGTACCTCTCGCTAGCGCTCTACCACCTGAGCTACGCCCGCCCCCCCCGAAGACTAATGGTGCTACAAACAGCCATATAGATGACACAGACCCTTGCACTCCCATTATTCAGCAGACAAACACTACTCTCTATGTATCCGTTAGGGTGTCTTTCAGGTTTCGTGCATTCTGTATCGAATCGTAGTTGGCCACAATGAAAGTGGCACTTATAACGTCGAAAATAGAGTTCGGACACCGCTCTGAGTAAGTCGAACGTGTTGTCCACCCTCTAGACTTCAATGAGGTTAAGCCGTGATACCTAAGACAGATCTGCACTCGATGACACCTCGATAACAGCCGGTCCCCACACTTACACCTTGCTCTCCTTACATCAGTTTACATCATATCAGTCTGTGACGCTGGCTTTGCAACATCTTGCGTGCCTTTAGGTTCGCCGCGACCAACACTTACAATGCACTGACCACAAAAAATGGAGGCGCCGCGGCTTGAACGCTGCACCTTTCACATGCGAAGCGAACGCGCTACCAACTGAGCTACGCCACATGCACGACCAAACTGCGCTATTCCCCATTCTTTGCGACTCTGATGCGCACGGACACGATGGTTGGTTGGTTTTTAGCGGTGAAGGGAGCAGAGTACAAAGGCGCGGACACGTTCATATACACAAACGTTCCAAGTAGTTTCGATGCTCTGGTATTACAAATGCAAATTCCGTCTGTTTTTAACGTCTTAAATTGAAAGAGCCGTCACAAATTGCTCCGTTTTCGCTCCTTATCGACAATCATACAGCACCTGAGGTAACAAACACATCTCGAGCCCCATTGTGCACTCCATTATTCATGCCAACTCAGTGCCTCGCTCTTTACTACTGTGTACTAATCTTGTCCTCCAACTGCAAAACCCTGGGCCACAACAAGTTTCCGCGTCTCCATTGCACTGCGCATACAACAAAACGCTCCCCAAACTTGGCACTCACCCACGCAGCCGACTTTTCCGACTTTCCACGACGCTCACGCAACGCTCACGCTAGTGACAGCATTATTTATAGTTCGACGTCGCGCCAAAGCGAATGAGCACATTTCGCCTACGGCTTAGGCCGCCCTCCTAGTGTGGCTGCTCGGTGTCTGCAGGCAGCGAGGGTCTGCTAGCTTCCTGTGTTCGCACCTATGTCACCTGTGCTTGCTTGTCAGAGACAGACTATCGCAAAACATACAACTCACTCCATGAATTGATTGCTACGGCATCTGTTATCAGCAGTCACAACTAGCAACACCAGTAGCAGCCGACTGCACGCAAAGAATAGGAATGTGCAGTGGGATTTACGTGAACTCGGCGCAACGCAGATCTTTCCGGCATAGGCTTGAGAATCTTACGGGAACACTTGTACTGTTTCTAAATAAAGTGTAGGCGTGGGAGGAGGGTGCTTCCCGCGCACTAATAACAGCACGCTTGCCAATTGTGGATGCTAATCATTCGCTTGTATCTTCCTAGACACATCTGCAGGCTGAGAATTATTCCACTTGCATGGCAAGGTGCGCATGTAGGTGTGTTAAAAATTCTGGAGGCACCGGGTATTGATCCCAGTACCTCTCGCTAGCGCTCTACCACCTGAGCTACGCCCGCCCCCCCCGAAGACTAATGGTGCTACAAACAGCCATATAGATGACACAGACCCTTGCACTCCCATTATTCAGCAGACAAACACTACTCTCTATGTATCCGTTAGGGTGTCTTTCAGGTTTCGTGCATTCTGTATCGAATCGTAGTTGGCCACAATGAAAGTGGCACTTATAACGTCGAAAATAGAGTTCGGACACCGCTCTGAGTAAGTCGAACGTGTTGTCCACCCTCTAGACTTCAATGAGGTTAAGCCGTGATACCTAAGACAGATCTGCACTCGATGACACCTCGATAACAGCCGGTCCCCACACTTACACCTTGCTCTCCTTACATCAGTTTACATCATATCAGTCTGTGACGCTGGCTTTGCAACATCTTGCGTGCCTTTAGGTTCGCCGCGACCAACACTTACAATGCACTGACCACAAAAAATGGAGGCGCCGCGGCTTGAACGCTGCACCTTTCACATGCGAAGCGAACGCGCTACCAACTGAGCTACGCCACATGCACGACCAAACTGCGCTATTCCCCATTCTTTGCGACTCTGATGCGCACGGACACGATGGTTGGTTGGTTTTTAGCGGTGAAGGGAGCAGAGTACAAAGGCGCGGACACGTTCATATACACAAACGTTCCAAGTAGTTTCGATGCTCTGGTATTACAAATGCAAATTCCGTCTGTTTTTAACGTCTTAAATTGAAAGAGCCGTCACAAATTGCTCCGTTTTCGCTCCTTATCGACAATCATACAGCACCTGAGGTAACAAACACATCTCGAGCCCCATTGTGCACTCCATTATTCATGCCAACTCAGTGCCTCGCTCTTTACTACTGTGTACTAATCTTGTCCTCCAACTGCAAAACCCTGGGCCACAACAAGTTTCCGCGTCTCCATTGCACTGCGCATACAACAAAACGCTCCCCAAACTTGGCACTCACCCACGCAGCCGACTTTTCCGACTTTCCACGACGCTCACGCAACGCTCACGCTAGTGACAGCATTATTTATAGTTCGACGTCGCGCCAAAGCGAATGAGCACATTTCGCCTACGGCTTAGGCCGCCCTCCTAGTGTGGCTGCTCGGTGTCTGCAGGCAGCGAGGGTCTGCTAGCTTCCTGTGTTCGCACCTATGTCACCTGTGCTTGCTTGTCAGAGACAGACTATCGCAAAACATACAACTCACTCCATGAATTGATTGCTACGGCATCTGTTATCAGCAGTCACAACTAGCAACACCAGTAGCAGCCGACTGCACGCAAAGAATAGGAATGTGCAGTGGGATTTACGTGAACTCGGCGCAACGCAGATCTTTCCGGCATAGGCTTGAGAATCTTACGGGAACACTTGTACTGTTTCTAAATAAAGTGTAGGCGTGGGAGGAGGGTGCTTCCCGCGCACTAATAACAGCACGCTTGCCAATTGTGGATGCTAATCATTCGCTTGTATCTTCCTAGACACATCTGCAGGCTGAGAATTATTCCACTTGCATGGCAAGGTGCGCATGTAGGTGTGTTAAAAATTCTGGAGGCACCGGGTATTGATCCCAGTACCTCTCGCTAGCGCTCTACCACCTGAGCTACGCCCGCCCCCCCCGAAGACTAATGGTGCTACAAACAGCCATATAGATGACACAGACCCTTGCACTCCCATTATTCAGCAGACAAACACTACTCTCTATGTATCCGTTAGGGTGTCTTTCAGGTTTCGTGCATTCTGTATCGAATCGTAGTTGGCCACAATGAAAGTGGCACTTATAACGTCGAAAATAGAGTTCGGACACCGCTCTGAGTAAGTCGAACGTGTTGTCCACCCTCTAGACTTCAATGAGGTTAAGCCGTGATACCTAAGACAGATCTGCACTCGATGACACCTCGATAACAGCCGGTCCCCACACTTACACCTTGCTCTCCTTACATCAGTTTACATCATATCAGTCTGTGACGCTGGCTTTGCAACATCTTGCGTGCCTTTAGGTTCGCCGCGACCAACACTTACAATGCACTGACCACAAAAAATGGAGGCGCCGCGGCTTGAACGCTGCACCTTTCACATGCGAAGCGAACGCGCTACCAACTGAGCTACGCCACATGCACGACCAAACTGCGCTATTCCCCATTCTTTGCGACTCTGATGCGCACGGACACGATGGTTGGTTGGTTTTTAGCGGTGAAGGGAGCAGAGTACAAAGGCGCGGACACGTTCATATACACAAACGTTCCAAGTAGTTTCGATGCTCTGGTATTACAAATGCAAATTCCGTCTGTTTTTAACGTCTTAAATTGAAAGAGCCGTCACAAATTGCTCCGTTTTCGCTCCTTATCGACAATCATACAGCACCTGAGGTAACAAACACATCTCGAGCCCCATTGTGCACTCCATTATTCATGCCAACTCAGTGCCTCGCTCTTTACTACTGTGTACTAATCTTGTCCTCCAACTGCAAAACCCTGGGCCACAACAAGTTTCCGCGTCTCCATTGCACTGCGCATACAACAAAACGCTCCCCAAACTTGGCACTCACCCACGCAGCCGACTTTTCCGACTTTCCACGACGCTCACGCAACGCTCACGCTAGTGACAGCATTATTTATAGTTCGACGTCGCGCCAAAGCGAATGAGCACATTTCGCCTACGGCTTAGGCCGCCCTCCTAGTGTGGCTGCTCGGTGTCTGCAGGCAGCGAGGGTCTGCTAGCTTCCTGTGTTCGCACCTATGTCACCTGTACTTGCTTGTCAGAGACAGACTATCGCAAAACATACAACTCACTCCATGAATTGATTGCTACGGCATCTGTTATCAGCAGTCACAACTAGCAACACCAGTAGCAGCCGACTGCACGCAAAGAATAGGAATGTGCAGTGGGATTTACGTGAACTCGGCGCAACGCAGATCTTTCCGGCATAGGCTTGAGAATCTTACGGGAACACTTGTACTGTTTCTAAATAAAGTGTAGGCGTGGGAGGAGGGTGCTTCCCGCGCACTAATAACAGCACGCTTGCCAATTGTGGATGCTAATCATTCGCTTGTATCTTCCTAGACACATCTGCAGGCTGAGAATTATTCCACTTGCATGGCAAGGTGCGCATGTAGGTGTGTTAAAAATTCTGGAGGCACCGGGTATTGATCCCAGTACCTCTCGCTAGCGCTCTACCACCTGAGCTACGCCCGCCCCCCCCGAAGACTAATGGTGCTACAAACAGCCATATAGATGACACAGACCCTTGCACTCCCATTATTCAGCAGACAAACACTACTCTCTATGTATCCGTTAGGGTGTCTTTCAGGTTTCGTGCATTCTGTATCGAATCGTAGTTGGCCACAATGAAACACACGCGAGACAGATCGAAAATAGAGTTCGGACACCGCTCTGAGTAAGTCGAACGTGTTGTCCACCCTCTAGACTTCAATGAGGTTAAGCCGTGATACCTAAGACAGATCTGCACTCGATGACACCTCGATAACAGCCGGTCCCCACACTTACACCTTGCTCTCCTTACATCAGTTTACATCATATCAGTCTGTGACGCTGGCTTTGCAACATCTTGCGTGCCTTTAGGTTCGCCGCGACCAACACTTACAATGCACTGACCACAAAAAATGGAGGCGCCGCGGCTTGAACGCTGCACCTTTCACATGCGAAGCGAACGCGCTACCAACTGAGCTACGCCACATGCACGACCAAACTGCGCTATTCCCCATTCTTTGCGACTCTGATGCGCACGGACACGATGGTTGGTTGGTTTTTAGCGGTGAAGGGAGCAGAGTACAAAGGCGCGGACACGTTCATATACACAAACGTTCCAAGTAGTTTCGATGCTCTGGTATTACAAATGCAAATTCCGTCTGTTTTTAACGTCTTAAATTGAAAGAGCCGTCACAAATTGCTCCGTTTTCGCTCCTTATCGACAATCATACAGCACCTGAGGTAACAAACACATCTCGAGCCCCATTGTGCACTCCATTATTCATGCCAACTCAGTGCCTCGCTCTTTACTACTGTGTACTAATCTTGTCCTCCAACTGCAAAACCCTGGGCCACAACAAGTTTCCGCGTCTCCATTGCACTGCGCATACAACAAAACGCTCCCCAAACTTGGCACTCACCCACGCAGCCGACTTTTCCGACTTTCCACGACGCTCACGCTAGTGACAGCATTATTTATAGTTCGACGTCGCGCCAAAGCGAATGAGCACATTTCGCCTACGGCTTAGGCCGCCCTCCTAGTGTGGCTGCTCGGTGTCTGCAGGCAGCGAGGGTCTGCTAGCTTCCTGTGTTCGCACCTATGTCACCTGTGCTTGCTTGTCAGAGACAGACTATCGCAAAACATACAACTCACTCCATGAATTGATTGCTACGGCATCTGTTATCAGCAGTCACAACTAGCAACACCAGTAGCAGCCGACTGCACGCAAAGAATAGGAATGTGCAGTGGGATTTACGTGAACTCGGCGCAACGCAGATCTTTCCGGCATAGGCTTGAGAATCTTACGGGAACACTTGTACTGTTTCTAAATAAAGTGTAGGCGTGGGAGGAGGGTGCTTCCCGCGCACTAATAACAGCACGCTTGCCAATTGTGGATGCTAATCATTCGCTTGTATCTTCCTAGACACATCTGCAGGCTGAGAATTATTCCACTTGCATGGCAAGGTGCGCATGTAGGTGTGTTAAAAATTCTGGAGGCACCGGGTATTGATCCCAGTACCTCTCCCATACTAAGCTAGCGCTCTACCACCTGAGCTACGCCCGCCCCCCCGAAGACTAATGGTGCTACAAACAGCCATATAGATGACACAGACCCTTGCACTCCCATTATTCAGCAGACAAACACTACTCTCTATGTATCCGTTAGGGTGTCTTTCAGGTTTCGTGCATTCTGTATCGAATCGTAGTTGGCCACAATGAAAGTGGCACGTATAACGTCGAAAATAGAGTTCGGACACCGCTCTGAGTAAGTCGAACGTGTTGTCCACCCTCTAGACTTCAATGAGGTTAAGCCGTGATACCTAAGACAGATCTGCACTCGATGACACCTCGATAACAGCCGGTCCCCACACTTACACCTTGCTCTCCTTACATCAGTTTACATCATATCAGTCTGTGACGCTGGCTTTGCAACATCTTGCGTGCCTTTAGGTTCGCCGCGACCAACACTTACAATGCACTGACCACAAAAAATGGAGGCGCCGCGGCTTGAACGCTGCACCTTTCACATGCGAAGCGAACGCGCTACCAACTGAGCTACGCCACATGCACGACCAAACTGCGCTATTCCCCATTCTTTGCGACTCTGATGCGCACGGACACGATGGTTGGTTGGTTTTTAGCGGTGAAGGGAGCAGAGTACAAAGGCGCGGACACGTTCATATACACAAACGTTCCAAGTAGTTTCGATGCTCTGGTATTACAAATGCAAATTCCGTCTGTTTTTAACGTCTTAAATTGAAAGAGCCGTCACAAATTGCTCCGTTTTCGCTCCTTATCGACAATCATACAGCACCTGAGGTAACAAACACATCTCGAGCCCCATTGTGCACTCCATTATTCATGCCAACTCAGTGCCTCGCTCTTTACTACTGTGTACTAATCTTGTCCTCCAACTGCAAAACCCTGGGCCACAACAAGTTTCCGCGTCTCCATTGCACTGCGCATACAACAAAACGCTCCCCAAACTTGGCACTCACCCACGCAGCCGACTTTTCCGACTTTCCACGACGCTCACGCAACGCTCACGCTAGTGACAGCATTATTTATAGTTCGACGTCGCGCCAAAGCGAATGAGCACATTTCGCCTACGGCTTAGGCCGCCCTCCTAGTGTGGCTGCTCGGTGTCTGCAGGCAGCGAGGGTCTGCTAGCTTCCTGTGTTCGCACCTATGTCACCTGTGCTTGCTTGTCAGAGACAGACTATCGCAAAACATACAACTCACTCCATGAATTGATTGCTACGGCATCTGTTATCAGCAGTCACAACTAGCAACACCAGTAGCAGCCGACTGCACGCAAAGAATAGGAATGTGCAGTGGGATTTACGTGAACTCGGCGCAACGCAGATCTTTCCGGCATAGGCTTGAGAATCTTACGGAAACACTTGTACTGTTTCTAAATAAAGTGTAGGCGTGGGAGGAGGGTGCTTCCCGCGCACTAATAACAGCACGCTTGCCAATTGTGGATGCTAATCATTCGCTTGTATCTTCCTAGACACATCTGCAGGCTGAGAATTATTCCACTTGCATGGCAAGGTGCGCATGTAGGTGTGTTAAAAATTCTGGAGGCACCGGGTATTGATCCCAGTACCTCTCCCATACTAAGCTAGCGCTCTACCACCTGAGCTACGCCCGCCCCCCCGAAGACTAATGGTGATACAAACAGCCATATAGATGACACAGACCCTTGCACTCCCATTATTCAGCAGACAAACACTACTCTCTATGTATCCGTTAGGGTGTCTTTCAGGTTTCGTGCATTCTGTATCGAATCGTAGTTGGCCACAATGAAAGTGGCACGTATAACGTCGAAAATAGAGTTCGGACACCGCTCTGAGTAAGTCGAACGTGTTGTCCACCCTCTAGACTTCAATGAGGTTAAGCCGTGATACCTAAGACAGATCTGCACTCGATGACACCTCGATAACAGCCGGTCCCCACACTTACACCTTGCTCTCCTTACATCAGTTTACATCATATCAGTCTGTGACGCTGGCTTTGCAACATCTTGCGTGCCTTTAGGTTCGCCGCGACCAACACTTACAATGCACTGACCACAAAAAATGGAGGCGCCGCGGCTTGAACGCTGCACCTTTCACATGCGAAGCGAACGCGCTACCAACTGAGCTACGCCACATGCGCGACCAAACTGCGCTATTCCCCATTCTTTGCGACTCTGATGCGCACGGACACGATGGTTGGTTGGTTTTTAGCGGTGAAGGGAGCAGAGTACAAAGGCGCGGACACGTTCATATACACAAACGTTCCAAGTAGTTTCGATGCTCTGGTATTACAAATGCAAATTCCGTCTGTTTTTAACGTCTTAAATTGAAAGAGCCGTCACAAATTGCTCCGTTTTCGCTCCTTATCGACAATCATACAGCACCTGAGGTAACAAACACATCTCGAGCCCCATTGTGCACTCCATTATTCATGCCAACTCAGTGCCTCGCTCTTTACTACTGTGTACTAATCTTGTCCTCCAACTGCAAAACCCTGGGCCACAACAAGTTTCCGCGTCTCCATTGCACTGCGCATACAACAAAACGCTCCCCAAACTTGGCACTCACCCACGCAGCCGACTTTTCCGACTTTCCACGACGCTCACGCAACGCTCACGCTAGTGACAGCATTATTTATAGTTCGACGTCGCGCCAAAGCGAATGAGCACATTTCGCCTACGGCTTAGGCCGCCCTCCTAGTGTGGCTGCTCGGTGTCTGCAGGCAGCGAGGGTCTGCTAGCTTCCTGTGTTCGCACCTATGTCACCTGTGCTTGCTTGTCAGAGACAGACTATCGCAAAACATACAACTCACTCCATGAATTGATTGCTACGGCATCTGTTATCAGCAGTCACAACTAGCAACACCAGTAGCAGCCGACTGCACGCAAAGAATAGGAATGTGCAGTGGGATTTACGTGAACTCGGCGCAACGCAGATCTTTCCGGCATAGGCTTGAGAATCTTACGGGAACACTTGTACTGTTTCTAAATAAAGTGTAGGCGTGGGAGGAGGGTGCTTCCCGCGCACTAATAACAGCACGCTTGCCAATTGTGGATGCTAATCATTCGCTTGTATCTTCCTAGACACATCTGCAGGCTGAGAATTATTCCACTTGCATGGCAAGGTGCGCATGTAGGTGTGTTAAAAATTCTGGAGGCACCGGGTATTGATCCCAGTACCTCTCCCATACTAAGCTAGCGCTCTACCACCTGAGCTACGCCCGCCCCCCCGAAGACTAATGGTGCTACAAACAGCCATATAGATGACACAGACCCTTGCACTCCCATTATTCAGCAGACAAACACTACTCTCTATGTATCCGTTAGGGTGTCTTTCAGGTTTCGTGCATTCTGTATCGAATCGTAGTTGGCCACAATGAAAGTGGCACGTATAACGTCGAAAATAGAGTTCGGACACCGCTCTGAGTAAGTCGAACGTGTTGTCCACCCTCTAGACTTCAATGAGGTTAAGCCGTGATACCTAAGACAGATCTGCACTCGATGACACCTCGATAACAGCCGGTCCCCACACTTACACCTTGCTCTCCTTACATCAGTTTACATCATATCAGTCTGTGACGCTGGCTTTGCAACATCTTGCGTGCCTTTAGGTTCGCCGCGACCAACACTTACAATGCACTGACCACAAAAAATGGAGGCGCCGCGGCTTGAACGCTGCACCTTTCACATGCGAAGCGAACGCGCTACCAACTGAGCTACGCCACATGCACGACCAAACTGCGCTATTCCCCATTCTTTGCGACTCTGATGCGCACGGACACGATGGTTGGTTGGTTTTTAGCGGTGAAGGGAGCAGAGTACAAAGGCGCGGACACGTTCATATACACAAACGTTCCAAGTAGTTTCGATGCTCTGGTATTACAAATGCAAATTCCGTCTGTTTTTAACGTCTTAAATTGAAAGAGCCGTCACAAATTGCTCCGTTTTCGCTCCTTATCGACAATCATACAGCACCTGAGGTAACAAACACATCTCGAGCCCCATTGTGCACTCCATTATTCATGCCAACTCAGTGCCTCGCTCTTTACTACTGTGTACTAATCTTGTCCTCCAACTGCAAAACCCTGGGCCACAACAAGTTTCCGCGTCTCCATTGCACTGCGCATACAACAAAACGCTCCCCAAACTTGGCACTCACCCACGCAGCCGACTTTTCCGACTTTCCACGACGCTCACGCAACGCTCACGCTAGTGACAGCATTATTTATAGTTCGACGTCGCGCCAAAGCGAATGAGCACATTTCGCCTACGGCTTAGGCCGCCCTCCTAGTGTGGCTGCTCGGTGTCTGCAGGCAGCGAGGGTCTGCTAGCTTCCTGTGTTCGCACCTATGTCACCTGTGCTTGCTTGTCAGAGACAGACTATCGCAAAACATACAACTCACTCCATGAATTGATTGCTACGGCATCTGTTATCAGCAGTCACAACTAGC
This sequence comes from Schistocerca gregaria, assembly GCF_023897955.1. Classification (NCBI taxonomy): domain Eukaryota; kingdom Metazoa; phylum Arthropoda; class Insecta; order Orthoptera; family Acrididae; genus Schistocerca; species Schistocerca gregaria. Next base: position 919,399 of record NW_026061726.1, read on the forward strand.
AACACCAGTAGCAGCCGACTGCACGCAAAGAATAGGAATGTGCAGTGGGATTTACGTGAACTCGGCGCAACGCAGATCTTTCCGGCATAGGCTTGAGAATCTTACGGGAACACTTGTACTGTTTCTAAATAAAGTGTAGGCGTGGGAGGAGGGTGCTTCCCGCGCACTAATAACAGCACGCTTGCCAATTGTGGATGCTAATCATTCGCTTGTATCTTCCTAGACACATCTGCAGGCTGAGAATTATTCCACTTGCATGGCAAGGTGCGCATGTAGGTGTGTTAAAAATTCTGGAGGCACCGGGTATTGATCCCAGTACCTCTCGCATACTAAGCTAGCGCTCTACCACCTGAGCTACGCCCGCCCCCCCGAAGACTAATGGTGCTACAAACAGCCATATAGATGACACAGACCCTTGCACTCCCATTATTCAGCAGACAAACACTACTCTCTATGTATCCGTTAGGGTGTCTTTCAGGTTTCGTGCATTCTGTATCGAATCGTAGTTGGCCACAATGAAAGTGGCACTTATAACGTCGAAAATAGAGTTCGGACACCGCTCTGAGTAAGTCGAACGTGTTGTCCACCCTCTAGACTTCAATGAGGTTAAGCCGTGATACCTAAGACAGATCTGCACTCGATGACACCTCGATAACAGCCGGTCCCCACACTTACACCTTGCTCTCCTTACATCAGTTTACATCATATCAGTCTGTGACGCTGGCTTTGCAACATCTTGCGTGCCTTTAGGTTCGCCGCGACCAACACTTACAATGCACTGACCACAAAAAATGGAGGCGCCGCGGCTTGAACGCTGCACCTTTCACATGCGAAGCGAACGCGCTACCAACTGAGCTACGCCACATGCACGACCAAACTGCGCTATTCCCCATTCTTTGCGACTCTGATGCGCACGGACACGATGGTTGGTTGGTTTTTAGCGGTGAAGGGAGCAGAGTACAAAGGCGCGGACACGTTCATATACACAAACGTTCCAAGTAGTTTCGATGCTCTGGTATTACAAATGCAAATTCCGTCTGTTTTTAACGTCTTAAATTGAAAGAGCCGTCACAAATTGCTCCGTTTTCGCTCCTTATCGACAATCATACAGCACCTGAGGTAACAAACACATCTCGAGCCCCATTGTGCACTCCATTATTCATGCCAACTCAGTGCCTCGCTCTTTACTACTGTGTACTAATCTTGTCCTCCAACTGCAAAACCCTGGGCCACAACAAGTTTCCGCGTCTCCATTGCACTGCGCATACAACAAAACGCTCCCCAAACTTGGCACTCACCCACGCAGCCGACTTTTCCGACTTTCCACGACGCTCACGCAACGCTCACGCTAGTGACAGCATTATTTATAGTTCGACGTCGCGCCAAAGCGAATGAGCACATTTCGCCTACGGCTTAGGCCGCCCTCCTAGTGTGGCTGCTCGGTGTCTGCAGGCAGCGAGGGTCTGCTAGCTTCCTGTGTTCGCACCTATGTCACCTGTGCTTGCTTGTCAGAGACAGACTATCGCAAAACATACAACTCACTCCATGAATTGATTGCTACGGCATCTGTTATCAGCAGTCACAACTAGCAACACCAGTAGCAGCCGACTGCACGCAAAGAATAGGAATGTGCAGTGGGATTTACGTGAACTCGGCGCAACGCAGATCTTTCCGGCATAGGCTTGAGAATCTTACGGGAACACTTGTACTGTTTCTAAATAAAGTGTAGGCGTGGGAGGAGGGTGCTTCCCGCGCACTAATAACAGCACGCTTGCCAATTGTGGATGCTAATCATTCGCTTGTATCTTCCTAGACACATCTGCAGGCTGAGAATTATTCCACTTGCATGGCAAGGTGCGCATGTAGGTGTGTTAAAAATTCTGGAGGCACCGGGTATTGATCCCAGTACCTCTCGCATACTAAGCTAGCGCTCTACCACCTGAGCTACGCCCGCCCCCCCGAAGACTAATGGTGCTACAAACAGCCATATAGATGACACAGACCCTTGCACTCCCATTATTCAGCAGACAAACACTACTCTCTATGTATCCGTTAGGGTGTCTTTCAGGTTTCGTGCATTCTGTATCGAATCGTAGTTGGCCACAATGAAAGTGGCACTTATAACGTCGAAAATAGAGTTCGGACACCGCTCTGAGTAAGTCGAACGTGTTGTCCACCCTCTAGACTTCAATGAGGTTAAGCCGTGATACCTAAGACAGATCTGCACTCGATGACACCTCGATAACAGCCGGTCCCCACACTTACACCTTGCTCTCCTTACATCAGTTTACATCATATCAGTCTGTGACGCTGGCTTTGCAACATCTTGCGTGCCTTTAGGTTCGCCGCGACCAACACTTACAATGCACTGACCACAAAAAATGGAGGCGCCGCGGCTTGAACGCTGCACCTTTCACATGCGAAGCGAACGCGCTACCAACTGAGCTACGCCACATGCACGACCAAACTGCGCTATTCCCCATTCTTTGCGACTCTGATGCGCACGGACACGATGGTTGGTTGGTTTTTAGCGGTGAAGGGAGCAGAGTACAAAGGCGCGGACACGTTCATATACACAAACGTTCCAAGTAGTTTCGATGCTCTGGTATTACAAATGCAAATTCCGTCTGTTTTTAACGTCTTAAATTGAAAGAGCCGTCACAAATTGCTCCGTTTTCGCTCCTTATCGACAATCATACAGCACCTGAGGTAACAAACACATCTCGAGCCCCATTGTGCACTCCATTATTCATGCCAACTCAGTGCCTCGCTCTTTACTACTGTGTACTAATCTTGTCCTCCAACTGCAAAACCCTGGGCCACAACAAGTTTCCGCGTCTCCATTGCACTGCGCATACAACAAAACGCTCCCCAAACTTGGCACTCACCCACGCAGCCGACTTTTCCGACTTTCCACGACGCTCACGCAACGCTCACGCTAGTGACAGCATTATTTATAGTTCGACGTCGCGCCAAAGCGAATGAGCACATTTCGCCTACGGCTTAGGCCGCCCTCCTAGTGTGGCTGCTCGGTGTCTGCAGGCAGCGAGGGTCTGCTAGCTTCCTGTGTTCGCACCTATGTCACCTGTGCTTGCTTGTCAGAGACAGACTATCGCAAAACATACAACTCACTCCATGAATTGATTGCTACGGCATCTGTTATCAGCAGTCACAACTAGCAACACCAGTAGCAGCCGACTGCACGCAAAGAATAGGAATGTGCAGTGGGATTTACGTGAACTCGGCGCAACGCAGATCTTTCCGGCATAGGCTTGAGAATCTTACGGGAACACTTGTACTGTTTCTAAATAAAGTGTAGGCGTGGGAGGAGGGTGCTTCCCGCGCACTAATAACAGCACGCTTGCCAATTGTGGATGCTAATCATTCGCTTGTATCTTCCTAGACACATCTGCAGGCTGAGAATTATTCCACTTGCATGGCAAGGTGCGCATGTAGGTGTGTTAAAAATTCTGGAGGCACCGGGTATTGATCCCAGTACCTCTCCCATACTAAGCTAGCGCTCTACCACCTGAGCTACGCCCGCCCCCCCGAAGACTAATGGTGCTACAAACAGCCATATAGATGACACAGACCCTTGCACTCCCATTATTCAGCAGACAAACACTACTCTCTATGTATCCGTTAGGGTGTCTTTCAGGTTTCGTGCATTCTGTATCGAATCGTAGTTGGCCACAATGAAAGTGGCACGTATAACGTCGAAAATAGAGTTCGGACACCGCTCTGAGTAAGTCGAACGTGTTGTCCACCCTCTAGACTTCAATGAGGTTAAGCCGTGATACCTAAGACAGATCTGCACTCGATGACACCTCGATAACAGCCGGTCCCCACACTTACACCTTGCTCTCCTTACATCAGTTTACATCATATCAGTCTGTGACGCTGGCTTTGCAACATCTTGCGTGCCTTTAGGTTCGCCGCGACCAACACTTACAATGCACTGACCACAAAAAATGGAGGCGCCGCGGCTTGAACGCTGCACCTTTCACATGCGAAGCGAACGCGCTACCAACTGAGCTACGCCACATGCGCGACCAAACTGCGCTATTCCCCATTCTTTGCGACTCTGATGCGCACGGACACGATGGTTGGTTGGTTTTTAGCGGTGAAGGGAGCAGAGTACAAAGGCGCGGACACGTTCATATACACAAACGTTCCAAGTAGTTTCGATGCTCTGGTATTACAAATGCAAATTCCGTCTGTTTTTAACGTCTTAAATTGAAAGAGCCGTCACAAATTGCTCCGTTTTCGCTCCTTATCGACAATCATACAGCACCTGAGGTAACAAACACATCTCGAGCCCCATTGTGCACTCCATTATTCATGCCAACTCAGTGCCTCGCTCTTTACTACTGTGTACTAATCTTGTCCTCCAACTGCAAAACCCTGGGCCACAACAAGTTTCCGCGTCTCCATTGCACTGCGCATACAACAAAACGCTCCCCAAACTTGGCACTCACCCACGCAGCCGACTTTTCCGACTTTCCACGACGCTCACGCAACGCTCACGCTAGTGACAGCATTATTTATAGTTCGACGTCGCGCCAAAGCGAATGAGCACATTTCGCCTACGGCTTAGGCCGCCCTCCTAGTGTGGCTGCTCGGTGTCTGCAGGCAGCGAGGGTCTGCTAGCTTCCTGTGTTCGCACCTATGTCACCTGTGCTTGCTTGTCAGAGACAGACTATCGCAAAACATACAACTCACTCCATGAATTGATTGCTACGGCATCTGTTATCAGCAGTCACAACTAGCAACACCAGTAGCAGCCGACTGCACGCAAAGAATAGGAATGTGCAGTGGGATTTACGTGAACTCGGCGCAACGCAGATCTTTCCGGCATAGGCTTGAGAATCTTACGGGAACACTTGTACTGTTTCTAAATAAAGTGTAGGCGTGGGAGGAGGGTGCTTCCCGCGCACTAATAACAGCACGCTTGCCAATTGTGGATGCTAATCATTCGCTTGTATCTTCCTAGACACATCTGCAGGCTGAGAATTATTCCACTTGCATGGCAAGGTGCGCATGTAGGTGTGTTAAAAATTCTGGAGGCACCGGGTATTGATCCCAGTACCTCTCCCATACTAAGCTAGCGCTCTACCACCTGAGCTACGCCCGCCCCCCCGAAGACTAATGGTGCTACAAACAGCCATATAGATGACACAGACCCTTGCACTCCCATTATTCAGCAGACAAACACTACTCTCTATGTATCCGTTAGGGTGTCTTTCAGGTTTCGTGCATTCTGTATCGAATCGTAGTTGGCCACAATGAAAGTGGCACGTATAACGTCGAAAATAGAGTTCGGACACCGCTCTGAGTAAGTCGAACGTGTTGTCCACCCTCTAGACTTCAATGAGGTTAAGCCGTGATACCTAAGACAGATCTGCACTCGATGACACCTCGATAACAGCCGGTCCCCACACTTACACCTTGCTCTCCTTACATCAGTTTACATCATATCAGTCTGTGACGCTGGCTTTGCAACATCTTGCGTGCCTTTAGGTTCGCCGCGACCAACACTTACAATGCACTGACCACAAAAAATGGAGGCGCCGCGGCTTGAACGCTGCACCTTTCACATGCGAAGCGAACGCGCTACCAACTGAGCTACGCCACATGCGCGACCAAACTGCGCTATTCCCCATTCTTTGCGACTCTGATGCGCACGGACACGATGGTTGGTTGGTTTTTAGCGGTGAAGGGAGCAGAGTACAAAGGCGCGGACACGTTCATATACACAAACGTTCCAAGTAGTTTCGATGCTCTGGTATTACAAATGCAAATTCCGTCTGTTTTTAACGTCTTAAATTGAAAGAGCCGTCACAAATTGCTCCGTTTTCGCTCCTTATCGACAATCATACAGCACCTGAGGTAACAAACACATCTCGAGCCCCATTGTGCACTCCATTATTCATGCCAACTCAGTGCCTCGCTCTTTACTACTGTGTACTAATCTTGTCCTCCAACTGCAAAACCCTGGGCCACAACAAGTTTCCGCGTCTCCATTGCACTGCGCATACAACAAAACGCTCCCCAAACTTGGCACTCACCCACGCAGCCGACTTTTCCGACTTTCCACGACGCTCACGCAACGCTCACGCTAGTGACAGCATTATTTATAGTTCGACGTCGCGCCAAAGCGAATGAGCACATTTCGCCTACGGCTTAGGCCGCCCTCCTAGTGTGGCTGCTCGGTGTCTGCAGGCAGCGAGGGTCTGCTAGCTTCCTGTGTTCGCACCTATGTCACCTGTGCTTGCTTGTCAGAGACAGACTATCGCAAAACATACAACTCACTCCATGAATTGATTGCTACGGCATCTGTTATCAGCAGTCACAACTAGCAACACCAGTAGCAGCCGACTGCACGCAAAGAATAGGAATGTGCAGTGGGATTTACGTGAACTCGGCGCAACGCAGATCTTTCCGGCATAGGCTTGAGAATCTTACGGGAACACTTGTACTGTTTCTAAATAAAGTGTAGGCGTGGGAGGAGGGTGCTTCCCGCGCACTAATAACAGCACGCTTGCCAATTGTGGATGCTAATCATTCGCTTGTATCTTCCTAGACACATCTGCAGGCTGAGAATTATTCCACTTGCATGGCAAGGTGCGCATGTAGGTGTGTTAAAAATTCTGGAGGCACCGGGTATTGTTCCCAGTACCTCTCCCATACTAAGCTAGCGCTCTACCACCTGAGCTACGCCCGCCCCCCCGAAGACTAATGGTGCTACAAACAGCCATATAGATGACACAGACCCTTGCACTCCCATTATTCAGCAGACAAACACTACTCTCTATGTATCCGTTAGGGTGTCTTTCAGGTTTCGTGCATTCTGTATCGAATCGTAGTTGGCCACAATGAAAGTGGCACGTATAACGTCGAAAATAGAGTTCGGACACCGCTCTGAGTAAGTCGAACGTGTTGTCCACCCTCTAGACTTCAATGAGGTTAAGCCGTGATACCTAAGACAGATCTGCACTCGATGACACCTCGATAACAGCCGGTCCCCACACTTACACCTTGCTCTCCTTACATCAGTTTACATCATATCAGTCTGTGACGCTGGCTTTGCAACATCTTGCGTGCCTTTAGGTTCGCCGCGACCAACACTTACAATGCACTGACCACAAAAAATGGAGGCGCCGCGGCTTGAACGCTGCACCTTTCACATGCGAAGCGAACGCGCTACCAACTGAGCTACGCCACATGCACGACCAAACTGCGCTATTCCCCATTCTTTGCGACTCTGATGCGCACGGACACGATGGTTGGTTGGTTTTTAGCGGTGAAGGGAGCAGAGTACAAAGGCGCGGACACGTTCATATACACAAACGTTCCAAGTAGTTTCGATGCTCTGGTATTACAAATGCAAATTCCGTCTGTTTTTAACGTCTTAAATTGAAAGAGCCGTCACAAATTGCTCCGTTTTCGCTCCTTATCGACAATCATACAGCACCTGAGGTAACAAACACATCTCGAGCCCCATTGTGCACTCCATTATTCATGCCAACTCAGTGCCTCGCTCTTTACTACTGTGTACTAATCTTGTCCTCCAACTGCAAAACCCTGGGCCACAACAAGTTTCCGCGTCTCCATTGCACTGCGCATACAACAAAACGCTCCCCAAACTTGGCACTCACCCACGCAGCCGACTTTTCCGACTTTCCACGACGCTCACGCAACGCTCACGCTAGTGACAGCATTATTTATAGTTCGACGTCGCGCCAAAGCGAATGAGCACATTTCGCCTACGGCTTAGGCCGCCCTCCTAGTGTGGCTGCTCGGTGTCTGCAGGCAGCGAGGGTCTGCTAGCTTCCTGTGTTCGCACCTATGTCACCTGTGCTTGCTTGTCAGAGACAGACTATCGCAAAACATACAACTCACTCCATGAATTGATTGCTACGGCATCTGTTATCAGCAGTCACAACTAGCAACACCAGTAGCAGCCGACTGCACGCAAAGAATAGGAATGTGCAGTGGGATTTACGTGAACTCGGCGCAACGCAGATCTTTCCGGCATAGGCTTGAGAATCTTACGGGAACACTTGTACTGTTTCTAAATAAAGTGTAGGCGTGGGAGGAGGGTGCTTCCCGCGCACTAATAACAGCACGCTTGCCAATTGTGGATGCTAATCATTCGCTTGTATCTTCCTAGACACATCTGCAGGCTGAGAATTATTCCACTTGCATGGCAAGGTGCGCATGTAGGTGTGTTAAAAATTCTGGAGGCACCGGGTATTGATCCCAGTACCTCTCCCATACTAAGCTAGCGCTCTACCACCTGAGCTACGCCCGCCACCCCGAAGACTAATGGTGCTACAAACAGCCATATAGATGACACAGACCCTTGCACTCCCATTATTCAGCAGACAAACACTACTCTCTATGTATCCGTTAGGGTGTCTTTCAGGTTTCGTGCATTCTGTATCGAATCGTAGTTGGCCACAATGAAAGTGGCACGTATAACGTCGAAAATAGAGTTCGGACACCGCTCTGAGTAAGTCGAACGTGTTGTCCACCCTCTAGACTTCAATGAGGTTAAGCCGTGATACCTAAGACAGATCTGCACTCGATGACACCTCGATAACAGCCGGTCCCCACACTTACACCTTGCTCTCCTTACATCAGTTTACATCATATCAGTCTGTGACGCTGGCTTTGCAACATCTTGCGTGCCTTTAGGTTCGCCGCGACCAACACTTACAATGCACTGACCACAAAAAATGGAGGCGCCGCGGCTTGAACGCTGCACCTTTCACATGCGAAGCGAACGCGCTACCAACTGAGCTACGCCACATGCACGACCAAACTGCGCTATTCCCCATTCTTTGCGACTCTGATGCGCACGGACACGATGGTTGGTTGGTTTTTAGCGGTGAAGGGAGCAGAGTACAAAGGCGCGGACACGTTCATATACACAAACGTTCCAAGTAGTTTCGATGCTCTGGTATTACAAATGCAAATTCCGTCTGTTTTTAACGTCTTAAATTGAAAGAGCCGTCACAAATTGCTCCGTTTTCGCTCCTTATCGACAATCATACAGCACCTGAGGTAACAAACACATCTCGAGCCCCATTATGCACTCCATTATTCATGCCAACTCAGTGCCTCGCTCTTTACTACTGTGTACTAATCTTGTCCTCCAACTGCAAAACCCTGGGCCACAACAAGTTTCCGCGTCTCCATTGCACTGCGCATACAACAAAACGCTCCCCAAACTTGGCACTCACCCACGCAGCCGACTTTTCCGACTTTCCACGACGCTCACGCTAGTGACAGCATTATTTATAGTTCGACGTCGCGCCAAAGCGAATGAGCACATTTCGCCTACGGCTTAGGCCGCCCTCCTAGTGTGGCTGCTCGGTGTCTGCAGGCAGCGAGGGTCTGCTAGCTTCCTGTGTTCGCACCTATGTCACCTGTGCTTGCTTGCCAGAGACAGACTATCGCAAAACATACAACTCACTCCATGAATTGATTGCTACGGCATCTGTTATCAGCAGTCACAACTAGCAACACCAGTAGCAGCCGACTGCACGCAAAGAATAGGAATGTGCAGTGGGATTTACGTGAACTCGGCGCAACGCAGATCTTTCCGGCATAGGCTTGAGAATCTTACGGGAACACTTGTACTGTTTCTAAATAAAGTGTAGGCGTGGGAGGAGGGTGCTTCCCGCGCACTAATAACAGCACGCTTGCCAATTGTGGATGCTAATCATTCGCTTGTATCTTCCTAGACACATCTGCAGGCTGAGAATTATTCCACTTGCATGGCAAGGTGCGCATGTAGGTGTGTTAAAAATTCTGGAGGCACCGGGTATTGATCCCAGTACCTCTCCCATACTAAGCTAGCGCTCTACCACCTGAGCTACGCCCGCCACCCCGAAGACTAATGGTGCTACAAACAGCCATATAGATGACACAGACCCTTGCACTCCCATTATTCAGCAGACAAACACTACTCTCTATGTATCCGTTAGGGTGTCTTTCAGGTTTCGTGCATTCTGTATCGAATCGTAGTTGGCCACAATGAAAGTGGCACGTATAACGTCGAAAATAGAGTTCGGACACCGCTCTGAGTAAGTCGAACGTGTTGTCCACCCTCTAGACTTCAATGAGGTTAAGCCGTGATACCTAAGACAGATCTGCACTCGATGACACCTCGATAACAGCCGGTCCCCACACTTACACCTTGCTCTCCTTACATCAGTTTACATCATATCAGTCTGTGACGCTGGCTTTGCAACATCTTGCGTGCCTTTAGGTTCGCCGCGACCAACACTTACAATGCACTGACCACAAAAAATGGAGGCGCCGCGGCTTGAACGCTGCACCTTTCACATGCGAAGCGAACGCGCTACCAACTGAGCTACGCCACATGCACGACCAAACTGCGCTATTCCCCATTCTTTGCGACTCTGATGCGCACGGACACGATGGTTGGTTGGTTTTTAGCGGTGAAGGGAGCAGAGTACAAAGGCGCGGACACGTTCATATACACAAACGTTCCAAGTAGTTTCGATGCTCTGGTATTACAAATGCAAATTCCGTCTGTTTTTAACGTCTTAAATTGAAAGAGCCGTCACAAATTGCTCCGTTTTCGCTCCTTATCGACAATCATACAGCACCTGAGGTAACAAACACATCTCGAGCCCCATTGTGCACTCCATTATTCATGCCAACTCAGTGCCTCGCTCTTTACTACTGTGTACTAATCTTGTCCTCCAACTGCAAAACCCTGGGCCACAACAAGTTTCCGCGTCTCCATTGCACTGCGCATACAACAAAACGCTCCCCAAACTTCGCACTCACCCACGCAGCCGACTTTTCCGACTTTCCACGACGCTCACGCTAGTGACAGCATTATTTATAGTTCGACGTCGCGCCAAAGCGAATGAGCACATTTCGCCTACGGCTTAGGCCGCCCTCCTAGTGTGGCTGCTCGGTGTCTGCAGGCAGCGAGGGTCTGCTAGCTTCCTGTGTTCGCACCTATGTCACCTGTGCTTGCTTGTCAGAGACAGACTATCGCAAAACATACAACTCACTCCATGAATTGATTGCTACGGCATCTGTTATCAGCAGTCACAACTAGCAACACCAGTAGCAGCCGACTGCACGCAAAGAATAGGAATGTGCAGTGGGATTTACGTGAACTCGGCGCAACGCAGATCTTTCCGGCATAGGCTTGAGAATCTTACGGGAACACTTGTACTGTTTCTAAATAAAGTGTAGGCGTGGGAGGAGGGTGCTTCCCGCGCACTAATAACAGCACGCTTGCCAATTGTGGATGCTAATCATTCGCTTGTATCTTCCTAGACACATCTGCAGGCTGAGAATTATTCCACTTGCATGGCAAGGTGCGCATGTAGGTGTGTTAAAAATTCTGGAGGCACCGGGTATTGATCCCAGTACCTCTCGCATACTAAGCTAGCGCTCTACCACCTGAGCTACGCCCGCCCCCCCGAAGACTAATGGTGCTACAAACAGCCATATAGATGACACAGACCCTTGCACTCCCATTATTCAGCAGACAAACACTACTCTCTATGTATCCGTTAGGGTGTCTTTCAGGTTTCGTGCATTCTGTATCGAATCGTAGTTGGCCACAATGAAAGTGGCACTTATAACGTCGAAAATAGAGTTCGGACACCGCTCTGAGTAAGTCGAACGTGTTGTCCACCCTCTAGACTTCAATGAGGTTAAGCCGTGATACCTAAGACAGATCTGCACTCGATGACACCTCGATAACAGCCGGTCCCCACACTTACACCTTGCTCTCCTTACATCAGTTTACATCATATCAGTCTGTGACGCTGGCTTTGCAACATCTTGCGTGCCTTTAGGTTCGCCGCGACCAACACTTACAATGCACTGACCACAAAAAATGGAGGCGCCGCGGCTTGAACGCTGCACCTTTCACATGCGAAGCGAACGCGCTACCAACTGAGCTACGCCACATGCACGACCAAACTGCGCTATTCCCCATTCTTTGCGACTCTGATGCGCACGGACACGATGGTTGGTTGGTTTTTAGCGGTGAAGGGAGCAGAGTACAAAGGCGCGGACACGTTCATATACACAAACGTTCCAAGTAGTTTCGATGCTCTGGTATTACAAATGCAAATTCCGTCTGTTTTTAACGTCTTAAATTGAAAGAGCCGTCACAAATTGCTCCGTTTTCGCTCCTTATCGACAATCATACAGCACCTGAGGTAACAAACACATCTCGAGCCCCATTGTGCACTCCATTATTCATGCCAACTCAGTGCCTCGCTCTTTACTACTGTGTACTAATCTTGTCCTCCAACTGCAAAACCCTGGGCCACAACAAGTTTCCGCGTCTCCATTGCACTGCGCATACAACAAAACGCTCCCCAAACTTGGCACTCACCCACGCAGCCGACTTTTCCGACTTTCCACGACGCTCACGCAACGCTCACGCTAGTGACAGCATTATTTATAGTTCGACGTCGCGCCAAAGCGAATGAGCACATTTCGCCTACGGCTTAGGCCGCCCTCCTAGTATGTCTGCTCGGTGTCTGCAGGCAGCGAGGGTCTGCTAGCTTCCTGTGTTCGCACCTATGTCACCTGTGCTTGCTTGTCAGAGACAGACTATCGCAAAACATACAACTCACTCCATGAATTGATTGCTACGGCATCTGTTATCAGCAGTCACAACTAGCAACACCAGTAGCAGCCGACTGCACGCAAAGAATAGGAATCTGCAGTGGGATTTACGTGAACTCGGCGCAACGCAGATCTTTCCGGCATAGGCTTGAGAATCTTACGGGAACACTTGTACTGTTTCTAAATAAAGTGTAGGCGTGGGAGGAGGGTGCTTCCCGCGCACTAATAACAGCACGCTTGCCAATTGTGGATGCTAATCATTCGCTTGTATCTTCCTAGACACATCTGCAGGCTGAGAATTATTCCACTTGCATGGCAAGGTGCGCATGTAGGTGTGTTAAAAATGCTGGAGGCACCGGGTATTGATCCCAGTACCTCTCGCATACTAAGCTAGCGCTCTACCACCTGAGCTACGCCCGCCCCCCCGAAGACTAATGGTGCTACAAACAGCCATATAGAAGACACAGACCCTTGCACTCCCATTATTCAGCAGACAAACACTACTCTCTATGTATCCGTTAGGGTGTCTTTCAGGTTTCGTGCATTCTGTATCGAATCGTAGTTGGCCACAATGAAAGTGGCACGTATAACGTCGAAAATAGAGTTCGGACACCGCTCTGAGTAAGTCGAACGTGTTGTCCACCCTCTAGACTTCAATGAGGTTAAGCCGTGATACCTAAGACAGATCTGCACTCGATGACACCTCGATAACAGCCGGTCCCCACACTTACACCTTGCTCTCCTTACATCAGTTTACATCATATCAGTCTGTGACGCTGGCTTTGCAACATCTTGCGTGCCTTTAGGTTCGCCGCGACCAACACTTACAATGCACTGACCACAAAAAATGGAGGCGCCGCGGCTTGAACGCTGCACCTTTCACATGCGAAGCGAACGCGCTACCAACTGAGCTACGCCACATGCACGACCAAACTGCGCTATTCCCCATTCTTTGCGACTCTGATGCGCACGGACACGATGGTTGGTTGGTTTTTAGCGGTGAAGGGAGCAGAGTACAAAGGCGCGGACACGTTCATATACACAAACGTTCCAAGTAGTTTCGATGCTCTGGTATTACAAATGCAAATTCCGTCTGTTTTTAACGTCTTAAATTGAAAGAGCCGTCACAAATTGCTCCGTTTTCGCTCCTTATCGACAATCATACAGCACCTGAGGTAACAAACACATCTCGAGCCCCATTGTGCACTCCATTATTCATGCCAACTCAGTGCCTCGCTCTTTACTACTGTGTACTAATCTTGTCCTCCAACTGCAAAACCCTGGGCCACAACAAGTTTCCGCGTCTCCATTGCACTGCGCATACAACAAAACGCTCCCCAAACTTGGCACTCACCCACGCAGCCGACTTTTCCGACTTTCCACGACGCTCACGCAACGCTCACGCTAGTGACAGCATTATTTATAGTTCGACGTCGCGCCAAAGCGAATGAGCACATTTCGCCTACGGCTTAGGCCGCCCTCCTAGTGTGGCTGCTCGGTGTCTGCAGGCAGCGAGGGTCTGCTAGCTTCCTGTGTTCGCACCTATGTCACCTGTGCTTGCTTGTCAGAGACAGACTATCGCAAAACATACAACTCACTCCATGAATTGATTGCTACGGCATCTGTTATCAGCAGTCACAACTAGCAACACCAGTAGCAGCCGACTGCACGCAAAGAATAGGAATGTGCAGTGGGATTTACGTGAACTCGGCGCAACGCAGATCTTTCCGGCATAGGCTTGAGAATCTTACGGGAACACTTGTACTGTTTCTAAATAAAGTGTAGGCGTGGGAGGAGGGTGCTTCCCGCGCACTAATAACAGCACGCTTGCCAATTGTGGATGCTAATCATTCGCTTGTATCTTCCTAGACACATCTGCAGGCTGAGAATTATTCCACTTGCATGGCAAGGTGCGCATGTAGGTGTGTTAAAAATTCTGGAGGCACCGGGTATTGATCCCAGTACCTCTCGCATACTAAGCTAGCGCTCTACCACCTGAGCTACGCCCGCCCCCCCGAAGACTAATGGTGCTACAAACAGCCATATAGATGACACAGACCCTTGCACTCCCATTATTCAGCAGACAAACACTACTCTCTATGTATCCGTTAGGGTGTCTTTCAGGTTTCGTGCATTCTGTATCGAATCGTAGTTGGCCACAATGAAAGTGGCACGTATAACGTCGAAAATAGAGTTCGGACACCGCTCTGAGTAAGTCGAACGTGTTGTCCACCCTCTAGACTTCAATGAGGTTAAGCCGTGATACCTAAGACAGATCTGCACTCGATGACACCTCGATAACAGCCGGTCCCCACACTTACACCTTGCTCTCCTTACATCAGTTTACATCATATCAGTCTGTGACGCTGGCTTTGCAACATCTTGCGTGCCTTTAGGTTCGCCGCGACCAACACTTACAATGCACTGACCACAAAAAATGGAGGCGCCGCGGCTTGAACGCTGCACCTTTCACATGCGAAGCGAACGCGCTACCAACTGAGCTACGCCACATGCACGACCAAACTGCGCTATTCCCCATTCTTTGCGACTCTGATGCGCACGGACACGATGGTTGGTTGGTTTTTAGCGGTGAAGGGAGCAGAGTACAAAGGCGCGGACACGTTCATATACACAAACGTTCCAAGTAGTTTCGATGCTCTGGTATTACAAATGCAAATTCCGTCTGTTTTTAACGTCTTAAATTGAAAGAGAAACACGCGAGACAGATGTTTTCGCTCCTTATCGACAATCATACAGCACCTGAGGTAACAAACACATCTCGAGCCCCATTGTGCACTCCATTATTCATGCCAACTCAGTGCCTCGCTCTTTACTACTGTGTACTAATCTTGTCCTCCAACTGCAAAACCCTGGGCCACAACAAGTTTCCGCGTCTCCATTGCACTGCGCATACAACAAAACGCTCCCCAAACTTGGCACTCACCCACGCAGCCGACTTTTCCGACTTTCCACGACGCTCACGCAACGCTCACGCTAGTGACAGCATTATTTATAGTTCGACGTCGCGCCAAAGCGAATGAGCACATTTCGCCTACGGCTTAGGCCGCCCTCCTAGTGTGTCTGCTCGGTGTCTGCAGGCAGCGAGGGTCTGCTAGCTTCCTGTGTTCGCACCTATGTCACCTGTGCTTGCTTGTCAGAGACAGACTATCGCAAAACATACAACTCACTCCATGAATTGATTGCTACGGCATCTGTTATCAGCAGTCACAACTAGCAACACCAGTAGCAGCCGACTGCACGCAAAGAATAGGAATGTGCAGTGGGATTTACGTGAACTCGGCGCAACGCAGATCTTTCCGGCATAGGCTTGAGAATCTTACGGGAACACTTGTACTGTTTCTAAATAAAGTGTAGGCGTGGGAGGAGGGTGCTTCCCGCGCACTAATAACAGCACGCTTGCCAATTGTGGATGCTAATCATTCGCTTGTATCTTCCTAGACACATCTGCAGGCTGAGAATTATTCCACTTGCATGGCAAGGTGCGCATGTAGGTGTGTTAAAAATGCTGGAGGCACCGGGTATTGATCCCAGTACCTCTCGCATACTAAGCTAGCGCTCTACCACCTGAGCTACGCCCGCCCCCCCGAAGACTAATGGTGCTACAAACAGCCATATAGAAGACACAGACCCTTGCACTCCCATTATTCAGCAGACAAACACTACTCTCTATGTATCCGTTAGGGTGTCTTTCAGGTTTCGTGCATTCTGTATCGAATCGTAGTTGGCCACAATGAAAGTGGCACGTATAACGTCGAAAATAGAGTTCGGACACCGCTCTGAGTAAGTCGAACGTGTTGTCCACCCTCTAGACTTCAATGAGGTTAAGCCGTGATACCTAAGACAGATCTGCACTCGATGACACCTCGATAACAGCCGGTCCCCACACTTACACCTTGCTCTCCTTACATCAGTTTACATCATATCAGTCTGTGACGCTGGCTTTGCAACATCTTGCGTGCCTTTAGGTTCGCCGCGACCAACACTTACAATGCACTGACCACAAAAAATGGAGGCGCCGCGGCTTGAACGCTGCACCTTTCACATGCGAAGCGAACGCGCTACCAACTGAGCTACGCCACATGCACGACCAAACTGCGATATTCCCCATTCTTTGCGACTCTGATGCGCACGGACACGATGGTTGGTTGGTTTTTAGCGGTGAAGGGAGCAGAGTACAAAGGCGCGGACACGTTCATATACACAAACGTTCCAAGTAGTTTCGATGCTCTGGTATTACAAATGCAAATTCCGTCTGTTTTTAACGTCTTAAATTGAAAGAGCCGTCACAAATTGCTCCGTTTTCGCTCCTTATCGACAATCATACAGCACCTGAGGTAACAAACACATCTCGAGCCCCATTGTGCACTCCATTATTCATGCCAACTCAGTGCCTCGCTCTTTACTACTGTGTACTAATCTTGTCCTCCAACTGCAAAACCCTGGGCCACAACAAGTTTCCGCGTCTCCATTGCACTGCGCATACAACAAAACGCTCCCCAAACTTGGCACTCACCCACGCAGCCGACTTTTCCGACTTTCCACGACGCTCACGCAACGCTCACGCTAGTGACAGCATTATTTATAGTTCGACGTCGCGCCAAAGCGAATGAGCACATTTCGCCTACGGCTTAGGCCGCCCTCCTAGTGTGGCTGCTCGGTGTCTGCAGGCAGCGAGGGTCTGCTAGCTTCCTGTGTTCGCACCTATGTCACCTGTGCTTGCTTGTCAGAGACAGACTATCGCAAAACATACAACTCACTCCATGAATTGATTGCTACGGCATCTGTTATCAGCAGTCACAACTAGCAACACCAGTAGCAGCCGACTGCACGCAAAGAATAGGAATGTGCAGTGGGATTTACGTGAACTCGGCGCAACGCAGATCTTTCCGGCATAGGCTTGAGAATCTTACGGGAACACTTGTACTGTTTCTAAATAAAGTGTAGGCGTGGGAGGAGGGTGCTTCCCGCGCACTAATAACAGCACGCTTGCCAATTGTGGATGCTAATCATTCGCTTGTATCTTCCTAGACACATCTGCAGGCTGAGAATTATTCCACTTGCATGGCAAGGTGCGCATGTAGGTGTGTTAAAAATGCTGGAGGCACCGGGTATTGATCCCAGTACCTCTCGCATACTAAGCTAGCGCTCTACCACCTGAGCTACGCCCGCCCCCCCCAAGACTAATGGTGCTACAAACAGCCATATAGATGACACAGACCCTTGCACTCCCATTATTCAGCAGACAAACACTACTCTCTATGTATCCGTTAGGGTGTCTTTCAGGTTTCGTGCATTCTGTATCGAATCGTAGTTGGCCACAATGAAAGTGGCACGTATAACGTCGAAAATAGAGTTCGGACACCGCTCTGAGTAAGTCGAACGTGTTGTCCACCCTCTAGACTTCAATGAGGTTAAGCCGTGATACCTAAGACAGATCTGCACTCGATGACACCTCGATAACAGCCGGTCCCCACACTTACACCTTGCTCTCCTTACATCAGTTTACATCATATCAGTCTGTGACGCTGGCTTTGCAACATCTTGCGTGCCTTTAGGTTCGCCGCGACCAACACTTACAATGCACTGACCACAAAAAATGGAGGCGCCGCGGCTTGAACGCTGCACCTTTCACATGCGAAGCGAACGCGCTACCAACTGAGCTACGCCACATGCACGACCAAACTGCGCTATTCCCCATTCTTTGCGACTCTGATGCGCACGGACACGATGGTTGGTTGGTTTTTAGCGGTGAAGGGAGCAGAGTACAAAGGCGCGGACACGTTCATATACACAAACGTTCCAAGTAGTTTCGATGCTCTGGTATTACAAATACAAATTCCGTCTGTTTTTAACGTCTTAAATTGAAAGAGCCGTCACAAATTGCTCCGTTTTCGCTCCTTATCGACAATCATACAGCACCTGAGGTAACAAACACATCTCGAGCCCCATTGTGCACTCCATTATTCATGCCAACTCAGTGCCTCGCTCTTTACTACTGTGTACTAATCTTGTCCTCCAACTGCAAAACCCTGGGCCACAACAAGTTTCCGCGTCTCCATTGCACTGCGCATACAACAAAACGCTCCCCAAACTTGGCACTCACCCACGCAGCCGACTTTCCCGACTTTCCACGACGCTCACGCAACGCTCACGCTAGTGACAGCATTATTTATAGTTCGACGTCGCGCCAAAGCGAATGAGCACATTTCGCCTACGGCTTAGGCCGCCCTCCTAGTGTGGCTGCTCGGTGTCTGCAGGCAGCGAGGGTCTGCTAGCTTCCTGTGTTCGCACCTATGTCACCTGTGCTTGCTTGTCAGAGACAGACTATCGCAAAACATACAACTCACTCCATGAATTGATTGCTACGGCATCTGTTATCAGCAGTCACAACTAGCAACACCAGTAGCAGCCGACTGCACGCAAAGAATAGGAATGTGCAGTGGGATTTACGTGAACTCGGCGCAACGCAGATCTTTCCGGCATAGGCTTGAGAATCTTACGGGAACACTTGTACTGTTTCTAAATAAAGTGTAGGCGTGGGAGGAGGGTGCTTCCCGCGCACTAATAACAGCACGCTTGCCAATTGTGGATGCTAATCATTCGCTTGTATCTTCCTAGACACATCTGCAGGCTGAGAATTATTCCACTTGCATGGCAAGGTGCGCATGTAGGTGTGTTAAAAATTCTGGAGGCACCGGGTATTGATCCCAGTACCTCTCCCATACTAAGCTAGCGCTCTACCACCTGAGCTACGCCCGCCCCCCCGAAGACTAATGGTGCTACAAACAGCCATATAGATGACACAGACCCTTGCACTCCCATTATTCAGCAGACAAACACTACTCTCTATGTATCCGTTAGGGTGTCTTTCAGGTTTCGTGCATTCTGTATCGAATCGTAGTTGGCCACAATGAAAGTGGCACGTATAACGTCGAAAATAGAGTTCGGACACCGCTCTGAGTAAGTCGAACGTGTTGTCCACCCTCTAGACTTCAATGAGGTTAAGCCGTGATACCTAAGACAGATCTGCACTCGATGACACCTCGATAACAGCCGGTCCCCACACTTACACCTTGCTCTCCTTACATCAGTTTACATCATATCAGTCTGTGACGCTGGCTTTGCAACATCTTGCGTGCCTTTAGGTTCGCCGCGACCAACACTTACAATGCACTGACCACAAAAAATGGAGGCGCCGCGGCTTGAACGCTGCACCTTTCACATGCGAAGCGAACGCGCTACCAACTGAGCTACGCCACATGCACGACCAAACTGCGCTATTCCCCATTCTTTGCGACTCTGATGCGCACGGACACGATGGTTGGTTGGTTTTTAGCGGTGAAGGGAGCAGAGTACAAAGGCGCGGACACGTTCATATACACAAACGTTCCAAGTAGTTTCGATGCTCTGGTATTACAAATGCAAATTCCGTCTGTTTTTAACGTCTTAAATTGAAAGAGCCGTCACAAATTGCTCCGTTTTCGCTCCTTATCGACAATCATACAGCACCTGAGGTAACAAACACATCTCGAGCCCCATTGTGCACTCCATTATTCATGCCAACTCAGTGCCTCGCTCTTTACTACTGTGTACTAATCTTGTCCTCCAACTGCAAAACCCTGGGCCACAACAAGTTTCCGCGTCTCCATTGCACTGCGCATACAACAAAACGCTCCCCAAACTTGGCACTCACCCACGCAGCCGACTTTCCCGACTTTCCACGACGCTCACGCAACGCTCACGCTAGTGACAGCATTATTTATAGTTCGACGTCGCGCCAAAGCGAATGAGCACATTTCGCCTACGGCTTAGGCCGCCCTCCTAGTGTGGCTGCTCGGTGTCTGCAGGCAGCGAGGGTCTGCTAGCTTCCTGTGTTCGCACCTATGTCACCTGTGCTTGCTTGTCAGAGACAGACTATCGCAAAACATACAACTCACTCCATGAATTGATTGCTACGGCATCTGTTATCAGCAGTCACAACTAGCAACACCAGTAGCAGCCGACTGCACGCAAAGAATAGGAATGTGCAGTGGGATTTACGTGAACTCGGCGCAACGCAGATCTTTCCGGCATAGGCTTGAGAATCTTACGGGAACACTTGTACTGTTTCTAAATAAAGTGTAGGCGTGGGAGGAGGGTGCTTCCCGCGCACTAATAACAGCACGCTTGCCAATTGTGGATGCTAATCATTCGCTTGTATCTTCCTAGACACATCTGCAGGCTGAGAATTATTCCACTTGCATGGCAAGGTGCGCATGTAGGTGTGTTAAAAATTCTGGAGGCACCGGGTATTGATCCCAGTACCTCTCGCATACTAAGCTAGCGCTCTACCACCTGAGCTACGCCCGCCCCCCCGAAGACTAATGGTGCTACAAACAGCCATATAGATGACACAGACCCTTGCACTCCCATTATTCAGCAGACAAACACTACTCTCTATGTATCCGTTAGGGTGTCTTTCAGGTTTCGTGCATTCTGTATCGAATCGTAGTTGGCCACAATGAAAGTGGCACGTATAACGTCGAAAATAGAGTTCGGACACCGCTCTGAGTAAGTCGAACGTGTTGTCCACCCTCTAGACTTCAATGAGGTTAAGCCGTGATACCTAAGACAGATCTGCACTCGATGACACCTCGATAACAGCCGGTCCCCACACTTACACCTTGCTCTCCTTACATCAGTTTACATCATATCAGTCTGTGACGCTGGCTTTGCAACATCTTGCGTGCCTTTAGGTTCGCCGCGACCAACACTTACAATGCACTGACCACAAAAAATGGAGGCGCCGCGGCTTGAACGCTGCACCTTTCACATGCGAAGCGAACGCGCTACCAACTGAGCTACGCCACATGCACGACCAAACTGCGCTATTCCCCATTCTTTGCGACTCTGATGCGCACGGACACGATGGTTGGTTGGTTTTTAGCGGTGAAGGGAGCAGAGTACAAAGGCGCGGACACGTTCATATACACAAACGTTCCAAGTAGTTTCGATGCTCTGGTATTACAAATGCAAATTCCGTCTGTTTTTAACGTCTTAAATTGAAAGAGCCGTCACAAATTGCTCCGTTTTCGCTCCTTATCGACAATCATACAGCACCTGAGGTAACAAACACATCTCGAGCCCCATTGTGCACTCCATTATTCATGCCAACTCAGTGCCTCGCTCTTTACTACTGTGTACTAATCTTGTCCTCCAACTGCAAAACCCTGGGCCACAACAGGTTTCCGCGTCTCCATTGCACTGCGCATACAACAAAACGCTCCCCAAACTTGGCACTCACCCACGCAGCCGACTTTTCCGACTTTCCACGACGCTCACGCAACGCTCACGCTAGTGACAGCATTATTTATAGTTCGACGTCGCGCCAAAGCGAATGAGCACATTTCGCCTACGGCTTAGGCCGCCCTCCTAGTGTGGCTGCTCGGTGTCTGCAGGCAGCGAGGGTCTGCTAGCTTCCTGTGTTCGCACCTATGTCACCTGTGCTTGCTTGTCAGAGACAGACTATCGCAAAACATACAACTCACTCCATGAATTGATTGCTACGGCATCTGTTATCAGCAGTCACAACTAGCAACACCAGTAGCAGCCGACTGCACGCAAAGAATAGGAATGTGCAGTGGGATTTACGTGAACTCGGCGCAACGCAGATCTTTCCGGCATAGGCTTGAGAATCTTACGGGAACACTTGTACTGTTTCTAAATAAAGTGTAGGCGTGGGAGGAGGGTGCTTCCCGCGCACTAATAACAGCACGCTTGCCAATTGTGGATGCTAATCATTCGCTTGTATCTTCCTAGACACATCTGCAGGCTGAGAATTATTCCACTTGCATGGCAAGGTGCGCATGTAGGTGTGTTAAAAATTCTGGAGGCACCGGGTATTGATCCCAGTACCTCTCGCATACTAAGCTAGCGCTCTACCACCTGAGCTACGCCCGCCCCCCCGAAGACTAATGGTGCTACAAACAGCCATATAGATGACACAGACCCTTGCACTCCCATTATTCAGCAGACAAACACTACTCTCTATGTATCCGTTAGGGTGTCTTTCAGGTTTCGTGCATTCTGTATCGAATCGTAGTTGGCCACAATGAAAGTGGCACGTATAACGTCGAAAATAGAGTTCGGACACCGCTCTGAGTAAGTCGAACGTGTTGTCCACCCTCTAGACTTCAATGAGGTTAAGCCGTGATACCTAAGACAGATCTGCACTCGATGACACCTCGATAACAGCCGGTCCCCACACTTACACCTTGCTCTCCTTACATCAGTTTACATCATATCAGTCTGTGACGCTGGCTTTGCAACATCTTGCGTGCCTTTAGGTTCGCCGCGACCAACACTTACAATGCACTGACCACAAAAAATGAAGGCGCCGCGGCTTGAACGCTGCACCTTTCACATGCGAAGCGAACGCGCTACCAACTGAGCTACGCCACATGCACGACCAAACTGCGCTATTCCCCATTCTTTGCGACTCTGATGCGCACGGACACGATGGTTGGTTGGTTTTTAGCGGTGAAGGGAGCAGAGTACAAAGGCGCGGACACGTTCATATACACAAACGTTCCAAGTAGTTTCGATGCTCTGGTATTACAAATGCAAATTCCGTCTGTTTTTAACGTCTTAAATTGAAAGAGCCGTCACAAATTGCTCCGTTTTCGCTCCTTATCGACAATCATACAGCACCTGAGGTAACAAACACATCTCGAGCCCCATTGTGCACTCCATTATTCATGCCAACTCAGTGCCTCGCTCTTTACTACTGTGTACTAATCTTGTCCTCCAACTGCAAAACCCTGGGCCACAACAAGTTTCCGCGTCTCCATTGCACTGCGCATACAACAAAACGCTCCCCAAACTTGGCACTCACCCACGCAGCCGACTTTTCCGACTTTCCACGACGCTCACGCTAGTGACAGCATTATTTATAGTTCGACGTCGCGCCAAAGCGAATGAGCACATTTCGCCTACGGCTTAGGCCGCCCTCCTAGTGTGGCTGCTCGGTGTCTGCAGGCAGCGAGGGTCTGCTAGCTTCCTGTGTTCGCACCTATGTCACCTGTGCTTGCTTGTCAGAGACAGACTATCGCAAAACATACAACTCACTCCATGAATTGATTGCTACGGCATCTGTTATCAGCAGTCACAACTAGCAACACCAGTAGCAGCCGACTGCACGCAAAGAATAGGAATGTGCAGTGGGATTTACGTGAACTCGGCGCAACGCAGATCTTTCCGGCATAGGCTTGAGAATCTTACGGGAACACTTGTACTGTTTCTAAATAAAGTGTAGGCGTGGGAGGAGGGTGCTTCCCGCGCACTAATAACAGCACGCTTGCCAATTGTGGATGCTAATCATTTCCTTGTATCTTCCTAGACACATCTGCAGGCTGAGAATTATTCCACTTGCATGGCAAGGTGCGCATGTAGGTGTGTTAAAAATGCTGGAGGCACCGGGTATTGATCCCAGTACCTCTCCCATACTAAGCTAGCGCTCTACCACCTGAGCTACGCCCGCCCCCCCGAAGACTAATGGTGCTACAAACAGCCATATAGATGACACAGACCCTTGCACTCCCATTATTCAGCAGACAAACACTACTCTCTATGTATCCGTTAGGGTGTCTTTCAGGTTTCGTGCATTCTGTATCGAATCGTAGTTGGCCACAATGAAAGTGGCACGTATAACGTCGAAAATAGAGTTCGGACACCGCTCTGAGTAAGTCGAACGTGTTGTCCACCCTCTAGACTTCAATGAGGTTAAGCCGTGATACCTAAGACAGATCTGCACTCGATGACACCTCGATAACAGCCGGTCCCCACACTTACACCTTGCTCTCCTTACATCAATTTACATCATATCAGTCTGTGACGCTGGCTTTGCAACATCTTGCGTGCCTTTAGGTTCGCCGCGACCAACACTTACAATGCACTGACCACAAAAAATGGAGGCGCCGCGGCTTGAACGCTGCACCTTTCACATGCGAAGCGAACGCGCTACCAACTGAGCTACGCCACATGCACGACGAAACTGCGCTATTCCCCATTCTTTGCGACTCTGATGCGCACGGACACGATGGTTGGTTGGTTTTTAGCGGTGAAGGGAGCAGAGTACAAAGGCGCGGACACGTTCATATACACAAACGTTCCAAGTAGTTTCGATGCTCTGGTATTACAAATGCAAATTCCGTCTGTTTTTAACGTCTTAAATTGAAAGAGCCGTCACAAATTGCTCCGTTTTCGCTCCTTATCGACAATCATACAGCACCTGAGGTAACAAACACATCTCGAGCCCCATTGTGCACTCCATTATTCATGCCAACTCAGTGCCTCGCTCTTTACTACTGTGTACTAATCTTGTCCTCCAACTGCAAAACCCTGGGCCACAACAAGTTTCCGCGTCTCCATTGCACTGCGCATACAACAAAACGCTCCCCAAACTTGGCACTCACCCACGCAGCCGACTTTCCCGACTTTCCACGACGCTCACGCAACGCTCACGCTAGTGACAGCATTATTTATAGTTCGACGTCGCGCCAAAGCGAATGAGCACATTTCGCCTACGGCTTAGGCCGCCCTCCTAGTGTGGCTGCTCGGTGTCTGCAGGCAGCGAGGGTCTGCTAGCTTCCTGTGTTCGCACCTATGTCACCTGTGCTTGCTTGTCAGAGACAGACTATCGCAAAACATACAACTCACTCCATGAATTGATTGCTACGGCATCTGTTATCAGCAGTCACAACTAGCAACACCAGTAGCAGCCGACTGCACGCAAAGAATAGGAATGTGCAGTGGGATTTACGTGAACTCGGCGCAACGCAGATCTTTCCGGCATAGGCTTGAGAATCTTACGGGAACACTTGTACTGTTTCTAAATAAAGTGTAGGCGTGGGAGGAGGGTGCTTCCCGCGCACTAATAACAGCACGCTTGCCAATTGTGGATGCTAATCATTCGCTTGTATCTTCCTAGACACATCTGCAGGCTGAGAATTATTCCACTTGCATGGCAAGGTGCGCATGTAGGTGTGTTAAAAATTCTGGAGGCACCGGGTATTGATCCCAGTACCTCTCCCATACTAAGCTAGCGCTCTACCACCTGAGCTACGCCCGCCCCCCCGAAGACTAATGGTGCTACAAACAGCCATATAGATGACACAGACCCTTGCACTCCCATTATTCAGCAGACAAACACTACTCTCTATGTATCCGTTAGGGTGTCTTTCAGGTTTCGTGCATTCTGTATCGAATCGTAGTTGGCCACAATGAAAGTGGCACGTATAACGTCGAAAATAGAGTTCGGACACCGCTCTGAGTAAGTCGAACGTGTTGTCCACCCTCTAGACTTCAATGAGGTTAAGCCGTGATACCTAAGACAGATCTGCACTCGATGACACCTCGATAACAGCCGGTCCCCACACTTACACCTTGCTCTCCTTACATCAGTTTACATCATATCAGTCTGTGACGCTGGCTTTGCAACATCTTGCGTGCCTTTAGGTTCGCCGCGACCAACACTTACAATGCACTGACCACAAAAAATGGAGGCGCCGCGGCTTGAACGCTGCACCTTTCACATGCGAAGCGAACGCGCTACCAACTGAGCTACGCCACATGCACGACCAAACTGCGCTATTCCCCATTCTTTGCGACTCTGATGCGCACGGACACGATGGTTGGTTGGTTTTTAGCGGTGAAGGGAGCAGAGTACAAAGGCGCGGACACGTTCATATACACAAACGTTCCAAGTAGTTTCGATGCTCTGGTATTACAAATGCAAATTCCGTCTGTTTTTAACGTCTTAAATTGAAAGAGCCGTCACAAATTGCTCCGTTTTCGCTCCTTATCGACAATCATACAGCACCTGAGGTAACAAACACATCTCGAGCCCCATTGTGCACTCCATTATTCATGCCAACTCAGTGCCTCGCTCTTTACTACTGTGTACTAATCTTGTCCTCCAACTGCAAAACCCTGGGCCACAACAAGTTTCCGCGTCTCCATTGCACTGCGCATACAACAAAACGCTCCCCAAACTTGGCACTCACCCACGCAGCCGACTTTTCCGACTTTCCACGACGCTCACGCAACGCTCACGCTAGTGACAGCATTATTTATAGTTCGACGTCGCGCCAAAGCGAATGAGCACATTTCGCCTACGGCTTAGGCCGCCCTCCTAGTGTGTCTGCTCGGTGTCTGCAGGCAGCGAGGGTCTGCTAGCTTCCTGTGTTCGCACCTATGTCACCTGTGCTTGCTTGTCAGAGACAGACTATCGCAAAACATACAACTCACTCCATGAATTGATTGCTACGGCATCTGTTATCAGCAGTCACAACTAGCAACACCAGTAGCAGCCGACTGCACGCAAAGAATAGGAATGTGCAGTGGGATTTACGTGAACTCGGCGCAACGCAGATCTTTCCGGCATAGGCTTGAGAATCTTACGGGAACACTTGTACTGTTTCTAAATAAAGTGTAGGCGTGGGAGGAGGGTGCTTCCCGCGCACTAATAACAGCACGCTTGCCAATTGTGGATGCTAATCATTCGCTTGTATCTTCCTAGACACATCTGCAGGCTGAGAATTATTCCACTTGCATGGCAAGGTGCGCATGTAGGTGTGTTAAAAATGCTGGAGGCACCGGGTATTGATCCCAGTACCTCTCGCATACTAAGCTAGCGCTCTACCACCTGAGCTACGCCCGCCCCCCCGAAGACTAATGGTGCTACAAACAGCCATATAGATGACACAGACCCTTGCACTCCCATTATTCAGCAGACAAACACTACTCTCTATGTATCCGTTAGGGTGTCTTTCAGGTTTCGTGCATTCTGTATCGAATCGTAGTTGGCCACAATGAAAGTGGCACGTATAACGTCGAAAATAGAGTTCGGACACCGCTCTGAGTAAGTCGAACGTGTTGTCCACCCTCTAGACTTCAATGAGGTTAAGCCGTGATACCTAAGACAGATCTGCACTCGATGACACCTCGATAACAGCCGGTCCCCACACTTACACCTTGCTCTCCTTACATCAGTTTACATCATATCAGTCTGTGACGCTGGCTTTGCAACATCTTGCGTGCCTTTAGGTTCGCCGCGACCAACACTTACAATGCACTGACCACAAAAAATGGAGGCGCCGCGGCTTGAACGCTGCACCTTTCACATGCGAAGCGAACGCGCTACCAACTGAGCTACGCCACATGCACGACCAAACTGCGCTATTCCCCATTCTTTGCGACTCTGATGCGCACGGACACGATGGTTGGTTGGTTTTTAGCGGTGAAGGGAGCAGAGTACAAAGGCGCGGACACGTTCATATACACAAACGTTCCAAGTAGTTTCGATGCTCTGGTATTACAAATACAAATTCCGTCTGTTTTTAACGTCTTAAATTGAAAGAGCCGTCACAAATTGCTCCGTTTTCGCTCCTTATCGACAATCATACAGCACCTGAGGTAACAAACACATCTCGAGCCCCATTGTGCACTCCATTATTCATGCCAACTCAGTGCCTCGCTCTTTACTACTGTGTACTAATCTTGTCCTCCAACTGCAAAACCCTGGGCCACAACAAGTTTCCGCGTCTCCATTGCACTGCGCATACAACAAAACGCTCCCCAAACTTGGCACTCACCCACGCAGCCGACTTTCCCGACTTTCCACGACGCTCACGCAACGCTCACGCTAGTGACAGCATTATTTATAGTTCGACGTCGCGCCAAAGCGAATGAGCACATTTCGCCTACGGCTTAGGCCGCCCTCCTAGTGTGGCTGCTCGGTGTCTGCAGGCAGCGAGGGTCTGCTAGCTTCCTGTGTTCGCACCTATGTCACCTGTGCTTGCTTGTCAGAGACAGACTATCGCAAAACATACAACTCACTCCATGAATTGATTGCTACGGCATCTGTTATCAGCAGTCACAACTAGCAACACCAGTAGCAGCCGACTGCACGCAAAGAATAGGAATGTGCAGTGGGATTTACGTGAACTCGGCGCAACGCAGATCTTTCCGGCATAGGCTTGAGAATCTTACGGGAACACTTGTACTGTTTCTAAATAAAGTGTAGGCGTGGGAGGAGGGTGCTTCCCGCGCACTAATAACAGCACGCTTGCCAATTGTGGATGCTAATCATACGCTTGTATCTTCCTAGACACATCTGCAGGCTGAGAATTATTCCACTTGCATGGCAAGGTGCGCATGTAGGTGTGTTAAAAATTCTGGAGGCACCGGGTATTGATCCCAGTACCTCTCCCATACTAAGCTAGCGCTCTACCACCTGAGCTACGCCCGCCCCCCCGAAGACTAATGGTGCTACAAACAGCCATATAGATGACACAGACCCTTGCACTCCCATTATTCAGCAGACAAACACTACTCTCTATGTATCCGTTAGGGTGTCTTTCAGGTTTCGTGCATTCTGTATCGAATCGTAGTTGGCCACAATGAAAGTGGCACGTATAACGTCGAAAATAGAGTTCGGACACCGCTCTGAGTAAGTCGAACGTGTTGTCCACCCTCTAGACTTCAATGAGGTTAAGCCGTGATACCTAAGACAGATCTGCACTCGATGACACCTCGATAACAGCCGGTCCCCACACTTACACCTTGCTCTCCTTACATCAGTTTACATCATATCAGTCTGTGACGCTGGCTTTGCAACATCTTGCGTGCCTTTAGGTTCGCCGCGACCAACACTTACAATGCACTGACCACAAAAAATGGAGGCGCCGCGGCTTGAACGCTGCACCTTTCACATGCGAAGCGAACGCGCTACCAACTGAGCTACGCCACATGCACGACCAAACTGCGCTATTCCCCATTCTTTGCGACTCTGATGCGCACGGACACGATGGTTGGTTGGTTTTTAGCGGTGAAGGGAGCAGAGTACAAAGGCGCGGACACGTTCATATACACAAACGTTCCAAGTAGTTTCGATGCTCTGGTATTACAAATGCAAATTCCGTCTGTTTTTAACGTCTTAAATTGAAAGAGCCGTCACAAATTGCTCCGTTTTCGCTCCTTATCGACAATCATACAGCACCTGAGGTAACAAACACATCTCGAGCCCCATTGTGCACTCCATTATTCATGCCAACTCAGTGCCTCGCTCTTTACTACTGTGTACTAATCTTGTCCTCCAACTGCAAAACCCTGGGCCACAACAAGTTTCCGCGTCTCCATTGCACTGCGCATACAACAAAACGCTCCCCAAACTTGGCACTCACCCACGCAGCCGACTTTCCCGACTTTCCACGACGCTCACGCAACGCTCACGCTAGTGACAGCATTATTTATAGTTCGACGTCGCGCCAAAGCGAATGAGCACATTTCGCCTACGGCTTAGGCCGCCCTCCTAGTGTGGCTGCTCGGTGTCTGCAGGCAGCGAGGGTCTGCTAGCTTCCTGTGTTCGCACCTATGTCACCTGTGCTTGCTTGTCAGAGACAGACTATCGCAAAACATACAACTCACTCCATGAATTGATTGCTACGGCATCTGTTATCAGCAGTCACAACTAGCAACACCAGTAGCAGCCGACTGCACGCAAAGAATAGGAATGTGCAGTGGGATTTACGTGAACTCGGCGCAACGCAGATCTTTCCGGCATAGGCTTGAGAATCTTACGGGAACACTTGTACTGTTTCTAAATAAAGTGTAGGCGTGGGAGGAGGGTGCTTCCCGCGCACTAATAACAGCACGCTTGCCAATTGTGGATGCTAATCATTCGCTTGTATCTTCCTAGACACATCTGCAGGCTGAGAATTATTCCACTTGCATGGCAAGGTGCGCATGTAGGTGTGTTAAAAATTCTGGAGGCACCGGGTATTGATCCCAGTACCTCTCGCATACTAAGCTAGCGCTCTACCACCTGAGCTACGCCCGCCCCCCCGAAGACTAATGGTGCTACAAACAGCCATATAGATGACACAGACCCTTGCACTCCCATTATTCAGCAGACAAACACTACTCTCTATGTATCCGTTAGGGTGTCTTTCAGGTTTCGTGCATTCTGTATCGAATCGTAGTTGGCCACAATGAAAGTGGCACGTATAACGTCGAAAATAGAGTTCGGACACCGCTCTGAGTAAGTCGAACGTGTTGTCCACCCTCTAGACTTCAATGAGGTTAAGCCGTGATACCTAAGACAGATCTGCACTCGATGACACCTCGATAACAGCCGGTCCCCACACTTACACCTTGCTCTCCTTACATCAGTTTACATCATATCAGTCTGTGACGCTGGCTTTGCAACATCTTGCGTGCCTTTAGGTTCGCCGCGACCAACACTTACAATGCACTGACCACAAAAAATGGAGGCGCCGCGGCTTGAACGCTGCACCTTTCACATGCGAAGCGAACGCGCTACCAACTGAGCTACGCCACATGCACGACCAAACTGCGCTATTCCCCATTCTTTGCGACTCTGATGCGCACGGACACGATGGTTGGTTGGTTTTTAGCGGTGAAGGGAGCAGAGTACAAAGGCGCGGACACGTTCATATACACAAACGTTCCAAGTAGTTTCGATGCTCTGGTATTACAAATGCAAATTCCGTCTGTTTTTAACGTCTTAAATTGAAAGAGCCGTCACAAATTGCTCCGTTTTCGCTCCTTATCGACAATCATACAGCACCTGAGGTAACAAACACATCTCGAGCCCCATTGTGCACTCCATTATTCATGCCAACTCAGTGCCTCGCTCTTTACTACTGTGTACTAATCTTGTCCTCCAACTGCAAAACCCTGGGCCACAACAAGTTTCCGCGTCTCCATTGCACTGCGCATACAACAAAACGCTCCCCAAACTTGGCACTCACCCACGCAGCCGACTTTTCCGACTTTCCACGACGCTCACGCTAGTGACAGCATTATTTATAGTTCGACGTCGCGCCAAAGCGAATGAGCACATTTCGCCTACGGCTTAGGCCGCCCTCCTAGTGTGGCTGCTCGGTGTCTGCAGGCAGCGAGGGTCTGCTAGCTTCCTGTGTTCGCACCTATGTCACCTGTGCTTGCTTGTCAGAGACAGACTATCGCAAAACATACAACTCACTCCATGAATTGATTGCTACGGCATCTGTTATCAGCAGTCACAACTAGCAACACCAGTAGCAGCCGACTGCACGCAAAGAATAGGAATGTGCAGTGGGATTTACGTGAACTCGGCGCAACGCAGATCTTTCCGGCATAGGCTTGAGAATCTTACGGGAACACTTGTACTGTTTCTAAATAAAGTGTAGGCGTGGGAGGAGGGTGCTTCCCGCGCACTAATAACAGCACGCTTGCCAATTGTGGATGCTAATCATTTCCTTGTATCTTCCTAGACACATCTGCAGGCTGAGAATTATTCCACTTGCATGGCAAGGTGCGCATGTAGGTGTGTTAAAAATGCTGGAGGCACCGGGTATTGATCCCAGTACCTCTCCCATACTAAGCTAGCGCTCTACCACCTGAGCTACGCCCGCCCCCCCGAAGACTAATGGTGCTACAAACAGCCATATAGATGACACAGACCCTTGCACTCCCATTATTCAGCAGACAAACACTACTCTCTATGTATCCGTTAGGGTGTCTTTCAGGTTTCGTGCATTCTGTATCGAATCGTAGTTGGCCACAATGAAAGTGGCACGTATAACGTCGAAAATAGAGTTCGGACACCGCTCTGAGTAAGTCGAACGTGTTGTCCACCCTCTAGACTTCAATGAGGTTAAGCCGTGATACCTAAGACAGATCTGCACTCGATGACACCTCGATAACAGCCGGTCCCCACACTTACACCTTGCTCTCCTTACATCAGTTTACATCATATCAGTCTGTGACGCTGGCTTTGCAACATCTTGCGTGCCTTTAGGTTCGCCGCGACCAACACTTACAATGCACTGACCACAAAAAATGGAGGCGCCGCGGCTTGAACGCTGCACCTTTCACATGCGAAGCGAACGCGCTACCAACTGAGCTACGCCACATGCACGACCAAACTGCGCTATTCCCCATTCTTTGCGACTCTGATGCGCACGGACACGATGGTTGGTTGGTTTTTAGCGGTGAAGGGAGCAGAGTACAAAGGCGCGGACACGTTCATATACACAAACGTTCCAAGTAGTTTCGATGCTCTGGTATTACAAATGCAAATTCCGTCTGTTTTTAACGTCTTAAATTGAAAGAGCCGTCACAAATTGCTCCGTTTTCGCTCCTTATCGACAATCATACAGCACCTGAGGTAACAAACACATCTCGAGCCCCATTGTGCACTCCATTATTCATGCCAACTCAGTGCCTCGCTCTTTACTACTGTGTACTTACCTTGTCCTCCAACTGCAAAACCCTGGGCCACAACAAGTTTCCGCGTCTCCATTGCACTGCGCATACAACAAAACGCTCCCCAAACTTGGCACTCACCCACGCAGCCGACTTTTCCGACTTTCCACGACGCTCACGCAACGCTCACGCTAGTGACAGCATTATTTATAGTTCGACGTCGCGCCAAAGCGAATGAGCACATTTCGCCTACGGCTTAGGCCGCCCTCCTAGTGTGGCTGCTCGGTGTCTGCAGGCAGCGAGGGTCTGCTAGCTTCCTGTGTTCGCACCTATGTCACCTGTGCTTGCTTGTCAGAGACAGACTATCGCAAAACATACAACTCACTCCATGAATTGATTGCTACGGCATCTGTTATCAGCAGTCACAACTAGCAGCACCAGTAGCAGCCGACTGCACGCAAAGAATAGGAATGTGCAGTGGGATTTACGTGAACTCGGCGCAACGCAGATCTTTCCGGCATAGGCTTGAGAATCTTACGGGAACACTTGTACTGTTTCTAAATAAAGTGTAGGCGTGGGAGGAGGGTGCTTCCCGCGCACTAATAACAGCACGCTTGCCAATTGTGGATGCTAATCATTCGCTTGTATCTTCCTAGACACATCTGCAGGCTGAGAATTATTCCACTTGCATGGCAAGGTGCGCATGTAGGTGTGTTAAAAATTCTGGAGGCACCGGGTATTGATCCCAGTACCTCTCGCATACTAAGCTAGCGCTCTACCACCTGAGCTACGCCCGCCCCCCCGAAGACTAATGGTGCTACAAACAGCCATATAGATGACACAGACCCTTGCACTCCCATTATTCAGCAGACAAACACTACTCTCTATGTATCCGTTAGGGTGTCTTTCAGGTTTCGTGCATTCTGTATCGAATCGTAGTTGGCCACAATGAAAGTGGCACGTATAACGTCGAAAATAGAGTTCGGACACCGCTCTGAGTAAGTCGAACGTGTTGTCCACCCTCTAGACTTCAATGAGGTTAAGCCGTGATACCTAAGACAGATCTGCACTCGATGACACCTCGATAACAGCCGGTCCCCACACTTACACCTTGCTCTCCTTACATCAGTTTACATCATATCAGTCTGTGACGCTGGCTTTGCAACATCTTGCGTGCCTTTAGGTTCGCCGCGACCAACACTTACAATGCACTGACCACAAAAAATGGAGGCGCCGCGGCTTGAACGCTGCACCTTTCACATGCGAAGCGAACGCGCTACCAACTGAGCTACGCCACATGCACGACCAAACTGCGCTATTCCCCATTCTTTGCGACTCTGATGCGCACGGACACGATGGTTGGTTGGTTTTTAGCGGTGAAGGGAGCAGAGTACAAAGGCGCGGACACGTTCATATACACAAACGTTCCAAGTAGTTTCGATGCTCTGGTATTACAAATGCAAATTCCGTCTGTTTTTAACGTCTTAAATTGAAAGAGCCGTCACAAATTGCTCCGTTTTCGCTCCTTATCGACAATCATACAGCACCTGAGGTAACAAACACATCTCGAGCCCCATTGTGCACTCCATTATTCATGCCAACTCAGTGCCTCGCTCTTTACTACTGTGTACTAATCTTGTCCTCCAACTGCAAAACCCTGGGCCACAACAAGTTTCCGCGTCTCCATTGCACTGCGCATACAACAAAACGCTCCCCAAACTTGGCACTCACCCACGCAGCCGACTTTTCCGACTTTCCACGACGCTCACGCTAGTGACAGCATTATTTATAGTTCGACGTCGCGCCAAAGCGAATGAGCACATTTCGCCTACGGCTTAGGCCGCCCTCCTAGTGTGGCTGCTCGGTGTCTGCAGGCAGCGAGGGTCTGCTAGCTTCCTGTGTTCGCACCTATGTCACCTGTGCTTGCTTGTCAGAGACAGACTATCGCAAAACATACAACTCACTCCATGAATTGATTGCTACGGCATCTGTTATCAGCAGTCACAACTAGCAACACCAGTAGCAGCCGACTGCACGCAAAGAATAGGAATGTGCAGTGGGATTTACGTGAACTCGGCGCAACGCAGATCTTTCCGGCATAGGCTTGAGAATCTTACGGGAACACTTGTACTGTTTCTAAATAAAGTGTAGGCGTGGGAGGAGGGTGCTTCCCGCGCACTAATAACAGCACGCTTGCCAATTGTGGATGCTAATCATTTCCTTGTATCTTCCTAGACACATCTGCAGGCTGAGAATTATTCCACTTGCATGGCAAGGTGCGCATGTAGGTGTGTTAAAAATGCTGGAGGCACCGGGTATTGATCCCAGTACCTCTCCCATACTAAGCTAGCGCTCTACCACCTGAGCTACGCCCGCCCCCCCGAAGACTAATGGTGCTACAAACAGCCATATAGATGACACAGACCCTTGCACTCCCATTATTCAGCAGACAAACACTACTCTCTATGTATCCGTTAGGGTGTCTTTCAGGTTTCGTGCATTCTGTATCGAATCGTAGTTGGCCACAATGAAAGTGGCACGTATAACGTCGAAAATAGAGTTCGGACACCGCTCTGAGTAAGTCGAACGTGTTGTCCACCCTCTAGACTTCAATGAGGTTAAGCCGTGATACCTAAGACAGATCTGCACTCGATGACACCTCGATAACAGCCGGTCCCCACACTTACACCTTGCTCTCCTTACATCAGTTTACATCATATCAGTCTGTGACGCTGGCTTTGCAACATCTTGCGTGCCTTTAGGTTCGCCGCGACCAACACTTACAATGCACTGACCACAAAAAATGGAGGCGCCGCGGCTTGAACGCTGCACCTTTCACATGCGAAGCGAACGCGCTACCAACTGAGCTACGCCACATGCACGACCAAACTGCGCTATTCCCCATTCTTTGCGACTCTGATGCGCACGGACACGATGGTTGGTTGGTTTTTAGCGGTGAAGGGAGCAGAGTACAAAGGCGCGGACACGTTCATATACACAAACGTTCCAAGTAGTTTCGATGCTCTGGTATTACAAATGCAAATTCCGTCTGTTTTTAACGTCTTAAATTGAAAGAGCCGTCACAAATTGCTCCGTTTTCGCTCCTTATCGACAATCATACAGCACCTGAGGTAACAAACACATCTCGAGCCCCATTGTGCACTCCATTATTCATGCCAACTCAGTGCCTCGCTCTTTACTACTGTGTACTTACCTTGTCCTCCAACT
This sequence comes from Schistocerca gregaria, assembly GCF_023897955.1. Lineage (NCBI taxonomy): Eukaryota > Metazoa > Arthropoda > Insecta > Orthoptera > Acrididae > Schistocerca > Schistocerca gregaria. The sequence goes on from NW_026061726.1 coordinate 955,540, forward strand.
GCAAAACCCTGGGCCACAACAAGTTTCCGCGTCTCCATTGCACTGCGCATACAACAAAACGCTCCCCAAACTTGGCACTCACCCACGCAGCCGACTTTTCCGACTTTCCACGACGCTCACGCAACGCTCACGCTAGTGACAGCATTATTTATAGTTCGACGTCGCGCCAAAGCGAATGAGCACATTTCGCCTACGGCTTAGGCCGCCCTCCTAGTGTGGCTGCTCGGTGTCTGCAGGCAGCGAGGGTCTGCTAGCTTCCTGTGTTCGCACCTATGTCACCTGTGCTTGCTTGTCAGAGACAGACTATCGCAAAACATACAACTCACTCCATGAATTGATTGCTACGGCATCTGTTATCAGCAGTCACAACTAGCAGCACCAGTAGCAGCCGACTGCACGCAAAGAATAGGAATGTGCAGTGGGATTTACGTGAACTCGGCGCAACGCAGATCTTTCCGGCATAGGCTTGAGAATCTTACGGGAACACTTGTACTGTTTCTAAATAAAGTGTAGGCGTGGGAGGAGGGTGCTTCCCGCGCACTAATAACAGCACGCTTGCCAATTGTGGATGCTAATCATTCGCTTGTATCTTCCTAGACACATCTGCAGGCTGAGAATTATTCCACTTGCATGGCAAGGTGCGCATGTAGGTGTGTTAAAAATTCTGGAGGCACCGGGTATTGATCCCAGTACCTCTCGCATACTAAGCTAGCGCTCTACCACCTGAGCTACGCCCGCCCCCCCGAAGACTAATGGTGCTACAAACAGCCATATAGATGACACAGACCCTTGCACTCCCATTATTCAGCAGACAAACACTACTCTCTATGTATCCGTTAGGGTGTCTTTCAGGTTTCGTGCATTCTGTATCGAATCGTAGTTGGCCACAATGAAAGTGGCACGTATAACGTCGAAAATAGAGTTCGGACACCGCTCTGAGTAAGTCGAACGTGTTGTCCACCCTCTAGACTTCAATGAGGTTAAGCCGTGATACCTAAGACAGATCTGCACTCGATGACACCTCGATAACAGCCGGTCCCCACACTTACACCTTGCTCTCCTTACATCAGTTTACATCATATCAGTCTGTGACGCTGGCTTTGCAACATCTTGCGTGCCTTTAGGTTCGCCGCGACCAACACTTACAATGCACTGACCACAAAAAATGGAGGCGCCGCGGCTTGAACGCTGCACCTTTCACATGCGAAGCGAACGCGCTACCAACTGAGCTACGCCACATGCACGACCAAACTGCGCTATTCCCCATTCTTTGCGACTCTGATGCGCACGGACACGATGGTTGGTTGGTTTTTAGCGGTGAAGGGAGCAGAGTACAAAGGCGCGGACACGTTCATATACACAAACGTTCCAAGTAGTTTCGATGCTCTGGTATTACAAATGCAAATTCCGTCTGTTTTTAACGTCTTAAATTGAAAGAGCCGTCACAAATTGCTCCGTTTTCGCTCCTTATCGACAATCATACAGCACCTGAGGTAACAAACACATCTCGAGCCCCATTGTGCACTCCATTATTCATGCCAACTCAGTGCCTCGCTCTTTACTACTGTGTACTAATCTTGTCCTCCAACTGCAAAACCCTGGGCCACAACAAGTTTCCGCGTCTCCATTGCACTGCGCATACAACAAAACGCTCCCCAAACTTGGCACTCACCCACGCAGCCGACTTTTCCGACTTTCCACGACGCTCACGCTAGTGACAGCATTATTTATAGTTCGACGTCGCGCCAAAGCGAATGAGCACATTTCGCCTACGGCTTAGGCCGCCCTCCTAGTGTGGCTGCTCGGTGTCTGCAGGCAGCGAGGGTCTGCTAGCTTCCTGTGTTCGCACCTATGTCACCTGTGCTTGCTTGTCAGAGACAGACTATCGCAAAACATACAACTCACTCCATGAATTGATTGCTACGGCATCTGTTATCAGCAGTCACAACTAGCAACACCAGTAGCAGCCGACTGCACGCAAAGAATAGGAATGTGCAGTGGGATTTACGTGAACTCGGCGCAACGCAGATCTTTCCGGCATAGGCTTGAGAATCTTACGGGAACACTTGTACTGTTTCTAAATAAAGTGTAGGCGTGGGAGGAGGGTGCTTCCCGCGCACTAATAACAGCACGCTTGCCAATTGTGGATGCTAATCATTTCCTTGTATCTTCCTAGACACATCTGCAGGCTGAGAATTATTCCACTTGCATGGCAAGGTGCGCATGTAGGTGTGTTAAAAATGCTGGAGGCACCGGGTATTGATCCCAGTACCTCTCCCATACTAAGCTAGCGCTCTACCACCTGAGCTACGCCCGCCCCCCCGAAGACTAATGGTGCTACAAACAGCCATATAGATGACACAGACCCTTGCACTCCCATTATTCAGCAGACAAACACTACTCTCTATGTATCCGTTAGGGTGTCTTTCAGGTTTCGTGCATTCTGTATCGAATCGTAGTTGGCCACAATGAAAGTGGCACGTATAACGTCGAAAATAGAGTTCGGACACCGCTCTGAGTAAGTCGAACGTGTTGTCCACCCTCTAGACTTCAATGAGGTTAAGCCGTGATACCTAAGACAGATCTGCACTCGATGACACCTCGATAACAGCCGGTCCCCACACTTACACCTTGCTCTCCTTACATCAGTTTACATCATATCAGTCTGTGACGCTGGCTTTGCAACATCTTGCGTGCCTTTAGGTTCGCCGCGACCAACACTTACAATGCACTGACCACAAAAAATGGAGGCGCCGCGGCTTGAACGCTGCACCTTTCACATGCGAAGCGAACGCGCTACCAACTGAGCTACGCCACATGCACGACCAAACTGCGCTATTCCCCATTCTTTGCGACTCTGATGCGCACGGACACGATGGTTGGTTGGTTTTTAGCGGTGAAGGGAGCAGAGTACAAAGGCGCGGACACGTTCATATACACAAACGTTCCAAGTAGTTTCGATGCTCTGGTATTACAAATGCAAATTCCGTCTGTTTTTAACGTCTTAAATTGAAAGAGCCGTCACAAATTGCTCCGTTTTCGCTCCTTATCGACAATCATACAGCACCTGAGGTAACAAACACATCTCGAGCCCCATTGTGCACTCCATTATTCATGCCAACTCAGTGCCTCGCTCTTTACTACTGTGTACTTACCTTGTCCTCCAACTGCAAAACCCTGGGCCACAACAAGTTTCCGCGTCTCCATTGCACTGCGCATACAACAAAACGCTCCCCAAACTTGGCACTCACCCACGCAGCCGACTTTTCCGACTTTCCACGACGCTCACGCAACGCTCACGCTAGTGACAGCATTATTTATAGTTCGACGTCGCGCCAAAGCGAATGAGCACATTTCGCCTACGGCTTAGGCCGCCCTCCTAGTGTGGCTGCTCGGTGTCTGCAGGCAGCGAGGGTCTGCTAGCTTCCTGTGTTCGCACCTATGTCACCTGTGCTTGCTTGTCAGAGACAGACTATCGCAAAACATACAACTCACTCCATGAATTGATTGCTACGGCATCTGTTATCAGCAGTCACAACTAGCAGCACCAGTAGCAGCCGACTGCACGCAAAGAATAGGAATGTGCAGTGGGATTTACGTGAACTCGGCGCAACGCAGATCTTTCCGGCATAGGCTTGAGAATCTTACGGGAACACTTGTACTGTTTCTAAATAAAGTGTAGGCGTGGGAGGAGGGTGCTTCCCGCGCACTAATAACAGCACGCTTGCCAATTGTGGATGCTAATCATTCGCTTGTATCTTCCTAGACACATCTGCAGGCTGAGAATTATTCCACTTGCATGGCAAGGTGCGCATGTAGGTGTGTTAAAAATTCTGGAGGCACCGGGTATTGATCCCAGTACCTCTCCCATACTAAGCTAGCGCTCTACCACCTGAGCTACGCCCGCCCCCCCGAAGACTAATGGTGCTACAAACAGCCATATAGATGACACAGACCCTTGCACTCCCATTATTCAGCAGACAAACACTACTCTCTATGTATCCGTTAGGGTGTCTTTCAGGTTTCGTGCATTCTGTATCGAATCGTAGTTGGCCACAATGAAAGTGGCACGTATAACGTCGAAAATAGAGTTCGGACACCGCTCTGAGTAAGTCGAACGTGTTGTCCACCCTCTAGACTTCAATGAGGTTAAGCCGTGATACCTAAGACAGATCTGCACTCGATGACACCTCGATAACAGCCGGTCCCCACACTTACACCTTGCTCTCCTTACATCAGTTTACATCATATCAGTCTGTGACGCTGGCTTTGCAACATCTTGCGTGCCTTTAGGTTCGCCGCGACCAACACTTACAATGCACTGACCACAAAAAATGGAGGCGCCGCGGCTTGAACGCTGCACCTTTCACATGCGAAGCGAACGCGCTACCAACTGAGCTACGCCACATGCACGACGAAACTGCGCTATTCCCCATTCTTTGCGACTCTGATGCGCACGGACACGATGGTTGGTTGGTTTTTAGCGGTGAAGGGAGCAGAGTACAAAGGCGCGGACACGTTCATATACACAAACGTTCCAAGTAGTTTCGATGCTCTGGTATTACAAATGCAAATTCCGTCTGTTTTTAACGTCTTAAATTGAAAGAGCCGTCACAAATTGCTCCGTTTTCGCTCCTTATCGACAATCATACAGCACCTGAGGTAACAAACACATCTCGAGCCCCATTGTGCACTCCATTATTCATGCCAACTCAGTGCCTCGCTCTTTACTACTGTGTACTAATCTTGTCCTCCAACTGCAAAACCCTGGGCCACAACAAGTTTCCGCGTCTCCATTGCACTGCGCATACAACAAAACGCTCCCCAAACTTGGCACTCACCCACGCAGCCGACTTTTCCGACTTTCCACGACGCTCACGCAAAGCTCACGCTAGTGACAGCATTATTTATAGTTCGACGTCGCGCCAAAGCGAATGAGCACATTTCGCCTACGGCTTAGGCCGCCCTCCTAGTGTGGCTGCTCGGTGTCTGCAGGCAGCGAGGGTCTGCTAGCTTCCTGTGTTCGCACCTATGTCACCTGTGCTTGCTTGTCAGAGACAGACTATCGCAAAACATACAACTCACTCCATGAATTGATTGCTACGGCATCTGTTATCAGCAGTCACAACTAGCAACACCAGTAGCAGCCGACTGCACGCAAAGAATAGGAATGTGCAGTGGGATTTACGTGAACTCGGCGCAACGCAGATCTTTCCGGCATAGGCTTGAGAATCTTACGGGAACACTTGTACTGTTTCTAAATAAAGTGTAGGCGTGGGAGGAGGGTGCTTCCCGCGCACTAATAACAGCACGCTTGCCAATTGTGGATGCTAATCATTCGCTTGTATCTTCCTAGACACATCTGCAGGCTGAGAATTATTCCACTTGCATGGCAAGGTGCGCATGTAGGTGTGTTAAAAATGCTGGAGGCACCGGGTATTGATCCCAGTACCTCTCGCATACTAAGCTAGCGCTCTACCACCTGAGCTACGCCCGCCCCTCCGAAGACTAATGGTGCTACAAACAGCCATATAGATGACACAGACCCTTGCACTCCCATTATTCAGCAGACAAACACTACTCTCTATGTATCCGTTAGGGTGTCTTTCAGGTTTCGTGCATTCTGTATCGAATCGTAGTTGGCCACAATGAAAGTGGCACGTATAACGTCGAAAATAGAGTTCGGACACCGCTCTGAGTAAGTCGAACGTGTTGTCCACCCTCTAGACTTCAATGAGGTTAAGCCGTGATACCTAAGACAGATCTGCACTCGATGACACCTCGATAACAGCCGGTCCCCACACTTACACCTTGCTCTCCTTACATCAGTTTACATCATATCAGTCTGTGACGCTGGCTTTGCAACATCTTGCGTGCCTTTAGGTTCGCCGCGACCAACACTTACAATGCACTGACCACAAAAAATGGAGGCGCCGCGGCTTGAACGCTGCACCTTTCACATGCGAAGCGAACGCGCTACCAACTGAGCTACGCCACATGCACGACCAAACTGCGCTATTCCCCATTCTTTGCGACTCTGATGCGCACGGACACGATGGTTGGTTGGTTTTTAGCGGTGAAGGGAGCAGAGTACAAAGGCGCGGACACGTTCATATACACAAACGTTCCAAGTAGTTTCGATGCTCTGGTATTACAAATGCAAATTCCGTCTGTTTTTAACGTCTTAAATTGAAAGAGCCGTCACAAATTGCTCCGTTTTCGCTCCTTATCGACAATCATACAGCACCTGAGGTAACAAACACATCTCGAGCCCCATTGTGCACTCCATTATTCATGCCAACTCAGTGCCTCGCTCTTTACTACTGTGTACTAATCTTGTCCTCCAACTGCAAAACCCTGGGCCACAACAAGTTTCCGCGTCTCCATTGCACTGCGCATACAACAAAACGCTCCCCAAACTTGGCACTCACCCACGCAGCCGACTTTTCCGACTTTCCACGACGCTCACGCAACGCTCACGCTAGTGACAGCATTATTTATAGTTCGACGTCGCGCCAAAGCGAATGAGCACATATCGCCTACGGCTTAGGCCGCCCTCCTAGTGTGGCTGCTCGGTGTCTGCAGGCAGCGAGGGTCTGCTAGCTTCCTGTGTTCGCACCTATGTCACCTGTGCTTGCTTGTCAGAGACAGAATATCGCAAAACATACAACTCACTCCATGAATTGATTGCTACGGCATCTGTTATCAGCAGTCACAACTAGCAACACCAGTAGCAGCCGACTGCACGCAAAGAATAGGAATGTGCAGTGGGATTTACGTGAACTCGGCGCAACGCAGATCTTTCCGGCATAGGCTTGAGAATCTTACGGGAACACTTGTACTGTTTCTAAATAAAGTGTAGGCGTGGGAGGAGGGTGCTTCCCGCGCACTAATAACAGCACGCTTGCCAATTGTGGATGCTAATCATTCGCTTGTATCTTCCTAGACACATCTGCAGGCTGAGAATTATTCCACTTGCATGGCAAGGTGCGCATGTAGGTGTGTTAAAAATTCTGGAGGCACCGGGTATTGATCCCAGTACCTCTCGCATACTAAGCTAGCGCTCTACCACCTGAGCTACGCCCGCCCCCCAGAAGACTAATGGTGCTACAAACAGCCATATAGATGACACAGACCCTTGCACTCCCATTATTCAGCAGACAAACACTACTCTCTATGTATCCGTTAGGGTGTCTTTCAGGTTTCGTGCATTCTGTATCGAATCGTAGTTGGCCACAATGAAAGTGGCACGTATAACGTCGAAAATAGAGTTCGGACACCGCTCTGAGTAAGTCGAACGTGTTGTCCACCCTCTAGACTTCAATGAGGTTAAGCCGTGATACCTAAGACAGATCTGCACTCGATGACACCTCGATAACAGCCGGTCCCCACACTTACACCTTGCTCTCCTTACATCAGTTTACATCATATCAGTCTGTGACGCTGGCTTTGCAACATCTTGCGTGCCTTTAGGTTCGCCGCGACCAACACTTACAATGCACTGACCACAAAAAATGGAGGCGCCGCGGCTTGAACGCTGCACCTTTCACATGCGAAGCGAACGCGCTACCAACTTTTTTTTTTTTTTTTTTTTTTTTTTTTTTTTTTTTTTTTTTAGGGCCTCCTTCCTCCCCTTCAGCCCCGCCTTGCCCTCGCCATAAATCGCCTTCGTCGGCGTCGGCTTCATCTGCCATGATTTCTGAATTACTTATTCTTCTGAACTATTCCGATTTCCAAACCAAAGATACTTCTAAACTTATTGCATAGTCCCGCAATGGTGACAAAGTAGAATATTTTTTTTTTTTTTAATAGAAAATGAAAAAGGAACTCTGGTCCGCTAGAAAAACAGAAGAAAATAAAATAGTCCTTGTCGTAACACTGTTCAGTATACGTCACTGTGACATTTGAAGAAGAAAAGAGAAAAAACAAAGCAGTGTAGAATGAAGGAAAGAAAAAAATACTTCTTTCATCGAAGAACGACTTCTAAAAAATTCGCATATCGTTTCCTGTAATGTCTCGTCTGTGAAAGTATGTGAAACTGTAATGCCAGGTAAAGACAGAACGCCGCCTCACTCTTGGGTTCTTGCGTCTGTAAATAATGAACATAATGACCCTTCAACCAATTGACAGAGTTCCGTTTGGTGTTCGGGTACGGCACTGAATCCGGATACAGGAAATCTTCAGGTTTAATACAATGCTGGGAAGTCCTCATAATCGTAGCCAGTTTTCGGCGAATGCATGGCCAAACTGCTTGGACAGTGGTGCACAGAAAACGATGTTCATCAGTATCAGGCAAGTTGCACGTTAGGCACAAAGGTGAGTTAGCCAAATGTAGAGCATGAAGTCGTGAATTGGTACTTATTTTACGGTTCACGACCCTGTACCAAGAGGCTTTCACTGACGTTGGTAAATCACGGCTATGTATGTTTTTCCATATCACTGGCCAGCGATGATTGGGGTATTTGTGTTCGATGTTGTTCCTGTTCTTGGTTGCCAGTAGTTTATTATAAACTAACTTCACCACGGAAAGCTCATTTTCTGGGAGAGTTGACCGTACGTAACTGAACTCAATGAAAAAGCTCTTAAAGTGAGTCAGCGCAGGCGGAATATGTTGAACAGAGACAGGAGGCTGCAGGCAGGCCGGCGCTATTTCGGTTAACAAGTGAGCCGTTAGACTGTTCGGTAACGACCTCCACCGTTTGTAGGTGGTGCATACGTACAAAGCTCGTGACTTGGAACGAACATCTGTTAAATTTAAGCCTCCATCGGTCGTGGAGAGAGTGAGCGTATCGTACTTGACTTTAAAATGTGTCCACGTGTGACAAAATGGCCTAGAGCGGACATCATACGCTTCGCTGTCTCCTGTGGCATGGGCAGTACTTGTGCAACGTAGTTAATCTTTGAGGTGAGGTAGACATTAGCGAAGGTGACTTTCTGCAGTTCATCAAGGCTTCTTAGGTAGTGGGTCTGCATGCAAGCACGCATACTTGCCAGGAGATTCCTATAGTTCACCGCAATTGTGTGCTGTATGTTGCTCCTGTACTCAATACCAAGGCATTTCATTTTAGAAATTAGTTGCAACTGACCGTGATGGTGCAGCGAGATGCCGCGTCCTATGTTCATAATGCCAGATTTCCTGGCATTCAACTTCGCACCCGCAACAAGTTCGTAGTTTTTGACGATCTGAAGGGCTTCCTCGACTTCACCTTCGTCCATGACCAAAAATCCGACGTCATCCGCATATGCAGTACAAACAATCTTAATGCCGTGGATGGTTAATCCTTGTAGACGCTGTGTCAAGGTGACAAGCAAAGGCTCAATGGCAATGGCAAACAAGGCCATCGACATAGGGCATCCCTGTCGCACTGAATTAGTAATATTAATTGATGCGCTCAGCTGGCCATTCACCATGAGTCGAGTTACTCCTTTACGAAGGAGCTCATGTATAAGATTGATAAAACGTAGTGGAAATCCCATGGCATGCATCGTCCGGATGAGAAACTGATGGTTTACTCTGTCGAATGCCTTTGAAAAGTCAAGGGAAACTAGCGCACACCGTATCTTACACGCATCTGCAATGGCTATAACGTCCCTGTATTGAGACAAATTTTGGAAGATCGTCCTACCGACACCTACACTGGTCTGGTACTGACCAATGACAGTATTCATCAACATTTTCAATCTATTAGAAATAATACGTGCTAAAATTTTGTAGTCACTGTTCAGTAAAGTAAGCGGCCGAAAATCGTCAACAGAACTGCACATTGGGCGTTTAGGGATTAAAACCACGATGCCTTCCACGAGAGCCTGAGGAACATTAAAATCTGGCCGTAAAATTTCATTAAACATACTCAACAACTTGGGCTTTAATTTGTCGCAGAAAGTAAGATAAAATTCGGCAGTGAGACCGTCGGGTCCCGGCGATTTATTTTTCGGACTTCGTGATAGCGCAGAATCCAATTCGTCTTCATCAATTTCTCGCATGAGAGTTTCGACTTCAGCAGCACCCAAAGTCCTTTGCAAGTTATTGAGTAATTCATCGTGAGTTCCATCGTCGGTATGTGTCGTTGTCAGGAGACCTGCCAAGTGATTGTGAAGTGCGTTCCGTATGTCTTGTTGCCGCGTGAGCGCAACGCCTTCACTCAACTGAAGACGAGTTATTAATCTCCGCCGCCCCCTCTTATTTTCACGAATGACGTGAAACATGGATGTCATTTCGTCGTCTATCACATTCTGGGGCCTGGACCTTATTTGAAAGCCTTCTGCCTGCTGCCGCTGAAGTTTTAATAATTTTGCCTTAATTTTTTTAATCTGCATAAAATTTTCAGGTACAGTCACATCGGACTGGTAGAGCTCCCTGAGACAAGTAAAATAAAACTCAGACGTTTGCCGTTGCCACCAGGATTTGTCCCGAGCGTAGCGTTTAAACATTTTTGATAAAGTTGGTTTGGCATGTGTTATCCACCATTCAGTAACGGAGGCATACTGTGCAACCCGTCGTTCACATGCCTCCCATGTTTCGTTAAAGACACGGTGACAGTCAACATCGTTAAGGAGAGCATTGTTAAGTTTCCAGAAACCTCTGCCGCGAAATGTGCCTTGCTTGACCATGTTAACAGTACAAATATATGCGGCATGATCGGAAAAAATTGTGGGCCAAACTTCGGATTGGAGGACTTGAGTCTTCATACACGCCGATACATAGATTCTGTCTAGCCGGCTTGCAGAGTGGTTCGTGACATGAGTGAACCCAGGTGCCGCTCCGTGCGTATGCTCCCATGTGTCAATGAGGTTCATTTCTTGGACGATACGTTCTAGTTCTCCAGATTTGTTAAAATTAGGCGTCTGGTCTTTTGGACTTAAGACACAATTGAAGTCACCCGCAAAAATTATACGATCGTAGGTTCCCCTAAAAAGTGGGACTATGGCGCTTGTGAAGAACTCAGCCCTAGCACGCCTATTGCTACTGCCGGACGGGGCGTAAACATTGATTATGCGTGTCCGATGGAAAGTGACAGCGATCCCTCTATGATCAGGCAGTTTTTCTGCGTCGGTCGCTACAATCCCTTCTTTTAACAGAATCGCTGTCCCTAAATTCGCACCGCTCCCGGAATTGGAGAGAGTAGTATAACCAGTTATTCGGTCAAGTTCAATCGCAGCGACTTCTTGAAGTAACAGAATATCGATATCCGCTGCGTATACAAAATCTTGTAAATTACGGAGCCGCCAGTACGACTGTATCTTATTGATGTTTAACGTGGCAATTTTATAGGCTTGGGGCTCGTTCATGGGAGAAGGCACATACTATTAATTAAACAGTCTTAGAAGGATGGCTAACGAAATTGAGGCCAAGCGCGTCAGTCGGAGTTCCTGTAGTTCCCGGTACGGTTGGTGTATGCTGCTCTGTGGGGGGTGCCGAAGATTCCGTCTCAATGGTCCGCATGACAGCCGCATCATTGCTCGCATCCAATACTTCCATTTCCTGTGCCCAATTCCCAGTGAGAGTGGCCTCTGACAAAAGCGATCCTGCGTTTCCTTGAGCGTGGGTATCCGGCAAAACGACTCTACTCGAGGTATCACTATCTTCCACCCGTCGTGGATTCACAGGGGGAGACACTACAGGATCAATGTCCATTCGACCAGACGCAGGGAGACCAACTTCAGAGGGTTCAGAAGTGTTCTGACACATTTGGCTGCTTATTCGTTTCGCTTTGTCGCGGAGCTGTGGGGCGAGCTGATTGGCTCCTTGATGTGCAAGTCTCCGCTTCTTTTTGGAAGGCTTCCTGTTAGGGTTCGCAGTATCATCAACATCCGAAGTGGACTGTTGACTCTGGGGTTGATCCGCCGGGAACACAGCGTCTGCTTCATCCTCAGTACCAGTGGCATCAACCACTGGGGAGTCATCCGTCGTTACCTCCATCTCTGAGTGTGGTAGCGGCGGTGCCGCGTCAGCACTCGGTTCTTTGACGTTATCGGCCAAAACATCATTCAAACGAGGGGCATCTACAGGCGGGGTCGCGGGTGGAAGACCAGAAGCCGCGACAGCGTATGTCAGTGGCAGTGCCGTCGTCACAGGGGGGCTAGCGGCTTCACCGACAGGTATCTGCGTCACCCGTCTTTGTATACATTCAGAGCGCACGTGGCCGGGCGCACCACAGCCGGCACACGTTTTTGGCTGCCCATCATATATGACAATTCCGCGATGTCCACCTACGTAAATATATGAAGGTATGTGCTTCTGTATATCGATCTTAACCTGCCTGACGCCGTTAAGCACCGGAAATTTGTGGGCTTTGGACCAACGCTCCGCAAAATTGTTAATGACCCTCCCGTAAGGTGTCAATGCAGAATTTATTTGCGCGGCTGTTATTTCAAACGGGAGTTCGAAAATACGTGCCGTTCGGATGCCCAGTCCAGCATGCGTAATGCTGACGTCACTGACGGTACCATCGCTATGTTTAAACTTCAGTACACCTCCACTGGACTCCACAATTCTATCACACAGTTCAGAGGACGTTAATTTCACATAAACAACACTAGTCACGATAGAGAAATTTATCCCTACAATGTCATCAAAAGTAATCTTAGCTGTTTCCTCTAACCATGCTTCAACTTCAAACGAATTTGGTTTCGAAAAGTTCCTATCAAAGGTAAACTTCAAGGTATCTTTCCTGTTAGTCGGATTCATAATTCCATATCAGATCCTACAGAACGGAACGAATACTAATAAGCAGACGCTGTAAGCACGCGACTCACCGCCTGACGTAAACACTTCCTGCCGCAGCGCGCTGGCCCTGGAGGTCCGCTCACCACCGCTGCCGCAGGCAGACGCCCAACTGAGCTACGCCACATGCACGACCAAACTGCGCTATTCCCCATTCTTTGCGACTCTGATGCGCACGGACACGATGGTTGGTTGGTTTTTAGCGGTGAAGGGAGCAGAGTACAAAGGCGCGGACACGTTCATATACACAAACGTTCCAAGTAGTTTCGATGCTCTGGTATTACAAATGCAAATTCCGTCTGTTTTTAACGTCTTAAATTGAAAGAGCCGTCACAAATTGCTCCGTTTTCGCTCCTTATCGACAATCATACAGCACCTGAGGTAACAAACACATCTCGAGCCCCATTGTGCACTCCATTATTCATGCCAACTCAGTGCCTCGCTCTTTACTACTGTGTACTAATCTTGTCCTCCAACTGCAAAACCCTGGGCCACAACAAGTTTCCGCGTCTCCATTGCACTGCGCATACAACAAAACGCTCCCCAAACTTGGCACTCACCCACGCAGCCGACTTTTCCGACTTTCCACGACGCTCACGCAACGCTCACGCTAGTGACAGCATTATTTATAGTTCGACGTCGCGCCAAAGCGAATGAGCACATTTCGCCTACGGCTTAGGCCGCCCTCCTAGTGTGGCTGCTCGGTGTCTGCAGGCAGCGAGGGTCTGCTAGCTTCCTGTGTTCGCACCTATGTCACCTGTGCTTGCTTGTCAGAGACAGACTATCGCAAAACATACAACTCACTCCATGAATTGATTGCTACGGCATCTGTTATCAGCAGTCACAACTAGCAACACCAGTAGCAGCCGACTGCACGCAAAGAATAGGAATGTGCAGTGGGATTTACGTGAACTCGGCGCAACGCAGATCTTTCCGGCATAGGCTTGAGAATCTTACGGGAACACTTGTACTGTTTCTAAATAAAGTGTAGGCGTGGGAGGAGGGTGCTTCCCGCGCACTAATAACAGCACGCTTGCCAATTGTGGATGCTAATCATTCGCTTGTATCTTCCTAGACACATCTGCAGGCTGAGAATTATTCCACTTGCATGGCAAGGTGCGCATGTAGGTGTGTTAAAAATGCTGGAGGCACCGGGTATTGATCCCAGTACCTCTCGCATACTAAGCTAGCGCTCTACCACCTGAGCTACGCCCGCCCCCCCGAAGACTAATGGTGCTACAAACAGCCATATAGATGACACAGACCCTTGCACTCCCATTATTCAGCAGACAAACACTACTCTCTATGTATCCATTAGGGTGTCTTTCAGGTTTCGTGCATTCTGTATCGAATCGTAGTTGGCCACAATGAAAGTGGCACGTATAACGTCGAAAATAGAGTTCGGACACCGCTCTGAGTAAGTCGAACGTGTTGTCCACCCTCTAGACTTCAATGAGGTTAAGCCGTGATACCTAAGACAGATCTGCACTCGATGACACCTCGATAACAGCCGGTCCCCACACTTACACCTTGCTCTCCTTACATCAGTTTACATCATATCAGTCTGTGACGCTGGCTTTGCAACATCTTGCGTGCCTTTAGGTTCGCCGCGACCAACACTTACAATGCACTGACCACAAAAAATGGAGGCGCCGCGGCTTGAACGCTGCACCTTTCACATGCGAAGCGAACGCGCTACCAACTGAGCTACGCCACATGCACGACCAAACTGCGCTATTCCCCATTCTTTGCGACTCTGATGCGCACGGACACGATGGTTGGTTGGTTTTTAGCGGTGAAGGGAGCAGAGTACAAAGGCGCGGACATGTTCATATACACAAACGTTCCAAGTAGTTTCGATGCTCTGGTATTACAAATGCAAATTCCGTCTGTTTTTAACGTCTTAAATTGAAAGAGCCGTCACAAATTGCTCCGTTTTCGCTCCTTATCGACAATCATACAGCACCTGAGGTAACAAACACATCTCGAGCCCCATTGTGCACTCCATTATTCATGCCAACTCAGTGCCTCGCTCTTTACTACTGTGTACTAATCTTGTCCTCCAACTGCAAAACCCTGGGCCACAACAAGTTTCCGCGTCTCCATTGCACTGCGCATACAACAAAACGCTCCCCAAACTTGGCACTCACCCACGCAGCCGACTTTTCCGACTTTCCACGACGCTCACGCAACGCTCACGCTAGTGACAGCATTATTTATAGTTCGACGTCGCGCCAAAGCGAATGAGCACATTTCGCCTACGGCTTAGGCCGCCCTCCTAGTGTGGCTGCTCGGTGTCTGCAGGCAGCGAGGGTCTGCTAGCTTCCTGTGTTCGCACCTATGTCACCTGTGCTTGCTTGTCAGAGACAGACTATCGCAAAACATACAACTCACTCCATGAATTGATTGCTACGGCATCTGTTATCAGCAGTCACAACTAGCAACACCAGTAGCAGCCGACTGCACGCAAAGAATAGGAATGTGCAGTGGGATTTACGTGAACTCGGCGCAACGCAGATCTTTCCGGCATAGGCTTGAGAATCTTACGGGAACACTTGTACTGTTTCTAAATAAAGTGTAGGCGTGGGAGGAGGGTGCTTCCCGCGCACTAATAACAGCACGCTTGCCAATTGTGGATGCTAATCATTCGCTTGTATCTTCCTAGACACATCTGCAGGCTGAGAATTATTCCACTTGCATGGCAAGGTGCGCATGTAGGTGTGTTAAAAATTCTGGAGGCACCGGGTATTGATCCCAGTACCTCTCACATACTAAGCTAGCGCTCTACCACCTGAGCTACGCCCGCCCCCCCGAAGACTAATGGTGCTACAAACAGCCATATAGATGACACAGACCCTTGCACTCCCATTATTCAGCAGACAAACACTACTCTCTATGTATCCGTTAGGGTGTCTTTCAGGTTTCGTGCATTCTGTATCGAATCGTAGTTGGCCACAATGAAAGTGGCACGTATAACGTCGAAAATAGAGTTCGGACACCGCTCTGAGTAAGTCGAACGTGTTGTCCACCCTCTAGACTTCAATGAGGTTAAGCCGTGATACCTAAGACAGATCTGCACTCGATGACACCTCGATAACAGCCGGTCCCCACACTTACACCTTGCTCTCCTTACATCAGTTTACATCATATCAGTCTGTGACGCTGGCTTTGCAACATCTTGCGTGCCTTTAGGTTCGCCGCGACCAACACTTACAATGCACTGACCACAAAAAATGGAGGCGCCGCGGCTTGAACGCTGCAGCTTTCACATGCGAAGCGAACGCGCTACCAACTGAGCTACGCCACATGCACGACCAAACTGCGCTATTCCCCATTCTTTGCGACTCTGATGCGCACGGACACGATGGTTGGTTGGTTTTTAGCGGTGAAGGGAGCAGAGTACAAAGGCGCGGACACGTTCATATACACAAACGTTCCAAGTAGTTTCAATGCTCTGGTATTACAAATGCAAATTCCGTCTGTTTTTAACGTCTTAAATTGAAAGAGCCGTCACAAATTGCTCCGTTTTCGCTCCTTATCGACAATCATACACCACCTGAGGTAACAAACACATCTCGAGCCCCATTGTGCACTCCATTATTCATGCCAACTCAGTGCCTCGCTCTTTACTACTGTGTACTAATCTTGTCCTCCAACTGCAAAACCCTGGGCCACAACAAGTTTCCGCGTCTCCATTGCACTGCGCATACAACAAAACGCTCCCCAAACTTGGCACTCACCCACGCAGCCGACTTTTCCGACTTTCCACGACGCTCACGCAACGCTCACGCTAGTGACAGCATTATTTATAGTTCGACGTCGCGCCAAAGCGAATGAGCACATTTCGCCTACGGCTTAGGCCGCCCTCCTAGTGTGGCTGCTCGGTGTCTGCAGGCAGCGAGGGTCTGCTAGCTTCCTGTGTTCGCACCTATGTCACCTGTGCTTGCTTGTCAGAGACAGACTATCGCAAAACATACAACTCACTCCATGAATTGATTGCTACGGCATCTGTTATCAGCAGTCACAACTAGCAACACCAGTAGCAGCCGACTGCACGCAAAGAATAGGAATGTGCAGTGGGATTTACGTGAACTCGGCGCAACGCAGATCTTTCCGGCATAGGCTTGAGAATCTTACGGGAACACTTGTACTGTTTCTAAATAAAGTGTAGGCGTGGGAGGAGGGTGCTTCCCGCGCACTAATAACAGCACGCTTGCCAATTGTGGATGCTAATCATTCGCTTGTATCTTCCTAGACACATCTGCAGGCTGAGAATTATTCCACTTGCATGGCAAGGTGCGCATGTAGGTGTGTTAAAAATGCTGGAGGCACCGGGTATTGATCCCAGTACCTCTCGCATACTAAGCTAGCGCTCTACCACCTGAGCTACGCCCGCCCCTCCGAAGACTAATGGTGCTACAAACAGCCATATAGATGACACAGACCCTTGCACTCCCATTATTCAGCAGACAAACACTACTCTCTATGTATCCGTTAGGGTGTCTTTCAGGTTTCGTGCATTCTGTATCGAATCGTAGTTGGCCACAATGAAAGTGGCACGTATAACGTCGAAAATAGAGTTCGGACACCGCTCTGAGTAAGTCGAACGTGTTGTCCACCCTCTAGACTTCAATGAGGTTAAGCCGTGATACCTAAGACAGATCTGCACTCGATGACACCTCGATAACAGCCGGTCCCCACACTTACACCTTGCTCTCCTTACATCAGTTTACATCATATCAGTCTGTGACGCTGGCTTTGCAACATCTTGCGTGCCTTTAGGTTCGCCGCGACCAACACTTACAATGCACTGACCACAAAAAATGGAGGCGCCGCGGCTTGAACGCTGCACCTTTCACATGCGAAGCGAACGCGCTACCAACTGAGCTACGCCACATGCACGACCAAACTGCGCTATTCCCCATTCTTTGCGACTCTGATGCGCACGGACACGATGGTTGGTTGGTTTTTAGCGGTGAAGGGAGCAGAGTACAAAGGCGCGGACACGTTCATATACACAAACGTTCCAAGTAGTTTCGATGCTCTGGTATTACAAATGCAAATTCCGTCTGTTTTTAACGTCTTAAATTGAAAGAGCCGTCACAAATTGCTCCGTTTTCGCTCCTTATCGACAATCATACACCACCTGAGGTAACAAACACATCTCGAGCCCCATTGTGCACTCCATTATTCATGCCAACTCAGTGCCTCGCTCTTTACTACTGTGTACTAATCTTGTCCTCCAACTGCAAAACCCTGGGCCACAACAAGTTTCCGCGTCTCCATTGCACTGCGCATACAACAAAACGCTCCCCAAACTTGGCACTCACCCACGCAGCCGACTTTCCCGACTTTCCACGACGCTCACGCAACGCTCACGCTAGTGACAGCATTATTTATAGTTCGACGTCGCGCCAAAGCGAATGAGCACATTTCGCCTACGGCTTAGGCCGCCCTCCTAGTGTGGCTGCTCGGTGTCTGCAGGCAGCGAGGGTCTGCTAGCTTCCTGTGTTCGCACCTATGTCACCTGTGCTTGCTTGTCAGAGACAGACTATCGCAAAACATACAACTCACTCCATGAATTGATTGCTACGGCATCTGTTATCAGCAGTCACAACTAGCAACACCAGTAGCAGCCGACTGCACGCAAAGAATAGGAATGTGCAGTGGGATTTACGTGAACTCGGCGCAACGCAGATCTTTCCGGCATAGGCTTGAGAATCTTACGGGAACACTTGTACTGTTTCTAAATAAAGTGTAGGCGTGGGAGGAGGGTGCTTCCCGCGCACTAATAACAGCACGCTTGCCAATTGTGGATGCTAATCATTCGCTTGTATCTTCCTAGACACATCTGCAGGCTGAGAATTATTCCACTTGCATGGCAAGGTGCGCATGTAGGTGTGTTAAAAATGCTGGAGGCACCGGGTATTGATCCCAGTACCTCTCGCATACTAAGCTAGCGCTCTACCACCTGAGCTACGCCCGCCCCTCCGAAGACTAATGGTGCTACAAACAGCCATATAGATGACACAGACCCTTGCACTCCCATTATTCAGCAGACAAACACTACTCTCTATGTATCCGTTAGGGTGTCTTTCAGGTTTCGTGCATTCTGTATCGAATCGTAGTTGGCCACAATGAAAGTGGCACGTATAACGTCGAAAATAGAGTTCGGACACCGCTCTGAGTAAGTCGAACGTGTTGTCCACCCTCTAGACTTCAATGAGGTTAAGCCGTGATACCTAAGACAGATCTGCACTCGATGACACCTCGATAACAGCCGGTCCCCACACTTACACCTTGCTCTCCTTACATCAGTTTACATCATATCAGTCTGTGACGCTGGCTTTGCAACATCTTGCGTGCCTTTAGGTTCGCCGCGACCAACACTTACAATGCACTGACCACAAAAAATGGAGGCGCCGCGGCTTGAACGCTGCACCTTTCACATGCGAAGCGAACGCGCTACCAACTGAGCTACGCCACATGCACGACCAAACTGCGCTATTCCCCATTCTTTGCGACTCTGATGCGCACGGACACGATGGTTGGTTGGTTTTTAGCGGTGAAGGGAGCAGAGTACAAAGGCGCGGACACGTTCATATACACAAACGTTCCAAGTAGTTTCGATGCTCTGGTATTACAAATGCAAATTCCGTCTGTTTTTAACGTCTTAAATTGAAAGAGCCGTCACAAATTGCTCCGTTTTCGCTCCTTATCGACAATCATACAGCACCTGAGGTAACAAACACATCTCGAGCCCCATTGTGCACTCCATTATTCATGCCAACTCAGTGCCTCGCTCTTTACTACTGTGTACTAATCTTGTCCTCCAACTGCAAAACCCTGGGCCACAACAAGTTTCCGCGTCTCCATTGCACTGCGCATACAACAAAACGCTCCCCAAACTTGGCACTCACCCACGCAGCCGACTTTCCCGACTTTCCACGACGCTCACGCAACGCTCACGCTAGTGACAGCATTATTTATAGTTCGACGTCGCGCCAAAGCGAATGAGCACATTTCGCCTACGGCTTAGGCCGCCCTCCTAGTGTGGCTGCTCGGTGTCTGCAGGCAGCGAGGGTCTGCTAGTTTCCTGTGTTCGCACCTATGTCACCTGTGCTTGCTTGTCAGAGACAGACTATCGCAAAACATACAACTCACTCCATGAATTGATTGCTACGGCATCTGTTATCAGCAGTCACAACTAGCAACACCAGTAGCAGCCGACTGCACGCAAAGAATAGGAATGTGCAGTGGGATTTACGTGAACTCGGCGCAACGCAGATCTTTCCGGCATAGGCTTGAGAATCTTACGGGAACACTTGTACTGTTTCTAAATAAAGTGTAGGCGTGGGAGGAGGGTGCTTCCCGCGCACTAATAACAGCACGCTTGCCAATTGTGGATGCTAATCATTCGCTTGTATCTTCCTAGACACATCTGCAGGCTGAGAATTATTCCACTTGCATGGCAAGGTGCGCATGTAGGTGTGTTAAAAATTCTGGAGGCACCGGGTATTGATCCCAGTACCTCTCGCATACTAAGCTAGCGCTCTACCACCTGAGCTACGCCCGCCCCCCCGAAGACTAATGGTGCTACAAACAGCCATATAGATGACACAGACCCTTGCACTCCCATTATTCAGCAGACAAACACTACTCTCTATGTATCCGTTAGGGTGTCTTTCAGCTTTCGTGCATTCTGTATCGAATCGTAGTTGGCCACAATGAAAGTGGCACGTATAACGTCGAAAATAGAGTTCGGACACCGCTCTGAGTAAGTCGAACGTGTTGTCCACCCTCTAGACTTCAATGAGGTTAAGCCGTGATACCAAAGACAGATCTGCACTCGATGACACCTCGATAACAGCCGGTCCCCACACTTACACCTTGCTCTCCTTACATCAGTTTACATCATATCAGTCTGTGACGCTGGCTTTGCAACATCTTAGGTGCCTTTAGGTTCGCCGCGACCAACACTTACAATGCACTGACCACAAAAAATGGAGGCGCCGCGGCTTGAACGCTGCACCTTTCACATGCGAAGCGAACGCGCTACCAACTGAGCTACGCCACATGCACGACCAAACTGCGCTATTCCCCATTCTTTGCGACTCTGATGCGCACGGACACGATGGTTGGTTGGTTTTTAGCGGTGAAGGGAGCAGAGTACAAAGGCGCGGACACGTTCATATACACAAACGTTCCAAGTAGTTTCGATGCTCTGGTATTACAAATGCAAATTCCGTCTGTTTTTAACGTCTTAAATTGAAAGAGCCGTCACAAATTGCTCCGTTTTCGCTCCTTATCGACAATCATACAGCACCTGAGGTAACAAACACATCTCGAGCCCCATTGTGCACTCCATTATTCATGCCAACTCAGTGCCTCGCTCTTTACTACTGTGTACTAATCTTGTCCTCCAACTGCAAAACCCTGGGCCACAACAAGTTTCCGCGTCTCCATTGCACTGCGCATACAACAAAACGCTCCCCAAACTTGGCACTCACCCACGCAGCCGACTTTTCCGACTTTCCACGACGCTCACGCTAGTGACAGCATTATTTATAGTTCGACGTCGCGCCAAAGCGAATGAGCACATTTCGCCTACGGCTTAGGCCGCCCTCCTAGTGTGGCTGCTCGGTGTCTGCAGGCAGCGAGGGTCTGCTAGCTTCCTGTGTTCGCACCTATGTCACCTGTGCTTGCTTGTCAGAGACAGACTATCGCAAAACATACAACTCACTCCATGAATTGATTGCTACGGCATCTGTTATCAGCAGTCACAACTAGCAACACCAGTAGCAGCCGACTGCACGCAAAGAATAGGAATGTGCAGTGGGATTTACGTGAACTCGGCGCAACGCAGATCTTTCCGGCATAGGCTTGAGAATCTTACGGGAACACTTGTACTGTTTCTAAATAAAGTGTAGGCGTGGGAGGAGGGTGCTTCCCGCGCACTAATAACAGCACGCTTGCCAATTGTGGATGCTAATCATTCGCTTGTATCTTCCTAGACACATCTGCAGGCTGAGAATTATTCCACTTGCATGGCAAGGTGCGCATGTAGGTGTGTTAAAAATTCTGGAGGCACCGGGTATTGATCCCAGTACCTCTCGCATACTAAGCTAGCGCTCTACCACCTGAGCTACGCCCGCCGCCCCCGAAGACTAATGGTGCTACAAACAGCCATATAGATGACACAGACCCTTGCACTCCCATTATTCAGCAGACAAACACTACTCTCTATGTATCCGTTAGGGTGTCTTTCAGGTTTCGTGCATTCTGTATCGAATCGTAGTTGGCCACAATGAAAGTGGCACGTATAACGTCGAAAATAGAGTTCGGACACCGCTCTGAGTAAGTCGAACGTGTTGTCCACCCTCTAGACTTCAATGAGGTTAAGCCGTGATACCTAAGACAGATCTGCACTCGATGACACCTCGATAACAGCCGGTCCCCACACTTACACCTTGCTCTCCTTACATCAGTTTACATCATATCAGTCTGTGACGCTGGCTTTGCAACATCTTGCGTGCCTTTAGGTTCGCCGCGACCAACACTTACAATGCACTGACCACAAAAAATGGAGGCGCCGCGGCTTGAACGCTGCACCTTTCACATGCGAAGCGAACGCGCTACCAACTGAGCTACGCCACATGCACGACCAAACTGCGCTATTCCCCATTCTTTGCGACTCTGATGCGCACGGACACGATGGTTGGTTGGTTTTTAGCGGTGAAGGGAGCAGAGTACAAAGGCGCGGACACGTTCATATACACAAACGTTCCAAGTAGTTTCGATGCTCTGGTATTACAAATGCAAATTCCGTCTGTTTTTAACGTCTTAAATTGAAAGAGCCGTCACAAATTGCTCCGTTTTCGCTCCTTATCGACAATCATACAGCACCTGAGGTAACAAACACATCTCGAGCCCCATTGTGCACTCCATTATTCATGCCAACTCAGTGCCTCGCTCTTTACTACTGTGTACTAATCTTGTCCTCCAACTGCAAAACCCTGGGCCACAACAAGTTTCCGCGTCTCCATTGCACTGCGCATACAACAAAACGCTCCCCAAACTTGGCACTCACCCACGCAGCCGACTTTTCCGACTTTCCACGACGCTCACGCAACGCTCACGCTAGTGACAGCATTATTTATAGTTCGACGTCGCGCCAAAGCGAATGAGCACATTTCGCCTACGGCTTAGGCCGCCCTCCTAGTGTGGCTGCTCGGTGTCTGCAGGCAGCGAGGGTCTGCTAGCTTCCTGTGTTCGCACCTATGTCACCTGTGCTTGCTTGTCAGAGACAGACTATCGCAAAACATACAACTCACTCCATGAATTGATTGCTACGGCATCTGTTATCAGCAGTCACAACTAGCAACACCAGTAGCAGCCGACTGCACGCAAAGAATAGGAATGTGCAGTGGGATTTACGTGAACTCGGCGCAACGCAGATCTTTCCGGCATAGGCTTGAGAATCTTACGGGAACACTTGTACTGTTTCTAAATAAAGTGTAGGCGTGGGAGGAGGGTGCTTCCCGCGCACTAATAACAGCACGCTTGCCAATTGTGGATGCTAATCATTCGCTTGTATCTTCCTAGACACATCTGCAGGCTGAGAATTATTCCACTTGCATGGCAAGGTGCGCATGTAGGTGTGTTAAAAATTCTGGAGGCACCGGGTATTGATCCCAGTACCTCTCGCATACTAAGCTAGCGCTCTACCACCTGAGCTACGCCCGCCCCCCCGAAGACTAATGGTGCTACAAACAGCCATATAGATGACACAGACCCTTGCACTCCCATTATTCAGCAGACAAACACTACTCTCTATGTATCCGTTAGGGTGTCTTTCAGGTTTCGTGCATTCTGTATCGAATCGTAGTTGGCCACAATGAAAGTGGCACGTATAACGTCGAAAATAGAGTTCGGACACCGCTCTGAGTAAGTCGAACGTGTTGTCCACCCTCTAGACTTCAATGAGGTTAAGCCGTGATACCTAAGACAGATCTGCACTCGATGACACCTCGATAACAGCCGGTCCCCACACTTACACCTTGCTCTCCTTACATCAGTTTACATCATATCAGTCTGTGACGCTGGCTTTGCAACATCTTGCGTGCCTTTAGGTTCGCCGCGACCAACACTTACAATGCACTGACCACAAAAAATGGAGGCGCCGCGGCTTGAACGCTGCACCTTTCACATGCGAAGCGAACGCGCTACCAACTGAGCTACGCCACATGCACGACCAAACTGCGCTATTCCCCATTCTTTGCGACTCTGATGCGCACGGACACGATGGTTGGTTGGTTTTTAGCGGTGAAGGGAGCAGAGTACAAAGGCGCGGACACGTTCATATACACAAACGTTCCAAGTAGTTTCGATGCTCTGGTATTACAAATGCAAATTCCGTCTGTTTTTAACGTCTTAAATTGAAAGAGCCGTCACAAATTGCTCCGTTTTCGCTCCTTATCGACAATCATACAGCACCTGAGGTAACAAACACATCTCGAGCCCCATTGTGCACTCCATTATTCATGCCAACTCAGTGCCTCGCTCTTTACTACTGTGTACTAATCTTGTCCTCCAACTGCAAAACCCTGGGCCACAACAAGTTTCCGCGTCTCCATTGCACTGCGCATACAACAAAACGCTCCCCAAACTTGGCACTCACCCACGCAGCCGACTTTTCCGACTTTCCACGACGCTCACGCTAGTGACAGCATTATTTATAGTTCGACGTCGCGCCAAAGCGAATGAGCACATTTCGCCTACGGCTTAGGCCGCCCTCCTAGTGTGGCTGCTCGGTGTCTGCAGGCAGCGAGGGTCTGCTAGCTTCCTGTGTTCGCACCTATGTCACCTGTGCTTGCTTGTCAGAGACAGACTATCGCAAAACATACAACTCACTCCATGAATTGATTGCTACGGCATCTGTTATCAGCAGTCACAACTAGCAACACCAGTAGCAGCCGACTGCACGCAAAGAATAGGAATGTGCAGTGGGATTTACGTGAACTCGGCGCAACGCAGATCTTTCCGGCATAGGCTTGAGAATCTTACGGGAACACTTGTACTGTTTCTAAATAAAGTGTAGGCGTGGGAGGAGGGTGCTTCCCGCGCACTAATAACAGCACGCTTGCCAATTGTGGATGCTAATCATTCGCTTGTATCTTCCTAGACACATCTGCAGGCTGAGAATTATTCCACTTGCATGGCAAGGTGCGCATGTAGGTGTGTTAAAAATTCTGGAGGCACCGGGTATTGATCCCAGTACCTCTCGCATACTAAGCTAGCGCTCTACCACCTGAGCTACGCCCGCCCCCCCGAAGAGTAATGGTGCTACAAACAGCCATATAGATGACACAGACCCTTGCACTCCCATTATTCAGCAGACAAACACTACTCTCTATGTATCCATTAGGGTGTCTTTCAGGTTTCGTGCATTCTGTATCGAATCGTAGTTGGCCACAATGAAAGTGGCACGTATAACGTCGAAAATAGAGTTCGGACACCGCTCTGAGTAAGTCGAACGTGTTGTCCACCCTCTAGACTTCAATGAGGTTAAGCCGTGATACCTAAGACAGATCTGCACTCGATGACACCTCGATAACAGCCGGTCCCCACACTTACACCTTGCTCTCCTTACATCAGTTTACATCATATCAGTCTGTGACGCTGGCTTTGCAACATCTTGCGTGCCTTTAGGTTCGCCGCGACCAACACTTACAATGCACTGACCACAAAAAATGGAGGCGCCGCGGCTTGAACGCTGCACCTTTCACATGCGAAGCGAACGCGCTACCAACTGAGCTACGCCACATGCACGACCAAACTGCGCTATTCCCCATTCTTTGCGACTCTGATGCGCACGGACACGATGGTCTGTTGGTTTTTAGCGGTGAAGGGAGCAGAGTACAAAGGCGCGGACACGTTCATATACACAAACGTTCCAAGTAGTTTCGATGCTCTGGTATTACAAATGCAAATTCCGTCTGTTTTTAACGTCTTAAATTGAAAGAGCCGTCACAAATTGCTCCGTTTTCGCTCCTTATCGACAATCATACAGCACCTGAGGTAACAAACACATCTCGAGCCCCATTGTGCACTCCATTATTCATGCCAACTCAGTGCCTCGCTCTTTACTACTGTGTACTAATCTTGTCCTCCAACTGCAAAACCCTGGGCCACAACAAGTTTCCGCGTCTCCATTGCACTGCGCATACAACAAAACGCTCCCCAAACTTGGCACTCACCCACGCAGCCGACTTTTCCGACTTTCCACGACGCTCACGCAACGCTCACGCTAGTGACAGCATTATTTATAGTTCGACGTCGCGCCAAAGCGAATGAGCACATTTCGCCTACGGCTTAGGCCGCCCTCCTAGTGTGGCTGCTCGGTGTCTGCAGGCAGCGAGGGTCTGCTAGCTTCCTGTGTTCGCACCTATGTCACCTGTGCTTGCTTGTCAGAGACAGACTATCGCAAAACATACAACTCACTCCATGAATTGATTGCTACGGCATCTGTTATCAGCAGTCACAACTAGCAACACCAGTAGCAGCCGACTGCACGCAAAGAATAGGAATGTGCAGTGGGATTTACGTGAACTCGGCGCAACGCAGATCTTTCCGGCATAGGCTTGAGAATCTTACGGGAACACTTGTACTGTTTCTAAATAAAGTGTAGGCGTGGGAGGAGGGTGCTTCCCGCGCACTAATAACAGCACGCTTGCCAATTGTGGATGCTAATCATTCGCTTGTATCTTCCTAGAGACGGGAACACTTGTACTGTTTCTAAATAAAGTGTAGGCGTGGGAGGAGGGTGCTTCCCGCTCACTAATAACAGCACGCTTGCCAATTGTGGATGCTAATCATTCGCTTGTATCTTCCTAGACACATCTGCAGGCTGAGAATTATTCCACTTGCATGGCAAGGTGCGCATGTAGGTGTGTTAAAAATTCTGGAGGCACCGGGTATTGATCCCAGTACCTCTCGCATACTAAGCTAGCGCTCTACCACCTGAGCTACGCCCGCCCCCCCGAAGACTAATGGTGCTACAAACAGCCATATAGATGACACAGACCCTTGCACTCCCATTATTCAGCAGACAAACACTACTCCCTATGTATCCGTTAGGGTGTCTTTCAGGTTTCGTGCATTCTGTATCGAATCGTAGTTGGCCACAATGAAAGTGGCACGTATAACGTCGAAAATAGAGTTCGGACACCGCTCTGAGTAAGTCGAACGTGTTGTCCACCCTCTAGACTTCAATGAGGTTAAGCCGTGATACCTAAGACAGATCTGCACTCGATGACACCTCGAT
This sequence comes from Schistocerca gregaria, assembly GCF_023897955.1. NCBI lineage: Eukaryota > Metazoa > Arthropoda > Insecta > Orthoptera > Acrididae > Schistocerca > Schistocerca gregaria. The sequence goes on from NW_026061726.1 coordinate 982,590, forward strand.
AACAGCCGGTCCCCACACTTACACCTTGCTCTCCTTACATCAGTTTACATCATATCAGTCTGTGACGCTGGCTTTGCAACATCTTGCGTGCCTTTAGGTTCGCCGCGACCAACACTTACAATGCACTGACCACAAAAAATGGAGGCGCCGCGGCTTGAACGCTGCACCTTTCACATGCGAAGCGAACGCGCTACCAACTGAGCTACGCCACATGCACGACCAAACTGCGCTATTCCCCATTCTTTGCGACTCTGATGCGCACGGACACGATGGTTGGTTGGTTTTTAGCGGTGAAGGGAGCAGAGTACAAAGGCGCGGACACGTTCATATACACAAACGTTCCAAGTAGTTTCGATGCTCTGGTATTACAAATGCAAATTCCGTCTGTTTTTAACGTCTTAAATTGAAAGAGCCGTCACAAATTGCTCCGTTTTCGCTCCTTATCGACAATCATACAGCACCTGAGGTAACAAACACATCTCGAGCCCCATTGTGCACTCCATTATTCATGCCAACTCAGTGCCTCGCTCTTTACTACTGTGTACTAATCTTGTCCTCCAACTGCAAAACCCTGGGCCACAACAAGTTTCCGCGTCTCCATTGCACTGCGCATACAACAAAACGCTCCCCAAACTTGGCACTCACCCACGCAGCCGACTTTCCCGACTTTCCACGACGCTCACGCAACGCTCACGCTAGTGACAGCATTATTTATAGTTCGACGTCGCGCCAAAGCGAATGAGCACATTTCGCCTACGGCTTAGGCCGCCCTCCTAGTGTGGCTGCTCGGTGTCTGCAGGCAGCGAGGGTCTGCTAGCTTCCTGTGTTCGCACCTATGTCACCTGTGCTTGCTTGTCAGAGACAGACTATCGCAAAACATACAACTCACTCCATGAATTGATTGCTACGGCATCTGTTATCAGCAGTCACAACTAGCAACACCAGTAGCAGCCGACTGCACGCAAAGAATAGGAATGTGCAGTGGGATTTACGTGAACTCGGCGCAACGCAGATCTTTCCGGCATAGGCTTGAGAATCTTACGGGAACACTTGTACTGTTTCTAAATAAAGTGTAGGCGTGGGAGGAGGGTGCTTCCCGCGCACTAATAACAGCACGCTTGCCAATTGTGGATGCTAATCATTCGCTTGTATCTTCCTAGACACATCTGCAGGCTGAGAATTATTCCACTTGCATGGCAAGGTGCGCATGTAGGTGTGTTAAAAATTCTGGAGGCACCGGGTATTGATCCCAGTACCTCTCGCATACTAAGCTAGCGCTCTACCACCTGAGCTACGCCCGCCCCCCCGAAGACTAATGGTGCTACAAACAGCCATATAGATGACACAGACCCTTGCACTCCCATTATTCAGCAGACAAACACTACTCTCTATGTATCCGTTAGGGTGTCTTTCAGGTTTCGTGCATTCTGTATCGAATCGTAGTTGGCCACAATGAAAGTGGCACGTATAACGTCGAAAATAGAGTTCGGACACCGCTCTGAGTAAGTCGAACGTGTTGTCCACCCTCTAGACTTCAATGAGGTTAAGCCGTGATACCTAAGACAGATCTGCACTCGATGACACCTCGATAACAGCCGGTCCCCACACTTACACCTTGCTCTCCTTACATCAGTTTACATCATATCAGTCTGTGACGCTGGCTTTGCAACATCTTGCGTGCCTTTAGGTTCGCCGCGACCAACACTTACAATGCACTGACCACAAAAAATGGAGGCGCCGCGGCTTGAACGCTGCACCTTTCACATGCGAAGCGAACGCGCTACCAACTGAGCTACGCCACATGCACGACCAAACTGCGCTATTCCCCATTCTTTGCGTTTCTGATGCGCACGGACACGATGGTTGGTTGGTTTTTAGCGGTGAAGGGAGCAGAGTACAAAGGCGCGGACACGTTCATATACACAAACGTTCCAAGTAGTTTCGATGCTCTGGTATTACAAATGCAAATTCCGTCTGTTTTTAACGTCTTAAATTGAAAGAGCCGTCACAAATTGCTCCGTTTTCGCTCCTTATCGACAATCATACAGCACCTGAGGTAACAAACACATCTCGAGCCCCATTGTGCACTCCATTATTCATGCCAACTCAGTGCCTCGCTCTTTACTACTGTGTACTAATCTTGTCCTCCAACTGCAAAACCCTGGGCCACAACAAGTTTCCGCGTCTCCATTGCACTGCGCATACAACAAAACGCTCCCCAAACTTGGCACTCACCCACGCAGCCGACTTTTCCGACTTTCCACGACGCTCACGCTAGTGACAGCATTATTTATAGTTCGACGTCGCGCCAAAGCGAATGAGCACATTTCGCCTACGGCTTAGGCCGCCCTCCTAGTGTGGCTGCTCGGTGTCTGCAGGCAGCGAGGGTCTGCTAGCTTCCTGTGTTCGCACCTATGTCACCTGTGCTTGCTTGTCAGAGACAGACTATCGCAAAACATACAACTCACTCCATGAATTGATTGCTACGGCATCTGTTATCAGCAGTCACAACTAGCAACACCAGTAGCAGCCGACTGCACGCAAAGAATAGGAATGTGCAGTGGGATTTACGTGAACTCGGCGCAACGCAGATCTTTCCGGCATAGGCTTGAGAATCTTACGGGAACACTTGTACTGTTTCTAAATAAAGTGTAGGCGTGGGAGGAGGGTGCTTCCCGCGCACTAATAACAGCACGCTTGCCAATTGTGGATGCTAATCATTCGCTTGTATCTTCCTAGACACATCTGCAGGCTGAGAATTATTCCACTTGCATGGCAAGGTGCGCATGTAGGTGTGTTAAAAATTCTGGAGGCACCGGGTATTGATCCCAGTACCTCTCGCAAACTAAGCTAGCGCTCTACCACCTGAGCTACGCCCGCCTCCCCGAAGACTAATGGTGCTACAAACAGCCATATAGATGACACAGACCCTTGCACTCCCATTATTCAGCAGACAAACACTACTCTCTATGTATCCATTAGGGTGTCTTTCAGGTTTCGTGCATTCTGTATCGAATCGTAGTTGGCCACAATGAAAGTGGCACGTATAACGTCGAAAATAGAGTTCGGACACCGCTCTGAGTAAGTCGAACGTGTTGTCCACCCTCTAGACTTCAATGAGGTTAAGCCGTGATACCTAAGACAGATCTGCACTCGATGACACCTCGATAACAGCCGGTCCCCACACTTACACCTTGCTCTCCTTACATCAGTTTACATCATATCAGTCTGTGACGCTGGCTTTGCAACATCTTGCGTGCCTTTAGGTTCGCCGCGACCAACACTTACAATGCACTGACCACAAAAAATGGAGGCGCCGCGGCTTGAACGCTGCACCTTTCACATGCGAAGCGAACGCGCTACCAACTGAGCTACGCCACATGCACGACCAAACTGCGCTATTCCCCATTCTTTGCGACTCTGATGCGCACGGACACGATGGTCTGTTGGTTTTTAGCGGTGAAGGGAGCAGAGTACAAAGGCGCGGACACGTTCATATACACAAACGTTCCAAGTAGTTTCGATGCTCTGGTATTACAAATGCAAATTCCGTCTGTTTTTAACGTCTTAAATTGAAAGAGCCGTCACAAATTGCTCCGTTTTCGCTCCTTATCGACAATCATACAGCACCTGAGGTAACAAACACATCTCGAGCCCCATTGTGCACTCCATTATTCATGCCAACTCAGTGCCTCGCTCTTTACTACTGTGTACTAATCTTGTCCTCCAACTGCAAAACCCTGGGCCACAACAAGTTTCCGCGTCTCCATTGCACTGCGCATACAACAAAACGCTCCCCAAACTTGGCACTCACCCACGCAGCCGACTTTTCCGACTTTCCACGACGCTCACGCAACGCTCACGCTAGTGACAGCATTATTTATAGTTCGACGTCGCGCCAAAGCGAATGAGCACATTTCGCCTACGGCTTAGGCCGCCCTCCTAGTGTGGCTGCTCGGTGTCTGCAGGCAGCGAGGGTCTGCTAGCTTCCTGTGTTCGCACCTATGTCACCTGTGCTTGCTTGTCAGAGACAGACTATCGCAAAACATACAACTCACTCCATGAATTGATTGCTACGGCATCTGTTATCAGCAGTCACAACTAGCAACACCAGTAGCAGCCGACTGCACGCAAAGAATAGGAATGTGCAGTGGGATTTACGTGAACTCGGCGCAACGCAGATCTTTCCGGCATAGGCTTGAGAATCTTACGGGAACACTTGTACTGTTTCTAAATAAAGTGTAGGCGTGGGAGGAGGGTGCTTCCCGCGCACTAATAACAGCACGCTTGCCAATTGTGGATGCTAATCATTCGCTTGTATCTTCCTAGAGACGGGAACACTTGTACTGTTTCTAAATAAAGTGTAGGCGTGGGAGGAGGGTGCTTCCCGCTCACTAATAACAGCACGCTTGCCAATTGTGGATGCTAATCATTCGCTTGTATCTTCCTAGACACATCTGCAGGCTGAGAATTATTCCACTTGCATGGCAAGGTGCGCATGTAGGTGTGTTAAAAATTCTGGAGGCACCGGGTATTGATCCCAGTACCTCTCGCATACTAAGCTAGCGCTCTACCACCTGAGCTACGCCCGCCCCCCCGAAGACTAATGGTGCTACAAACAGCCATATAGATGACACAGACCCTTGCACTCCCATTATTCAGCAGACAAACACTACTCCCTATGTATCCGTTAGGGTGTCTTTCAGGTTTCGTGCATTCTGTATCGAATCGTAGTTGGCCACAATGAAAGTGGCACGTATAACGTCGAAAATAGAGTTCGGACACCGCTCTGAGTAAGTCGAACGTGTTGTCCACCCTCTAGACTTCAATGAGGTTAAGCCGTGATACCTAAGACAGATCTGCACTCGATGACACCTCGATAACAGCCGGTCCCCACACTTACACCTTGCTCTCCTTACATCAGTTTACATCATATCAGTCTGTGACGCTGGCTTTGCAACATCTTGCGTGCCTTTAGGTTCGCCGCGACCAACACTTACAATGCACTGACCACAAAAAATGGAGGCGCCGCGGCTTGAACGCTGCACCTTTCACATGCGAAGCGAACGCGCTACCAACTGAGCTACGCCACATGCACGACCAAACTGCGCTATTCCCCATTCTTTGCGACTCTGATGCGCACGGACACGATGGTTGGTTGGTTTTTAGCGGTGAAGGGAGCAGAGTACAAAGGCGCGGACACGTTCATATACACAAACGTTCCAAGTAGTTTCGATGCTCTGGTATTACAAATGCAAATTCCGTCTGTTTTTAACGTCTTAAATTGAAAGAGCCGTCACAAATTGCTCCGTTTTCGCTCCTTATCGACAATCATACAGCACCTGAGGTAACAAACACATCTCGAGCCCCATTGTGCACTCCATTATTCATGCCAACTCAGTGCCTCGCTCTTTACTACTGTGTACTAATCTTGTCCTCCAACTGCAAAACCCTGGGCCACAACAAGTTTCCGCGTCTCCATTGCACTGCGCATACAACAAAACGCTCCCCAAACTTGGCACTCACCCACGCAGCCGACTTTTCCGACTTTCCACGACGCTCACGCAACGCTCACGCTAGTGACAGCATTATTTATAGTTCGACGTCGCGCCAAAGCGAATGAGCACATTTCGCCTACGGCTTAGGCCGCCCTCCTAGTGTGGCTGCTCGGTGTCTGCAGGCAGCGAGGGTCTGCTAGCTTCCTGTGTTCGCACCTATGTCACCTGTGCTTGCTTGTCAGAGACAGACTATCGCAAAACATACAACTCACTCCATGAATTGATTGCTACGGCATCTGTTATCAGCAGTCACAACTAGCAACACCAGTAGCAGCCGACTGCACGCAAAGAATAGGAATGTGCAGTGGGATTTACGTGAACTCGGCGCAACGCAGATCTTTCCGGCATAGGCTTGAGAATCTTACGGGAACACTTGTACTGTTTCTAAATAAAGTGTAGGCGTGGGAGGAGGGTGCTTCCCGCGCACTAATAACAGCACGCTTGCCAATTGTGGATGCTAATCATTCGCTTGTATCTTCCTAGACACATCTGCAGGCTGAGAATTATTCCACTTGCATGGCAAGGTGCGCATGTAGGTGTGTTAAAAATTCTGGAGGCACCGGGTATTGATCCCAGTACCTCTCGCATACTAAGCTAGCGCTCTACCACCTGAGCTACGCCCGCCCCCCCGAAGACTAATGGTGCTACAAACAGCCATATAGATGACACAGACCCTTGCACTCCCATTATTCAGCAGACAAACACTACTCTCTATGTATCCGTTAGGGTGTCTTTCAGGTTTCGTGCATTCTGTATCGAATCGTAGTTGGCCACAATGAAAGTGGCACGTATAACGTCGAAAATAGAGTTCGGACACCGCTCTGAGTAAGTCGAACGTGTTGTCCACCCTCTAGACTTCAATGAGGTTAAGCCGTGATACCTAAGACAGATCTGCACTCGATGACACCTCGATAACAGCCGTTCCCCACACTTACACCTTGCTCTCCTTACATCAGTTTACATCATATCAGTCTGTGACGCTGGCTTTGCAACATCTTGCGTGCCTTTAGGTTCGCCGCGACCAACACTTACAATGCACTGACCACAAAAAATGGAGGCGCCGCGGCTTGAACGCTGCACCTTTCACATGCGAAGCGAACGCGCTACCAACTGAGCTACGCCACATGCACGACCAAACTGCGCTATTCCCCATTCTTTGCGACTCTGATGCGCACGGACACGATGGTTGGTTGGTTTTTAGCGGTGAAGGGAGCAGAGTACAAAGGCGCGGACACGTTCATATACACAAACGTTCCAAGTAGTTTCGATGCTCTGGTATTACAAATGCAAATTCCGTCTGTTTTTAACGTCTTAAATTGAAAGAGCCGTCCCAAATTGCTCCGTTTTCGCTCCTTATCGACAATCATACAGCACCTGAGGTAACAAACACATCTCGAGCCCCATTGTGCACTCCATTATTCATGCCAACTCAGTGCCTCGCTCTTTACTACTGTGTACTAATCTTGTCCTCCAACTGCAAAACCCTGGGCCACAACAAGTTTCCGCGTCTCCATTGCACTGCGCATACAACAAAACGCTCCCCAAACTTGGCACTCACCCACGCAGCCGACTTTCCCGACTTTCCACGACGCTCACGCAACGCTCACGCTAGTGACAGCATTATTTATAGTTCGACGTCGCGCCAAAGCGAATGAGCACATTTCGCCTACGGCTTAGGCCGCCCTCCTAGTGTGGCTGCTCGGTGTCTGCAGGCAGCGAGGGTCTGCTAGCTTCCTGTGTTCGCACCTATGTCACCTGTGCTTGCTTGTCAGAGACAGACTATCGCAAAACATACAACTCACTCCATGAATTGATTGCTACGGCATCTGTTATCAGCAGTCACAACTAGCAACACCAGTAGCAGCCGACTGCACGCAAAGAATAGGAATGTGCAGTGGGATTTACGTGAACTCGGCGCAACGCAGATCTTTCCGGCATAGGCTTGAGAATCTTACGGGAACACTTGTACTGTTTCTAAATAAAGTGTAGGCGTGGGAGGAGGGTGCTTCCCGCGCACTAATAACAGCACGCTTGCCAATTGTGGATGCTAATCATTCGCTTGTATCTTCCTAGACACATCTGCAGGCTGAGAATTATTCCACTTGCATGGCAAGGTGCGCATGTAGGTGTGTTAAAAATTCTGGAGGCACCGGGTATTGATCCCAGTACCTCTCGCATACTAAGCTAGCGCTCTACCACCTGAGCTACGCCCGCCCCCCCGAAGACTAATGGTGCTACAAACAGCCATATAGATGACACAGACCCTTGCACTCCCATTATTCAGCAGACAAACACTACTCTCTATGTATCCGTTAGGGTGTCTTTCAGGTTTCGTGCATTCTGTATCGAATCGTAGTTGGCCACAATGAAAGTGGCACGTATAACGTCGAAAATAGAGTTCGGACACCGCTCTGAGTAAGTCGAACGTGTTGTCCACCCTCTAGACTTCAATGAGGTTAAGCCGTGATACCTAAGACAGATCTGCACTCGATGACACCTCGATAACAGCCGGTCCCCACACTTACACCTTGCTCTCCTTACATCAGTTTACATCATATCAGTCTGTGACGCTGGCTTTGCAACATCTTGCGTGCCTTTAGGTTCGCCGCGACCAACACTTACAATGCACTGACCACAAAAAATGGAGGCGCCGCGGCTTGAACGCTGCACCTTTCACATGCGAAGCGAACGCGCTACCAACTGAGCTACGCCACATGCACGACCAAACTGCGCTATTCCCCATTCTTTGCGACTCTGATGCGCACGGACACGATGGTCTGTTGGTTTTTAGCGGTGAAGGGAGCAGAGTACAAAGGCGCGGACACGTTCATATACACAAACGTTCCAAGTAGTTTCGATGCTCTGGTATTACAAATGCAAATTCCGTCTGTTTTTAACGTCTTAAATTGAAAGAGCCGTCACAAATTGCTCCGTTTTCGCTCCTTATCGACAATCATACAGCACCTGAGGTAACAAACACATCTCGAGCCCCATTGTGCACTCCATTATTCATGCCAACTCAGTGCCTCGCTCTTTACTACTGTGTACTAATCTTGTCCTCCAACTGCAAAACCCTGGGCCACAACAAGTTTCCGCGTCTCCATTGCACTGCGCATACAACAAAACGCTCCCCAAACTTGGCACTCACCCACGCAGCCGACTTTCCCGACTTTCCACGACGCTCACGCAACGCTCACGCTAGTGACAGCATTATTTATAGTTCGACGTCGCGCCAAAGCGAATGAGCACATTTCGCCTACGGCTTAGGCCGCCCTCCTAGTGTGGCTGCTCGGTGTCTGCAGGCAGCGAGGGTCTGCTAGCTTCCTGTGTTCGCACCTATGTCACCTGTGCTTGCTTGTCAGAGACAGACTATCGCAAAACATACAACTCACTCCATGAATTGATTGCTACGGCATCTGTTATCAGCAGTCACAACTAGCAACACCAGTAGCAGCCGACTGCACGCAAAGAATAGGAATGTGCAGTGGGATTTACGTGAACTCGGCGCAACGCAGATCTTTCCGGCATAGGCTTGAGAATCTTACGGGAACACTTGTACTGTTTCTAAATAAAGTGTAGGCGTGGGAGGAGGGTGCTTCCCGCGCACTAATAACAGCACGCTTGCCAATTGTGGATGCTAATCATTCGCTTGTATCTTCCTAGAGACGGGAACACTTGTACTGTTTCTAAATAAAGTGTAGGCGTGGGAGGAGGGTGCTTCCCGCTCACTAATAACAGCACGCTTGCCAATTGTGGATGCTAATCATTCGCTTGTATCTTCCTAGACACATCTGCAGGCTGAGAATTATTCCACTTGCATGGCAAGGTGCGCATGTAGGTGTGTTAAAAATTCTGGAGGCACCGGGTATTGATCCCAGTACCTCTCGCATACTAAGCTAGCGCTCTACCACCTGAGCTACGCCCGCCCCCCCGAAGACTAATGGTGCTACAAACAGCCATATAGATGACACAGACCCTTGCACTCCCATTATTCAGCAGACAAACACTACTCTCTATGTATCCGTTAGGGTGTCTTTCAGGTTTCGTGCATTCTGTATCGAATCGTAGTTGGCCACAATGAAAGTGGCACGTATAACGTCGAAAATAGAGTTCGGACACCGCTCTGAGTAAGTCGAACGTGTTGTCCACCCTCTAGACTTCAATGAGGTTAAGCCGTGATACCTAAGACAGATCTGCACTCGATGACACCTCGATAACAGCCGGTCCCCACACTTACACCTTGCTCTCCTTACATCAGTTTACATCATATCAGTCTGTGACGCTGGCTTTGCAACATATTGCGTGCCTTTAGGTTCGCCGCGACCAACACTTACAATGCACTGACCACAAAAAATGGAGGCGCCGCGGCTTGAACGCTGTACCTTTCACATGCGAAGCGAACGCGCTACCAACTGAGCTACGCCACATGCACGACCAAACTGCGCTATTCCCCATTCTTTGCGACTCTGATGCGCACGGACACGATGGTTGGTTGGTTTTTAGCGGTGAAGGGAGCAGAGTACAAAGGCGCGGACACGTTCATATACACAAACGTTCCAAGTAGTTTCGATGCTCTGGTATTACAAATGCAAATTCCGTCTGTTTTTAACGTCTTAAATTGAAAGAGCCGTCACAAATTGCTCCGTTTTCGCTCCTTATCGACAATCATACAGCACCTGAGGTAACAAACACATCTCGAGCCCCATTGTGCACTCCATTATTCATGCCAACTCAGTGCCTCGCTCTTTACTACTGTGTACTAATCTTGTCCTCCAACTGCAAAACCCTGGGCCACAACAAGTTTCCGCGTCTCCATTGCACTGCGCATACAACAAAACGCTCCCCAAACTTGGCACTCACCCACGCAGCCGACTTTTCCGACTTTCCACGACGCTCACGCTAGTGACAGCATTATTTATAGTTCGACGTCGCGCCAAAGCGAATGAGCACATTTCGCCTACGGCTTAGGCCGCCCTCCTAGTGTGGCTGCTCGGTGTCTGCAGGCAGCGAGGGTCTGCTAGCTTCCTGTGTTCGCACCTATGTCACCTGTGCTTGCTTGTCAGAGACAGACTATCGCAAAACATACAACTCACTCCATGAATTGATTGCTACGGCATCTGTTATCAGCAGTCACAACTAGCAACACCAGTAGCAGCCGACTGCACGCAAAGAATAGGAATGTGCAGTGGGATTTACGTGAACTCGGCGCAACGCAGATCTTTCCGGCATAGGCTTGAGAATCTTACGGGAACACTTGTACTGTTTCTAAATAAAGTGTAGGCGTGGGAGGAGGGTGCTTCCCGCGCACTAATAACAGCACGCTTGCCAATTGTGGATGCTAATCATTCGCTTGTATCTTCCTAGACACATCTGCAGGCTGAGAATTATTCCACTTGCATGGCAAGGTGCGCATGTAGGTGTGTTAAAAATTCTGGAGGCACCGGGTATTGATCCCAGTACCTCTCGCATACTAAGCTAGCGCTCTACCACCTGAGCTACGCCCGCCCCCCCCGAAGACTAATGGTGCTACAAACAGCCATATAGATGACACAGACCCTTGCACTCCCATTATTCAGCAGACAAACACTACTCTCTATGTATCCGTTAGGGTGTCTTTCAGGTTTCGTGCATTCTGTATCGAATCGTAGTTGGCCACAATGAAAGTGGCACGTATAACGTCGAAAATAGAGTTCGGACACCGCTCTGAGTAAGTCGAACGTGTTGTCCACCCTCTAGACTTCAATGAGGTTAAGCCGTGATACCTAAGACAGATCTGCACTCGATGACACCTCGATAACAGCCGGTCCCCACACTTACACCTTGCTCTCCTTACATCAGTTTACATCATATCAGTCTGTGACGCTGGCTTTGCAACATCTTGCGTGCCTTTAGGTTCGCCGCGACCAACACTTACAATGCACTGACCACAAAAATGGAGGCGCCGCGGCTTGAACGCTGCACCTTTCACATGCGAAGCGAACGCGCTACCAACTGAGCTACGCCACATGCACGACCAAACTGCGCTATTCCCCATTCTTTGCGACTCTGATGCGCACGGACACGATGGTTGGTTGGTTTTTAGCGGTGAAGGGAGCAGAGTACAAAGGCGCGGACACGTTCATATACACAAACGTTCCAAGTAGTTTCGATGCTCTGGTATTACAAATGCAAATTCCGTCTGTTTTTAACGTCTTAAATTGAAAGAGCCGTCACAAATTGCTCCGTTTTCGCTCCTTATCGACAATCATACAGCACCTGAGGTAACAAACACATCTCGAGCCCCATTGTGCACTCCATTATTCATGCCAACTCAGTGCCTCGCTCTTTACTACTGTGTACTAATCTTGTCCTCCAACTGCAAAACCCTGGGCCACAACAAGTTTCCGCGTCTCCATTGCACTGCGCATACAACAAAACGCTCCCCAAACTTGGCACTCACCCACGCAGCCGACTTTCCCGACTTTCCACGACGCTCACGCAACGCTCACGCTAGTGACAGCATTATTTATAGTTCGACGTCGCGCCAAAGCGAATGAGCACATTTCGCCTACGGCTTAGGCCGCCCTCCTAGTGTGGCTGCTCGGTGTCTGCAGGCAGCGAGGGTCTGCTAGCTTCCTGTGTTCGCACCTATGTCACCTGTGCTTGCTTGTCAGAGACAGACTATCGCAAAACATACAACTCACTCCATGAATTGATTGCTACGGCATCTGTTATCAGCAGTCACAACTAGCAACACCAGTAGCAGCCGACTGCACGCAAAGAATAGGAATGTGCAGTGGGATTTACGTGAACTCGGCGCAACGCAGATCTTTCCGGCATAGGCTTGAGAATCTTACGGGAACACTTGTACTGTTTCTAAATAAAGTGTAGGCGTGGGAGGAGGGTGCTTCCCGCGCACTAATAACAGCACGCTTGCCAATTGTGGATGCTAATCATTCGCTTGTATCTTCCTAGACACATCTGCAGGCTGAGAATTATTCCACTTGCATGGCAAGGTGCGCATGTAGGTGTGTTAAAAATTCTGGAGGCACCGGGTATTGATCCCAGTACCTCTCGCATACTAAGCTAGCGCTCTACCACCTGAGCTACGCCCGCCCCCCCGAAGACTAATGGTGCTACAAACAGCCATATAGATGACACAGACCCTTGCACTCCCATTATTCAGCAGACAAACACTACTCTCTATGTATCCGTTAGGGTGTCTTTCAGGTTTCGTGCATTCTGTATCGAATCGTAGTTGGCCACAATGAAAGTGGCACGTATAACGTCGAAAATAGAGTTCGGACACCGCTCTGAGTAAGTCGAACGTGTTGTCCACCCTCTAGACTTCAATGAGGTTAAGCCGTGATACCTAAGACAGATCTGCACTCGATGACACCTCGATAACAGCCGGTCCCCACACTTACACCTTGCTCTCCTTACATCAGTTTACATCATATCAGTCTGTGACGCTGGCTTTGCAACATCTTGCGTGCCTTTAGGTTCGCCGCGACCAACACTTACAATGCACTGACCACAAAAAATGGAGGCGCCGCGGCTTGAACGCTGCACCTTTCACATGCGAAGCGAACGCGCTACCAACTGAGCTACGCCACATGCACGACCAAACTGCGCTATTCCCCATTCTTTGCGACTCTGATGCGCACGGACACGATGGTTGGTTGGTTTTTAGCGGTGAAGGGAGCAGAGTACAAAGGCGCGGACACGTTCATATACACAAACGTTCCAAGTAGTTTCGATGCTCTGGTATTACAAATGCAAATTCCGTCTGTTTTTAACGTCTTAAATTGAAAGAGCCGTCACAAATTGCTCCGTTTTCGCTCCTTATCGACAATCATACAGCACCTGAGGTAACAAACACATCTCGAGCCCCATTGTGCACTCCATTATTCATGCCAACTCAGTGCCTCGCTCTTTACTACTGTGTACTAATCTTGTCCTCCAACTGCAAAACCCTGGGCCACAACAAGTTTCCGCGTCTCCATTGCACTGCGCATACAACAAAACGCTCCCCAAACTTGGCACTCACCCACGCAGCCGACTTTTCCGACTTTCCACGACGCTCACGCAACGCTCACGCTAGTGACAGCATTATTTATAGTTCGACGTCGCGCCAAAGCGAATGAGCACATTTCGCCTACGGCTTAGGCCGCCCTCCTAGTGTGGCTGCTCGGTGTCTGCAGGCAGCGAGGGTCTGCTAGCTTCCTGTGTTCGCACCTATGTCACCTGTGCTTGCTTGTCAGAGACAGACTATCGCAAAACATACAACTCACTCCATGAATTGATTGCTACGGCATCTGTTATCAGCAGTCACAACTAGCAACACCAGTAGCAGCCGACTGCACGCAAAGAATAGGAATGTGCAGTGGGATTTACGTGAACTCGGCGCAACGCAGATCTTTCCGGCATAGGCTTGAGAATCTTACGGGAACACTTGTACTGTTTCTAAATAAAGTGTAGGCGTGGGAGGAGGGTGCTTCCCGCGCACTAATAACAGCACGCTTGCCAATTGTGGATGCTAATCATTCGCTTGTATCTTCCTAGACACATCTGCAGGCTGAGAATTATTCCACTTGCATGGCAAGGTGCGCATGTAGGTGTGTTAAAAATTCTGGAGGCACCGGGTATTGATCCCAGTACCTCTCGCATACTAAGCTAGCGCTCTACCACCTGAGCTACGCCCGCCCCCCCGAAGACTAATGGTGCTACAAACAGCCATATAGATGACACAGACCCTTGCACTCCCATTATTCAGCAGACAAACACTACTCTCTATGTATCCGTTAGGGTGTCTTTCAGGTTTCGTGCATTCTGTATCGAATCGTAGTTGGCCACAATGAAAGTGGCACGTATAACGTCGAAAATAGAGTTCGGACACCGCTCTGAGTAAGTCGAACGTGTTGTCCACCCTCTAGACTTCAATGAGGTTAAGCCGTGATACCTAAGACAGATCTGCACTCGATGACACCTCGATAACAGCCGGTCCCCACACTTACACCTTGCTCTCCTTACATCAGTTTACATCATATCAGTCTGTGACGCTGGCTTTGCAACATCTTGCGTGCCTTTAGGTTCGCCGCGACCAACACTTACAATGCACTGACCACAAAAAATGGAGGCGCCGCGGCTTGAACGCTGTACCTTTCACATGCGAAGCGAACGCGCTACCAACTGAGCTACGCCACATGCACGACCAAACTGCGCTATTCCCCATTCTTTGCGACTCTGATGCGCACGGACACGATGGTTGGTTGGTTTTTAGCGGTGAAGGGAGCAGAGTACAAAGGCGCGGACACGTTCATATACACAAACGTTCCAAGTAGTTTCGATGCTCTGGTATTACAAATGCAAATTCCGTCTGTTTTTAACGTCTTAAATTGAAAGAGCCGTCACAAATTGCTCCGTTTTCGCTCCTTATCGACAATCATACAGCACCTGAGGTAACAAACACATCTCGAGCCCCATTGTGCACTCCATTATTCATGCCAACTCAGTGCCTCGCTCTTTACTACTGTGTACTAATCTTGTCCTCCAACTGCAAAACCCTGGGCCACAACAAGTTTCCGCGTCTCCATTGCACTGCGCATACAACAAAACGCTCCCCAAACTTGGCACTCACCCACGCAGCCGACTTTCCCGACTTTCCACGACGCTCACGCAACGCTCACGCTAGTGACAGCATTATTTATAGTTCGACGTCGCGCCAAAGCGAATGAGCACATTTCGCCTACGGCTTAGGCCGCCCTCCTAGTGTGGCTGCTCGGTGTCTGCAGGCAGCGAGGGTCTGCTAGCTTCCTGTGTTCGCACCTATGTCACCTGTGCTTGCTTGTCAGAGACAGACTATCGCAAAACATACAACTCACTCCATGAATTGATTGCTACGGCATCTGTTATCAGCAGTCACAACTAGCAACACCAGTAGCAGCCGACTGCACGCAAAGAATAGGAATGTGCAGTGGGATTTACGTGAACTCGGCGCAACGCAGATCTTTCCGGCATAGGCTTGAGAATCTTACGGGAACACTTGTACTGTTTCTAAATAAAGTGTAGGCGTGGGAGGAGGGTGCTTCCCGCGCACTAATAACAGCACGCTTGCCAATTGTGGATGCTAATCATTCGCTTGTATCTTCCTAGACACATCTGCAGGCTGAGAATTATTCCACTTGCATGGCAAGGTGCGCATGTAGGTGTGTTAAAAATTCTGGAGGCACCGGGTATTGATCCCAGTACCTCTCGCATACTAAGCTAGCGCTCTACCACCTGAGCTACGCCCGCCCCCCCGAAGACTAATGGTGCTACAAACAGCCATATAGATGACACAGACCCTTGCACTCCCATTATTCAGCAGACAAACACTACTCTCTATGTATCCGTTAGGGTGTCTTTCAGGTTTCGTGCATTCTGTATCGAATCGTAGTTGGCCACAATGAAAGTGGCACGTATAACGTCGAAAATAGAGTTCGGACACCGCTCTGAGTAAGTCGAACGTGTTGTCCACCCTCTAGACTTCAATGAGGTTAAGCCGTGATACCTAAGACAGATCTGCACTCGATGACACCTCGGTAACAGCCGGTCCCCACACTTACACCTTGCTCTCCTTACATCAGTTTACATCATATCAGTCTGTGACGCTGGCTTTGCAACATCTTGCGTGCCTTTAGGTTCGCCGCGACCAACACTTACAATGCACTGACCACAAAAAATGGAGGCGCCGCGGCTTGAACGCTGCACCTTTCACATGCGAAGCGAACGCGCTACCAACTGAGCTACGCCACATGCACGACCAAACTGCGCTATTCCCCATTCTTTGCGACTCTGATGCGCACGGACACGATGGTCTGTTGGTTTTTAGCGGTGAAGGGAGCAGAGTACAAAGGCGCGGACACGTTCATATACACAAACGTTCCAAGTAGTTTCGATGCTCTGGTATTACAAATGCAAATTCCGTCTGTTTTTAACGTCTTAAATTGAAAGAGCCGTCACAAATTGCTCCGTTTTCGCTCCTTATCGACAATCATACAGCACCTGAGGTAACAAACACATCTCGAGCCCCATTGTGCACTCCATTATTCATGCCAACTCAGTGCCTCGCTCTTTACTACTGTGTACTAATCTTGTCCTCCAACTGCAAAACCCTGGGCCACAACAAGTTTCCGCGTCTCCATTGCACTGCGCATACAACAAAACGCTCCCCAAACTTGGCACTCACCCACGCAGCCGACTTTCCCGACTTTCCACGACGCTCACGCAACGCTCACGCTAGTGACAGCATTATTTATAGTTCGACGTCGCGCCAAAGCGAATGAGCACATTTCGCCTACGGCTTAGGCCGCCCTCCTAGTGTGGCTGCTCGGTGTCTGCAGGCAGCGAGGGTCTGCTAGCTTCCTGTGTTCGCACCTATGTCACCTGTGCTTGCTTGTCAGAGACAGACTATCGCAAAACATACAACTCACTCCATGAATTGATTGCTACGGCATCTGTTATCAGCAGTCACAACTAGCAACACCAGTAGCAGCCGACTGCACGCAAAGAATAGGAATGTGCAGTGGGATTTACGTGAACTCGGCGCAACGCAGATCTTTCCGGCATAGGCTTGAGAATCTTACGGGAACACTTGTACTGTTTCTAAATAAAGTGTAGGCGTGGGAGGAGGGTGCTTCCCGCGCACTAATAACAGCACGCTTGCCAATTGTGGATGCTAATCATTCGCTTGTATCTTCCTAGAGACGGGAACACTTGTACTGTTTCTAAATAAAGTGTAGGCGTGGGAGGAGGGTGCTTCCCGCTCACTAATAACAGCACGCTTGCCAATTGTGGATGCTAATCATTCGCTTGTATCTTCCTAGACACATCTGCAGGCTGAGAATTATTCCACTTGCATGGCAAGGTGCGCATGTAGGTGTGTTAAAAATTCTGGAGGCACCGGGTATTGATCCCAGTACCTCTCGCATACTAAGCTAGCGCTCTACCACCTGAGCTACGCCCGCCCCCCCGAAGACTAATGGTGCTACAAACAGCCATATAGATGACACAGACCCTTGCACTCCCATTATTCAGCAGACAAACACTACTCTCTATGTATCCGTTAGGGTGTCTTTCAGGTTTCGTGCATTCTGTATCGAATCGTAGTTGGCCACAATGAAAGTGGCACGTATAACGTCGAAAATAGAGTTCGGACACCGCTCTGAGTAAGTCGAACGTGTTGTCCACCCTCTAGACTTCAATGAGGTTAAGCCGTGATACCTAAGACAGATCTGCACTCGATGACACCTCGATAACAGCCGGTCCCCACACTTACACCTTGCTCTCCTTACATCAGTTTACATCATATCAGTCTGTGACGCTGGCTTTGCAACATATTGCGTGCCTTTAGGTTCGCCGCGACCAACACTTACAATGCACTGACCACAAAAAATGGAGGCGCCGCGGCTTGAACGCTGCACCTTTCACATGCGAAGCGAACGCGCTACCAACTGAGCTACGCCACATGCACGACCAAACTGCGCTATTCCCCATTCTTTGCGACTCTGATGCGCACGGACACGATGGTTGGTTGGTTTTTAGCGGTGAAGGGAGCAGAGTACAAAGGCGCGGACACGTTCATATACACAAACGTTCCAAGTAGTTTCGATGCTCTGGTATTACAAATGCAAATTCCGTCTGTTTTTAACGTCTTAAATTGAAAGAGCCGTCACAAATTGCTCCGTTTTCGCTCCTTATCGACAATCATACAGCACCTGAGGTAACAAACACATCTCGAGCCCCATTGTGCACTCCATTATTCATGCCAACTCAGTGCCTCGCTCTTTACTACTGTGTACTAATCTTGTCCTCCAACTGCAAAACCCTGGGCCACAACAAGTTTCCGCGTCTCCATTGCACTGCGCATACAACAAAACGCTCCCCAAACTTGGCACTCACCCACGCAGCCGACTTTTCCGACTTTCCACGACGCTCACGCTAGTGACAGCATTATTTATAGTTCGACGTCGCGCCAAAGCGAATGAGCACATTTCGCCTACGGCTTAGGCCGCCCTCCTAGTGTGGCTGCTCGGTGTCTGCAGGCAGCGAGGGTCTGCTAGCTTCCTGTGTTCGCACCTATGTCACCTGTGCTTGCTTGTCAGAGACAGACTATCGCAAAACATACAACTCACTCCATGAATTGATTGCTACGGCATCTGTTATCAGCAGTCACAACTAGCAACACCAGTAGCAGCCGACTGCACGCAAAGAATAGGAATGTGCAGTGGGATTTACGTGAACTCGGCGCAACGCAGATCTTTCCGGCATAGGCTTGAGAATCTTACGGGAACACTTGTACTGTTTCTAAATAAAGTGTAGGCGTGGGAGGAGGGTGCTTCCCGCGCACTAATAACAGCACGCTTGCCAATTGTGGATGCTAATCATTCGCTTGTATCTTCCTAGACACATCTGCAGGCTGAGAATTATTCCACTTGCATGGCAAGGTGCGCATGTAGGTGTGTTAAAAATTCTGGAGGCACCGGGTATTGATCCCAGTACCTCTCGCATACTAAGCTAGCGCTCTACCACCTGAGCCACTTGCATGGCAAGGTGCGCATGTAGGTGTGTTAAAAATTCTGGAGGCACCGGGTATTGATCCCAGTACCTCTCGCATACTAAGCTAGCGCTCTACCACCTGAGCTACGCCCGCCCCCCCGAAGACTAATGGTGCTACAAACAGCCATATAGATGACACAGACCCTTGCACTCCCATTATTCAGCAGACAAACACTACTCTCTATGTATCCGTTAGGGTGTCTTTCAGGTTTCGTGCATTCTGTATCGAATCGTAGTTGGCCACAATGAAAGTGGCACGTATAACGTCGAAAATAGAGTTCGGACACCGCTCTGAGTAAGTCGAACGTGTTGTCCACCCTCTAGACTTCAATGAGGTTAAGCCGTGATACCTAAGACAGATCTGCACTCGATGACACCTCGATAACAGCCGGTCCCCACACTTACACCTTGCTCTCCTTACATCAGTTTACATCATATCAGTCTGTGACGCTGGCTTTGCAACATCTTGCGTGCCTTTAGGTTCGCCGCGACCAACACTTACAATGCACTGACCACAAAAAATGGAGGCGCCGCGGCTTGAACGCTGCACCTTTCACATGCGAAGCGAACGCGCTACCAACTGAGCTACGCCACATGCACGACCAAACTGCGCTATTCCCCATTCTTTGCGACTCTGATGCGCACGGACACGATGGTTGGTTGGTTTTTAGCGGTGAAGGGAGCAGAGTACAAAGGCGCGGACACGTTCATATACACAAACGTTCCAAGTAGTTTCGATGCTCTGGTATTACAAATGCAAATTCCGTCTGTTTTTAACGTCTTAAATTGAAAGAGCCGTCACAAATTGCTCCGTTTTCGCTCCTTATCGACAATCATACAGCACCTGAGGTAACAAACACATCTCGAGCCCCATTGTGCACTCCATTATTCATGCCAACTCAGTGCCTCGCTCTTTACTACTGTGTACTAATCTTGTCCTCCAACTGCAAAACCCTGGGCCACAACAAGTTTCCGCGTCTCCATTGCACTGCGCATACAACAAAACGCTCCCCAAACTTGGCACTCACCCACGCAGCCGACTTTCCCGACTTTCCACGACGCTCACGCAACGCTCACGCTAGTGACAGCATTATTTATAGTTCGACGTCGCGCCAAAGCGAATGAGCACATTTCGCCTACGGCTTAGGCCGCCCTCCTAGTGTGGCTGCTCGGTGTCTGCAGGCAGCGAGGGTCTGCTAGCTTCCTGTGTTCGCACCTATGTCACCTGTGCTTGCTTGTCAGAGACAGACTATCGCAAAACATACAACTCACTCCATGAATTGATTGCTACGGCATCTGTTATCAGCAGTCACAACTAGCAACACCAGTAGCAGCCGACTGCACGCAAAGAATAGGAATGTGCAGTGGGATTTACGTGAACTCGGCGCAACGCAGATCTTTCCGGCATAGGCTTGAGAATCTTACGGGAACACTTGTACTGTTTCTAAATAAAGTGTAGGCGTGGGAGGAGGGTGCTTCCCGCGCACTAATAACAGCACGCTTGCCAATTGTGGATGCTAATCATTCGCTTGTATCTTCCTAGACACATCTGCAGGCTGAGAATTATTCCACTTGCATGGCAAGGTGCGCATGTAGGTGTGTTAAAAATTCTGGAGGCACCGGGTATTGATCCCAGTACCTCTCGCATACTAAGCTAGCGCTCTACCACCTGAGCTACGCCCGCCCCCGCGAAGACTAATGGTGCTGCAAACAGCCATATAGATGACACAGACCCTTGCACTCCCATTATTCAGCAGACAAACACTACTCTCTATGTATCCGTTAGGGTGTCTTTCAGGTTTCGTGCATTCTGTATCGAATCGTAGTTGGCCACAATGAAAGTGGCACGTATAACGTCGAAAATAGAGTTCGGACACCGCTCTGAGTAAGTCGAACGTGTTGTCCACCCTCTAGACTTCAATGAGGTTAAGCCGTGATACCTAAGACAGATCTGCACTCGATGACACCTCGATAACAGCCGGTCCCCACACTTACACCTTGCTCTCCTTACATCAGTTTACATCATATCAGTCTGTGACGCTGGCTTTGCAACATATTGCGTGCCTTTAGGTTCGCCGCGACCAACACTTACAATGCACTGACCACAAAAAATGGAGGCGCCGCGGCTTGAACGCTGCACCTTTCACATGCGAAGCGAACGCGCTACCAACTGAGCTACGCCACATGCACGACCAAACTGCGCTATTCCCCATTCTTTGCGACTCTGATGCGCACGGACACGATGGTTGGTTGGTTTTTAGCGGTGAAGGGAGCAGAGTACAAAGGCGCGGACACGTTCATATACACAAACGTTCCAAGTAGTTTCGATGCTCTGGTATTACAAATGCAAATTCCGTCTGTTTTTAACGTCTTAAATTGAAAGAGCCGTCACAAATTGCTCCGTTTTCGCTCCTTATCGACAATCATACAGCACCTGAGGTAACAAACACATCTCGAGCCCCATTGTGCACTCCATTATTCATGCCAACTCAGTGCCTCGCTCTTTACTACTGTGTACTAATCTTGTCCTCCAACTGCAAAACCCTGGGCCACAACAAGTTTCCGCGTCTCCATTGCACTGCGCATACAACAAAACGCTCCCCAAACTTGGCACTCACCCACGCAGCCGACTTTTCCGACTTTCCACGACGCTCACGCTAGTGACAGCATTATTTATAGTTCGACGTCGCGCCAAAGCGAATGAGCACATTTCGCCTACGGCTTAGGCCGCCCTCCTAGTGTGGCTGCTCGGTGTCTGCAGGCAGCGAGGGTCTGCTAGCTTCCTGTGTTCGCACCTATGTCACCTGTGCTTGCTTGTCAGAGACAGACTATCGCAAAACATACAACTCACTCCATGAATTGATTGCTACGGCATCTGTTATCAGCAGTCACAACTAGCAACACCAGTAGCAGCCGACTGCACGCAAAGAATAGGAATGTGCAGTGGGATTTACGTGAACTCGGCGCAACGCAGATCTTTCCGGCATAGGCTTGAGAATCTTACGGGAACACTTGTACTGTTTCTAAATAAAGTGTAGGCGTGGGAGGAGGGTGCTTCCCGCTCACTAATAACAGCACGCTTGCCAATTGTGGATGCTAATCATTCGCTTGTATCTTCCTAGACACATCTGCAGGCTGAGAATTATTCCACTTGCATGGCAAGGTGCGCATGTAGGTGTGTTAAAAATTCTGGAGGCACCGGGTATTGATCCCAGTACCTCTACCACCTGAGCTACGCCCGCCCCCCCGAAGACTAATGGTGCTACAAACAGCCATATAGATGACACAGACCCTTGCACTCCCATTATTCAGCAGACAAACACTACTCTCTATGTATCCGTTAGGGTGTCTTTCAGGTTTCGTGCATTCTGTATCGAATCGTAGTTGGCCACAATGAAAGTGGCACGTATAACGTCGAAAATAGAGTTCGGACACCGCTCTGAGTAAGTCGAACGTGTTGTCCACCCTCTAGACTTCAATGAGGTTAAGCCGTGATACCTAAGACAGATCTGCACTCGATGACACCTCGATAACAGCCGGTCCTCACACTTACACCTTGCTCTCCTTACATCAGTTTACATCATATCAGTCTGTGACGCTGGCTTTGCAACATCTTGCGTGCCTTTAGGTTCGCCGCGACCAACACTTACAATGCACTGACCACAAAAAATGGAGGCGCCGCGGCTTGAACGCTGCACCTTTCACATGCGAAGCGAACGCGCTACCAACTGAGCTACGCCACATGCACGACCAAACTGCGCTATTCCCCATTCTTTGCGACTCTGATGCGCACGGACACGATGGTTGGTTGGTTTTTAGCGGTGAAGGGAGCAGAGTACAAAGGCGCGGACACGTTCATATACACAAACGTTCCAAGTAGTTTCGATGCTCTGGTATTACAAATGCAAATTCCGTCTGTTTTTAACGTCTTAAATTGAAAGAGCCGTCACAAATTGCTCCGTTTTCGCTCCTTATCGACAATCATACAGCACCTGAGGTAACAAACACATCTCGAGCCCCATTGTGCACTCCATTATTCATGCCAACTCAGTGCCTCGCTCTTTACTACTGTGTACTAATCTTGTCCTCCAACTGCAAAACCCTGGGCCACAACAAGTTTCCGCGTCTCCATTGCACTGCGCATACAACAAAACGCTCCCCAAACTTGGCACTCACCCACGCAGCCGACTTTTCCGACTTTCCACGACGCTCACGCTAGTGACAGCATTATTTATAGTTCGACGTCGCGCCAAAGCGAATGAGCACATTTCGCCTACGGCTTAGGCCGCCCTCCTAGTGTGGCTGCTCGGTGTCTGCAGGCAGCGAGGGTCTGCTAGCTTCCTGTGTTCGCACCTATGTCACCTGTGCTTGCTTGTCAGAGACAGACTATCGCAAAACATACAACTCACTCCATGAATTGATTGCTACGGCATCTGTTATCAGCAGTCACAACTAGCAACACCAGTAGCAGCCGACTGCACGCAAAGAATAGGAATGTGCAGTGGGATTTACGTGAACTCGGCGCAACGCAGATCTTTCCGGCATAGGCTTGAGAATCTTACGGGAACACTTGTACTGTTTCTAAATAAAGTGTAGGCGTGGGAGGAGGGTGCTTCCCGCGCACTAATAACAGCACGCTTGCCAATTGTGGATGCTAATCATTCGCTTGTATCTTCCTAGACACATCTGCAGGCTGAGAATTATTCCACTTGCATGGCAAGGTGCGCATGTAGGTGTGTTAAAAATTCTGGAGGCACCGGGTATTGATCCCAGTACCTCTCCCATACTAAGCTAGCGCTCTACCACCTGAGCTACGCCCGCCCCCCCGAAGACTAATGGTGCTACAAACAGCCATATAGATGACACAGACCCTTGCACTCCCATTATTCAGCAGACAAACACTACTCTCTATGTATCCGTTAGGGTGTCTTTCAGGTTTCGTGCATTCTGTATCGAATCGTAGTTGGCCACAATGAAAGTGGCACGTATAACGTCGAAAATAGAGTTCGGACACCGCTCTGAGTAAGTCGAACGTGTTGTCCACCCTCTAGACTTCAATGAGGTTAAGCCGTGATACCTAAGACAGATCTGCACTCGATGACACCTCGATAACAGCCGGTCCCCACACTTACACCTTGCTCTCCTTACATCAGTTTACATCATATCAGTCTGTGACGCTGGCTTTGCAACATCTTGCGTGCCTTTAGGTTCGCCGCGACCAACACTTACAATGCACTGACCACAAAAAATGGAGGCGCCGCGGCTTGAACGCTGTACCTTTCACATGCGAAGCGAACGCGCTACCAACTGAGCTACGCCACATGCACGACCAAACTGCGCTATTCCCCATTCTTTGCGACTCTGATGCGCACGGACACGATGGTTGGTTGGTTTTTAGCGGTGAAGGGAGCAGAGTACAAAGGCGCGGACACGTTCATATACACAAACGTTCCAAGTAGTTTCGATGCTCTGGTATTACAAATGCAAATTCCGTCTGTTTTTAACGTCTTAAATTGAAAGAGCCGTCACAAATTGCTCCGTTTTCGCTCCTTATCGACAATCATACAGCACCTGAGGTAACAAACACATCTCGAGCCCCATTGTGCACTCCATTATTCATGCCAACTCAGTGCCTCGCTCTTTACTACTGTGTACTAATCTTGTCCTCCAACTGCAAAACCCTGGGCCACAACAAGTTTCCGCGTCTCCATTGCACTGCGCATACAACAAAACGCTCCCCAAACTTGGCACTCACCCACGCAGCCGACTTTCCCGACTTTCCACGACGCTCACGCAACGCTCACGCTAGTGACAGCATTATTTATAGTTCGACGTCGCGCCAAAGCGAATGAGCACATTTCGCCTACGGCTTAGGCCGCCCTCCTAGTGTGGCTGCTCGGTGTCTGCAGGCAGCGAGGGTCTGCTAGCTTCCTGTGTTCGCACCTATGTCACCTGTGCTTGCTTGTCAGAGACAGACTATCGCAAAACATACAACTCACTCCATGAATTGATTGCTACGGCATCTGTTATCAGCAGTCACAACTAGCAACACCAGTAGCAGCCGACTGCACGCAAAGAATAGGAATGTGCAGTGGGATTTACGTGAACTCGGCGCAACGCAGATCTTTCCGGCATAGGCTTGAGAATCTTACGGGAACACTTGTACTGTTTCTAAATAAAGTGTAGGCGTGGGAGGAGGGTGCTTCCCGCGCACTAATAACAGCACGCTTGCCAATTGTGGATGCTAATCATTCGCTTGTATCTTCCTAGACACATCTGCAGGCTGAGAATTATTCCACTTGCATGGCAAGGTGCGCATGTAGGTGTGTTAAAAATTCTGTAGGCACCGGGTATTGATCCCAGTACCTCTCGCATACTAAGCTAGCGCTCTACCACCTGAGCTACGCCCGCCCCCCCGAAGACTAATGGTGCTACAAACAGCCATATAGATGACACAGACCCTTGCACTCCCATTATTCAGCAGACAAACACTACTCTCTATGTATCCGTTAGGGTGTCTTTCAGGTTTCGTGCATTCTGTATCGAATCGTAGTTGGCCACAATGAAAGTGGCACGTATAACGTCGAAAATAGAGTTCGGACACCGCTCTGAGTAAGTCGAACGTGTTGTCCACCCTCTAGACTTCAATGAGGTTAAGCCGTGATACCTAAGACAGATCTGCACTCGATGACACCTCGATAACAGCCGGTCCCCACACTTACACCTTGCTCTCCTTACATCAGTTTACATCATATCAGTCTGTGACGCTGGCTTTGCAACATCTTGCGTGCCTTTAGGTTCGCCGCGACCAACACTTACAATGCACTGACCACAAAAAATGGAGGCGCCGCGGCTTGAACGCTGTATCTTTCACATGCGAAGCGAACGCGCTACCAACTGAGCTACGCCACATGCACGACCAAACTGCGCTATTCCCCATTCTTTGCGACTCTGATGCGCACGGACACGATGGTTGGTTGGTTTTTAGCGGTGAAGGGAGCAGAGTACAAAGGCGCGGACACGTTCATATACACAAACGTTCCAAGTAGTTTCGATGCTCTGGTATTACAAATGCAAATTCCGTCTGTTTTTAACGTCTTAAATTGAAAGAGCCGTCACAAATTGCTCCGTTTTCGCTCCTTATCGACAATCATACAGCACCTGAGGTAACAAACACATCTCGAGCCCCATTGTGCACTCCATTATTCATGCCAACTCAGTGCCTCGCTCTTTACTACTGTGTACTAATCTTGTCCTCCAACTGCAAAACCCTGGGCCACAACAAGTTTCCGCGTCTCCATTGCACTGCGCATACAACAAAACGCTCCCCAAACTTGGCACTCACCCACGCAGCCGACTTTCCCGACTTTCCACGACGCTCACGCAACGCTCACGCTAGTGACAGCATTATTTATAGTTCGACGTCGCGCCAAAGCGAATGAGCACATTTCGCCTACGGCTTAGGCCGCCCTCCTAGTGTGGCTGCTCGGTGTCTGCAGGCAGCGAGGGTCTGCTAGCTTCCTGTGTTCGCACCTATGTCACCTGTGCTTGCTTGTCAGAGACAGACTATCGCAAAACATACAACTCACTCCATGAATTGATTGCTACGGCATCTGTTATCAGCAGTCACAACTAGCAACACCAGTAGCAGCCGACTGCACGCAAAGAATTGGAATGTGCAGTGGGATTTACGTGAACTCGGCGCAACGCAGATCTTTCCGGCATAGGCTTGAGAATCTTACGGGAACACTTGTACTGTTTCTAAATAAAGTGTAGGCGTGGGAGGAGGGTGCTTCCCGCGCACTAATAACAGCACGCTTGCCAATTGTGGATGCTAATCATTCGCTTGTATCTTCCTAGACACATCTGCAGGCTGAGAATTATTCCACTTGCATGGCAAGGTGCGCATGTAGGTGTGTTAAAAATTCTGGAGGCACCGGGTATTGATCCCAGTACCTCTCGCATACTAAGCTAGCGCTCTACCACCTGAGCTACGCCCGCCCCCGCGAAGACTAATGGTGCTACAAACAGCCATATAGATGACACAGACCCTTGCACTCCCATTATTCAGCAGACAAACACTACTCTCTATGTATCCGTTAGGGTGTCTTTCAGGTTTCGTGCATTCTGTATCGAATCGTAGTTGGCCACAATGAAAGTGGCACGTATAACGTCGAAAATAGAGTTCGGACACCGCTCTGAGTAAGTCGAACGTGTTGTCCACCCTCTAGACTTCAATGAGGTTAAGCCGTGATACCTAAGACAGATCTGCACTCGATGACACCTCGATAACAGCCGGTCCCCACACTTACACCTTGCTCTCCTTACATCAGTTTACATCATATCAGTCTGTGACGCTGGCTTTGCAACATCTTGCGTGCCTTTAGGTTCGCCGCGACCAACACTTACAATGCACTGACCACAAAAAATGGAGGCGCCGCGGCTTGAACGCTGCACCTTTCACATGCGAAGCGAAC
Source organism: Schistocerca gregaria (assembly GCF_023897955.1). Classification (NCBI taxonomy): domain Eukaryota; kingdom Metazoa; phylum Arthropoda; class Insecta; order Orthoptera; family Acrididae; genus Schistocerca; species Schistocerca gregaria. The sequence goes on from NW_026061726.1 coordinate 1,010,203, forward strand.
GCGCTACCAACTGAGCTACGCCACATGCACGACCAAACTGCGCTATTCCCCATACTTTGCGACTCTGATGCGCACGGACACGATGGTTGGTTGGTTTTTAGCGGTGAAGGGAGCAGAGTACAAAGGCGCGGACACGTTCATATACACAAACGTTCCAAGTAGTTTCGATGCTCTGGTATTACAAATGCAAATTCCGTCTGTTTTTAACGTCTTAAATTGAAAGAGCCGTCACAAATTGCTCCGTTTTCGCTCCTTATCGACAATCATACAGCACCTGAGGTAACAAACACATCTCGAGCCCCATTGTGCACTCCATTATTCATGCCAACTCAGTGCCTCGCTCTTTACTACTGTGTACTAATCTTGTCCTCCAACTGCAAAACCCTGGGCCACAACAAGTTTCCGCGTCTCCATTGCACTGCGCATACAACAAAACGCTCCCCAAACTTAGCACTCACCCACGCAGCCGACTTTTCCGACTTTCCACGACGCTCACGCAACGCTCACGCTAGTGACAGCATTATTTATAGTTCGACGTCGCGCCAAAGCGAATGAGCACATTTCGCCTACGGCTTAGGCCGCCCTCCTAGTGTGGCTGCTCGGTGTCTGCAGGCAGCGAGGGTCTGCTAGCTTCCTGTGTTCGCACCTATGTCACCTGTGCTTGCTTGTCAGAGACAGACTATCGCAAAACATACAACTCACTCCATGAATTGATTGCTACGGCATCTGTTATCAGCAGTCACAACTAGCAACACCAGTAGCAGCCGACTGCACGCAAAGAATAGGAATGTGCAGTGGGATTTACGTGAACTCGGCGCAACGCAGATCTTTCCGGCATAGGCTTGAGAATCTTACGGGAACACTTGTACTGTTTCTAAATAAAGTGTAGGCGTGGGAGGAGGGTGCTTCCCGCGCACTAATAACAGCACGCTTGCCAATTGTGGATGCTAATCATTCGCTTGTATCTTCCTAGACACATCTGCAGGCTGAGAATTATTCCACTTGCATGGCAAGGTGCGCATGTAGGTGTGTTAAAAATTCTGGAGGCACCGGGTATTGATCCCAGTACCTCTCGCATACTAAGCTAGCGCTCTACCACCTGAGCTACGCCCGCCCCCCCCCGAAGACTAATGGTGCTACAAACAGCCATATAGATGACACAGACCCTTGCACTCCCATTATTCAGCAGACAAACACTACTCTCTATGTATCCGTTAGGGTGTCTTTCAGGTTTCGTGCATTCTGTATCGAATCGTAGTTGGCCACAATGAAAGTGGCACGTATAACGTCGAAAATAGAGTTCGGACACCGCTCTGAGTAAGTCGAACGTGTTGTCCACCCTCTAGACTTCAATGAGGTTAAGCCGTGATACCTAAGACAGATCTGCACTCGATGACACCTCGATAACAGCCGGTCCCCACACTTACACCTTGCTCTCCTTACATCAGTTTACATCATATCAGTCTGTGACGCTGGCTTTGCAACATCTTGCGTGCCTTTAGGTTCGCCGCGACCAACACTTACAATGCACTGACCACAAAAAATGGAGGCGCCGCGGCTTGAACGCTGCACCTTTCACATGCGAAGCGAACGCGCTACCAACTGAGCTACACCACATGCACGACCAAACTGCGCTATTCCCCATTCTTTGCGACTCTGATGCGCACGGACACGATGGTTGGTTGGTTTTTAGCGGTGAAGGGAGCAGAGTACAAAGGCGCGGACACGTTCATATACACAAACGTTCCAAGTAGTTTCGATGCTCTGGTATTACAAATGCAAATTCCGTCTGTTTTTAACGTCTTAAATTGAAAGAGCCGTCACAAATTGCTCCGTTTTCGCTCCTTATCGACAATCATACAGCACCTGAGGTAACAAACACATCTCGAGCCCCATTGTGCACTCCATTATTCATGCCAACTCAGTGCCTCGCTCTTTACTACTGTGTACTAATCTTGTCCTCCAACTGCAAAACCCTGGGCCACAACAAGTTTCCGCGTCTCCATTGCACTGCGCATACAACAAAACGCTCCCCAAACTTAGCACTCACCCACGCAGCCGACTTTTCCGACTTTCCACGACGCTCACGCAACGCTCACGCTAGTGACAGCATTATTTATAGTTCGACGTCGCGCCAAAGCGAATGAGCACATTTCGCCTACGGCTTAGGCCGCCCTCCTAGTGTGGCTGCTCGGTGTCTGCAGGCAGCGAGGGTCTGCTAGCTTCCTGTGTTCGCACCTATGTCACCTGTGCTTGCTTGTCAGAGACAGACTATCGCAAAACATACAACTCACTCCATGAATTGATTGCTACGGCATCTGTTATCAGCAGTCACAACTAGCAACACCAGTAGCAGCCGACTGCACGCAAAGAATAGGAATGTGCAGTGGGATTTACGTGAACTCGGCGCAACGCAGATCTTTCCGGCATAGGCTTGAGAATCTTACGGGAACACTTGTACTGTTTCTAAATAAAGTGTAGGCGTGGGAGGAGGGTGCTTCCCGCGCACTAATAACAGCACGCTTGCCAATTGTGGATGCTAATCATTCGCTTGTATCTTCCTAGACACATCTGCAGGCTGAGAATTATTCCACTTGCATGGCAAGGTGCGCATGTAGGTGTGTTAAAAATTCTGGAGGCACCGGGTATTGATCCCAGTACCTCTCGCATACTAAGCTAGCGCTCTACCACCTGAGCTACGCCCGCCCCCCCCCGAAGACTAATGGTGCTACAAACAGCTATATAGATGACACAGACCCTTGCACTCCCATTATTCAGCAGACAAACACTACTCTCTATGTATCCGTTAGGGTGTCTTTCAGGTTTCGTGCATTCTGTATCGAATCGTAGTTGGCCACAATGAAAGTGGCACGTATAACGTCGAAAATAGAGTTCGGACACCGCTCTGAGTAAGTCGAACGTGTTGTCCACCCTCTAGACTTCAATGAGGTTAAGCCGTGATACCTAAGACAGATCTGCACTCGATGACACCTCGATAACAGCCGGTCCCCACACTTACACCTTGCTCTCCTTACATCAGTTTACATCATATCAGTCTGTGACGCTGGCTTTGCAACATCTTGCGTGCCTTTAGGTTCGCCGCGACCAACACTTACAATGCACTGACCACAAAAATGGAGGCGCCGCGGCTTGAACGCTGCACCTTTCACATGCGAAGCGAACGCGCTACCAACTGAGCTACGCCACATGCACGACCAAACTGCGCTATTCCCCATTCTTTGCGACTCTGATGCGCACGGACACGATGGTTGGTTGGTTTTTAGCGGTGAAGGGAGCAGAGTACAAAGGCGCGGACACGTTCATATACACAAACGTTCCAAGTAGTTTCGATGCTCTGGTATTACAAATGCAAATTCCGTCTGTTTTTAACGTCTTAAATTGAAAGAGCCGTCACAAATTGCTCCGTTTTCGCTCCTTATCGACAATCATACAGCACCTGAGGTAACAAACACATCTCGAGCCCCATTGTGCACTCCATTATTCATGCCAACTCAGTGCCTCGCTCTTTACTACTGTGTACTAATCTTGTCCTCCAACTGCAAAACCCTGGGCCACAACAAGTTTCCGCGTCTCCATTGCACTGCGCATACAACAAAACGCTCCCCAAACTTGGCACTCACCCACGCAGCCGACTTTCCCGACTTTCCACGACGCTCACGCAACGCTCACGCTAGTGACAGCATTATTTATAGTTCGACGTCGCGCCAAAGCGAATGAGCACATTTCGCCTACGGCTTAGGCCGCCCTCCTAGTGTGGCTGCTCGGTGTCTGCAGGCAGCGAGGGTCTGCTAGCTTCCTGTGTTCGCACCTATGTCACCTGTGCTTGCTTGTCAGAGACAGACTATCGCAAAACATACAACTCACTCCATGAATTGATTGCTACGGCATCTGTTATCAGCAGTCACAACTAGCAACACCAGTAGCAGCCGACTGCACGCAAAGAATAGGAATGTGCAGTGGGATTTACGTGAACTCGGCGCAACGCAGATCTTTCCGGCATAGGCTTGAGAATCTTACGGGAACACTTGTACTGTTTCTAAATAAAGTGTAGGCGTGGGAGGAGGGTGCTTCCCGCGCACTAATAACAGCACGCTTGCCAATTGTGGATGCTAATCATTCGCTTGTATCTTCCTAGACACATCTGCAGGCTGAGAATTATTCCACTTGCATGGCAAGGTGCGCATGTAGGTGTGTTAAAAATTCTGGAGGCACCGGGTATTGATCCCAGTACCTCTCGCATACTAAGCTAGCGCTCTACCACCTGAGCTACGCCCGCCCCCCCCCGAAGACTAATGGTGCTACAAACAGCCATATAGATGACACAGACCCTTGCACTCCCATTATTCAGCAGACAAACACTACTCTCTATGTATCCGTTAGGGTGTCTTTCAGGTTTCGTGCATTCTGTATCGAATCGTAGTTGGCCACAATGAAAGTGGCACGTATAACGTCGAAAATAGAGTTCGGACACCGCTCTGAGTAAGTCGAACGTGTTGTCCACCCTCTAGACTTCAATGAGGTTAAGCCGTGATACCTAAGACAGATCTGCACTCGATGACACCTCGATAACAGCCGGTCCCCACACTTACACCTTGCTCTCCTTACATCAGTTTACATCATATCAGTCTGTGACGCTGGCTTTGCAACATCTTGCGTGCCTTTAGGTTCGCCGCGACCAACACTTACAATGCACTGACCACAAAAATGGAGGCGCCGCGGCTTGAACGCTGCACCTTTCACATGCGAAGCGAACGCGCTACCAACTGAGCTACGCCACATGCACGACCAAACTGCGCTATTCCCCATTCTTTGCGACTCTGATGCGCACGGACACGATGGTTGGTTGGTTTTTAGCGGTGAAGGGAGCAGAGTACAAAGGCGCGGACACGTTCATATACACAAACGTTCCAAGTAGTTTCGATGCTCTGGTATTACAAATGCAAATTCCGTCTGTTTTTAACGTCTTAAATTGAAAGAGCCGTCACAAATTGCTCCGTTTTCGCTCCTTATCGACAATCATACAGCACCTGAGGTAACAAACACATCTCGAGCCCCATTGTGCACTCCATTATTCATGCCAACTCAGTGCCTCGCTCTTTACTACTGTGTACTAATCTTGTCCTCCAACTGCAAAACCCTGGGCCACAACAAGTTTCCGCGTCTCCATTGCACTGCGCATACAACAAAACGCTCCCCAAACTTGGCACTCACCCACGCAGCCGACTTTCCCGACTTTCCACGACGCTCACGCAACGCTCACGCTAGTGACAGCATTATTTATAGTTCGACGTCGCGCCAAAGCGAATGAGCACATTTCGCCTACGGCTTAGGCCGCCCTCCTAGTGTGGCTGCTCGGTGTCTGCAGGCAGCGAGGGTCTGCTAGCTTCCTGTGTTCGCACCTATGTCACCTGTGCTTGCTTGTCAGAGACAGACTATCGCAAAACATACAACTCACTCCATGAATTGATTGCTACGGCATCTGTTATCAGCAGTCACAACTAGCAACACCAGTAGCAGCCGACTGCACGCAAAGAATAGGAATGTGCAGTGGGATTTACGTGAACTCGGCGCAACGCAGATCTTTCCGGCATAGGCTTGAGAATCTTACGGGAACACTTGTACTGTTTCTAAATAAAGTGTAGGCGTGGGAGGAGGGTGCTTCCCGCGCACTAATAACAGCACGCTTGCCAATTGTGGATGCTAATCATTCGCTTGTATCTTCCTAGACACATCTGCAGGCTGAGAATTATTCCACTTGCATGGCAAGGTGCGCATGTAGGTGTGTTAAAAATTCTGGAGGCACCGGGTATTGATCCCAGTACCTCTCGCATACTAAGCTAGCGCTCTACCACCTGAGCTACGCCCGCCCCCCCGAAGACTAATGGTGCTACAAACAGCCATATAGATGACACAGACCCTTGCACTCCCATTATTCAGCAGACAAACACTACTCTCTATGTATCCGTTAGGGTGTCTTTCAGGTTTCGTGCATTCTGTATCGAATCGTAGTTGGCCACAATGAAAGTGGCACGTATAACGTCGAAAATAGAGTTCGGACACCGCTCTGAGTAAGTCGAACGTGTTGTCCACCCTCTAGACTTCAATGAGGTTAAGCCGTGATACCTAAGACAGATCTGCACTCGATGACACCTCGATAACAGCCGGTCCCCACACTTACACCTTGCTCTCCTTACATCAGTTTACATCATATCAGTCTGTGACGCTGGCTTTGCAACATCTTGCGTGCCTTTAGGTTCGCCGCGACCAACACTTACAATGCACTGACCACAAAAAATGGAGGCGCCGCGGCTTGAACGCTGCACCTTTCACATGCGAAGCGAACGCGCTACCAACTGAGCTACGCCACATGCACGACCAAACTGCGCTATTCCCCATTCTTTGCGACTCTGATGCGCACGGACACGATGGTTGGTTGGTTTTTAGCGGTGAAGGGAGCAGAGTACAAAGGCGCGGACACGTTCATATACACAAACGTTCCAAGTAGTTTCGATGCTCTGGTATTACAAATGCAAATTCCGTCTGTTTTTAACGTCTTAAATTGAAAGAGCCGTCACAAATTGCTCCGTTTTCGCTCCTTATCGACAATCATACAGCACCTGAGGTAACAAACACATCTCGAGCCCCATTGTGCACTCCATTATTCATGCCAACTCAGTGCCTCGCTCTTTACTACTGTGTACTAATCTTGTCCTCCAACTGCAAAACCCTGGGCCACAACAAGTTTCCGCGTCTCCATTGCACTGCGCATACAACAAAACGCTCCCCAAACTTGGCACTCACCCACGCAGCCGACTTTCCCGACTTTCCACGACGCTCACGCAACGCTCACGCTAGTGACAGCATTATTTATAGTTCGACGTCGCGCCAAAGCGAATGAGCACATTTCGCCTACGGCTTAGGCCGCCCTCCTAGTGTGGCTGCTCGGTGTCTGCAGGCAGCGAGGGTCTGCTAGCTTCCTGTGTTCGCACCTATGTCACCTGTGCTTGCTTGTCAGAGACAGACTATCGCAAAACATACAACTCACTCCATGAATTGATTGCTACGGCATCTGTTATCAGCAGTCACAACTAGCAACACCAGTAGCAGCCGACTGCACGCAAAGAATTGGAATGTGCAGTGGGATTTACGTGAACTCGGCGCAACGCAGATCTTTCCGGCATAGGCTTGAGAATCTTACGGGAACACTTGTACTGTTTCTAAATAAAGTGTAGGCGTGGGAGGAGGGTGCTTCCCGCGCACTAATAACAGCACGCTTGCCAATTGTGGATGCTAATCATTCGCTTGTATCTTCCTAGACACATCTGCAGGCTGAGAATTATTCCACTTGCATGGCAAGGTGCGCATGTAGGTGTGTTAAAAATTCTGGAGGCACCGGGTATTGATCCCAGTACCTCTCGCATACTAAGCTAGCGCTCTACCACCTGAGCTACGCCCGCCCCCGCGAAGACTAATGGTGCTACAAACAGCCATATAGATGACACAGACCCTTGCACTCCCATTATTCAGCAGACAAACACTACTCTCTATGTATCCGTTAGGGTGTCTTTCAGGTTTCGTGCATTCTGTATCGAATCGTAGTTGGCCACAATGAAAGTGGCACGTATAACGTCGAAAATAGAGTTCGGACACCGCTCTGAGTAAGTCGAACGTGTTGTCCACCCTCTAGACTTCAATGAGGTTAAGCCGTGATACCTAAGACAGATCTGCACTCGATGACACCTCGATAACAGCCGGTCCCCACACTTACACCTTGCTCTCCTTACATCAGTTTACATCATATCAGTCTGTGACGCTGGCTTTGCAACATCTTGCGTGCCTTTAGGTTCGCCGCGACCAACACTTACAATGCACTGACCACAAAAAATGGAGGCGCCGCGGCTTGAACGCTGCACCTTTCACATGCGAAGCGAACGCGCTACCAACTGAGCTACGCCACATGCACGACCAAACTGCGCTATTCCCCATTCTTTGCGACTCTGATGCGCACGGACACGATGGTTGGTTGGGTTTTAGCGGTGAAGGGAGCAGAGTACAAAGGCGCGGACACGTTCATATACACAAACGTTCCAAGTAGTTTCGATGCTCTGGTATTACAAATGCAAATTCCGTCTGTTTTTAACGTCTTAAATTGAAAGAGCCGTCACAAATTGCTCCGTTTTCGCTCCTTATCGACAATCATACAGCACCTGAGGTAACAAACACATCTCGAGCCCCATTGTGCACTCCATTATTCATGCCAACTCAGTGCCTCGCTCTTTACTACTGTGTACTAATCTTGTCCTCCAACTGCAAAACCCTGGGCCACAACAAGTTTCCGCGTCTCCATTGCACTGCGCATACAACAAAACGCTCCCCAAACTTGGCACTCACCCACGCAGCCGACTTTCCCGACTTTCCACGACGCTCACGCAACGCTCACGCTAGTGACAGCATTATTTATAGTTCGACGTCGCGCCAAAGCGAATGAGCACATTTCGCCTACGGCTTAGGCCGCCCTCCTAGTGTGGCTGCTCGGTGTCTGCAGGCAGCGAGGGTCTGCTAGCTTCCTGTGTTCGCACCTATGTCACCTGTGCTTGCTTGTCAGAGACAGACTATCGCAAAACATACAACTCACTCCATGAATTGATTGCTACGGCATCTGTTATCAGCAGTCACAACTAGCAACACCAGTAGCAGCCGACTGCACGCAAAGAATAGGAATGTGCAGTGGGATTTACGTGAACTCGGCGCAACGCAGATCTTTCCGGCATAGGCTTGAGAATCTTACGGGAACACTTGTACTGTTTCTAAATAAAGTGTAGGCGTGGGAGGAGGGTGCTTCCCGCGCACTAATAACAGCACGCTTGCCAATTGTGGATGCTAATCATTCGCTTGTATCTTCCTAGACACATCTGCAGGCTGAGAATTATTCCACTTGCATGGCAAGGTGCGCATGTAGGTGTGTTAAAAATTCTGGAGGCACCGGGTATTGATCCCAGTACCTCTCGCATACTAAGCTAGCGCTCTACCACCTGAGCTACGCCCGCCCCCCCGAAGACTAATGGTGCTACAAACAGCCATATAGATGACACAGACCCTTGCACTCCCATTATTCAGCAGACAAACACTACTCTCTATGTATCCGTTAGGGTGTCTTTCAGGTTTCGTGCATTCTGTATCGAATCGTAGTTGGCCACAATGAAAGTGGCACGTATAACGTCGAAAATAGAGTTCGGACACCGCTCTGAGTAAGTCGAACGTGTTGTCCACCCTCTAGACTTCAATGAGGTTAAGCCGTGATACCTAAGACAGATCTGCACTCGATGACACCTCGATAACAGCCGGTCCCCACACTTACACCTTGCTCTCCTTACATCAGTTTACATCATATCAGTCTGTGACGCTGGCTTTGCAACATCTTGCGTGCCTTTAGGTTCGCCGCGACCAACACTTACAATGCACTGACCACAAAAATGGAGGCGCCGCGGCTTGAACGCTGCACCTTTCACATGCGAAGCGAACGCGCTACCAACTGAGCTACGCCACATGCACGACCAAACTGCGCTATTCCCCATTCTTTGCGACTCTGATGCGCACGGACACGATGGTTGGTTGGTTTTTAGCGGTGAAGGGAGCAGAGTACAAAGGCGCGGACACGTTCATATACACAAACGTTCCAAGTAGTTTCGATGCTCTGGTATTACAAATGCAAATTCCGTCTGTTTTTAACGTCTTAAATTGAAAGAGCCGTCACAAATTGCTCCGTTTTCGCTCCTTATCGACAATCATACAGCACCTGAGGTAACAAACACATCTCGAGCCCCATTGTGCACTCCATTATTCATGCCAACTCAGTGCCTCGCTCTTTACTACTGTGTACTAATCTTGTCCTCCAACTGCAAAACCCTGGGCCACAACAAGTTTCCGCGTCTCCATTGCACTGCGCATACAACAAAACGCTCCCCAAACTTGGCACTCACCCACGCAGCCGACTTTCCCGACTTTCCACGACGCTCACGCAACGCTCACGCTAGTGACAGCATTATTTATAGTTCGACGTCGCGCCAAAGCGAATGAGCACATTTCGCCTACGGCTTAGGCCGCCCTCCTAGTGTGGCTGCTCGGTGTCTGCAGGCAGCGAGGGTCTGCTAGCTTCCTGTGTTCGCACCTATGTCACCTGTGCTTGCTTGTCAGAGACAGACTATCGCAAAACATACAACTCACTCCATGAATTGATTGCTACGGCATCTGTTATCAGCAGTCACAACTAGCAACACCAGTAGCAGCCGACTGCACGCAAAGAATAGGAATGTGCAGTGGGATTTACGTGAACTCGGCGCAACGCAGATCTTTCCGGCATAGGCTTGAGAATCTTACGGGAACACTTGTACTGTTTCTAAATAAAGTGTAGGCGTGGGAGGAGGGTGCTTCCCGCGCACTAATAACAGCACGCTTGCCAATTGTGGATGCTAATCATTCGCTTGTATCTTCCTAGACACATCTGCAGGCTGAGAATTATTCCACTTGCATGGCAAGGTGCGCATGTAGGTGTGTTAAAAATTCTGGAGGCACCGGGTATTGATCCCAGTACCTCTCGCATACTAAGCTAGCGCTCTACCACCTGAGCTACGCCCGCCCCCCCGAAGACTAATGGTGCTACAAACAGCCATATAGATGACACAGACCCTTGCACTCCCATTATTCAGCAGACAAACACTACTCTCTATGTATCCGTTAGGGTGTCTTTCAGGTTTCGTGCATTCTGTATCGAATCGTAGTTGGCCACAATGAAAGTGGCACGTATAACGTCGAAAATAGAGTTCGGACACCGCTCTGAGTAAGTCGAACGTGTTGTCCACCCTCTAGACTTCAATGAGGTTAAGCCGTGATACCTAAGACAGATCTGCACTCGATGACACCTCGATAACAGCCGGTCCCCACACCTACACCTTGCTCTCCTTACATCAGTTTACATCATATCAGTCTGTGACGCTGGCTTTGCAACATCTTGCGTGCCTTTAGGTTCGCCGCGACCAACACTTACAATGCACTGACCACAAAAAATGGAGGCGCCGCGGCTTGAACGCTGCACCTTTCACATGCGAAGCGAACGCGCTACCAACTGAGCTACGCCACATGCACGACCAAACTGCGCTATTCCCCATACTTTGCGACTCTGATGCGCACGGACACGATGGTTGGTTGGTTTTTAGCGGTGAAGGGAGCAGAGTACAAAGGCGCGGACACGTTCATATACACAAACGTTCCAAGTAGTTTCGATGCTCTGGTATTACAAATGCAAATTCCGTCTGTTTTTAACGTCTTAAATTGAAAGAGCCGTCACAAATTGCTCCGTTTTCGCTCCTTATCGACAATCATACAGCACCTGAGGTAACAAACACATCTCGAGCCCCATTGTGCACTCCATTATTCATGCCAACTCAGTGCCTCGCTCTTTACTACTGTGTACTAATCTTGTCCTCCAACTGCAAAACCCTGGGCCACAACAAGTTTCCGCGTCTCCATTGCACTGCGCATACAACAAAACGCTCCCCAAACTTGGCACTCACCCACGCAGCCGACTTTTCCGACTTTCCACGACGCTCACGCAACGCTCACGCTAGTGACAGCATTATTTATAGTTCGACGTCGCGCCAAAGCGAATGAGCACATTTCGCCTACGGCTTAGGCCGCCCTCCTAGTGTGGCTGCTCGGTGTCTGCAGGCAGCGAGGGTCTGCTAGCTTCCTGTGTTCGCACCTATGTCACCTGTGCTTGCTTGTCAGAGACAGACTATCGCAAAACATACAACTCACTCCATGAATTGATTGCTACGGCATCTGTTATCAGCAGTCACAACTAGCAACACCAGTAGCAGCCGACTGCACGCAAAGAATAGGAATGTGCAGTGGGATTTACGTGAACTCGGCGCAACGCAGATCTTTCCGGCATAGGCTTGAGAATCTTACGGGAACACTTGTACTGTTTCTAAATAAAGTGTAGGCGTGGGAGGAGGGTGCTTCCCGCGCACTAATAACAGCACGCTTGCCAATTGTGGATGCTAATCATTCGCTTGTATCTTCCTAGACACATCTGCAGGCTGAGAATTATTCCACTTGCATGGCAAGGTGCGCATGTAGGTGTGTTAAAAATTCTGGAGGCACCGGGTATTGATCCCAGTACCTCTCGCATACTAAGCTAGCGCTCTACCACCTGAGCTACGCCCGCCCCCCCGAAGACTAATGGTGCTACAAACAGCCATATAGATGACACAGACCCTTGCACTCCCATTATTCAGCAGACAAACACTACTCTCTATGTATCCGTTAGGGTGTCTTTCAGGTTTCGTGCATTCTGTATCGAATCGTAGTTGGCCACAATGAAAGTGGCACGTATAACGTCGAAAATAGAGTTCGGACACCGCTCTGAGTAAGTCGAACGTGTTGTCCACCCTCTAGACTTCAATGAGGTTAAGCCGTGATACCTAAGACAGATCTGCACTCGATGACACCTCGATAACAGCCGGTCCCCACACCTACACCTTGCTCTCCTTACATCAGTTTACATCATATCAGTCTGTGACGCTGGCTTTGCAACATCTTGCGTGCCTTTAGGTTCGCCGCGACCAACACTTACAATGCACTGACCACAAAAAATGGAGGCGCCGCGGCTTGAACGCTGCACCTTTCACATGCGAAGCGAACGCGCTACCAACTGAGCTACGCCACATGCACGACCAAACTGCGCTATTCCCCATACTTTGCGACTCTGATGCGCACGGACACGATGGTTGGTTGGTTTTTAGCGGTGAAGGGAGCAGAGTACAAAGGCGCGGACACGTTCATATACACAAACGTTCCAAGTAGTTTCGATGCTCTGGTATTACAAATGCAAATTCCGTCTGTTTTTAACGTCTTAAATTGAAAGAGCCGTCACAAATTGCTCCGTTTTCGCTCCTTATCGACAATCATACAGCACCTGAGGTAACAAACACATCTCGAGCCCCATTGTGCACTCCATTATTCATGCCAACTCAGTGCCTCGCTCTTTACTACTGTGTACTAATCTTGTCCTCCAACTGCAAAACCCTGGGCCACAACAAGTTTCCGCGTCTCCATTGCACTGCGCATACAACAAAACGCTCCCCAAACTTGGCACTCACCCACGCAGCCGACTTTTCCGACTTTCCACGACGCTCACGCAACGCTCACGCTAGTGACAGCATTATTTATAGTTCGACGTCGCGCCAAAGCGAATGAGCACATTTCGCCTACGGCTTAGGCCGCCCTCCTAGTGTGGCTGCTCGGTGTCTGCAGGCAGCGAGGGTCTGCTAGCTTCCTGTGTTCGCACCTATGTCACCTGTGCTTGCTTGTCAGAGACAGACTATCGCAAAACATACAACTCACTCCATGAATTGATTGCTACGGCATCTGTTATCAGCAGTCACAACTAGCAACACCAGTAGCAGCCGACTGCACGCAAAGAATAGGAATGTGCAGTGGGATTTACGTGAACTCGGCGCAACGCAGATCTTTCCGGCATAGGCTTGAGAATCTTACGGGAACACTTGTACTGTTTCTAAATAAAGTGTAGGCGTGGGAGGAGGGTGCTTCCCGCGCACTAATAACAGCACGCTTGCCAATTGTGGATGCTAATCATTCGCTTGTATCTTCCTAGACACATCTGCAGGCTGAGAATTATTCCACTTGCATGGCAAGGTGCGCATGTAGGTGTGTTAAAAATTCTGGAGGCACCGGGTATTGATCCCAGTACCTCTCGCATACTAAGCTAGCGCTCTACCACCTGAGCTACGCCCGCCCCCCCGAAGACTAATGGTGCTACAAACAGCCATATAGATGACACAGACCCTTGCACTCCCATTATTCAGCAGACAAACACTACTCTCTATGTATCCGTTAGGGTGTCTTTCAGGTTTCGTGCATTCTGTATCGAATCGTAGTTGGCCACAATGAAAGTGGCACGTATAACGTCGAAAATAGAGTTCGGACACCGCTCTGAGTAAGTCGAACGTGTTGTCCACCCTCTAGACTTCAATGAGGTTAAGCCGTGATACCTAAGACAGATCTGCACTCGATGACACCTCGATAACAGCCGGTCCCCACACCTACACCTTGCTCTCCTTACATCAGTTTACATCATATCAGTCTGTGACGCTGGCTTTGCAACATCTTGCGTGCCTTTAGGTTCGCCGCGACCAACACTTACAATGCACTGACCACAAAAAATGGAGGCGCCGCGGCTTGAACGCTGCACTTTTCACATGCGAAGCGAACGCGCTACCAACTGAGCTACGCCACATGCACGACCAAACTGCGCTATTCCCCATACTTTGCGACTCTGATGCGCACGGACACGATGGTTGGTTGGTTTTTAGCGGTGAAGGGAGCAGAGTACAAAGGCGCGGACACGTTCATATACACAAACGTTCCAAGTAGTTTCGATGCTCTGGTATTACAAATGCAAATTCCGTCTGTTTTTAACGTCTTAAATTGAAAGAGCCGTCACAAATTGCTCCGTTTTCGCTCCTTATCGACAATCATACAGCACCTGAGGTAACAAACACATCTCGAGCCCCATTGTGCACTCCATTATTCATGCCAACTCAGTGCCTCGCTCTTTACTACTGTGTACTAATCTTGTCCTCCAACTGCAAAACCCTGGGCCACAACAAGTTTCCGCGTCTCCATTGCACTGCGCATACAACAAAACGCTCCCCAAACTTGGCACTCACCCACGCAGCCGACTTTCCCGACTTTCCACGACGCTCACGCAACGCTCACGCTAGTGACAGCATTATTTATAGTTCGACGTCGCGCCAAAGCGAATGAGCACATTTCGCCTACGGCTTAGGCCGCCCTCCTAGTGTGGCTGCTCGGTGTCTGCAGGCAGCGAGGGTCTGCTAGCTTCCTGTGTTCGCACCTATGTCACCTGTGCTTGCTTGTCAGAGACAGACTATCGCAAAACATACAACTCACTCCATGAATTGATTGCTACGGCATCTGTTATCAGCAGTCACAACTAGCAACACCAGTAGCAGCCGACTGCACGCAAAGAATAGGAATGTGCAGTGGGATTTACGTGAACTCGGCGCAACGCAGATCTTTCCGGCATAGGCTTGAGAATCTTACGGGAACACTTGTACTGTTTCTAAATAAAGTGTAGGCGTGGGAGGAGGGTGCTTCCCGCGCACTAATAACAGCACGCTTGCCAATTGTGGATGCTAATCATTCGCTTGTATCTTCCTAGACACATCTGCAGGCTGAGAATTATTCCACTTGCATGGCAAGGTGCGCATGTAGGTGTGTTAAAAATTCTGGAGGCACCGGGTATTGATCCCAGTACCTCTCGCATACTAAGCTAGCGCTCTACCACCTGAGCTACGCCCGCCCCCCCGAAGACTAATGGTGCTACAAACAGCCATATAGATGACACAGACCCTTGCACTCCCATTATTCAGCAGACAAACACTACTCCCTATGTATCCGTTAGGGTGTCTTTCAGGTTTCGTGCATTCTGTATCGAATCGTAGTTGGCCACAATGAAAGTGGCACGTATAACGTCGAAAATAGAGTTCGGACACCGCTCTGAGTAAGTCGAACGTGTTGTCCACCCTCTAGACTTCAATGAGGTTAAGCCGTGATACCTAAGACAGATCTGCACTCGATGACACCTCGATAACAGCCGGTCCCCACACTTACACCTTGCTCTCCTTACATCAGTTTACATCATATCAGTCTGTGACGCTGGCTTTGCAACATCTTGCGTGCCTTTAGGTTCGCCGCGACCAACACTTACAATGCACTGACCACAAAAAATGGAGGCGCCGCGGCTTGAACGCTGCACCTTTCACATGCAAAGCGAACGCGCTACCAACTGAGCTACGCCACATGCACGACCAAACTGCGCTATTCCCCATTCTTTGCGACTCTGATGCGCACGGACACGATGGTTGGTTGGTTTTTAGCGGTGAAGGGAGCAGAGTACAAAGGCGCGGACACGTTCATATACACAAACGTTCCAAGTAGTTTCGATGCTCTGGTATTACAAATGCAAATTCCGTCTGTTTTTAACGTCTTAAATTGAAAGAGCCGTCACAAATTGCTCCGTTTTCGCTCCTTATCGACAATCATACAGCACCTGAGGTAACAAACACATCTCGAGCCCCATTGTGCACTCCATTATTCATGCCAACTCAGTGCCTCGCTCTTTACTACTGTGTACTAATCTTGTCCTCCAACTGCAAAACCCTGGGCCACAACAAGTTTCCGCGTCTCCATTGCACTGCGCATACAACAAAACGCTCCCCAAACTTGGCACTCACCCACGCAGCCGACTTTTCCGACTTTCCACGACGCTCACGCAACGCTCACGCTAGTGACAGCATTATTTATAGTTCGACGTCGCGCCAAAGCGAATGAGCACATTTCGCCTACGGCTTAGGCCGCCCTCCTAGTGTGGCTGCTCGGTGTCTGCAGGCAGCGAGGGTCTGCTAGCTTCCTGTGTTCGCACCTATGTCACCTGTGCTTGCTTGTCAGAGACAGACTATCGCAAAACATACAACTCACTCCATGAATTGATTGCTACGGCATCTGTTATCAGCAGTCACAACTAGCAACACCAGTAGCAGCCGACTGCACGCAAAGAATAGGAATGTGCAGTGGGATTTACGTGAACTCGGCGCAACGCAGATCTTTCCGGCATAGGCTTGAGAATCTTACGGGAACACTTGTACTGTTTCTAAATAAAGTGTAGGCGTGGGAGGAGGGTGCTTCCCGCGCACTAATAACAGCACGCTTGCCAATTGTGGATGCTAATCATTCGCTTGTATCTTCCTAGACACATCTGCAGGCTGAGAATTATTCCACTTGCATGGCAAGGTGCGCATGTAGGTGTGTTAAAAATTCTGGAGGCACCGGGTATTGATCCCAGTACCTCTCGCATACTAAGCTAGCGCTCTACCACCTGAGCTACGCCCGCCCCCCCCAAGACTAATGGTGCTACAAACAGCCATATAGATGACACAGACCCTTGCACTCCCATTATTCAGCAGACAAACACTACTCTCTATGTATCCGTTAGGGTGTCTTTCAGGTTTCGTGCATTCTGTATCGAATCGTAGTTGGCCACAATGAAAGTGGCACGTATAACGTCGAAAATAGAGTTCGGACACCGCTCTGAGTAAGTCGAACGTGTTGTCCACCCTCTAGACTTCAATGAGGTTAAGCCGTGATACCTAAGACAGATCTGCACTCGATGACACCTCGATAACAGCCGGTCCCCACACTTACACCTTGCTCTCCTTACATCAGTTTACATCATATCAGTCTGTGACGCTGGCTTTGCAACATCTTGCGTGCCTTTAGGTTCGCCGCGACCAACACTTACAATGCACTGACCACAAAAAATGGAGGCGCCGCGGCTTGAACGCTGCACCTTTCACATGCGAAGCGAACGCGCTACCAACTGAGCTACGCCACATGCACGACCAAACTGCGCTATTCCCCATACTTTGCGACTCTGATGCGCACGGACACGATGGTTGGTTGGTTTTTAGCGGTGAAGGGAGCAGAGTACAAAGGCGCGGACACGTTCATATACACAAACGTTCCAAGTAGTTTCGATGCTCTGGTATTACAAATGCAAATTCCGTCTGTTTTTAACGTCTTAAATTGAAAGAGCCGTCACAAATTGCTCCGTTTTCGCTCCTTATCGACAATCATACAGCACCTGAGGTAACAAACACATCTCGAGCCCCATTGTGCACTCCATTATTCATGCCAACTCAGTGCCTCGCTCTTTACTACTGTGTACTAATCTTGTCCTCCAACTGCAAAACCCTGGGCCACAACAAGTTTCCGCGTCTCCATTGCACTGCGCATACAACAAAACGCTCCCCAAACTTGGCACTCACCCACGCAGCCGACTTTCCCGACTTTCCACGACGCTCACGCAACGCTCACGCTAGTGACAGCATTATTTATAGTTCGACGTCGCGCCAAAGCGAATGAGCACATTTCGCCTACGGCTTAGGCCGCCCTCCTAGTGTGGCTGCTCGGTGTCTGCAGGCAGCGAGGGTCTGCTAGCTTCCTGTGTTCGCACCTATGTCACCTGTGCTTGCTTGTCAGAGACAGACTATCGCAAAACATACAACTCACTCCATGAATTGATTGCTACGGCATCTGTTATCAGCAGTCACAACTAGCAACACCAGTAGCAGCCGACTGCACGCAAAGAATAGGAATGTGCAGTGGGATTTACGTGAACTCGGCGCAACGCAGATCTTTCCGGCATAGGCTTGAGAATCTTACGGGAACACTTGTACTGTTTCTAAATAAAGTGTAGGCGTGGGAGGAGGGTGCTTCCCGCGCACTAATAACAGCACGCTTGCCAATTGTGGATGCTAATCATTCGCTTGTATCTTCCTAGACACATCTGCAGGCTGAGAATTATTCCACTTGCATGGCAAGGTGCGCATGTAGGTGTGTTAAAAATTCTGGAGGCACCGGGTATTGATCCCAGTACCTCTCGCATACTAAGCTAGCGCTCTACCACCTGAGCTACGCCCGCCCCCCCGAAGACTAATGGTGCTACAAACAGCCATATAGATGACACAGACCCTTGCACTCCCATTATTCAGCAGACAAACACTACTCCCTATGTATCCGTTAGGGTGTCTTTCAGGTTTCGTGCATTCTGTATCGAATCGTAGTTGGCCACAATGAAAGTGGCACGTATAACGTCGAAAATAGAGTTCGGACACCGCTCTGAGTAAGTCGAACGTGTTGTCCACCCTCTAGACTTCAATGAGGTTAAGCCGTGATACCTAAGACAGATCTGCACTCGATGACACCTCGATAACAGCCGGTCCCCACACTTACACCTTGCTCTCCTTACATCAGTTTACATCATATCAGTCTGTGACGCTGGCTTTGCAACATCTTGCGTGCCTTTAGGTTCGCCGCGACCAACACTTACAATGCACTGACCACAAAAAATGGAGGCGCCGCGGCTTGAACGCTGCACCTTTCACATGCAAAGCGAACGCGCTACCAACTGAGCTACGCCACATGCACGACCAAACTGCGCTATTCCCCATTCTTTGCGACTCTGATGCGCACGGACACGATGGTTGGTTGGTTTTTAGCGGTGAAGGGAGCAGAGTACAAAGGCGCGGACACGTTCATATACACAAACGTTCCAAGTAGTTTCGATGCTCTGGTATTACAAATGCAAATTCCGTCTGTTTTTAACGTCTTAAATTGAAAGAGCCGTCACAAATTGCTCCGTTTTCGCTCCTTATCGACAATCATACAGCACCTGAGGTAACAAACACATCTCGAGCCCCATTGTGCACTCCATTATTCATGCCAACTCAGTGCCTCGCTCTTTACTACTGTGTACTAATCTTGTCCTCCAACTGCAAAACCCTGGGCCACAACAAGTTTCCGCGTCTCCATTGCACTGCGCATACAACAAAACGCTCCCCAAACTTGGCACTCACCCACGCAGCCGACTTTTCCGACTTTCCACGACGCTCACGCAACGCTCACGCTAGTGACAGCATTATTTATAGTTCGACGTCGCGCCAAAGCGAATGAGCACATTTCGCCTACGGCTTAGGCCGCCCTCCTAGTGTGGCTGCTCGGTGTCTGCAGGCAGCGAGGGTCTGCTAGCTTCCTGTGTTCGCACCTATGTCACCTGTGCTTGCTTGTCAGAGACAGACTATCGCAAAACATACAACTCACTCCATGAATTGATTGCTACGGCATCTGTTATCAGCAGTCACAACTAGCAACACCAGTAGCAGCCGACTGCACGCAAAGAATAGGAATGTGCAGTGGGATTTACGTGAACTCGGCGCAACGCAGATCTTTCCGGCATAGGCTTGAGAATCTTACGGGAACACTTGTACTGTTTCTAAATAAAGTGTAGGCGTGGGAGGAGGGTGCTTCCCGCGCACTAATAACAGCACGCTTGCCAATTGTGGATGCTAATCATTCGCTTGTATCTTCCTAGACACATCTGCAGGCTGAGAATTATTCCACTTGCATGGCAAGGTGCGCATGTAGGTGTGTTAAAAATTCTGGAGGCACCGGGTATTGATCCCAGTACCTCTCGCATACTAAGCTAGCGCTCTACCACCTGAGCTACGCCCGCCCCCCCCCAAGACTAATGGTGCTACAAACAGCCATATAGATGACACAGACCCTTGCACTCCCATTATTCAGCAGACAAACACTACTCTCTATGTATCCGTTAGGGTGTCTTTCAGGTTTCGTGCATTCTGTATCGAATCGTAGTTGGCCACAATGAAAGTGGCACGTATAACGTCGAAAATAGAGTTCGGACACCGCTCTGAGTAAGTCGAACGTGTTGTCCACCCTCTAGACTTCAATGAGGTTAAGCCGTGATACCTAAGACAGATCTGCACTCGATGACACCTCGATAACAGCCGGTCCCCACACTTACACCTTGCTCTCCTTACATCAGTTTACATCATATCAGTCTGTGACGCTGGCTTTGCAACATCTTGCGTGCCTTTAGGTTCGCCGCGACCAACACTTACAATGCACTGACCACAAAAAATGGAGGCGCCGCGGCTTGAACGCTGCACCTTTCACATGCGAAGCGAACGCGCTACCAACTGAGCTACGCCACATGCACGACCAAACTGCGCTATTCCCCATACTTTGCGACTCTGATGCGCACGGACACGATGGTTGGTTGGTTTTTAGCGGTGAAGGGAGCAGAGTACAAAGGCGCGGACACGTTCATATACACAAACGTTCCAAGTAGTTTCGATGCTCTGGTATTACAAATGCAAATTCCGTCTGTTTTTAACGTCTTAAATTGAAAGAGCCGTCACAAATTGCTCCGTTTTCGCTCCTTATCGACAATCATACAGCACCTGAGGTAACAAACACATCTCGAGCCCCATTGTGCACTCCATTATTCATGCCAACTCAGTGCCTCGCTCTTTACTACTGTGTACTAATCTTGTCCTCCAACTGCAAAACCCTGGGCCACAACAAGTTTCCGCGTCTCCATTGCACTGCGCATACAACAAAACGCTCCCCAAACTTGGCACTCACCCACGCAGCCGACTTTCCCGACTTTCCACGACGCTCACGCAACGCTCACGCTAGTGACAGCATTATTTATAGTTCGACGTCGCGCCAAAGCGAATGAGCACATTTCGCCTACGGCTTAGGCCGCCCTCCTAGTGTGGCTGCTCGGTGTCTGCAGGCAGCGAGGGTCTGCTAGCTTCCTGTGTTCGCACCTATGTCACCTGTGCTTGCTTGTCAGAGACAGACTATCGCAAAACATACAACTCACTCCATGAATTGATTGCTACGGCATCTGTTATCAGCAGTCACAACTAGCAACACCAGTAGCAGCCGACTGCACGCAAAGAATAGGAATGTGCAGTGGGATTTACGTGAACTCGGCGCAACGCAGATCTTTCCGGCATAGGCTTGAGAATCTTACGGGAACACTTGTACTGTTTCTAAATAAAGTGTAGGCGTGGGAGGAGGGTGCTTCCCGCGCACTAATAACAGCACGCTTGCCAATTGTGGATGCTAATCATTCGCTTGTATCTTCCTAGACACATCTGCAGGCTGAGAATTATTCCACTTGCATGGCAAGGTGCGCATGTAGGTGTGTTAAAAATTCTGGAGGCACCGGGTATTGATCCCAGTACCTCTCGCATACTAAGCTAGCGCTCTACCACCTGAGCTACGCCCGCCCCCCCGAAGACTAATGGTGCTACAAACAGCCATATAGATGACACAGACCCTTGCACTCCCATTATTCAGCAGACAAACACTACTCCCTATGTATCCGTTAGGGTGTCTTTCAGGTTTCGTGCATTCTGTATCGAATCGTAGTTGGCCACAATGAAAGTGGCACGTATAACGTCGAAAATAGAGTTCGGACACCGCTCTGAGTAAGTCGAACGTGTTGTCCACCCTCTAGACTTCAATGAGGTTAAGCCGTGATACCTAAGACAGATCTGCACTCGATGACACCTCGATAACAGCCGGTCCCCACACTTACACCTTGCTCTCCTTACATCAGTTTACATCATATCAGTCTGTGACGCTGGCTTTGCAACATCTTGCGTGCCTTTAGGTTCGCCGCGACCAACACTTACAATGCACTGACCACAAAAAATGGAGGCGCAGCGGCTTGAACGCTGCACCTTTCACATGCAAAGCGAACGCGCTACCAACTGAGCTACGCCACATGCACGACCAAACTGCGCTATTCCCCATTCTTTGCGACTCTGATGCGCACGGACACGATGGTTGGTTGGTTTTTAGCGGTGAAGGGAGCAGAGTACAAAGGCGCGGACACGTTCATATACACAAACGTTCCAAGTAGTTTCGATGCTCTGGTATTACAAATGCAAATTCCGTCTGTTTTTAACGTCTTAAATTGAAAGAGCCGTCACAAATTGCTCCGTTTTCGCTCCTTATCGACAATCATACAGCACCTGAGGTAACAAACACATCTCGAGCCCCATTGTGCACTCCATTATTCATGCCAACTCAGTGCCTCGCTCTTTACTACTGTGTACTAATCTTGTCCTCCAACTGCAAAACCCTGGGCCACAACAAGTTTCCGCGTCTCCATTGCACTGCGCATACAACAAAACGCTCCCCAAACTTGGCACTCACCCACGCAGCCGACTTTTCCGACTTTCCACGACGCTCACGCAACGCTCACGCTAGTGACAGCATTATTTATAGTTCGACGTCGCGCCAAAGCGAATGAGCACATTTCGCCTACGGCTTAGGCCGCCCTCCTAGTGTGGCTGCTCGGTGTCTGCAGGCAGCGAGGGTCTGCTAGCTTCCTGTGTTCGCACCTATGTCACCTGTGCTTGCTTGTCAGAGACAGACTATCGCAAAACATACAACTCACTCCATGAATTGATTGCTACGGCATCTGTTATCAGCAGTCACAACTAGCTACACTAGATCGCGTGTTCTGCACGCAAAGAATAGGAATGTGCAGTGGGATTTACGTGAACTCGGCGCAACGCAGATCTTTCCGGCATAGGCTTGAGAATCTTACGGGAACACTTGTACTGTTTCTAAATAAAGTGTAGGCGTGGGAGGAGGGTGCTTCCCGCGCACTAATAACAGCACGCTTGCCAATTGTGGATGCTAATCATTCGCTTGTATCTTCCTAGACACATCTGCAGGCTGAGAATTATTCCACTTGCATGGCAAGGTGCGCATGTAGGTGTGTTAAAAATTCTGGAGGCACCGGGTATTGATCCCAGTACCTCTCGCATACTAAGCTAGCGCTCTACCACCTGAGCTACGCCCGCCCCCCCCAAGACTAATGGTGCTACAAACAGCCATATAGATGACACAGACCCTTGCACTCCCATTATTCAGCAGACAAACACTACTCTCTATGTATCCGTTAGGGTGTCTTTCAGGTTTCGTGCATTCTGTATCGAATCGTAGTTGGCCACAATGAAAGTGGCACGTATAACGTCGAAAATAGAGTTCGGACACCGCTCTGAGTAAGTCGAACGTGTTGTCCACCCTCTAGACTTCAATGAGGTTAAGCCGTGATACCTAAGACAGATCTGCACTCGATGACACCTCGATAACAGCCGGTCCCCACACTTACACCTTGCTCTCCTTACATCAGTTTACATCATATCAGTCTGTGACGCTGGCTTTGCAACATCTTGCGTGCCTTTAGGTTCGCCGCGACCAACACTTACAATGCACTGACCACAAAAAATGGAGGCGCCGCGGCTTGAACGCTGCACCTTTCACATGCGAAGCGAACGCGCTACCAACTGAGCTACGCCACATGCACGACCAAACTGCGCTATTCCCCATACTTTGCGACTCTGATGCGCACGGACACGATGGTTGGTTGGTTTTTAGCGGTGAAGGGAGCAGAGTACAAAGGCGCGGACACGTTCATATACACAAACGTTCCAAGTAGTTTCGATGCTCTGGTATTACAAATGCAAATTCCGTCTGTTTTTAACGTCTTAAATTGAAAGAGCCGTCACAAATTGCTCCGTTTTCGCTCCTTATCGACAATCATACAGCACCTGAGGTAACAAACACATCTCGAGCCCCATTGTGCACTCCATTATTCATGCCAACTCAGTGCCTCGCTCTTTACTACTGTGTACTAATCTTGTCCTCCAACTGCAAAACCCTGGGCCACAACAAGTTTCCGCGTCTCCATTGCACTGCGCATACAACAAAACGCTCCCCAAACTTGGCACTCACCCACGCAGCCGACTTTCCCGACTTTCCACGACGCTCACGCAACGCTCACGCTAGTGACAGCATTATTTATAGTTCGACGTCGCGCCAAAGCGAATGAGCACATTTCGCCTACGGCTTAGGCCGCCCTCCTAGTGTGGCTGCTCGGTGTCTGCAGGCAGCGAGGGTCTGCTAGCTTCCTGTGTTCGCACCTATGTCACCTGTGCTTGCTTGTCAGAGACAGACTATCGCAAAACATACAACTCACTCCATGAATTGATTGCTACGGCATCTGTTATCAGCAGTCACAACTAGCAACACCAGTAGCAGCCGACTGCACGCAAAGAATAGGAATGTGCAGTGGGATTTACGTGAACTCGGCGCAACGCAGATCTTTCCGGCATAGGCTTGAGAATCTTACGGGAACACTTGTACTGTTTCTAAATAAAGTGTAGGCGTGGGAGGAGGGTGCTTCCCGCGCACTAATAACAGCACGCTTGCCAATTGTGGATGCTAATCATTCGCTTGTATCTTCCTAGACACATCTGCAGGCTGAGAATTATTCCACTTGCATGGCAAGGTGCGCATGTAGGTGTGTTAAAAATTCTGGAGGCACCGGGTATTGATCCCAGTACCTCTCGCATACTAAGCTAGCGCTCTACCACCTGAGCTACGCCCGCCCCCCCGAAGACTAATGGTGCTACAAACAGCCATATAGATGACACAGACCCTTGCACTCCCATTATTCAGCAGACAAACACTACTCCCTATGTATCCGTTAGGGTGTCTTTCAGGTTTCGTGCATTCTGTATCGAATCGTAGTTGGCCACAATGAAAGTGGCACGTATAACGTCGAAAATAGAGTTCGGACACCGCTCTGAGTAAGTCGAACGTGTTGTCCACCCTCTAGACTTCAATGAGGTTAAGCCGTGATACCTAAGACAGATCTGCACTCGATGACACCTCGATAACAGCCGGTCCCCACACTTACACCTTGCTCTCCTTACATCAGTTTACATCATATCAGTCTGTGACGCTGGCTTTGCAACATCTTGCGTGCCTTTAGGTTCGCCGCGACCAACACTTACAATGCACTGACCACAAAAAATGGAGGCGCCGCGGCTTGAACGCTGCACCTTTCACATGCGAAGCGAACGCGCTACCAACTGAGCTACGCCACATGCACGACCAAACTGCGCTATTCCCCATTCTTTGCGACTCTGATGCGCACGGACACGATGGTTGGTTGGTTTTTAGCGGTGAAGGGAGCAGAGTACAAAGGCGCGGACACGTTCATATACACAAACGTTCCAAGTAGTTTCGATGCTCTGGTATTACAAATGCAAATTCCGTCTGTTTTTAACGTCTTAAATTGAAAGAGCCGTCACAAATTGCTCCGTTTTCGCTCCTTATCGACAATCATACAGCACCTGAGGTAACAAACACATCTCGAGCCCCATTGTGCACTCCATTATTCATGCCAACTCAGTGCCTCGCTCTTTACTACTGTGTACTAATCTTGTCCTCCAACTGCAAAACCCTGGGCCACAACAAGTTTCCGCGTCTCCATTGCACTGCGCATACAACAAAACGCTCCCCAAACTTGGCACTCACCCACGCAGCCGACTTTCCCGACTTTCCACGACGCTCACGCAACGCTCACGCTAGTGACAGCATTATTTATAGTTCGACGTCGCGCCAAAGCGAATGAGCACATTTCGCCTACGGCTTAGGCCGCCCTCCTAGTGTGGCTGCTCGGTGTCTGCAGGCAGCGAGGGTCTGCTAGCTTCCTGTGTTCGCACCTATGTCACCTGTGCTTGCTTGTCAGAGACAGACTATCGCAAAACATACAACTCACTCCATGAATTGATTGCTACGGCATCTGTTATCAGCAGTCACAACTAGCAACACCAGTAGCAGCCGACTGCACGCAAAGAATAGGAATGTGCAGTGGGATTTACGTGAACTCGGCGCAACGCAGATCTTTCCGGCATAGGCTTGAGAATCTTACGGGAACACTTGTACTGTTTCTAAATAAAGTGTAGGCGTGGGAGGAGGGTGCTTCCCGCGCACTAATAACAGCACGCTTGCCAATTGTGGATGCTAATCATTCGCTTGTATCTTCCTAGACACATCTGCAGGCTGAGAATTATTCCACTTGCATGGCAAGGTGCGCATGTAGGTGTGTTAAAAATTCTGGAGGCACCGGGTATTGATCCCAGTACCTCTCGCATACTAAGCTAGCGCTCTACCACCTGAGCTACGCCCGCCCCCCCGAAGACTAATGGTGCTACAAACAGCCATATAGATGACACAGACCCTTGCACTCCCATTATTCAGCAGACAAACACTACTCCCTATGTATCCGTTAGGGTGTCTTTCAGGTTTCGTGCATTCTGTATCGAATCGTAGTTGGCCACAATGAAAGTGGCACGTATAACGTCGAAAATAGAGTTCGGACACCGCTCTGAGTAAGTCGAACGTGTTGTCCACCCTCTAGACTTCAATGAGGTTAAGCCGTGATACCTAAGACAGATCTGCACTCGATGACACCTCGATAACAGCCGGTCCCCACACTTACACCTTGCTCTCCTTACATCAGTTTACATCATATCAGTCTGTGACGCTGGCTTTGCAACATCTTGCGTGCCTTTAGGTTCGCCGCGACCAACACTTACAATGCACTGACCACAAAAAATGGAGGCGCCGCGGCTTGAACGCTGCACCTTTCACATGCAAAGCGAACGCGCTACCAACTGAGCTACGCCACATGCACGACCAAACTGCGCTATTCCCCATTCTTTGCGACTCTGATGCGCACGGACACGATGGTTGGTTGGTTTTTAGCGGTGAAGGGAGCAGAGTACAAAGGCGCGGACACGTTCATATACACAAACGTTCCAAGTAGTTTCGATGCTCTGGTATTACAAATGCAAATTCCGTCTGTTTTTAACGTCTTAAATTGAAAGAGCCGTCACAAATTGCTCCGTTTTCGCTCCTTATCGACAATCATACAGCACCTGAGGTAACAAACACATCTCGAGCCCCATTGTGCACTCCATTATTCATGCCAACTCAGTGCCTCGCTCTTTACTACTGTGTACTAATCTTGTCCTCCAACTGCAAAACCCTGGGCCACAACAAGTTTCCGCGTCTCCATTGCACTGCGCATACAACAAAACGCTCCCCAAACTTGGCACTCACCCACGCAGCCGACTTTTCCGACTTTCCACGACAATCACGCAACGCTCACGCTAGTGACAGCATTATTTATAGTTCGACGTCGCGCCAAAGCGAATGAGCACATTTCGCCTACGGCTTAGGCCGCCCTCCTAGTGTGGCTGCTCGGTGTCTGCAGGCAGCGAGGGTCTGCTAGCTTCCTGTGTTCGCACCTATGTCACCTGTGCTTGCTTGTCAGAGACAGACTATCGCAAAACATACAACTCACTCCATGAATTGATTGCTACGGCATCTGTTATCAGCAGTCACAACTAGCAACACCAGTAGCAGCCGACTGCACGCAAAGAATAGGAATGTGCAGTGGGATTTACGTGAACTCGGCGCAACGCAGATCTTTCCGGCATAGGCTTGAGAATCTTACGGGAACACTTGTACTGTTTCTAAATAAAGTGTAGGCGTGGGAGGAGGGTGCTTCCCGCGCACTAATAACAGCACGCTTGCCAATTGTGGATGCTAATCATTCGCTTGTATCTTCCTAGACACATCTGCAGGCTGAGAATTATTCCACTTGCATGGCAAGGTGCGCATGTAGGTGTGTTAAAAATTCTGGAGGCACCGGGTATTGATCCCAGTACCTCTCGCATACTAAGCTAGCGCTCTACCACCTGAGCTACGCCCGCCCCCCCGAAGACTAATGGTGCTACAAACAGCCATATAGATGACACAGACCCTTGCACTCCCATTATTCAGCAGACAAACACTACTCCCTATGTATCCGTTAGGGTGTCTTTCAGGTTTCGTGCATTCTGTATCGAATCGTAGTTGGCCACAATGAAAGTGGCACGTATAACGTCGAAAATAGAGTTCGGACACCGCTCTGAGTAAGTCGAACGTGTTGTCCACCCTCTAGACTTCAATGAGGTTAAGCCGTGATACCTAAGACAGATCTGCACTCGATGACACCTCGATAACAGCCGGTCCCCACACTTACACCTTGCTCTCCTTACATCAGTTTACATCATATCAGTCTGTGACGCTGGCTTTGCAACATCTTGCGTGCCTTTAGGTTCGCCGCGACCAACACTTACAATGCACTGACCACAAAAAATGGAGGCGCCGCGGCTTGAACGCTGCACCTTTCACATGCGAAGCGAACGCGCTACCAACTGAGCTACGCCACATGCACGACCAAACTGCGCTATTCCCCATTCTTTGCGACTCTGATGCGCACGGACACGATGGTTGGTTGGTTTTTAGCGGTGAAGGGAGCAGAGTACAAAGGCGCGGACACGTTCATATACACAAACGTTCCAAGTAGTTTCGATGCTCTGGTATTACAAATGCAAATTCCGTCTGTTTTTAACGTCTTAAATTGAAAGAGCCGTCACAAATTGCTCCGTTTTCGCTCCTTATCGACAATCATACAGCACCTGAGGTAACAAACACATCTCGAGCCCCATTGTGCACTCCATTATTCATGCCAACTCAGTGCCTCGCTCTTTACTACTGTGTACTAATCTTGTCCTCCAACTGCAAAACCCTGGGCCACAACAAGTTTCCGCGTCTCCATTGCACTGCGCATACAACAAAACGCTCCCCAAACTTGGCACTCACCCACGCAGCCGACTTTCCCGACTTTCCACGACGCTCACGCAACGCTCACGCTAGTGACAGCATTATTTATAGTTCGACGTCGCGCCAAAGCGAATGAGCACATTTCGCCTACGGCTTAGGCCGCCCTCCTAGTGTGGCTGCTCGGTGTCTGCAGGCAGCGAGGGTCTGCTAGCTTCCTGTGTTCGCACCTATGTCACCTGTGCTTGCTTGTCAGAGACAGACTATCGCAAAACATACAACTCACTCCATGAATTGATTGCTACGGCATCTGTTATCAGCAGTCACAACTAGCAACACCAGTAGCAGCCGACTGCACGCAAAGAATAGGAATGTGCAGTGGGATTTACGTGAACTCGGCGCAACGCAGATCTTTCCGGCATAGGCTTGAGAATCTTACGGGAACACTTGTACTGTTTCTAAATAAAGTGTAGGCGTGGGAGGAGGGTGCTTCCCGCGCACTAATAACAGCACGCTTGCCAATTGTGGATGCTAATCATTCGCTTGTATCTTCCTAGACACATCTGCAGGCTGAGAATTATTCCACTTGCATGGCAAGGTGCGCATGTAGGTGTGTTAAAAATTCTGGAGGCACCGGGTATTGATCCCAGTACCTCTCGCATACTAAGCTAGCGCTCTACCACCTGAGCTACGCCCGCCCCCCCGAAGACTAATGGTGCTACAAACAGCCATATAGATGACACAGACCCTTGCACTCCCATTATTCAGCAGACAAACACTACTCCCTATGTATCCGTTAGGGTGTCTTTCAGGTTTCGTGCATTCTGTATCGAATCGTAGTTGGCCACAATGAAAGTGGCACGTATAACGTCGAAAATAGAGTTCGGACACCGCTCTGAGTAAGTCGAACGTGTTGTCCACCCTCTAGACTTCAATGAGGTTAAGCCGTGATACCTAAGACAGATCTGCACTCGATGACACCTCGATAACAGCCGGTCCCCACACTTACACCTTGCTCTCCTTACATCAGTTTACATCATATCAGTCTGTGACGCTGGCTTTGCAACATCTTGCGTGCCTTTAGGTTCGCCGCGACCAACACTTACAATGCACTGACCACAAAAAATGGAGGCGCCGCGGCTTGAACGCTGCACCTTTCACATGCAAAGCGAACGCGCTACCAACTGAGCTACGCCACATGCACGACCAAACTGCGCTATTCCCCATTCTTTGCGACTCTGATGCGCACGGACACGATGGTTGGTTGGTTTTTAGCGGTGAAGGGAGCAGAGTACAAAGGCGCGGACACGTTCATATACACAAACGTTCCAAGTAGTTTCGATGCTCTGGTATTACAAATGCAAATTCCGTCTGTTTTTAACGTCTTAAATTGAAAGAGCCGTCACAAATTGCTCCGTTTTCGCTCCTTATCGACAATCATACAGCACCTGAGGTAACAAACACATCTCGAGCCCCATTGTGCACTCCATTATTCATGCCAACTCAGTGCCTCGCTCTTTACTACTGTGTACTAATCTTGTCCTCCAAGTGCAAAACCCTGGGCCACAACAAGTTTCCGCGTCTCCATTGCACTGCGCATACAACAAAACGCTCCCCAAACTTGGCACTCACCCACGCAGCCGACTTTTCCGACTTTCCACGACAATCACGCAACGCTCACGCTAGTGACAGCATTATTTATAGTTCGACGTCGCGCCAAAGCGAATGAGCACATTTCGCCTACGGCTTAGGCCGCCCTCCTAGTGTGGCTGCTCGGTGTCTGCAGGCAGCGAGGGTCTGCTAGCTTCCTGTGTTCGCACCTATGTCACCTGTGCTTGCTTGTCAGAGACAGACTATCGCAAAACATACAACTCACTCCATGAATTGATTGCTACGGCATCTGTTATCAGCAGTCACAACTAGCAACACCAGTAGCAGCCGACTGCACGCAAAGAATAGGAATGTGCAGTGGGATTTACGTGAACTCGGCGCAACGCAGATCTTTCCGGCATAGGCTTGAGAATCTTACGGGAACACTTGTACTGTTTCTAAATAAAGTGTAGGCGTGGGAGGAGGGTGCTTCCCGCGCACTAATAACAGCACGCTTGCCAATTGTGGATGCTAATCATTCGCTTGTATCTTCCTAGACACATCTGCAGGCTGAGAATTATTCCACTTGCATGGCAAGGTGCGCATGTAGGTGTGTTAAAAATTCTGGAGGCACCGGGTATTGATCCCAGTACCTCTCGCATACTAAGCTAGCGCTCTACCACCTGAGCTACGCCCGCCCCCCCGAAGACTAATGGTGCTACAAACAGCCATATAGATGACACAGACCCTTGCACTCCCATTATTCAGCAGACAAACACTACTCTCTATGTATCCGTTAGGGTGTCTTTCAGGTTTCGTGCATTCTGTATCGAATCGTAGTTGGCCACAATGAAAGTGGCACGTATAACGTCGAAAATAGAGTTCGGACACCGCTCTGAGTAAGTCGAACGTGTTGTCCACCCTCTAGACTTCAATGAGGTTAAGCCGTGATACCTAAGACAGATCTGCACTCGATGACACCTCGATAACAGCCGGTCCCCACACTTACACCTTGCTCTCCTTACATCAGTTTACATCATATCAGTCTGTGACGCTGGCTTTGCAACATCTTGCGTGCCTTTAGGTTCGCCGCGACCAACACTTACAATGCACTGACCACAAAAAATGGAGGCGCCGCGGCTTAAACGCTGCACCTTTCACATGCGAAGCGAACGCGCTACCAACTGAGCTACGCCACATGCACGACCAAACTGCGCTATTCCCCATTCTTTGCGACTCTGATGCGCACGGACACGATGGTTGGTTGGTTTTTAGCGGTGAAGGGAGCAGAGTACAAAGGCGCGGACACGTTCATATACACAAACGTTCCAAGTAGTTTCGATGCTCTGGTATTACAAATGCAAATTCCGTCTGTTTTTAACGTCTTAAATTGAAAGAGCCGTCACAAATTGCTCCGTTTTCGCTCCTTATCGACAATCATACAGCACCTGAGGTAACAAACACATCTCGAGCCCCATTGTGCACTCCATTATTCATGCCAACTCAGTGCCTCGCTCTTTACTACTGTGTACTAATCTTGTCCTCCAACTGCAAAACCCTGGGCCACAACAAGTTTCCGCGTCTCCATTGCACTGCGCATACAACAAAACGCTCCCCAAACTTGGCACTCAACCACGCAGCCGACTTTCCCGACTTTCCACGACGCTCACGCAACGCTCACGCTAGTGACAGCATTATTTATAGTTCGACGTCGCGCCAAAGCGAATGAGCACATTTCGCCTACGGCTTAGGCCGCCCTCCTAGTGTGGCTGCTCGGTGTCTGCAGGCAGCGAGGGTCTGCTAGCTTCCTGTGTTCGCACCTATGTCACCTGTGCTTGCTTGTCAGAGACAGACTATCGCAAAACATACAACTCACTCCATGAATTGATTGCTACGGCATCTGTTATCAGCAGTCACAACTAGCAACACCAGTAGCAGCCGACTGCACGCAAAGAATAGGAATGTGCAGTGGGATTTACGTGAACTCGGCGCAACGCAGATCTTTCCGGCATAGGCTTGAGAATCTTACGGGAACACTTGTACTGTTTCTAAATAAAGTGTAGGCGTGGGAGGAGGGTGCTTCCCGCGCACTAATAACAGCACGCTTGCCAATTGTGGATGCTAATCATTCGCTTGTATCTTCCTAGACACATCTGCAGGCTGAGAATTATTCCACTTGCATGGCAAGGTGCGCATGTAGGTGTGTTAAAAATTCTGGAGGCACCGGGTATTGATCCCAAGACCTCTCGCATACTAAGCTAGCGCTCTACCACCTGAGCTACGCCCGCCCCCCCGAAGACTAATGGTGCTACAAACAGCCATATAGATGACACAGACCCTTGCACTCCCATTATTCAGCAGACAAACACTACTCTCTATGTATCCGTTAGGGTGTCTTTCAGGTTTCGTGCATTCTGTATCGAATCGTAGTTGGCCACAATGAAAGTGGCACGTATAACGTCGAAAATAGAGTTCGGACACCGCTCTGAGTAAGTCGAACGTGTTGTCCACCCTCTAGACTTCAATGAGGTTAAGCCGTGATACCTAAGACAGATCTGCACTCGATGACACCTCGATAACAGCCGGTCCCCACACTTACACCTTGCTCTCCTTACATCAGTTTACATCATATCAGTCTGTGACGCTGGCTTTGCAACATCTTGCGTGCCTTTAGGTTCGCCGCGACCAACACTTACAATGCACTGACCACAAAAAATGGAGGCGCCGCGGCTTGAACGCTGCACCTTTCACATGCGAAGCGAACGCGCTACCAACTGAGCTACGCCACAGGCACGACCAAACTGCGCTATTCCCCATTCTTTGCGACTCTGATGCGCACGGACACGATGGTTGGTTGGTTTTTAGCGGTGAAGGGAGCAGAGTACAAAGGCGCGGACACGTTCATATACACAAACGTTCCAAGTAGTTTCGATGCTCTGGTATTACAAATGCAAATTCCGTCTGTTTTTAACGTCTTAAATTGAAAGAGCCGTCACAAATTGCTCCGTTTTCGCTCCTTATCGCCAATCATACAGCACCTGAGGTAACAAACACATCTCGAGCCCCATTGTGCACTCCATTATTCATGCCAACTCAGTGCCTCGCTCTTTACTACTGTGTACTAATCTTGTCCTCCAACTGCAAAACCCTGGGCCACAACAAGTTTCCGCGTCTCCATTGCACTGCGCATACAACAAAACGCTCCCCAAACTTGGCACTCACCCACGCAGCCGACTTTCCCGACTTTCCACGACGCTCACGCAACGCTCACGCTAGTGACAGCATTATTTATAGTTCGACGTCGCGCCAAAGCGAATGAGCACATTTCGCCTACGGCTTAGGCCGCCCTCCTAGTGTGGCTGCTCGGTGTCTGCAGGCAGCGAGGGTCTGCTAGCTTCCTGTGTTCGCACCTATGTCACCTGTGCTTGCTTGCCAGAGACAGACTATCGCAAAACATACAACTCACTCCATGAATTGATTGCTACGGCATCTGTTATCAGCAGTCACAACTAGCAACACCAGTAGCAGCCGACTGCACGCAAAGAATAGGAATGTGCAGTGGGATTTACGTGAACTCGGCGCAACGCAGATCTTTCCGGCATAGGCTTGAGAATCTTACGGGAACACTTGTACTGTTTCTAAATAAAGTGTAGGCGTGGGAGGAGGGTGCTTCCCGCGCACTAATAACAGCACGCTTGCCAATTGTGGATGCTAATCATTCGCTTGTATCTTCCTAGACACATCTGCAGGCTGAGAATTATTCCACTTGCATGGCAAGGTGCGCATGTAGGTGTGTTAAAAATTCTGGAGGCACCGGGTATTGATCCCAGTACCTCTCGCATACTAAGCTAGCGCTCTACCACCTGAGCTACGCCCGCCCCCCCGAAGACTAATGGTGCTACAAACAGCCATATAGATGACACAGACCCTTGCACTCCCATTATTCAGCAGACAAACACTACTCTCTATGTATCCGTTAGGGTGTCTTTCAGGTTTCGTGCATTCTGTATCGAATCGTAGTTGGCCACAATGAAAGTGGCACGTATAACGTCGAAAATAGAGTTCGGACACCGCTCTGAGTGAGTCGAACGTGTTGTCCACCCTCTAGACTTCAATGAGGTTAAGCCGTGATACCTAAGACAGATCTGCACTCGATGACACCTCGATAACAGCCGGTCCCCACACTTACACCTTGCTCTCCTTACATCAGTTTACATCATATCAGTCTGTGACGCTGGCTTTGCAACATCTTGCGTGCCTTTAGGTTCGCCGCGACCAACACTTACAATGCACTGACCACAAAAAATGGAGGCGCCGCGGCTTGAACGCTGCACCTTTCACATGCGAAGCGAACGCGCTACCAACTGAGCTACGCCACATGCACGACCAAACTGCGCTATTCCCCATTCTTTGCGACTCTGATGCGCACGGACACGATGGTTGGTTGGTTTTTAGCGGTGAAGGGAGCAGAGTACAAAGGCGCGGACACGTTCATATACACAAACGTTCCAAGTAGTTTCGATGCTCTGGTATTACAAATGCAAATTCCGTCTGTTTTTAACGTCTTAAATTGAAAGAGCCGTCACAAATTGCTCCGTTTTCGCTCCTTATCGACAATCATACAGCACCTGAGGTAACAAACACATCTCGAGCCCCATTGTGCACTCCATTATTCATGCCAACTCAGTGCCTCGCTCTTTACTACTGTGTACTAATCTTGTCCTCCAACTGCAAAACCCTGGGCCACAACAAGTTTCCGCGTCTCCATTGCACTGCGCATACAACAAAACGCTCCCCAAACTTGGCACTCACCCACGCAGCCGACTTTTCCGACTTTCCACGACGCTCACGCAACGCTCACGCTAGTGACAGCATTATTTATAGTTCGACGTCGCGCCAAAGCGAATGAGCACATTTCGCCTACGGCTTAGGCCGCCCTCCTAGTGTGGCTGCTCGGTGTCTGCAGGCAGCGAGGGTCTGCTAGCTTCCTGTGTTCGCACCTATGTCACCTGTGCTTGCTTGTCAGAGACAGACTATCGCAAAACATACAACTCACTCCATGAATTGATTGCTACGGCATCTGTTATCAGCAGTCACAACTAGCAACACCAGTAGCAGCCGACTGCACGCAAAGAATAGGAATGTGCAGTGGGATTTACGTGAACTCGGCGCAACGCAGATCTTTCCGGCATAGGCTTGAGAATCTTACGGGAACACTTGTACTGTTTCTAAATAAAGTGTAGGCGTGGGAGGAGGGTGCTTCCCGCGCACTAATAACAGCACGCTTGCCAATTGTGGATGCTAATCATTCGCTTGTATCTTCCTAGACACATCTGCAGGCTGAGAATTATTCCACTTGCCTGGCAAGGTGCGCATGTAGGTGTGTTAAAAATTCTGGAGGCACTGGGTATTGATCCCAGTACCTCTCGCATACTAAGCTAGCGCTCTACCACCTGAGCTACGCCCGCCCCCCCCGAAGACTAATGGTGCTACAAACAGCCATATAGATGACACAGACCCTTGCACTCCCATTATTCAGCAGACAAACACTACTCTCTATGTATCCGTTAGGGTGTCTTTCAGGTTTCGTGCATTCTGTATCGAATCGTAGTTGGCCACAATGAAAGTGGCACGTATAACGTCGAAAATAGAGTTCGGACACCGCTCTGAGTAAGTCGAACGTGTTGTCCACCCTCTAGACTTCAATGAGGTTAAGCCGTGATACCTAAGACAGATCTGCACTCGATGACACCTCGATAACAGCCGGTCCCCACACTTACACCTTGCTCTCCTTACATCAGTTTACATCATATCAGTCTGTGACGCTGGCTTTGCAACATCTTGCGTGCCTTTAGGTTCGCCGCGACCAACACTTACAATGCACTGACCACAAAAAATGGAGGCGCCGCGGCTTGAACGCGCTACCAACTGAGCTACGCCACATGCACGACCAAACTGCGCTATTTCCCATTCTTTGCGACTCTGATGCGCACGGACACGATGGTTGGTTGGTTTTTAGCGGTGAAGGGAGCAGAGTACAAAGGCGCGGACACGTTCATATACACAAACGTTCCAAGTAGTTTCGATGCTCTGGTATTACAAATGCAAATTCCGTCTGTTTTTAACGTCTTAAATTGAAAGAGCCGTCACAAATTGCTCCGTTTTCGCTCCTTATCGACAATCATACAGCACCTGAGGTAACAAACACATCTCGAGCCCCATTGTGCACTCCATTATTCATGCCAACTCAGTGCCTCGCTCTTTACTACTGTGTACTAATCTTGTCCTCCAACTGCAAAACCCTGGGCCACAACAAGTTTCCGCGTCTCCATTGCACTGCGCATACAACAAAACGCTCCCCAAACTTGGCACTCACCCACGCAGCCGACTTTTCCGACTTTCCACGACGCTCACGCTAGTGACAGCATTATTTATAGTTCGACGTCGCGCCAAAGCGAATGAGCACATTTCGCCTACGGCTTAGGCCGCCCTCCTAGTGTGGCTGCTCGGTGTCTGCAGGCAGCGAGGGTCTGCTAGCTTCCTGTGTTCGCACCTATGTCACCTGTGCTTGCTTGTCAGAGACAGACTATCGCAAAACATACAACTCACTCCATGAATTGATTGCTACGGCATCTGTTATCAGCAGTCACAACTAGCAACACCAGTAGCAGCCGACTGCACGCAAAGAATAGGAATGTGCAGTGGGATTTACGTGAACTCGGCGCAACGCAGATCTTTCCGGCATAGGCTTGAGAATCTTACGGGAACACTTGTACTGTTTCTAAATAAAGTGTAGGCGTGGGAGGAGGGTGCTTCCCGCGCACTAATAACAGCACGCTTGCCAATTGTGGATGCTAATCATTCGCTTGTATCTTCCTAGACACATCTGCAGGCTGAGAATTATTCCACTTGCATGGCAAGGTGCGCATGTAGGTGTGTTAAAAATTCTGGAGGCACCGGGTATTGATCCCAGTACCTCTCGCATACTAAGCTAGCGCTCTACCACCTGAGCTACGCCCGCCCCCCCGAAGACTAATGGTGCTACAAACAGCCATATAGATGACACAGACCCTTGCACTCCCATTATTCAGCAGACAAACACTACTCTCTATGTATCCGTTAGGGTGTCTTTCAGGTTTCGTGCATTCTGTATCGAATCGTAGTTGGCCACAATGAAAGTGGCACGTATAACGTCGAAAATAGAGTTCGGACACCGCTCTGAGTAAGTCGAACGTGTTGTCCACCCTCTAGACTTCAATGAGGTTAAGCCGTGATACCTAAGACAGATCTGCACTCGATGACACCTCGATAACAGCCGGTCCCCACACTTACACCTTGCTCTCCTTACATCAGTTTACATCATATCAGTCTGTGACGCTGGCTTTGCAACATCTTGCGTGCCTTTAGGTTCGCCGCGACCAACACTTACAATGCACTGACCACAAAAAATGGAGGCGCCGCGGCTTGAACGCGCTACCAACTGAGCTACGCCACATGCACGACCAAACTGCGCTATTCCCCATTCTTTGCGACTCTGATGCGCACGGACACGATGGTTGGTTGGTTTTTAGCGGTGAAGGGAGCAGAGTACAAAGGCGCGGACACGTTCATATACACAAACGTTCCAAGTAGTTTCGATGCTCTGGTATTACAAATGCAAATTCCATCTGTTTTTAACGTCTTAAATTGAAAGAGCCGTCACAAATTGCTCCCTTTTCGCTCCTTATCGACAATCATACAGCACCTGAGGTAACAAACACATCTCGAGCCCCATTGTGCACTCCATTATTCATGCCAACTCAGTGCCTCGCTCTTTACTACTGTGTACTAATCTTGTCCTCCAACTGCAAAACCCTGGGCCACAACAAGTTTCCGCGTCTCCATTGCACTGCGCATACAACAAAACGCTCCCCAAACTTGGCACTCACCCACGCAGCCGACTTTTCCGACTTTCCACGACGCTCACGCTAGTGACAGCATTATTTATAGTTCGACGTCGCGCCAAAGCGAATGAGCACATTTCGCCTACGGCTTAGGCCGCCCTCCTAGTGTGGCTGCTCGGTGTCTGCAGGCAGCGAGGGTCTGCTAGCTTCCTGTGTTCGCACCTATGTCACCTGTGCTTGCTTGTCAGAGACAGACTATCGCAAAACATACAACTCACTCCATGAATTGATTGCTACGGCATCTGTTATCAGCAGTCACAACTAGCAACACCAGTAGCAGCCGACTGCACGCAAAGAATAGGAATGTGCAGTGGGATTTACGTGAACTCGGCGCAACGCAGATCTTTCCGGCATAGGCTTGAGAATCTTACGGGAACACTTGTACTGTTTCTAAATAAAGTGTAGGCGTGGGAGGAGGGTGCTTCCCGCGCACTAATAACAGCACGCTTGCCAATTGTGGATGCTAATCATTCGCTTGTATCTTCCTAGACACATCTGCAGGCTGAGAATTATTCCACTTGCATGGCAAGGTGCGCATGTAGGTGTGTTAAAAATTCTGGAGGCACCGGGTATTGATCCCAGTACCTCTCGCATACTAAGCTAGCGCTCTACCACCTGAGCTACGCCCGCCCCCCCGAAGACTAATGGTGCTACAAACAGCCATATAGATGACACAGACCCTTGCACTCCCATTATTCAGCAGACAAACACTACTCTCTATGTATCCGTTAGGGTGTCTTTCAGGTTTCGTGCATTCTGTATCGAATCGTAGTTGGCCACAATGAAAGTGGCACGTATAACGTCGAAAATAGAGTTCGGACACCGCTCTGAGTAAGTCGAACGTGTTGTCCACCCTCTAGACTTCAATGAGGTTAAGCCGTGATACCTAAGACAGATCTGCACTCGATGACACCTCGATAACAGCCGGTCCCCACACTTACACCTTGCTCTCCTTACATCAGTTTACATCATATCAGTCTGTGACGCTGGCTTTGCAACATCTTGCGTGCCTTTAGGTTCGCCGCGACCAACACTTACAATGCACTGACCACAAAAAATGGAGGCGCCGCGGCTTGAACGCTGCACCTTTCACATGCGAAGCGAACGCGCTACCAACTGAGCTACGCCACATGCACGACCAAACTGCGCTATTTCCCATTCTTTGCGACTCTGATGCGCACGGACACGATGGTTGGTTGGTTTTTAGCGGTGAAGGGAGCAGAGTACAAAGGCGCGGACACGTTCATATACACAAACGTTCCAAGTAGTTTCGATGCTCTGGTATTACAAATGCAAATTCCGTCTGTTTTTAACGTCTTAAATTGAAAGAGCCGTCACAAATTGCTCCGTTTTCGCTCCTTATCGACAATCATACAGCACCTGAGGTAACAAACACATCTCGAGCCCCATTGTGCACTCCATTATTCATGCCAACTCAGTGCCTCGCTCTTTACTACTGTGTACTAATCTTGTCCTCCAACTGCAAAACCCTGGGCCACAACAAGTTTCCGCGTCTCCATTGCACTGCGCATACAACAAAACGCTCCCCAAACTTGGCACTCACCCACGCAGCCGACTTTTCCGACTTTCCACGACGCTCACGCAACGCTCACGCTAGTGACAGCATTATTTATAGTTCGACGTCGCGCCAAAGCGAATGAGCACATTTCGCCTACGGCTTAGGCCGCCCTCCTAGTGTGGCTGCTCGGTGTCTGCAGGCAGCGAGGGTCTGCTAGCTTCCTGTGTTCGCACCTATGTCACCTGTGCTTGCTTGTCAGAGACAGACTATCGCAAAACATACAACTCACTCCATGAATTGATTGCTACGGCATCTGTTATCAGCAGTCACAACTAGCAACACCAGTAGCAGCCGACTGCACGCAAAGAATAGGAATGTGCAGTGGGATTTACGTGAACTCGGCGCAACGCAGATCTTTCCGGCATAGGCTTGAGAATCTTACGGGAACACTTGTACTGTTTCTAAATAAAGTGTAGGCGTGGGAGGAGGGTGCTTCCCGCGCACTAATAACAGCACGCTTGCCAATTGTGGATGCTAATCATTCGCACACACGCGAGACAGATACATCTGCAGGCTGAGAATTATTCCACTTGCATGGCAAGGTGCGCATGTAGGTGTGTTAAAAATTCTGGAGGCACCGGGTATTGATCCCTGTACCTCTCGCATACTAAGCTAGCGCTCTACCACCTTGAGCTACGCCCGCCCCCCCGAAGACTAATGGTGCTACAAACAGCCATATAGATGACACAGACCCTTGCACTCCCCATTATTCAGCAGACAAACACTACTCTCTATGTATCCGTTAGGGTGTCTTTCAGGTTCGTGCATTCTGTATCGAATCGTAGTTGCCCACAATGAAAGTGGCACGTATAACGTCGAAAATAGAGTTCGGACACCGCTCTGAGTAAGTCGAACATGTTGTCCACCCTCTAGACTTCAATGAGGTTAAGCCGTGATACCTAAGACAGATCTGCACTCGATGACACCTCGATAACAGCCGGTCCCCACACTTACATCTTGCTCTCCTTACATCAGTTTACATCATATCAGTCTGTGACGCTGGCTTTGCAACATCTTGCGTGCCTTTAGGTTCGTCGCGACCAACACTTACAATGCACTGACCACAAAAAATGGAGGCGCCGCGGCTTGAACGCTGCACCTTTCACATGCGAAGCGACGCGCTACCAACTGAGCTACGCCACATGCACGACCAAACTGCGCTATTCCCCATTCTTTGCGACTCTGATGCGCACGGACACGATGGTTGGTTGGTTTGTAGCGGTGAAGGGAGCAGAGTACAAAGGCGCGGACACGTTCATATACACAAAAGTTCCAAGTAGTTTCGATGCTCTGGTATTACAAATGCAATTTCCGTCTGTTTTTAACGTCTTAAATTGAAAGAGCCGTCACAAATTGCTCCGTTTTTCGCTCCTTATCGACAATCATACAGCACCTGAGGTAACAAACACATCTCGAGCCCCATTGTGCACTCCATTATTCATGCCAACTCAGTGCCTCGCTCTTTACTACTGTGTACTAATCTTGTCCTCCAACTGCAAAACCCTGGGCCACAACAAGTTTCCGCGTCTCCATTGCACTGCGCATACAACAAAACGCTCCCCAAACTTGGCACTCACCCACGCAGCCGACTTTTCCGACTTTCCACGACGCTCACGCAACGCTCACGCTAGTGACAGCATTATTTATAGTTCGACGTCGCGCCAAA
This sequence comes from Schistocerca gregaria, assembly GCF_023897955.1. Taxonomy (NCBI): domain Eukaryota; kingdom Metazoa; phylum Arthropoda; class Insecta; order Orthoptera; family Acrididae; genus Schistocerca; species Schistocerca gregaria. The sequence goes on from NW_026061726.1 coordinate 1,052,021, forward strand.
GCGAATGTGCACATTTCGCCTACGGCTTAGGCCGCCCTCCTAGTGTGGCTGCTCGGTGTCTGCAGGCAGCGAGGGTCTGCTAGCTTCCTGTGTTCGCACCTATGTCACCTGTGCTTGCTTGTCAGAGACAGACTATCGCAAAACATACAACTCACTCCATGAATTGATTGCTACGGCATCTGTTATCAGCAGTCACAACTAGCAACACCAGTAGCAGCCGACTGCACGCAAAGAATAGGAATGTGCAGTGGGATTTACGTGAACTCGGCGCAACGCAGATCTTTCCGGCATAGGCTTGAGAATCTTACGGGAACACTTGTACTGTTTCTAAATAAAGTGTAGGCGTGGGAGGAGGGTGCTTCCCGCGCACTAATAACAGCACGCTTGCCAATTGTGGATGCTAATCATTCGCTTGTGTCTTCCTAGACACATCTGCAGGCTGAGAATTATTCCACTTGCATGGCAAGGTGCGCATGTAGGTGTGTTAAAAATTCTGGAGGCACCGGGTATTGATCCCAGTACCTCTCGCATACTAAGCTAGCGCTCTACCACCTGAGCTACGCCCGCCCCCCCGAAGACTAATAGTGCCACAAACAGCCATATAGATGACACAGACCCTTGCACTCCCATTATTCAGCAGACAAACACTACTCTCTATGTATCCGTTAGGGTGTCTTTCAGGTTTCGTGCATTCTGTATCGAATCGTAGTTGGCCACAATGAAAGTGGCACGTATAACGTCGAAAATAGAGTTCGGACACCGCTCTGAGTAAGTCGAACGAGTTAACCACCCTCTAGACTTCAATGAGGTTAAGCCGTGATACCTAAGACAGATCTGCACTCGATGACACCTCGATAACAGCCGGTCCCCACACTTACACCTTGCTCTCCTTACATCAGTTTACATCATATCAGTCTGTGACGCTGGCTTTGCAACATCTTGCGTGCCTTTAGGTTCGCTGCGACCAACACTTACAATGCACTGACCACAAAAAATGGAGGCGCCGCGGCTTGAACGCTGCACCTTTCAAATGCGAAGCGAACGCGCTACCAACTGAGCTACGCCACATGCACGACCAAACTGCGCTATTCCCCATTCTTTGCGACTCTGATGCGCACGGACACGATGGTTGGTTGGTTTTTAGCGGTGAAGGGAGCAGAGTACAAAGGCGCGGACACGTTCATATACACAAACGTTCCAAGTAGTTTCGATGCTCTGGTATTACAAATGCAAATTCCGTCTGTTTTTAACGTCTTAAATTGAAAGAGCCGTCACAAATTGCTCCGTTTTCGCTCCTTATCGACAATCATACAGCACCTGAGGTAACAAACACATCTCGAGCCCCATTGTGCACTCCATTATTCATGCCAACTCAGTGCCTCGCTCTTTACTACTGTGTACTAATCTTGTCCTCCATCTGCAAAACCCTGGGCCACAACAAGTTTCAGCGTCTCCATTGCACTGCGCATACAACAAAACGCTCCCCAAACTTGGCACTCACCCACGCAGCCGACTTTCCACGACGCTCACGCAACGCTCACGCTAGTGACAGCATTATTTATAGTTCGACGTCGCGCCAAAGCGAATGAGCACATTTCGCCTACGGCTTAGGCCGCCCTCCTAGTGTGGCTGCTCGGTGTCTGCAGGCAGCGAGGGTCTGCTAGCTTCCTGTGTTCGCACCTATGTCACCTGTGCTTGCTTGTCAGAGACAGACTATCGCAAAACATACAACTCACTCCATAAATTGATTGCTACGGCATCTGTTATCAGCAGTCACAACTAGCAACACCAGTAGCAGCCGACTGCATGCAAAGAATAGGAATGTGCAGTGGGATTTACGTGAACTCGGCGCAACGCAGATCTTTCCGGCATAGGCTTGAGAATCTTACGGGAACACTTGTACTGTTTCTAAATAAAGTGTAGGCGTGGGAGGAGGGTGCTTCCCGCGCACTAATAACAGCACGCTTGCCAATTGTGGATGCTAATCATTCGCTTGTATCTTCCTAGACACATCTGCAGGCTGAGAATTATTCCACTTGCATGGCAAGGTGCGCATGTAGGTGTGTTAAAAATTCTGGAGGCACCGGGTATTGATCCCAGTACCTCTCGCATACTAAGCTAGCGCTCTACCACCTGAGCTACGCCCGCCCACCCGAAGACTAATGGTGCTACAAACAGCCATATAGATGACACAGACCCTTGCACTCCCATTATTCAGCAGACAAACACTACTCTCTATGTATCCGTTAGGGTGTCTTTCAGGTTTCGTGCATTCTGTATCGAATCGTAGTTGGCCACAATGAAAGTGGCACGTATAACGTCGAAAATAGAGTTCGGACACGGCTCTGAGTAAGTCGAACGTGTTAACCACCCTCTAGACTTCAATGAGGTTAAGCCGTGATACCTAAGACAGATCTGCACTCGATGACACCTCGATAACAGCCGGTCCCCACACTTACACCTTGCTCTCCTTACATCAGTTTACATCATATCAGTCTGTGACGCTGGCTTTGCAACATCTTGCGTGCCTTTAGGTTCGCCGCGACCAACACTTACAATGCACTGACCACAAAGAATGGAGGCGCCGCGGCTTGAACGCTGCACCTTTCACATGCGAAGCGAACGCGCTACCAACTGAGCTACGCCACATGCACGACCAAACTGCGCTATTCCCCATTCTTTGCGACTCTGATGCGCACGGACACGATGGTTGGTTGGTTTTTAGCGGTGAAGGGAGCAGAGTACAAAGGCGCGGACACGTTCATATACACAAACGTTCCAAGTAGTTTCGATGCTCTGGTATTACAAATGCAAATTCCGTCTGTTTTTAACGTCTTAAATTGAAAGAGCCGTCACAAATTGCTCCGTTTTCGCTCCTTATCGACAATCATACAGCACCTGAGGTAACAAACACATCTCGAGCCCCATTGTGCACTCCATTATTCATGCCAACTCAGTGCCTCGCTCTTTACTACTGTGTACTAATCTTGTCCTCCAACTGCAAAACCCTGGGCCACAACAAGTTTCCGCGTCTCCATTGCACTGCGCATACAACAAAACGCTCCCCAAACTTGGCACTCACCCACGCAGCCGACTTTTCCGACTTTCCACGACGCTCACGCTAGTGACAGCATTATTTATAGTTCGACGTCGCGCCAAAGCGAATGAGCACATTTCGCCTACGGCTTAGGCCGCCCTCCTAGTGTGGCTGCTCGGTGTCTGCAGGCAGCGAGGGTCTGCTAGCTTCCTGTGTTCGCACCTATGTCACCTGTGCTTGCTTGTCAGAGACAGACTATCGCAAAACATACAACTCACTCCATGAATTGATTGCTACGGCATCTGTTATCAGCAGTCACAACTAGCAACACCAGTAGCAGCCGACTGCACGCAAAGAATAGGAATGTGCAGTGGGATTTACGTGAACTCGGCGCAACGCAGATCTTTCCGGCATAGGCTTGAGAATCTTACGGGAACACTTGTACTGTTTCTAAATAAAGTGTAGGCGTGGGAGGAGGGTGCTTCCCGCGCACTAATAACAGCACGCTTGCCAATTGTGGATGCTAATCATTCGCTTGTATCTTCCTAGACACATCTGCAGGCTGAGAATTATTCCACTTGCATGGCAAGGTGCGCATGTAGGTGTGTTAAAAATTCTGGAGGCACCGGGTATTGATCCCAGTACCTATCGCATACTAAGCTAGCGCTCTACGACCTGAGCTACGCCCGCCCCCCCGAAGACTAATGGTGCTACAAACAGCCATATAGATGACACAGACCCTTGCACTCCCATTATTCAGCAGACAAACACTACTCTCTATGTATCCGTTAGGGTGTCTTTCAGGTTTCGTGCATTCTGTATCGAATCGTAGTTGGCCACAATGAAAGTGGCACGTATAACGTCGAAAATAGAGTTCGGACACCGGTCTGAGTAAGTCGAACGTGTTGTCCACCCTCTAGACTTCAATGAGGTTAAGCCGTGATACCTAAGACAGATCTGCACTCGATGACACCTCGATGACAGCCGGTCCCCACACTTACACCTTGCTCTCCTTACATCAGTTTACATCATATCAGTCTGTGACGCTGGCTTTGCAACATCTTGCGTGCCTTTAGGTTCGCCGCGACCAACACTTACAATGCACTGACCACAAAAAATGGAGGCGCCGCGGCTTGAACGCTGCACCTTTCACATGCGAAGCGAACGCGCTACCAACTGAGCTACGCCACATGCACGACCAAACTGCGCTATTCCCCATTCTTTGCGACTCTGATGCGCACGGACACGATGGTTGGTTGGTTTTTAGCGGTGAAGGGAGCAGAGTACAAAGGCGCGGACACGTTCATATACACAAACGTTCCAAGTAGTTTCGATGCTCTGGTATTACAAATGCAAATTCCGTCTGTTTTTAACGTCTTAAATTGAAAGAGCCGTCACAAATTGCTCCGTTTTCGCTCCTTATCGACAATCATACAGCACCTGAGGTAACAAACACATCTCGAGCCCCATTGTACACTCCATTATTCATGCCAACTCAGTGCCTCGCTCTTTACTACTGTGTACTAATCTTGTCCTCCAACTGCAAAACCCTGGGCCACAACAAGTTTCCGCGTCTCCATTGCACTGCGCATACAACAAAACGCTCCCCAAACTTGGCACTCACCCACGCAGCCGACTTTTCCGACTTTCCACGACGCTCACGCAACGCTCACGCTAGTGACAGCATTATTTATAGTTCGACGTCGCGCCAAAGCGAATGAGCACATTTCGCCTACGGCTTAGGCCGCCCTCCTAGTGTGGCTGCTCGGTGTCTGCAGGCAGCGAGGGTCTGCTAGCTTCCTGTGTTCGCACCTATGTCACCTGTGCTTGCTTGTCAGAGACAGACTATCGCAAAACATACAACTCACTCCATGAATTGATTGCTACGGCATCTGTTATCAGCAGTCACAACTAGCAACACCAGTAGCAGCCGACTGCACGCAAAGAATAGGAATGTGCAGTGGGATTTACGTGAACTCGGCGCAACGCAGATCTTTCCGGCATAGGCTTGAGAATCTTACGGGAACACTTGTACTGTTTCTAAATAAAGTGTAGGCGTGGGAGGAGGGTGCTTCCCGCGCACTAATAACAGCACGCTTGCCAATTGTGGATGCTAATCATTCGCTTGTATCTTCCTAGACACATCTGCAGGCTGAGAATTATTCCACTTGCATGGCAAGGTGCGCATGTAGGTGTGTTAAAAATTCTGGAGGCACCGGGTATTGATCCCAGTACCTCTCGCATACTAAGCTAGCGCTCTACCACCTGAGCTACGCCCGCCCCCCCGAAGACTAATGGTGCTACAAACAGCCATATAGATGACACAGACCCTTGCACTCCCATTATTCAGCAGACAAACACTACTCTCTATGTATCCGTTAGGGTGTCTTTCAGGTTTCGTGCATTCTGTATCGAATCGTAGTTGGCCACAATGAAAGTGGCACGTATAACGTCGAAAATAGAGTTCGGACACCGCTCTGAGTAAGTCGAACGTGTTGTCCACCCTCTAGACTTCAATGAGGTTAAGCCGTGATACCTAAGACAGATCTGCACTCGATGACACCTCGATAACAGCCGGTCCCCACACTTACACCTTGCTCTCCTTACATCAGTTTACATCATATCAGTCTGTGACGCTGGCTTTGCAACATCTTGCGTGCCTTTAGGTTCGCCGCGACCAACACTTACAATGCACTGACCACAAAAAATGGAGGCGCCGCGGCTTGAACGCTGCACCTTTCACATGCGAAGCGAACGCGCTACCAACTGAGCTACGCCACATGCACGACCAAACTGCGCTATTCCCCATTCTTTGCGACTCTGATGCGCACGGACACGATGGTTGGTTGGTTTTTAGCGGTGAAGGGAGCAGAGTACAAAGGCGCGGACACGTTCATATACACAAACGTTCCAAGTAGTTTCGATGCTCTGGTATTACAAATGCAAATTCCGTCTGTTTTTAACGTCTTAAATTGAAAGAGCCGTCACAAATTGCTCCGTTTTCGCTCCTTATCGACAATCATACAGCACCTGAGGTAACAAACACATCTCGAGCCCCATTGTACACTCCATTATTCATGCCAACTCAGTGCCTCGCTCTTTACTACTGTGTACTAATCTTGTCCTCCAACTGCAAAACCCTGGGCCACAACAAGTTTCCGCGTCTCCACTGCACTGCGCATACAACAAAACGCTCCCCAAACTTGGCACTCACCCACGCAGCCGACTTTTCCGACTTTCCACGACGCTCACGCTAGTGACAGCATTATTTATAGTTCGACGTCGCGCCAAAGCGAATGAGCACATTTCGCCTACGGCTTAGGCCGCCCTCCTAGTGTGGCTGCTCGGTGTCTGCAGGCAGCGAGGGTCTGCTAGCTTCCTGTGTTCGCACCTATGTCACCTGTGCTTGCTTGTCAGAGACAGACTATCGCAAAACATACAACTCACTCCATGAATTGATTGCTACGGCATCTGTTATCAGCAGTCACAACTAGCAACACCAGTAGCAGCCGACTGCACGCAAAGAATAGGAATGTGCAGTGGGATTTACGTGAACTCGGCGCAACGCAGATCTTTCCGGCATAGGCTTGAGAATCTTACGGGAACACTTGTACTGTTTCTAAATAAAGTGTAGGCGTGGGAGGAGGGTGCTTCCCGCGCACTAATAACAGCACGCTTGCCAATTGTGGATGCTAATCATTCGCTTGTATCTTCCTAGACACATCTGCAGGCTGAGAATTATTCCACTTGCATGGCAAGGTGCGCATGTAGGTGTGTTAAAAATTCTGGAGGCACCGGGTATTGATCCCAGTACCTCTCGCATACTAAGCTAGCGCTCTACCACCTGAGCTACGCCCGCCCCCCGAAGACTAATGGTGCTACAAACAGCCATATAGATGACACAGACCCTTGCACTCCCATTATTCAGCAGACAAACACTACTCTCTATGTATCCGTTAGGGTGTCTTTCAGGTTTCGTGCATTCTGTATCGAATCGTAGTTGGCCACAATGAAAGTGGCACGTATAACGTCGAAAATAGAGTTCGGACACCGCTCTGAGTAAGTCGAACGTGTTGTCCACCCTCTAGACTTCAATGAGGTTAAGCCGTGATACCTAAGACAGATCTGCACTCGATGACACCTCGATAACAGCCGGTCCCCACACTTACACCTTGCTCTCCTTACATCAGTTTACATCATATCAGTTTGTGACGCTGGCTTTGCAACATCTTGCGTGCCTTTAGGTTCGCCGCGACCAACACTTACAATGCACTGACCACAAAGAATGGAGGCGCCGCGGCTTGAACGCTGCACCTTTCACATGCGAAGCGAACGCGCTACCAACTGAGCTACGCCACATGCACGACCAAACTGCGCTATTCCCCATTCTTTGCGACTCTGATGCGCACGGACACGATGGTTGGTTGGTTTTTAGCGGTGAAGGGAGCAGAGTACAAAGGCGCGGACACGTTCATATACACAAACGTTCCAAGTAGTTTCGATGCTCTGGTATTACAAATGCAAATTCCGTCTGTTTTTAACGTCTTAAATTGAAAGAGCCGTCACAAATTGCTCCGTTTTCGCTCCTTATCGACAATCATACAGCACCTGAGGTAACAAACACATCTCGAGCCCCATTGTGCACTCCATTATTCATGCCAACTCAGTGCCTCGCTCTTTACTACTGTGTACTAATCTTGTCCTCCAACTGCAAAACCCTGGGCCACAACAAGTTTCCGCGTCTCCATTGCACTGCGCATACAACAAAACGCTCCCCAAACTTGGCACTCACCCACGCAGCCGACTTTTCCGACTTTCCACGACGCTCACGCAACGCTCACGCTAGTGACAGCATTATTTATAGTTCGACGTCGCGCCAAAGCGAATGAGCACATTTCGCCTACGGCTTAGGCCGCCCTCCTAGTGTGGCTGCTCGGTGTCTGCAGGCAGCGAGGGTCTGCTAGCTTCCTGTGTTCGCACCTATGTCACCTGTGCTTGCTTGTCAGAGACAGACTATCGCAAAACATACAACTCACTCCATGAATTGATTGCTACGGCATCTGTTATCAGCAGTCACAACTAGCAACACCAGTAGCAGCCGACTGCACGCAAAGAATAGGAATGTGCAGTGGGATTTACGTGAACTCGGCGCAACGCAGATCTTTCCGGCATAGGCTTGAGAATCTTACGGGAACACTTGTACTGTTTCTAAATAAAGTGTAGGCGTGGGAGGAGGGTGCTTCCCGCGCACTAATAACAGCACGCTTGCCAATTGTGGATGCTAATCATTCGCTTGTATCTTCCTAGACACATCTGCAGGCTGAGAATTATTCCACTTGCATGGCAAGGTGCGCATGTAGGTGTGTTAAAAATTCTGGAGGCACCGGGTATTGATCCCAGTACCTCTCGCATACTAAGCTAGCGCTCTACCACCTGAGCTACGCCCGCCCCCCCGAAGACTAATGGTGCTACAAACAGCCATATAGATGACACAGACCCTTGCACTCCCATTATTCAGCAGACAAACACTACTCTCTATGTATCCGTTAGGGTGTCTTTCAGGTTTCGTGCATTCTGTATCGAATCGTAGTTGGCCACAATAAAAGTGGCACGTATAACGTCGAAAATAGAGTTCGGACACCGCTCTGATTAAGTCGAACATGTTGTCCACCCTCTAGACTTCAATGAGGTTAAGCCGTGATACCTAAGACAGATCTGCACTCGATGACACCTCGATAACAGCCGGTCCCCACACTTACATCTTGCTCTCCTTACATCAGTTTACATCATATCAGTCTGTGACGCTGGCTTTGCAACATCTTGCGTGCCTTTAGGTTCGTCGCGACCAACACTTACAATGCACTGACCACAAAAAATAGAGGCGCCGCGGCTTGAACGCTGCACCTTTCACATGCGAAGCGAACGCGCTACCAACTGAGCTACGCCACATGCACGACCAAACTGCGCTATTCCCCATTCTTTGCGACTCTGATGCGCACGGACACGATGGTTGGTTGGTTTGTAGCGGTGAAGGGAGCAGAGTACAAAGGCGCGGACACGTTCATATACACAAAAGTTCCAAGTAGTTTCGATGCTCTGGTATTACAAATGCAATTTCCGTCTGTTTTTAACGTCTTAAATGGAAAGAGCCGTCACAAATTGCTCCGTTTTCGCTCCTTATCGACAATCATACAGCACCTGAGGTAACAAACACATCTCGAGCCCCATTGTGCACTTCATTATTCATGCCAACTCAGTGCCTCGCTCTTTACTACTGTGTACTAATCTTGTCCTCCAACTGCAAAACCCTGGGCCACAACAAGTTTCCGCGTCTCCATTGCGCTGCGCATACAACAAAACGCTCCCCAAACTTGGCACTCACCCACGCAGCCGACTTTTCCGACTTTCCACGACGCTCACGCAACGCTCACGCTAGTGACAGCATTATTTATAGTTCGACGTCGCGCCAAAGCGAATGTGCACATTTCGCCTACGGCTTAGGCCGCCCTCCTTGTGTGGCTGCTCGGTGTCTGCAGGCAGCGAGGGTCTGCTAGCTTCCTGTGTTCGCACCTATGTCACCTGTGCTTGCTTGTCAGAGACAGACTATCGCAAAACATACAACTCACTCCATGAATTGATTGCTACGGCATCTGTTATCAGCAGTCACAACTAGCAACACCAGTAGCAGCCGACTGCACGCAAAGAATAGGAATGTGCAGTGGGATTTACGTGAACTCGGCGCAACGCAGATCTTTCCGGCATAGGCTTGAGAATCTTACGGGAACACTTGTACTGTTTCTAAATAAAGTGTAGGCGTGGGAGGAGGGTGCTTCCCGCGCACTAATAACAGCACGCTTGCCAATTGTGGATGCTAATCATTCGCTTGTATCTTCCTAGACACATCTGCAGGCTGAGAATTATTCCACTTGCATGGCAAGGTGCGCATGTAGGTGTGTTAAAAATTCTGGAGGCACCGGGTATTGATCCCAGTACCTATCGCATACTAAGCTAGCGCTCTACCACCTGAGCTACGCCCGACCCCCCCGAAGACTAATGGTGCTACAAACAGCCATATAGATGACACAGACCCTTGCACTCCCATTATTCAGCAGACAAACACTACTCTCTATGTATCCGTTAGGGTGTCTTTCAGGTTTCGTGCATTCTGTATCGAATCGTAGTTGCCCACAATGAAAGTGGCACGTATAACGTCGAAAATAGAGTTCGGACACCGCTCTGAGTAAGTCGAACGTGTTGTCCACCCTCTAGACTTCAATGAGGTTAAGCCGTGATACCTAAGACAGATCTGCACTCGATGACACCTCGATAACAGCCGGTCCCCACACTTACACCTTGCTCTCCTTACATCAGTTTACATCATATCAGTCTGTGACGCTGGCTTTGCAACATCTTGCGTGCCTTTAGGTTCGCCGCGACCAACACTTACAATGCACTGACCACAAAAAAAGGAGGCGCCGCGGCTTGAACGCTGCACCTTTCACATGCGAAGCGAACGCGCTACCAACTGAGCTACGCCACATGCACGACCAAACTGCGCTATTCCCCATTCTTTGCGACTCTGATGCGCACGGACACGATGGTTGGTTGGTTTGTAGCGGTGAAGGGAGCAGAGTACAAAGGCGCGGACACGTTCATATACACAAAAGTTCCAAGTAGTTTCGATGCTCTGGTATTACAAATGCAATTTCCGTCTGTTTTTAACGTCTTAAATTGAAAGAGCCGTCACAAATTGCTCCGTTTTCGCTCCTTATCGACAATCATACAGCACCTGAGGTAACAAACACATCTCGAGCCCCATTGTGCACTTCATTATTCATGCCAACTCAGTGCCTCGCTCTTTACTACTGTGTACTAATCTTGTCCTCCAACTGCAAAACCCTGGGCCACAACAAGTTTCCGCGTCTCCATTGCGCTGCGCATACAACAAAACGCTCCCCAAACTTGGCACTCACCCACGCAGCCGACTTTTCCGACTTTCCACGACGCTCACGCAACGCTCACGCTAGTGACAGCATTATTTATAGTTCGACGTCGCGCCAAAGCGAATGAGCACATTTCGCCTACGGCTTAGGCCGCCCTCCTTGTGTGGCTGCTCGGTGTCTGCAGGCAGCGAGGGTCTGCTAGCTTCCTGTGTTCGCACCTATGTCACCTGTGCTTGCTTGTCAGAGACAGACTATCGCAAAACATACAACTCACTCCATGAATTGATTGCTACGGCATCTGTTATGAGCAGTCACAACTAGCAACACCAGTAGCAGCCGACTGCACGCAAAGAATAGGAATGTGCAGTGGGATTTACGTGAACTCGGCGCAACGCAGATCTTTCCGGCATAGGCTTGAGAATCTTACGGGAACACTTGTACTGTTTCTAAATAAAGTGTAGGCGTGGGAGGAGGGTGCTTCCCGCGCACTAATAACAGCACGCTTGCCAATTGTGGATGCTAATCATTCGCTTGTATCTTCCTAGACACATCTGCAGGCTGAGAATTATTCCACTTGCATGGCAAGGTGCGCATGTAGGTGTGTTAAAAATTCTGGAGGCACCGGGTATTGATCCCAGTACCTATCGCATACTAAGCTAGCGCTCTACCACCTGAGCTACGCCCGCCCCCCCGAAGACTAATGGTGCTACAAACAGCCATATAGATGACACAGACCCTTGCACTCCCATTATTCAGCAGACAAACACTACTCTCTATGTATCCGTTAGGGTGTCTTTCAGGTTTCGTGCATTCTGTATCGAATCGTAGTTGGCCACAATGAAAGTGGCACGTATAACGTCGAAAATAGAGTTCGGACACCGCTCTGAGTAAGTCGAACGTGTTGTCCACCCTCTAGACTTCAATGAGGTTAAGCCGTGATACCTAAGACAGATCTGCACTCGATGACACCTCGATAACAGCCGGTCCCCACACTTACACCTTGCTCTCCTTACATCAGTTTACATCATATCAGTCTGTGACGCTGGCTTTGCAACATCTTGCGTGCCTTTAGGTTCGCCGCGACCAACACTTACAATGCACTGACCACAAAAAAAGGAGGCGCCGCGGCTTGAACGCTGCACCTTTCACATGCGAAGCGAACGCGCTACCAACTGAGCTACGCCACATGCACGACCAAACTGCGCTATTCCCCATTCTTTGCGACTCTGATGCGCACGGACACGATGGTTGGTTGGTTTGTAGCGGTGAAGGGAGCAGAGTACAAAGGCGCGGACACGTTCATATACACAAACGTTCCAAGTAGTTTCGATGCTCTGGTATTACAAATGCAAATTCCGTCTGTTTTTAACGTCTTAAATTGAAAGAGCCGTCACAAATTGCTCCGTTTTCGCTCCTTATCGACAATCATACAGCACCTGAGGTAACAAACACATCTCGAGCCCCATTGTGCACTCCATTATTCATGCCAACTCAGTGCCTCGCTCTTTACTACTGTGTACTAATCTTGTCCTCCAACTGCAAAACCCTGGGCCACAACAAGTTTCCGCGTCTCCATTGCACTGCGCATACAACAAAACGCTCCCCAAACTTGGCACTCACCCACGCAGCCGACTTTTCCGACTTTCCGCAACGCTCACGCTAGTGACAGCATTATTTATAGTTCGACGTCGCGCCAAAGCGAATGAGCACATTTCGCCTACGGCTTAGGCCGCCCTCCTAGTGTGGCTGCTCGGTGTCTGCAGGCAGCGAGGGTCTGCTAGCTTCCTGTGTTCGCACCTATGTCACCTGTGCTTGCTTGTCAGAGACAGACTATCGCAAAACATACAACTCACTCCATGAATTGATTGCTACGGCATCTGTTATCAGCAGTCACAACTAGCAACACCAGTAGCAGCCGACTGCACGCAAAGAATAGGAATGTGCAGTGGGATTTACGTGAACTCGGCGCAACGCAGATCTTTCCGGCATAGGCTTGAGAATCTTACGGGAACACTTGTACTGTTTCTAAATAAAGTGCAGGCGTGGGAGGAGGGTGCTTCCCGCGCACTAATAACAGCACGCTTGCCAATTGTGGATGCTAATCATTCGCTTGTATCTTCCTAGACACATCTGCAGGCTGAGAATTATTCCACTTGCATGGCAAGGTGCGCATGTAGGTGTGTTAAAAATTCTGGAGGCACCGGGTATTGATCCCAGTACCTCTCGCATACTAAGCTAGCGCTCTACCACCTGAGCTACGCCCGCCCCCCCCCCCCCCCCCGAAGACTAATGGTGCTACAAACAGCCATATAGATGACACAGACCCTTGCACTCCCATTATTCAGCAGACAAACACTACTCTCTATGTATCCGTTAGGGTGTCTTTCAGGTTTCGTGCATTCTGTATCGAATCGTAGTTGGCCACAATGAAAGTGGCACGTATAACGTCGAAAATAGAGTTCGGACACCGCTCTGAGTAAGTCGAACGTGTTGTCCACCCTCTAGACTTCAATGAGGTTAAGCCGTGATACCTAAGACAGATCTGCACTCGATGACACCTCGATAACAGCCGGTCCCCACACTTACACCTTGCTCTCCTTACATCAGTTTACATCATATCAGTCTGTGACGCTGGCTTTGCAACATCTTGCGTGCCTTTAGGTTCGCCGCGACCAACACTTACAATGCACTGACCACAAAGAATGGAGGCGCCGCGGCTTGAACGCTGCACCTTTCACATGCGAAGCGAACGCGCTACCAACTGAGCTACGCCACATGCACGACCAAACTGCGCTATTCCCCATTCTTTGCGACTCTGATGCGCACGGACACGATGGTTGGTTGGTTTTTAGCGGTGAAGGGAGCAGAGTACAAAGGCGCGGACACGTTCATATACACAAACGTTCCAAGTAGTTTCGATGCTCTGGTATTACAAATGCAAATTCCGTCTGTTTTTAACGTCTTAAATTGAAAGAGCCGTCACAAATTGCTCCGTTTTCGCTCCTTATCGACAATCATACAGCACCTGAGGTAACAAACACATCTCGAGCCCCATTGTGCACTCCATTATTCATGCCAACTCAGTGCCTCGCTCTTTACTACTGTGTACTAATCTTGTCCTCCAACTGCAAAACCCTGGGCCACAACAAGTTTCCGCGTCTCCATTGCACTGCGCATACAACAAAACGCTCCCCAAACTTGGCACTCACCCACGCAGCCGACTTTTCCGACTTTCCACGACGCTCACGCTAGTGACAGCATTATTTATAGTTCGACGTCGCGCCAAAGCGAATGAGCACATTTCGCCTACGGCTTAGGCCGCCCTCCTAGTGTGGCTGCTCAGTGTCTGCAGGCAGCGAGGGTCTGCTAGCTTCCTGTGTTCGCACCTATGTCACCTGTGCTTGCTTGTCAGAGACAGACTATCGCAAAACATACAACTCACTCCATGAATTGATTGCTACGGCATCTGTTATCAGCAGTCACAACTAGCAACACCAGTAGCAGCCGACTGCACGCAAAGAATAGGAATGTGCAGTGGGATTTACGTGAACTCGGCGCAACGCAGATCTTTCCGGCATAGGCTTGAGAATCTTACGGGAACACTTGTACTGTTTCTAAATAAAGTGCAGGCGTGGGAGGAGGGTGCTTCCCGCGCACTAATAACAGCACGCTTGCCAATTGTGGATGCTAATCATTCGCTTGTATCTTCCTAGACACATCTGCAGGCTGAGAATTATTCCACTTGCATGGCAAGGTGCGCATGTAGGTGTGTTAAAAATTCTGGAGGCACCGGGTATTGATCCCAGTACCTCTCGCATACTAAGCTAGCGCTCTACCACCTGAGCTACGCCCGCCCCCCCCCCCCCCCCCCCGAAGACTAATGGTGCTACAAACAGCCATATAGATGACACAGACCCTTGCACTCCCATTATTCAGCAGACAAACACTACTCTCTATGTATCCGTTAGGGTGTCTTTCAGGTTTCGTGCATTCTGTATCGAATCGTAGTTGGCCACAATGAAAGTGGCACGTATAACGTCGAAAATAGAGTTCGGACACCGCTCTGAGTAAGTCGAACGTGTTGTCCACCCTCTAGACTTCAATGAGGTTAAGCCGTGATACCTAAGACAGATCTGCACTCGATGACACCTCGATAACAGCCGGTCCCCACACTTACACCTTGCTCTCCTTACATCAGTTTACATCATATCAGTCTGTGACGCTGGCTTTGCAACATCTTGCGTGCCTTTAGGTTCGCCGCGACCAACACTTACAATGCACTGACCACAAAGAATGGAGGCGCCGCGGCTTGAACGCTGCACCTTTCACATGCGAAGCGAACGCGCTACCAACTGAGCTACGCCACATGCACGACCAAACTGCGCTATTCCCCATTCTTTGCGACTCTGATGCGCACGGACACGATGGTTGGTTGGTTTTTAGCGGTGAAGGGAGCAGAGTACAAAGGCGCGGACACGTTCATATACACAAACGTTCCAAGTAGTTTCGATGCTCTGGTATTACAAATGCAAATTCCGTCTGTTTTTAACGTCTTAAATTGAAAGAGCCGTCACAAATTGCTCCGTTTTCGCTCCTTATCGACAATCATACAGCACCTGAGGTAACAAACACATCTCGAGCCCCATTGTGCACTCCATTATTCATGCCAACTCAGTGCCTCGCTCTTTACTACTGTGTACTAATCTTGTCCTCCAACTGCAAAACCCTGGGCCACAACAAGTTTCCGCGTCTCCATTGCACTGCGCATACAACAAAACGCTCCCCAAACTTGGCACTCACCCACGCAGCCGACTTTTCCGACTTTCCACGACGCTCACGCTAGTGACAGCATTATTTATAGTTCGACGTCGCGCCAAAGCGAATGAGCACATTTCGCCTACGGCTTAGGCCGCCCTCCTAGTGTGGCTGCTCGGTGTCTGCAGGCAGCGAGGGTCTGCTAGCTTCCTGTGTTCGCACCTATGTCACCTGTGCTTGCTTGTCAGAGACAGACTATCGCAAAACATACAACTCACTCCATGAATTGATTGCTACGGCATCTGTTATCAGCAGTCACAACTAGCAACACCAGTAGCAGCCGACTGCACGCAAAGAATAGGAATGTGCAGTGGGATTTACGTGAACTCGGCGCAACGCAGATCTTTCCGGCATAGGCTTGAGAATCTTACGGGAACACTTGTACTGTTTCTAAATAAAGTGTAGGCGTGGGAGGAGGGTGCTTCCCGCGCACTAATAACAGCACGCTTGCCAATTGTGGATGCTAATCATTCGCTTGTATCTTCCTAGACACATCTGCAGGCTGAGAATTATTCCACTTGCATGGCAAGGTGCGCATGTAGGTGTGTTAAAAATTCTGGAGGCACCAGGTATTGATCCCAGTACCTCTCGCATACTAAGCTAGCGCTCTACCACCTGAGCTACGCCCGCCCCCCCGAAGACTAATGGTGCTACAAACAGCCATATAGATGACACAGACCCTTGCACTCCCATTATTCAGCAGACAAACACTACTCTCTATGTATCCGTTAGGGTGTCTTTCAGGTTTCGTGCATTCTGTATCGAATCGTAGTTGGCCACAATAAAAGTGGCACGTATAACGTCGAAAATAGAGTTCGGACACCGCTCTGAGTAAGTCGAACGTGTTGTCCACCCTCTAGACTTCAATGAGGTTAAGCCGTGATACCTAAGACAGATCTGCACTCGATGACACCTCGATAACAGCCGGTCCCCACACTTACACCTTGCTCTCCTTACATCAGTTTACATCATATCAGTCTGTGACGCTGGCTTTGCAACATCTTGCGTGCCTTTAGGTTCGCCGCGACCAACACTTACAATGCACTGACCACAAAGAATGGAGGCGCCGCGGCTTGAACGCTGCACCTTTCACATGCGAAGCGAACGCGCTACCAACTGAGCTACGCCACATGCACGACCAAACTGCGCTATTCCCCATTCTTTGCGACTCTGATGCGCACGGACACGATGGTTGGTTGGTTTTTAGCGGTGAAGGGAGCAGAGTACAAAGGCGCGGACACGTTCATATACACAAACGTTCCAAGTAGTTTCGATGCTCTGGTATTACAAATGCAAATTCCGTCTGTTTTTAACGTCTTAAATTGAAAGAGCCGTCACAAATTGCTCCGTTTTCGCTCCTTATCGACAATCATACAGCACCTGAGGTAACAAACACATCTCGAGCCCCATTGTGCACTCCATTATTCATGCCAACTCAGTGCCTCGCTCTTTACTACTGTGTACTAATCTTGTCCTCCAACTGCAAAACCCTGGGCCACAACAAGTTTCCGCGTCTCCATTGCACTGCGCATACAACAAAACGCTCCCCAAACTTGGCACTCACCCACGCAGCCGACTTTTCCGACTTTCCACGACGCTCACGCAACGCTCACGCTAGTGACAGCATTATTTATAGTTCGACGTCGCGCCAAAGCGAATGAGCACATTTCGCCTACGGCTTAGGCCGCCCTCCTAGTGTGGCTGCTCGGTGTCTGCAGGCAGCGAGGGTCTGCTAGCTTCCTGTGTTCGCACCTATGTCACCTGTGCTTGCTTGTCAGAGACAGACTATCGCAAAACATACAACTCACTCCATGAATTGATTGCTACGGCATCTGTTATCAGCAGTCACAACTAGCAACACCAGTAGCAGCCGACTGCACGCAAAGAATAGGAATGTGCAGTGGGATTTACGTGAACTCGGCGCAACGCAGATCTTTCCGGCATAGGCTTGAGAATCTTACGGGAACACTTGTACTGTTTCTAAATAAAGTGTAGGCGTGGGAGGAGGGTGCTTCCCGCGCACTAATAACAGCACGCTTGCCAATTGTGGATGCTAATCATTCGCTTGTATCTTCCTAGACACATCTGCAGGCTGAGAATTATTCCACTTGCATGGCAAGGTGCACATGTAGGTGTGTTAAAAATTCTGGAGGCACCGGGTATTGATCCCAGTACCTATCGCATACTAAGCTAGCGCTCTACCACCTGAGCTACGCCCGCCCCCCCGAAGACTAATGGTGCTACAAACAGCCATATAGATGACACAGACCCTTGCACTCCCATTATTCAGCAGACAAACACTACTCTCTATGTATCCGTTAGGGTGTCTTTCAGGTTTCGTGCATTCTGTATCGAATCGTAGTTGGCCACAATAAAAGTGGCACGTATAACGTCGAAAATAGAGTTCGGACACCGCTCTGAGTAAGTCGAACATGTTGTCCACCCTCTAGACTTCAATGAGGTTAAGCCGTGATACCTAAGACAGATCTGCACTCGATGACACCTCGATAACAGCCGGTCCCCACACTTACATCTTGCTCTCCTTACATCAGTTTACATCATATCAGTCTGTGACGCTGGCTTTGCAACATCTTGCGTGCCTTTAGGTTCGTCGCGACCAACACTTACAATGCACTGACCACAAAAAATGGAGGCGCCGCGGCTTGAACGCTGCACCTTTCACATGCGAAGCGAACGCGCTACCAACTGAGCTACGCCACATGCACGACTAAACTGCGCTATTCCCCATTCTTTGCGACTCTGATGCGCACGGACACGATGGTTGGTTGGTTTGTAGCGGTGAAGGGAGCAGAGTACAAAGGCGCGGACACGTTCATATACACAAAAGTTCCAAGTAGTTTCGATGCTCTGGTATTACAAATGCAATTTCCGTCTGTTTTTAACGTCTTAAATTGAAAGAGCCGTCACAAATTGCTCCGTTTTCGCTCCTTATCGACAATCATACAGCACCTGAGGTAACAAACACATCTCGAGCCCCATTGTGCACTTCATTATTCATGCCAACTCAGTGCCTCGCTCTTTACTACTGTGTACTAATCTTGTCCTCCAACTGCAAAACCCTGGGCCACAACAAGTTTCCGCGTCTCCATTGCACTGCGCATACAACAAAACGCTCCCCAAACTTGGCACTCACCCACGCAGCCGACTTTTCCGACTTTCCACGACGCTCACGCAACGCTCACGCTAGTGACAGCATTATTTATAGTTCGACGTCGCGCCAAAGCGAATGTGCACATTTCGCCTACGGCTTAGGCCGCCCTCCTAGTGTGGCTGCTCGGTGTCTGCAGGCAGCGAGGGTCTGCTAGCTTCCTGTGTTCGCACCTATGTCACCTGTGCTTGCTTGTCAGAGACAGACTATCGCAAAACATACAACTCACTCCATGAATTGATTGCTACGGCATCTGTTATCAGCAGTCACAACTAGCAACACCAGTAGCAGCCGACTGCACGCAAAGAATAGGAATGTGCAGTGGGATTTACGTGAACTCGGCGCAACGCAGATCTTTCCGGCATAGGCTTGAGAATCTTACGGGAACACTTGTACTGTTTCTAAATAAAGTGTAGGCGTGGGAGGAGGGTGCTTCCCGCGCACTAATAACAGCACGCTTGCCAATTGTGGATGCTAATCATTCGCTTGTATCTTCCTAGACACATCTGCAGGCTGAGAATTATTCCACTTGCATGGCAAGGTGCGCATGTAGGTGTGTTAAAAATTCTGGAGGCACCGGGTATTGATCCCAGTACCTATCGCATACTAAGCTAGCGCTCTACCACCTGAGCTACGCCCGCCCCCCCGAAGACTAATGGTGCTACAAACAGCCATATAGATGACACAGACCCTTGCACTCCCATTATTCAGCAGACAAACACTACTCTCTATGTATCCGTTAGGGTGTCTTTCAGGTTTCGTGCATTCTGTATCGAATCGTAGTTGCCCACAATGAAAGTGGCACGTATAACGTCGAAAATAGAGTTCGGACACCGCTCTGAGTAAGTCGAACGTGTTGTCCACCCTCTAGACTTCAATGAGGTTAAGCCGTGATACCTAACACAGATCTGCACTCGATGACACCTCGATAACAGCCGGTCCCCACACTTACACCTTGCTCTCCTTACATCAGTTTACATCATATCAGTCTGTGACGCTGGCTTTGCAACATCTTGCGTGCCTTTAGGTTCGCCGCGACCAACACTTACAATGCACTGACCACAAAAAAAGGAGGCGCCGCGGCTTGAACGCTGCACCTTTCACATGCGAAGCGAACGCGCTACCAACTGAGCTACGCCACATGCACGACCAAACTGCGCTATTCCCCATTCTTTGCGACTCTGATGCGCACGGACACGATGGTTGGTTGGTTTGTAGCGGTGAAGGGAGCAGAGTACAAAGGCGCGGACACGTTCATATACACAAACGTTCCAAGTAGTTTCGATGCTCTGGTATTACAAATGCAAATTCCGTCTGTTTTTAACGTCTTAAATTGAAAGAGCCGTCACAAATTGCTCCGTTTTCGCTCCTTATCGACAATCATACAGCACCTGAGGTAACAAACACATCTCGAGCCCCATTGTGCACTCCATTATTCATGCCAACTCAGTGCCTCGCTCTTTACTACTGTGTACTAATCTTGTCCTCCAACTGCAAAACCCTGGGCCACAACAAGTTTCCGCGTCTCCATTGCACTGCGCATACAACAAAACGCTCCCCAAACTTGGCACTCACCCACGCAGCCGACTTTTCCGACTTTCCACGACGCTCACGCTAGTGACAGCATTATTTATAGTTCGACGTCGCGCCAAAGCGAATGAGCACATTTCGCCTACGGCTTAGGCCGCCCTCCTAGTGTGGCTGCTCGGTGTCTGCAGGCAGCGAGGGTCTGCTAGCTTCCTGTGTTCGCACCTATGTCACCTGTGCTTGCTTGTCAGAGACAGACTATCGCAAAACATACAACTCACTCCATGAATTGATTGCTACGGCATCTGTTATCAGCAGTCACAACTAGCAACACCAGTAGCAGCCGACTGCACGCAAAGAATAGGAATGTGCAGTGGGATTTACGTGAACTCGGCGCAACGCAGATCTTTCCGGCATAGGCTTGAGAATCTTACGGGAACACTTGTACTGTTTCTAAATAAAGTGTAGGCGTGGGAGGAGGGTGCTTCCCGCGCACTAATAACAGCACGCTTGCCAATTGTGGATGCTAATCATTCGCTTGTATCTTCCTAGACACATCTGCAGGCTGAGAATTATTCCACTTGCATGGCAAGGTGCGCATGTAGGTGTGTTAAAAATTCTGGAGGCACCGGGTATTGATCCCAGTACCTATCGCATACTAAGCTAGCGCTCTACCACCTGAGCTACGCCCGCCCCCCCGAAGACTAATGGTGCTACAAACAGCCATATAGATGACACAGACCCTTGCACTCCCATTATTCAGCAGACAAACACTACTCTCTATGTATCCGTTAGGGTGTCTTTCAGGTTTCGTGCATTCTGTATCGAATCGTAGTTGCCCACAATGAAAGTGGCACGTATAACGTCGAAAATAGAGTTCGGACACCGCTCTGAGTAAGTCGAACGTGTTGTCCACCCTCTAGACTTCAATGAGGTTAAGCCGTGATACCTAACACAGATCTGCACTCGATGACACCTCGATAACAGCCGGTCCCCACACTTACACCTTGCTCTCCTTACATCAGTTTACATCATATCAGTCTGTGACGCTGGCTTTGCAACATCTTGCGTGCCTTTAGGTTCGCCGCGACCAACACTTACAATGCACTGACCACAAAAAAAGGAGGCGCCGCGGCTTGAACGCTGCACCTTTCACATGCGAAGCGAACGCGCTACCAACTGAGCTACGCCACATGCACGACCAAACTGCGCTATTCCCCATTCTTTGCGACTCTGATGCGCACGGACACGATGGTTGGTTGGTTTGTAGCGGTGAAGGGAGCAGAGTACAAAGGCGCGGACACGTTCATATACACAAACGTTCCAAGTAGTTTCGATGCTCTGGTATTACAAATGCAAATTCCGTCTGTTTTTAACGTCTTAAATTGAAAGAGCCGTCACAAATTGCTCCGTTTTCGCTCCTTATCGACAATCATACAGCACCTGAGGTAACAAACACATCTCGAGCCCCATTGTGCACTCCATTATTCATGCCAACTCAGTGCCTCGCTCTTTACTACTGTGTACTAATCTTGTCCTCCAACTGCAAAACCCTGGGCCACAACAAGTTTCCGCGTCTCCATTGCACTGCGCATACAACAAAACGCTCCCCAAACTTGGCACTCACCCACGCAGCCGACTTTTCCGACTTTCCACGACGCTCACGCTAGTGACAGCATTATTTATAGTTCGACGTCGCGCCAAAGCGAATGAGCACATTTCGCCTACGGCTTAGGCCGCCCTCCTAGTGTGGCTGCTCGGTGTCTGCAGGCAGCGAGGGTCTGCTAGCTTCCTGTGTTCGCACCTATGTCACCTGTGCTTGCTTGTCAGAGACAGACTATCGCAAAACATACAACTCACTCCATGAATTGATTGCTACGGCATCTGTTATCAGCAGTCACAACTAGCAACACCAGTAGCAGCCGACTGCACGCAAAGAATAGGAATGTGCAGTGGGATTTACGTGAACTCGGCGCAACGCAGATCTTTCCGGCATAGGCTTGAGAATCTTACGGGAACACTTGTACTGTTTCTAAATAAAGTGTAGGCGTGGGAGGAGGGTGCTTCCCGCGCACTAATAACAGCACGCTTGCCAATTGTGGATGCTAATCATTCGCTTGTATCTTCCTAGACACATCTGCAGGCTGAGAATTATTCCACTTGCATGGCAAGGTGCGCATGTAGGTGTGTTAAAAATTCTGGAGGCACCGGGTATTGATCCCAGTACCTCTCGCATACTAAGCTAGCGCTCTACCACCTGAGCTACGCCCGCCCCCCCGAAGACTAATGGTGCTACAAACAGCCATATAGATGACACAGACCCTTGCACTCCCATTATTCAGCAGACAAACACTACTCTCTATGTATCCGTTAGGGTGTCTTTCAGGTTTCGTGCATTCTGTATCGAATCGTAGTTGGCCACAATAAAAGTGGCACGTATAACATCGAAAATAGAGTTCGGACACCGCTCTGAGTAAGTCGAACATGTTGTCCACCCTCTAGACTTCAATGAGGTTAAGCCGTGATACCTAAGACAGATCTGCACTCGATGACACCTCGATAACAGCCGGTCCCCACACTTACATCTTGCTCTCCTTACATCAGTTTACATCATATCAGTCTGTGACGCTGGCTTTGCAACATCTTGCGTGCCTTTAGGTTCGTCGCGACCAACACTTACAATGCACTGACCACAAAAAATGGAGGCGCCGCGGCTTGAACGCTGCACCTTTCACATGCGAAGCGAACGCGCTACCAACTGAGCTACGCCACATGCACGACTAAACTGCGCTATTCCCCATTCTTTGCGACTCTGATGCGCACGGACACGATGGTTGGTTGGTTTGTAGCGGTGAAGGGAGCAGAGTACAAAGGCGCGGACACGTTCATATACACAAAAGTTCCAAGTAGTTTCGATGCTCTGGTATTACAAATGCAATTTCCGTCTGTTTTTAACGTCTTAAATTGAAAGAGCCGTCACAAATTGCTCCGTTTTCGCTCCTTATCGACAATCATACAGCACCTGAGGTAACAAACACATCTCGAGCCCCATTGTGCACTTCATTATTCATGCCAACTCAGTGCCTCGCTCTTTACTACTGTGTACTAATCTTGTCCTCCAACTGCAAAACCCTGGGCCACAACAAGTTTCCGCGTCTCCATTGCACTGCGCATACAACAAAACGCTCCCCAAACTTGGCACTCACCCACGCAGCCGACTTTTCCGACTTTCCACGACGCTCACGCAACGCTCACGCTAGTGACAGCATTATTTATAGTTCGACGTCGCGCCAAAGCGAATGTGCACATTTCGCCTACGGCTTAGGCCGCCCTCCTAGTGTGGCTGCTCGGTGTCTGCAGGCAGCGAGGGTCTGCTAGCTTCCTGTGTTCGCACCTATGTCACCTGTGCTTGCTTGTCAGAGACAGACTATCGCAAAACATACAACTCACTCCATGAATTGATTGCTACGGCATCTGTTATCAGCAGTCACAACTAGCAACACCAGTAGCAGCCGACTGCACGCAAAGAATAGGAATGTGCAGTGGGATTTACGTGAACTCGGCGCAACGCAGATCTTTCCGGCATAGGCTTGAGAATCTTACGGGAACACTTGTACTGTTTCTAAATAAAGTGTAGGCGTGGGAGGAGGGTGCTTCCCGCGCACTAATAACAGCACGCTTGCCAATTGTGGATGCTAATCATTCGCTTGTATCTTCCTAGACACATCTGCAGGCTGAGAATTATTCCACTTGCATGGCAAGGTGCGCATGTAGGTGTGTTAAAAATTCTGGAGGCACCGGGTATTGATCCCAGTACCTCTCGCATACTAACCTAGCGCTCTACCACCTGAGCTACGCCCGCCCCCCCGAAGACTAATGGTGCTACAAACAGCCATATAGATGACACAGACCCTTGCACTCCCATTATTCAGCAGACAAACACTACTCTCTATGTATCCGTTAGGGTGTCTTTCAGGTTTCGTGCATTCTGTATCGAATCGTAGTTGGCCACAATGAAAGTGGCACGTATAACGTCGAAAATAGAGTTCGGACACCGCTCTGAGTAAGTCGAACGTGTTGTCCACCCTCTAGACTTCAATGAGGTTAAGCCGTGATACCTAAGACAGATCTGCACTCGATGACACCTCGATAACAGCCGGTCCCCACACTTACACCTTGCTCTCCTTACATCAGTTTACATCATATCAGTCTGTGACGCTGGCTTTGCAACATCTTGCGTGCCTTTAGGTTCGCCGCGACCAACACTTACAATGCACTGACCACAAAGAATGGAGGCGCCGCGGCTTGAACGCTGCACCTTTCACATGCGAAGCGAACGCGCTACCAACTGAGCTACGCCACATGCACGACCAAACTGCGCTATTCCCCATTCTTTGCGACTCTGATGCGCACGGACACGATGGTTGGTTGGTTTTTAGCGGTGAAGGGAGCAGAGTACAAAGGCGCGGACACGTTCATATACACAAACGTTCCAAGTAGTTTCGATGCTCTGGTATTACAAATGCAAATTCCGTCTGTTTTTAACGTCTTAAATTGAAAGAGCCGTCACAAATTGCTCCGTTTTCGCTCCTTATCGACAATCATACAGCACCTGAGGTAACAAACACATCTCGAGCCCCATTGTGCACTCCATTATTCATGCCAACTCAGTGCCTCGCTCTTTACTACTGTGTACTAATCTTGTCCTCCAACTGCAAAACCCTGGGCCACAACAAGTTTCCGCGTCTCCATTGCACTGCGCATACAACAAAACGCTCCCCAAACTTGGCACTCACCCACGCAGCCGACTTTTCCGACTTTCCACGACGCTCACGCTAGTGACAGCATTATTTATAGTTCGACGTCGCGCCAAAGCGAATGAGCACATTTCGCCTACGGCTTAGGCCGCCCTCCTAGTGTGGCTGCTCGGTGTCTGCAGGCAGCGAGGGTCTGCTAGCTTCCTGTGTTCGCACCTATGTCACCTGTGCTTGCTTGTCAGAGACAGACTATCGCAAAACATACAACTCACTCCATGAATTGATTGCTACGGCATCTGTTATCAGCAGTCACAACTAGCAACACCAGTAGCAGCCGACTGCACGCAAAGAATAGGAATGTGCAGTGGGATTTACGTGAACTCGGCGCAACGCAGATCTTTCCGGCATAGGCTTGAGAATCTTACGGGAACACTTGTACTGTTTCTAAATAAAGTGTAGGCGTGGGAGGAGGGTGCTTCCCGCGCACTAATAACAGCACGCTTGCCAATTGTGGATGCTAATCATTCGCTTGTATCTTCCTAGACACATCTGCAGGCTGAGAATTATTCCACTTGCATGGCAAGGTGCGCATGTAGGTGTGTTAAAAATTCTGGAGGCACCAGGTATTGATCCCAGTACCTCTCGCATACTAAGCTAGCGCTCTACCACCTGAGCTACGCCCGCCCCCCCGAAGACTAATGGTGCTACAAACAGCCATATAGATGACACAGACCCTTGCACTCCCATTATTCAGCAGACAAACACTACTCTCTATGTATCCGTTAGGGTGTCTTTCAGGTTTCGTGCATTCTGTATCGAATCGTAGTTGGCCACAATAAAAGTGGCACGTATAACGTCGAAAATAGAGTTCGGACACCGCTCTGAGTAAGTCGAACGTGTTGTCCACCCTCTAGACTTCAATGAGGTTAAGCCGTGATACCTAAGACAGATCTGCACTCGATGACACCTCGATAACAGCCGGTCCCCACACTTACACCTTGCTCTCCTTACATCAGTTTACATCATATCAGTCTGTGACGCTGGCTTTGCAACATCTTGCGTGCCTTTAGGTTCGCCGCGACCAACACTTACAATGCACTGACCACAAAGAATGGAGGCGCCGCGGCTTGAACGCTGCACCTTTCACATGCGAAGCGAACGCGCTACCAACTGAGCTACGCCACATGCACGACCAAACTGCGCTATTCCCCACTCTTTGCGACTCTGATGCGCACGGACACGATGGTTGGTTGGTTTTTAGCGGTGAAGGGAGCAGAGTACAAAGGCGCGGACACGTTCATATACACAAACGTTCCAAGTAGTTTCGATGCTCTGGTATTACAAATGCAAATTCCGTCTGTTTTTAACGTCTTAAATTGAAAGAGCCGTCACAAATTGCTCCGTTTTCGCTCCTTATCGACAATCATACAGCACCTGAGGTAACAAACACATCTCGAGCCCCATTGTGCACTCCATTATTCATGCCAACTCAGTGCCTCGCTCTTTACTACTGTGTACTAATCTTGTCCTCCAACTGCAAAACCCTGGGCCACAACAAGTTTCCGCGTCTCCATTGCACTGCGCATACAACAAAACGCTCCCCAAACTTGGCACTCACCCACGCAGCCGACTTTTCCGACTTTCCACGACGCTCACGCAACGCTCACGCTAGTGACAGCATTATTTATAGTTCGACGTCGCGCCAAAGCGAATGAGCACATTTCGCCTACGGCTTAGGCCGCCCTCCTAGTGTGGCTGCTCGGTGTCTGCAGGCAGCGAGGGTCTGCTAGCTTCCTGTGTTCGCACCTATGTCACCTGTGCTTGCTTGTCAGAGACAGACTATCGCAAAACATACAACTCACTCCATGAATTGATTGCTACGGCATCTGTTATCAGCAGTCACAACTAGCAACACCAGTAGCAGCCGACTGCACGCAAAGAATAGGAATGTGCAGTGGGATTTACGTGAACTCGGCGCAACGCAGATCTTTCCGGCATAGGCTTGAGAATCTTACGGGAACACTTGTACTGTTTCTAAATAAAGTGTAGGCGTGGGAGGAGGGTGCTTCCCGCGCACTAATAACAGCACGCTTGCCAATTGTGGATGCTAATCATTCGCTTGTATCTTCCTAGACACATCTGCAGGCTGAGAATTATTCCACTTGCATGGCAAGGTGCGCATGTAGGTGTGTTAAAAATTCTGGAGGCACCGGGTATTGATCCCAGTACCTCTCGCATACTAAGCTAGCGCTCTACCACCTGAGCTACGCCCGCCCCCCCGAAGACTAATGGTGCTACAAACAGCCATATAGATGACACAGACCCTTGCACTCCCATTATTCAGCAGACAAACACTACTCTCTATGTATCCGTTAGGGTGTCTTTCAGGTTTCGTGCATTCTGTATCGAATCGTAGTTGGCTACAATAAAAGTGGCACGTATAACATCGAAAATAGAGTTCGGACACCGCTCTGAGTAAGTCGAACATGTTGTCCACCCTCTAGACTTCAATGAGGTTAAGCCGTGATACCTAAGACAGATCTGCACTCGATGACACCTCGATAACAGCCGGTCCCCACACTTACATCTTGCTCTCCTTACATCAGTTTACATCATATCAGTCTGTGACGCTGGCTTTGCAACATCTTGCGTGCCTTTAGGTTCGTCGCGACCAACACTTACAATGCACTGACCACAAAAAATGGAGGCGCCGCGGCTTGAACGCTGCACCTTTCACATGCGAAGCGAACGCGCTACCAACTGAGCTACGCCACATGCACGACTAAACTGCGCTATTCCCCATTCTTTGCGACTCTGATGCGCACGGACACGATGGTTGGTTGGTTTGTAGCGGTGAAGGGAGCAGAGTACAAAGGCGCGGACACGTTCATATACACAAAAGTTCCAAGTAGTTTCGATGCTCTGGTATTACAAATGCAATTTCCGTCTGTTTTTAACGTCTTAAATTGAAAGAGCCGTCACAAATTGCTACGTTTTCGCTCCTTATCGACAATCATACAGCACCTGAGGTAACAAACACATCTCGAGCCCCATTGTGCACTTCATTATTCATGCCAACTCAGTGCCTCGCTCTTTACTACTGTGTACTAATCTTGTCCTCCAACTGCAAAACCCTGGGCCACAACAAGTTTCCGCGTCTCCATTGCACTGCGCATACAACAAAACGCTCCCCAAACTTGGCACTCACCCACGCAGCCGACTTTTCCGACTTTCCACGACGCTCACGCAACGCTCACGCTAGTGACAGCATTATTTATAGTTCGACGTCGCGCCAAAGCGAATGTGCACATTTCGCCTACGGCTTAGGCCGCCCTCCTAGTGTGGCTGCTCGGTGTCTGCAGGCAGCGAGGGTCTGCTAGCTTCCTGTGTTCGCACCTATGTCACCTGTGCTTGCTTGTCAGAGACAGACTATCGCAAAACATACAACTCACTCCATGAATTGATTGCTACGGCATCTGTTATCAGCAGTCACAACTAGCAACACCAGTAGCAGCCGACTGCACGCAAAGAATAGGAATGTGCAGTGGGATTTACGTGAACTCGGCGCAACGCAGATCTTTCCGGCATAGGCTTGAGAATCTTACGGGAACACTTGTACTGTTTCTAAATAAAGTGTAGGCGTGGGAGGAGGGTGCTTCCCGCGCACTAATAACAGCACGCTTGCCAATTGTGGATGCTAATCATTCGCTTGTATCTTCCTAGACACATCTGCAGGCTGAGAATTATTCCACTTGCATGGCAAGGTGCGCATGTAGGTGTGTTAAAAATTCTGGAGGCACCGGGTATTGATCCCAGTACCTATCGCATACTAAGCTAGCGCTCTACCACCTGAGCTACGCCCGCCCCCCCGAAGACTAATGGTGCTACAAACAGCCATATAGATGACACAGACCCTTGCACTCCCATTATTCAGCAGACAAACACTACTCTCTATGTATCCGTTAGGGTGTCTTTCAGGTTTCGTGCATTCTGTATCGAATCGTAGTTGCCCACAATGAAAGTGGCACGTATAACGTCGAAAATAGAGTTCGGACACCGCTCTGAGTAAGTCGAACGTGTTGTCCACCCTCTAGACTTCAATGAGGTTAAGCCGTGATACCTAAGACAGATCTGCACTCGATGACACCTCGATAACAGCCGGTCCCCACACTTACACCTTGCTCTCCTTACATCAGTTTACATCATATCAGTCTGTGACGCTGGCTTTGCAACATCTTGCGTGCCTTTAGGTTCGCCGCGACCAACACTTACAATGCACTGACCACAAAAAAAGGAGGCGCCGCGGCTTGAACGCTGCACCTTTCACATGCGAAGCGAACGCGCTACCAACTGAGCTACGCCACATGCACGACCAAACTGCGCTATTCCCCATTCTTTGCGACTCTGATGCGCACGGACACGATGGTTGGTTGGTTTGTAGCGGTGAAGGGAGCAGAGTACAAAGGCGCGGACACGTTCATATACACAAACGTTCCAAGTAGTTTCGATGCTCTGGTATTACAAATGCAAATTCCGTCTGTTTTTAACGTCTTAAATTGAAAGAGCCGTCACAAATTGCTCCGTTTTCGCTCCTTATCGACAATCATACAGCACCTGAGGTAACAAACACATCTCGAGCCCCATTGTGCACTCCATTATTCATGCCAACTCAGTGCCTCGCTCTTTACTACTGTGTACTAATCTTGTCCTCCAACTGCAAAACCCTGGGCCACAACAAGTTTCCGCGTCTCCATTGCACTGCGCATACAACAAAACGCTCCCCAAACTTGGCACTCACCCACGCAGCCGACTTTTCCGACTTTCCACGACGCTCACGCAACGCTCACGCTAGTGACAGCATTATTTATAGTTCGACGTCGCGCCAAAGCGAATGAGCACATTTCGCCTACGGCTTAGGCCGCCCTCCTAGTGTGGCTGCTCGGTGTCTGCAGGCAGCGAGGGTCTGCTAGCTTCCTGTGTTCGCACCTATGTCACCTGTGCTTGCTTGTCAGAGACAGACTATCGCAAAACATACAACTCACTCCATGAATTGATTGCTACGGCATCTGTTATCAGCAGTCACAACTAGCAACACCAGTAGCAGCCGACTGCACGCAAAGAATAGGAATGTGCAGTGGGATTTACGTGAACTCGGCGCAACGCAGATCTTTCCGGCATAGGCTTGAGAATCTTACGGGAACACTTGTACTGTTTCTAAATAAAGTGTAGGCGTGGGAGGAGGGTGCTTCCCGCGCACTAATAACAGCACGCTTGCCAATTGTGGATGCTAATCATTCGCTTGTATCTTCCTAGACACATCTGCAGGCTGAGAATTATTCCACTTGCATGGCAAGGTGCGCATGTAGGTGTGTTAAAAATTCTGGAGGCACCGGGTATTGATCCCAGTACCTATCGCATACTAACCTAGCGCTCTACCACCTGAGCTACGCCCGCCCCCCCGAAGACTAATGGTGCTACAAACAGCCATATAGATGACACAGACCCTTGCACTCCCATTATTCAGCAGACAAACACTACTCTCTATGTATCCGTTAGGGTGTCTTTCAGGTTTCGTGCATTCTGTATCGAATCGTAGTTGCCCACAATGAAAGTGGCACGTATAACGTCGAAAATAGAGTTCGGACACCGCTCTGAGTAAGTCGAACGTGTTGTCCACCCTCTAGACTTCAATGAGGTTAAGCCGTGATACCTAAGACAGATCTGCACTCGATGACACCTCGATAACAGCCGGTCCCCACACTTACACCTTGCTCTCCTTACATCAGTTTACATCATATCAGTCTGTGACGCTGGCTTTGCAACATCTTGCGTGCCTTTAGGTTCGCCGCGACCAACACTTACAATGCACTGACCACAAAAAAAGGAGGCGCCGCGGCTTGAACGCTGCACCTTTCACATGCGAAGCGAACGCGCTACCAACTGAGCTACGCCACATGCACGACCAAACTGCGCTATTCCCCATTCTTTGCGACTCTGATGCGCACGGACACGATGGTTGGTTGGTTTGTAGCGGTGAAGGGAGCAGAGTACAAAGGCGCGGACACGTTCATATACACAAACGTTCCAAGTAGTTTCGATGCTCTGGTATTACAAATGCAAATTCCGTCTGTTTTTAACGTCTTAAATTGAAAGAGCCGTCACAAATTGCTCCGTTTTCGCTCCTTATCGACAATCATACAGCACCTGAGGTAACAAACACATCTCGAGCCCCATTGTGCACTCCATTATTCATGCCAACTCAGTGCCTCGCTCTTTACTACTGTGTACTAATCTTGTCCTCCAACTGCAAAACCCTGGGCCACAACAAGTTTCCGCGTCTCCATTGCACTGCGCATACAACAAAACGCTCCCCAAACTTGGCACTCACCCACGCAGCCGACTTTTCCGACTTTCCACGACGCTCACGCAACGCTCACGCTAGTGACAGCATTATTTATAGTTCGACGTCGCGCCAAAGCGAATGAGCACATTTCGCCTACGGCTTAGGCCGCCCTCCTAGTGTGGCTGCTCGGTGTCTGCAGGCAGCGAGGGTCTGCTAGCTTCCTGTGTTCGCACCTATGTCACCTGTGCTTGCTTGTCAGAGACAGACTATCGCAAAACATACAACTCACTCCATGAATTGATTGCTACGGCATCTGTTATCAGCAGTCACAACTAGCAACACCAGTAGCAGCCGACTGCACGCAAAGAATAGGAATGTGCAGTGGGATTTACGTGAACTCGGCGCAACGCAGATCTTTCCGGCATAGGCTTGAGAATCTTACGGGAACACTTGTACTGTTTCTAAATAAAGTGTAGGCGTGGGAGGAGGGTGCTTCCCGCGCACTAATAACAGCACGCTTGCCAATTGTGGATGCTAATCATTCGCTTGTATCTTCCTAGACACATCTGCAGGCTGAGAATTATTCCACTTGCATGGCAAGGTGCGCATGTAGGTGTGTTAAAAATTCTGGAGGCACCGGGTATTGATCCCAGTACCTCTCACATACTAAGCTAGCGCTCTACCACCTGAGCTACGCCCGCCCCCCCGAAGACTAATGGTGCTACAAACAGCCATATAGATGACACAGACCCTTGCACTCCCATTATTCAGCAGACAAACACTACTCTCTATGTATCCGTTAGGGTGTCTTTCAGGTTTCGTGCATTCTGTATCGAATCGTAGTTGGCCACAATGAAAGTGGCACGTATAACGTCGAAAATAGAGTTCGGACACCGCTCTGAGTAAGTCGAACGTGTTGTCCACCCTCTAGACTTCAATGAGGTTAAGCCGTGATACCTAAGACAGATCTGCACTCGATGACACCTCGATAACAGCCGGTCCCCACACTTACACCTTGCTCTCCTTACATCAGTTTACATCATATCAGTCTGTGACGCTGGCTTTGCAACATCTTGCGTGCCTTTAGGTTCGCCGCGACCAACACTTACAATGCACTGACCACAAAGAATGGAGGCGCCGCGGCTTGAACGCTGCACCTTTCACATGCGAAGCGAACGCGCTACCAACTGAGCTACGCCACATGCACGACCAAACTGCGCTATTCCCCATTCTTTGCGACTCTGATGCGCACGGACACGATGGTTGGTTGGTTTTTAGCGGTGAAGGGAGCAGAGTACAAAGGGGCGGACACGTTCATATACACAAACGTTCCAAGTAGTTTCGATGCTCTGGTATTACAAATGCAAATTCCGTCTGTTTTTAACGTCTTAAATTGAAAGAGCCGTCACAAATTGCTCCGTTTTCGCTCCTTATCGACAATCATACAGCACCTGAGGTAACAAACACATCTCGAGCCCCATTGTGCACTCCATTATTCATGCCAACTCAGTGCCTCGCTCTTTACTACTGTGTACTAATCTTGTCCTCCAACTGCAAAACCCTGGGCCACAACAAGTTTCCGCGTCTCCATTGCACTGCGCATACAACAAAACGCTCCCCAAACTTGGCACTCACCCACGCAGCCGACTTTTCCGACTTTCCACGACGCTCACGCAACGCTCACGCTAGTGACAGCATTATTTATAGTTCGACGTCGCGCCAAAGCGAATGAGCACATTTCGCCTACGGCTTAGGCCGCCCTCCTAGTGTGGCTGCTCGGTGTCTGCAGGCAGCGAGGGTCTGCTAGCTTCCTGTGTTCGCACCTATGTCACCTGTGCTTGCTTGTCAGAGACAGACTATCGCAAAACATACAACTCACTCCATGAATTGATTGCTACGGCATCTGTTATCAGCAGTCACAACTAGCAACACCAGTAGCAGCCGACTGCACGCAAAGAATAGGAATGTGCAGTGGGATTTACGTGAACTCGGCGCAACGCAGATCTTTCCGGCATAGGCTTGAGAATCTTACGGGAACACTTGTACTGTTTCTAAATAAAGTGTAGGCGTGGGAGGAGGGTGCTTCCCGCGCACTAATAACAGCACGCTTGCCAATTGTGGATGCTAATCATTCGCTTGTATCTTCCTAGACACATCTGCAGGCTGAGAATTATTCCACTTGCATGGCAAGGTGCGCATGTAGGTGTGTTAAAAATTCTGGAGGCACCGGGTATTGATCCCAGTACCTCTCGCATACTAAGCTAGCGCTCTACCACCTGAGCTACGCCCGCCCCCCCCGAAGACTAATGGTGCTACAAACAGCCATATAGATGACACAGACCCTTGCACTCCCATTATTCAGCAGACAAACACTACTCTCTATGTATCCGTTAGGGTGTCTTTCAGGTTTCGTGCATTCTGTATCGAATCGTAGTTGGCCACAATAAAAGTGGCACGTATAACGTCGAAAATAGAGTTCGGACACCGCTCTGAGTAAGTCGAACATGTTGTCCACCCTCTAGACTTCAATGAGGTTAAGCCGTGATACCTAAGACAGATCTGCACTCGATGACACCTCGATAACAGCCGGTCCCCACACTTACATCTTGCTCTCCTTACATCAGTTTACATCATATCAGTCTGTGACGCTGGCTTTGCAACATCTTGCGTGCCTTTAGGTTCGTCGCGACCAACACTTACAATGCACTGACCACAAAAAATGGAGGCGCCGCGGCTTGAACGCTGCACCTTTCACATGCGAAGCGAACGCGCTACCAACTGAGCTACGCCACATGCACGACCAAACTGCGCTATTCCCCATTCTTTGCGACTCTGATGCGCACGGACACGATGGTTGGTTGGTTTTTAGCGGTGAAGTGAGCAGAGTACAAAGGCGCGGACACGTTCATATACACAAACGTTCCAAGTAGTTTCGATGCTCTGGTATTACAAATGCAAATTCCGTCTGTTTTTAACGTCTTAAATTGAAAGAGCCGTCACAAATTGCTCCGTTTTCGCTCCTTATCGACAATCATACAGCACCTGAGGTAACAAACACATCTCGAGCCCCATTGTGCACTCCATTATTCATGCCAACTCAGTGCCTCGCTCTTTACTACTGTGTACTAATCTTGTCCTCCAACTGCAAAACCCTGGGCCACAACAAGTTTCCGCGTCTCCATTGCACTGCGCATACAACAAAACGCTCCCCAAACTTGGCACTCACCCACGCAGCCGACTTTTCCGACTTCACGCAACGCTCACGCTAGTGACAGCATTATTTATAGTTCGACGTCGCGCCAAAGCGAATGAGCACATTTCGCCTACGGCTTAGGCCGCCCTCCTAGTGTGGCTGCTCGGTGTCTGCAGGCAGCGAGGGTCTGCTAGCTTCCTGTGTTCGCACCTATGTCACCTGTGCTTGCTTGTCAGAGACAGACTATCGCAAAACATACAACTCACTCCATGAATTGATTGCTACGGCATCTGTTATCAGCAGTCACAACTAGCAACACCAGTAGCAGCCGACTGCACGCAAAGAATAGGAATGTGCAGTGGGATTTACGTGAACTCGGCGCAACGCAGATCTTTCCGGCATAGGCTTGAGAATCTTACGGGAACACTTGTACTGTTTCTAAATAAAGTGTAGGCGTGGGAGGAGGGTGCTTCCCGCGCACTAATAACAGCACGCTTGCCAATTGTGGATGCTAATCATTCGCTTGTATCTTCCTAGACACATCTGCAGGCTGAGAATTATTCCACTTGCATGGCAAGGTGCGCATGTAGGTGTGTTAAAAATTCTGGAGGCACCGGGTATTGATCCCAGTACCTCTCGCATACTAAGCTAGCGCTCTACCACCTGAGCTACGCCCGCCCCCCCGAAGACTATTGGTGCTACAAACAGCCATATAGATGACACAGACCCTTGCACTCCCATTATTCAGCAGACAAACACTACTCTCTATGTATCCGTTAGGGTGTCTTTCAGGTTTCGTGCATTCTGTATCGAATCGTAGTTGGCCACAATGAAAGTGGCACGTATAACGTCGAAAATAGAGTTCGGACACCGCTCTGAGTAAGTCGAACATGTTGTCCACCCTCTAGACTTCAATGAGGTTAAGCCGTGATACCTAAGACAGATCTGCACTCGATGACACCTCGATAACAGCCGGTCCCCACACTTACACCTTGCTCTCCTTACATCAGTTTACATCATATCAGTCTGTGACGCTGGCTTTGCAACATCTTGCGTGCCTTTAGGTTCGCCGCGACCAACACTTACAATGCACTGACCACAAAAAATGGAGGCGCCGCGGCTTGAACGCTGCACCTTTCACATGCGAAGCGAACGCGCTACCAACTGAGCTACGCCACATGCACGACCAAACTGCGCTATTCCCCATTCTTTGCGACTCTGATGCGCACGGACACGATGGTTGGTTGGTTTTTAGCGGTGAAGGGAGCAGAGTACAAAGGCGCGGACACGTTCATATACACAAACGTTCCAAGTAGTTTCGATGCTCTGGTATTACAAATGCAAATTCCGTCTGTTTTTAACGTCTTAAATTGAAAGAGCCGTCACAAATTGCTCCGTTTTCGCTCCTTATCGACAATCATACAGCACCTGAGGTAACAAACACATCTCGAGCCCCATTGTGCACTTCATTATTCATGCCAACTCAGTGCCTCGCTCTTTACTACTGTGTACTAATCTTGTCCTCCAACTGCAAAACCCTGGGCCACAACAAGTTTCCGCGTCTCCATTGCACTGCGCATACAACAAAACGCTCCCCAAACTTGGCACTCACCCACGCAGCCGACTTTTCCGACTTTCCACGACGCTCACGCAACGCTCACGCTAGTGACAGCATTATTTATAGTTCGACGTCGCGCCAAAGCGAATGTGCACATTTCGCCTACGGCTTAGGCCGCCCTCCTAGTGTGGCTGCTCGGTGTCTGCAGGCAGCGAGGGTCTGCTAGCTTCCTGTGTTCGCACCTATGTCACCTGTGCTTGCTTGTCAGAGACAGACTATCGCAAAACATACAACTCACTCCATGAATTGATTGCTACGGCATCTGTTATCAGCAGTCACAACTAGCAACACCAGTAGCAGCCGACTGCACGCAAAGAATAGGAATGTGCAGTGGGATTTACGTGAACTCGGCGCAACGCAGATCTTTCCGGCATAGGCTTGAGAATCTTACGGGAACACTTGTACTGTTTCTAAATAAAGTGTAGGCGTGGGAGGAGGGTGCTTCCCGCGCACTAATAACAGCACGCTTGCCAATTGTGGATGCTAATCATTCGCTTGTATCTTCCTAGACACATCTGCAGGCTGAGAATTATTCCACTTGCATGGCAAGGTGCGCATGTAGGTGTGTTAAAAATTCTGGAGGCACCGGGTATTGATCCCAGTACCTCTCGCATACTAAGCTAGCGCTCTACCACCTGAGCTACGCCCGCCCCCCCGAAGACTAATGGTGCTACAAACAGCCATATAGATGACACAGACCCTTGCACTCCCATTATTCAGCAGACAAACACTACTCTCTATGTATCCGTTAGGGTGTCTTTCAGGTTTCGTGCATTCTGTATCGAATCGTAGTTGGCCACAATGAAAGTGGCACGTATAACGTCGAAAATAGAGTTCGGACACCGCTCTGAGTAAGTCGAACGTGTTGTCCACCCTCTAGACTTCAATGAGGTTAAGCCGTGATACCTAAGACAGATCTGCACTCGATGACACCTCGATAACAGCCGGTCCCCACACTTACACCTTGCTCTCCTTACATCAGTTTACATCATATCAGTCTGTGACGCTGGCTTTGCAACATCTTGCGTGCCTTTAGGTTCGCCGCGACCAACACTTACAATGCACTGACCACAAAGAATGGAGGCGCCGCGGCTTGAACGCTGCACCTTTCACATGCGAAGCGAAC
Source organism: Schistocerca gregaria (assembly GCF_023897955.1). Lineage (NCBI taxonomy): Eukaryota > Metazoa > Arthropoda > Insecta > Orthoptera > Acrididae > Schistocerca > Schistocerca gregaria. The sequence continues at coordinate 1,089,549 of NW_026061726.1, forward strand.
GCGCTACCAACTGAGCTACGCCACATGCACGACCAAACTGCGCTATTCCCCATTCTTTGCGACTCTGATGCGCACGGACACGATGGTTGGTTGGTTTTTAGCGGTGAAGGGAGCAGAGTACAAAGGCGCGGACACGTTCATATACACAAACGTTCCAAGTAGTTTCGATGCTCTGGTATTACAAATGCAAATTCCGTCTGTTTTTAACGTCTTAAATTGAAAGAGCCGTCACAAATTGCTCCGTTTTCGCTCCTTATCGACAATCATACAGCACCTGAGGTAACAAACACATCTCGAGCCCCATTGTGCACTCCATTATTCATGCCAACTCAGTGCCTCGCTCTTTACTACTGTGTACTAATCTTGTCCTCCAACTGCAAAACCCTGGGCCACAACAAGTTTCCGCATCTCCATTGCACTGCGCATACAACAAAACGCTCCCCAAACTTGGCACTCACCCACGCAGCCGACTTTTCCGACTTTCCACGACGCTCACGCAACGCTCACGCTAGTGACAGCATTATTTATAGTTCGACGTCGCGCCAAAGCGAATGAGCACATTTCGCCTACGGCTTAGGCCGCCCTCCTAGTGTGGCTGCTCGGTGTCTGCAGGCAGCGAGGGTCTGCTAGCTTCCTGTGTTCGCACCTATGTCACCTGTGCTTGCTTGTCAGAGACAGACTATCGCAAAACATACAACTCACTCCATGAATTGATTGCTACGGCATCTGTTATCAGCAGTCACAACTAGCAACACCAGTAGCAGCCGACTGCACGCAAAGAATAGGAATGTGCAGTGGGATTTACGTGAACTCGGCGCAACGCAGATCTTTCCGGCATAGGCTTGAGAATCTTACGGGAACACTTGTACTGTTTCTAAATAAAGTGTAGGCGTGGGAGGAGGGTGCTTCCCGCGCACTAATAACAGCACGCTTGCCAATTGTGGATGCTAATCATTCGCTTGTATCTTCCTAGACACATCTGCAGGCTGAGAATTATTCCACTTGCATGGCAAGGTGCGCATGTAGGTGTGTTAAAAATTCTGGAGGCACCGGGTATTGATCCCAGTACCTCTCGCATACTAAGCTAGCGCTCTACCACCTGAGCTACGCCCGCCCCCCCCCCCCCCCCCCGAAGACTAATGGTGCTACAAACAGCCATATAGATGACACAGACCCTTGCACTCCCATTATTCAGCAGACAAACACTACTCTCTATGTATCCGTTAGGGTGTCTTTCAGGTTTCGTGCATTCTGTATCGAATCGTAGTTGGCCACAATAAAAGTGGCACGTATAACGTCGAAAATAGAGTTCGGACATCGCTCTGAGTAAGTCGAACATGTTGTCCACCCTCTAGACTTCAATGAGGTTAAGCCGTGATACCTAAGACAGATCTGCACTCGATGACACCTCGATAACAGCCGGTCCCCACACTTACATCTTGCTCTCCTTACATCAGTTTACATCATATCAGTCTGTGACGCTGGCTTTGCAACATCTTGCGTGCCTTTAGGTTCGTCGCGACCAACACTTACAATGCACTGACCACAAAAAATGGAGGCGCCGCGGCTTGAACGCTGCACCTTTCACATGCGAAGCGAACGCGCTACCAACTGAGCTACGCCACATGCACGACCAAACTGCGCTATTCCCCATTCTTTGCGACTCTGATGCGCACGGACACGATGGTTGGTTGGTTTTTAGCGGTGAAGGGAGCAGAGTACAAAGGCGCGGACACGTTCATATACACAAACGTTCCAAGTAGTTTCGATGCTCTGGTATTACAAATGCAAATTCCGTCTGTTTTTAACGTCTTAAATTGAAAGAGCCGTCACAAATTGCTCCGTTTTCGCTCCTTATCGACAATCATACAGCACCTGAGGTAACAAACACATCTCGAGCCCCATTGTGCACTCCATTATTCATGCCAACTCAGTGCCTCGCTCTTTACTACTGTGTACTAATCTTGTCCTCCAACTGCAAAACCCTGGGCCACAACAAGTTTCCGCGTCTCCATTGCACTGCGCATACAACAAAACGCTCCCCAAACTTGGCACTCACCCACGCAGCCGACTTTTCCGACTTTCCACGACGCTCACGCAACGCTCACGCTAGTGACAGCATTATTTATAGTTCGACGTCGCGCCAAAGCGAATGAGCACATTTCGCCTACGGCTTAGGCCGCCCTCCTAGTGTGGCTGCTCGGTGTCTGCAGGCAGCGAGGGTCTGCTAGCTTCCTGTGTTCGCACCTATGTCACCTGTGCTTGCTTGTCAGAGACAGACTATCGCAAAACATACAACTCACTCCATGAATTGATTGCTACGGCATCTGTTATCAGCAGTCACAACTAGCAACACCAGTAGCAGCCGACTGCACGCAAAGAATAGGAATGTGCAGTGGGATTTACGTGAACTCGGCGCAACGCAGATCTTTCCGGCATAGGCTTGAGAATCTTACGGGAACACTTGTACTGTTTCTAAATAAAGTGTAGGCGTGGGAGGAGGGTGCTTCCCGCGCACTAATAACAGCACGCTTGCCAATTGTGGATGCTAATCATTCGCTTGTATCTTCCTAGACACATCTGCAGGCTGAGAATTATTCCACTTGCATGGCAAGGTGCGCATGTAGGTGTGTTAAAAATTCTGGAGGCACCGGGTATTGATCCCAGTACCTCTCGCATACTAAGCTAGCGCTCTACCACCTGAGCTACGCCCGCCCCCCCGAAGACTATTGGTGCTACGAACAGCCATATAGATGACACAGACCCTTGCACTCCCATTATTCAGCAGACAAACACTACTCTCTATGTATCCGTTAGGGTGTCTTTCAGGTTTCGTGCATTCTGTATCGAATCGTAGTTGGCCACAATGAAAGTGGCACGTATAACGTCGAAAATAGAGTTCGGACACCGCTCTGAGTAAGTCGAACATGTTGTCCACCCTCTAGACTTCAATGAGGTTAAGCCGTGATACCTAAGACAGATCTGCACTCGATGACACCTCGATAACAGCCGGTCCCCACACTTACACCTTGCTCTCCTTACATCAGTTTACATCATATCAGTCTGTGACGCTGGCTTTGCAACATCTTGCGTGCCTTTAGGTTCGCCGCGACCAACACTTACAATGCACTGACCACAAAAAATGGAGGCGCCGCGGCTTGAACGCTGCACCTTTCACATGCGAAGCGAACGCGCTACCAACTGAGCTACGCCACATGCACGACCAAACTGCGCTATTCCCCATTCTTTGCGACTCTGATGCGCACGGACACGATGGTTGGTTGGTTTTTAGCGGTGAAGGGAGCAGAGTACAAAGGCGCGGACACGTTCATATACACAAACGTTCCAAGTAGTTTCGATGCTCTGGTATTACAAATGCAAATTCCGTCTGTTTTTAACGTCTTAAATTGAAAGAGCCGTCACAAATTGCTCCGTTTTCGCTCCTTATCGACAATCATACAGCACCTGAGGTAACAAACACATCTCGAGCCCCATTGTGCACTTCATTATTCATGCCAACTCAGTGCCTCGCTCTTTACTACTGTGTACTAATCTTGTCCTCCAACTGCAAAACCCTGGGCCACAACAAGTTTCCGCGTCTCCATTGCACTGCGCATACAACAAAACGCTCCCCAAACTTGGCACTCACCCACGCAGCCGACTTTTCCGACTTTCCACGACGCTCACGCAACGCTCACGCTAGTGACAGCATTATTTATAGTTCGACGTCGCGCCAAAGCGAATGTGCACATTTCGCCTACGGCTTAGGCCGCCCTCCTAGTGTGGCTGCTCGGTGTCTGCAGGCAGCGAGGGTCTGCTAGCTTCCTGTGTTCGCACCTATGTCACCTGTGCTTGCTTGTCAGAGACAGACTATCGCAAAACATACAACTCACTCCATGAATTGATTGCTACGGCATCTGTTATCAGCAGTCACAACTAGCAACACCAGTAGCAGCCGACTGCACGCAAAGAATAGGAATGTGCAGTGGGATTTACGTGAACTCGGCGCAACGCAGATCTTTCCGGCATAGGCTTGAGAATCTTACGGGAACACTTGTACTGTTTCTAAATAAAGTGTAGGCGTGGGAGGAGGGTGCTTCCCGCGCACTAATAACAGCACGCTTGCCAATTGTGGATGCTAATCATTCGCTTGTATCTTCCTAGACACATCTGCAGGCTGAGAATTATTCCACTTGCATGGCAAGGTGCGCATGTAGGTGTGTTAAAAATTCTGGAGGCACCGGGTATTGATCCCAGTACCTATCGCATACTAAGCTAGCGCTCTACCACCTGAGCTACGCCCGCCCCCCCGAAGACTAATGGTGCTACAAACAGCCATATAGATGACACAGACCCTTGCACTCCCATTATTCAGCAGACAAACACTACTCTCTATGTATCCGTTAGGGTGTCTTTCAGGTTTCGTGCATTCTGTATCGAATCGTAGTTGGCCACAATGAAAGTGGCACGTATAACGTCGAAAATAGAGTTCGGACACCGCTCTGAGTAAGTCGAACGTGTTGTCCACCCTCTAGACTTCAATGAGGTTAAGCCGTGATACCTAAGACAGATCTGCACTCGATGACACCTCGATAACAGCCGGTCCCCACACTTACACCTTGCTCTCCTTACATCAGTTTACATCATATCAGTCTGTGACGCTGGCTTTGCAACATCTTGCGTGCCTTTAGGTTCGCCGCGACCAACACTTACAATGCACTGACCACAAAAAATGGAGGCGCCGCGGCTTGAACGCTGCACCTTTCACATGCCAAGCGAACGCGCTACCAACTGAGCTACGCCACATGCACGACCAAACTGCGCTATTCCCCATTCTTTGCGACTCTGATGCGCACGGACACGATGGTTGGTTGGTTTTTAGCGGTGAAGGGAGCAGAGTACAAAGGCGCGGACACGTTCATATACACAAACGTTCCAAGTAGTTTCGATGCTCTGGTATTACAAATGCAAATTCCGTCTGTTTTTAACGTCTTAAATTGAAAGAGCCGTCACAAATTGCTCCGTTTTCGCTCCTTATCGACAATCATACAGCACCTGAGGTAACAAACACATCTCGAGCCCCATTGTGCACTCCATTATTCATGCCAACTCAGTGCCTCGCTCTTTACTACTGTGTACTAATCTTGTCCTCCAACTGCAAAACCCTGGGCCACAACAAGTTTCCGCGTCTCCATTGCACTGCGCATACAACAAAACGCTCCCCAAACTTGGCACTCACCCACGCAGCCGACTTTTCCGACTTTCCACGACGCTCACGCAACGCTCACGCTAGTGACAGCATTATTTATAGTTCGACGTCGCGCCAAAGCGAATGAGCACATTTCGCCTACGGCTTAGGCCGCCCTCCTAGTGTGGCTGCTCGGTGTCTGCAGGCAGCGAGGGTCTGCTAGCTTCCTGTGTTCGCACCTATGTCACCTGTGCTTGCTTGTCAGAGACAGACTATCGCAAAACATACAACTCACTCCATGAATTGATTGCTACGGCATCTGTTATCAGCAGTCACAACTAGCAACACCAGTAGCAGCCGACTGCACGCAAAGAATAGGAATGTGCAGTTGGATTTACGTGAACTCGGCGCAACGCAGATCTTTCCGGCATAGGCTTGAGAATCTTACGGGAACACTTGTACTGTTTCTAAATAAAGTGTAGGCGTGGGAGGAGGGTGCTTCCCGCGCACTAATAACAGCACGCTTGCCAATTGTGGATGCTAATCATTCGCTTGTATCTTCCTAGACACATCTGCAGGCTGAGAATTATTCCACTTGCATGGCAAGGTGCGCATGTAGGTGTGTTAAAAATTCTGGAGGCACCGGGTATTGATCCCAGTACCTCTCGCATACTAAGCTAGCGCTCTACCACCTGAGCTACGCCCGCCCCCCCGAAGACTAATGGTGCTACAAACAGCCATATAGATGACACAGACCCTTGCACTCCCATTATTCAGCAGACAAACACTACTCTCTATGTATCCGTTAGGGTGTCTTTCAGGTTTCGTGCATTCTGTATCGAATCGTAGTTGGCCACAATGAAAGTGGCACGTATAACGTCGAAAATAGAGTTCGGACACCGCTCTGAGTAAGTCGAACGTGTTGTCCACCCTCTAGACTTCAATGAGGTTAAGCCGTGATACCTAAGACAGATCTGCACTCGATGACACCTCGATAACAGCCGGTCCCCACACTTACACCTTGCTCTCCTTACATCAGTTTACATCATATCAGTCTGTGACGCTGGCTTTGCAACATCTTGCGTGCCTTTAGGTTCGCCGCGACCAACACTTACAATGCACTGACCACAAAAAATGGAGGCGCCGCGGCTTGAACGCTGCACGTTTCACATGCGAAGCGAACGCGCTACCAACTGAGCTACGCCACATGCACGACCAAACTGCGCTATTCCCCATTCTTTGCGACTCTGATGCGCACGGACACGATGGTTGGTTGGTTTTTAGCGGTGAAGGGAGCAGAGTACAAAGGCGCGGACACGTTCATATACACAAACGTTCCAAGTAGTTTCGATGCTCTGGTATTACAAATGCAAATTCCGTCTGTTTTTAACGTCTTAAATTGAAAGAGCCGTCACAAATTGCTCCGTTTTCGCTCCTTATCGACAATCATACAGCACCTGAGGTAACAAACACATCTCGAGCCCCATTGTACACTCCATTATTCATGCCAACTCAGTGCCTCGCTCTTTACTACTGTGTACTAATCTTGTCCTCCAACTGCAAAACCCTGGGCCACAACAAGTTTCCGCGTCTCCATTGCACTGCGCATACAACAAAACGCTCCCCAAACTTGGCACTCACCCACGCAGCCGACTTTTCCGACTTTCCACGACGCTCACGCAACGCTCACGCTAGTGACAGCATTATTTATAGTTCGACGTCGCGCCAAAGCGAATGAGCACATTTCGCCTACGGCTTAGGCCGCCCTCCTAGTGTGGCTGCTCGGTGTCTGCAGGCAGCGAGGGTCTGCTAGCTTCCTGTGTTCGCACCTATGTCACCTGTGCTTGCTTGTCAGAGACAGACTATCGCAAAACATACAACTCACTCCATGAATTGATTGCTACGGCATCTGTTATCAGCAGTCACAACTAGCAACACCAGTAGCAGCCGACTGCACGCAAAGAATAGGAATGTGCAGTGGGATTTACGTGAACTCGGCGCAACGCAGATCTTTCCGGCATAGGCTTGAGAATCTTACGGGAACACTTGTACTGTTTCTAAATAAAGTGTAGGCGTGGGAGGAGGGTGCTTCCCGCGCACTAATAACAGCACGCTTGCCAATTGTGGATGCTAATCATTCGCTTGTATCTTCCTAGACACATCTGCAGGCTGAGAATTATTCCACTTGCATGGCAAGGTGCGCATGTAGGTGTGTTAAAAATTCTGGAGGCACCGGGTATTGATCCCAGTACCTCTCGCATACTAAGCTAGCGCTCTACCACCTGAGCTACGCCCGCCCCCCCCGAAGACTAATGGTGCTACAAACAGCCATATAGATGACACAGACCCTTGCACTCCCATTATTCAGCAGACAAACACTACTCTCTATGTATCCGTTAGGGTGTCTTTCAGGTTTCGTGCATTCTGTATCGAATCGTAGTTGGCCACAATAAAAGTGGCACGTATAACGTCGAAAATAGAGTTCGGACACCGCTCTGAGTAAGTCGAACATGTTGTCCACCCTCTAGACTTCAATGAGGTTAAGCCGTGATACCTAAGACAGATCTGCACTCGATGACACCTCGATAACAGCCGGTCCCCACACTTACATCTTGCTCTCCTTACATCAGTTTACATCATATCAGTCTGTGACGCTGGCTTTGCAACATCTTGCGTGCCTTTAGGTTCGCCGCGACCAACACTTACAATGCACTGACCACAAAAAATGGAGGCGCCGCGGCTTGAACGCTGCACCTTTCACATGCGAAGCGAACGCGCTACCAACTGAGCTACGCCACATGCACGACCAAACTGCGCTATTCCCCATTCTTTGCGACTCTGATGCGCACGGACACGATGGTTGGTTGGTTTTTAGCGGTGAAGGGAGCAGAGTACAAAGGCGCGGACACGTTCATATACACAAACGTTCCAAGTAGTTTCGATGCTCTGGTATTACAAATGCAAATTCCGTCTGTTTTTAACGTCTTAAATTGAAAGAGCCGTCACAAATTGCTCCGTTTTCGCTCCTTATCGACAATCATACAGCACCTGAGGTAACAAACACATCTCGAGCCCCATTGTGCACTTCATTATTCATGCCAACTCAGTGCCTCGCTCTTTACTACTGTGTACTAATCTTGTCCTCCAACTGCAAAACCCTGGGCCACAACAAGTTTCCGCGTCTCCATTGCACTGCGCATACAACAAAACGCTCCCCAAACTTGGCACTCACCCACGCAGCCGACTTTTCCGACTTTCCACGACGCTCACGCAACGCTCACGCTAGTGACAGCATTATTTATAGTTCGACGTCGCGCCAAAGCGAATGTGCACATTTCGCCTACGGCTTAGGCCGCCCTCCTAGTGTGGCTGCTCGGTGTCTGCAGGCAGCGAGGGTCTGCTAGCTTCCTGTGTTCGCACCTATGTCACCTGTGCTTGCTTGTCAGAGACAGACTATCGCAAAACATACAACTCACTCCATGAATTGATTGCTACGGCATCTGTTATCAGCAGTCACAACTAGCAACACCAGTAGCAGCCGACTGCACGCAAAGAATAGGAATGTGCAGTGGGATTTACGTGAACTCGGCGCAACGCAGATCTTTCCGGCATAGGCTTGAGAATCTTACGGGAACACTTGTACTGTTTCTAAATAAAGTGTAGGCGTGGGAGGAGGGTGCTTCCCGCGCACTAATAACAGCACGCTTGCCAATTGTGGATGCTAATCATTCGCTTGTATCTTCCTAGACACATCTGCAGGCTGAGAATTATTCCACTTGCATGGCAAGGTGCGCATGTAGGTGTGTTAAAAATTCTGGAGGCACCGGGTATTGATCCCAGTACCTATCGCATACTAAGCTAGCGCTCTACCACCTGAGCTACGCCCGCCCCCCCGAAGACTAATGGTGCTACAAACAGCCATATAGATGACACAGACCCTTGCACTCCCATTATTCAGCAGACAAACACTACTCTCTATGTATCCGTTAGGGTGTCTTTCAGGTTTCGTGCATTCTGTATCGAATCGTAGTTGGCCACAATGAAAGTGGCACGTATAACGTCGAAAATAGAGTTCGGACACCGCTCTGAGTAAGTCGAACGTGTTGTCCACCCTCTAGACTTCAATGAGGTTAAGCCGTGATACCTAAGACAGATCTGCACTCGATGACACCTCGATAACAGCCGGTCCCCACACTTACACCTTGCTCTCCTTACATCAGTTTACATCATATCAGTCTGTGACGCTGGCTTTGCAACATCTTGCGTGCCTTTAGGTTCGCCGCGACCAACACTTACAATGCACTGACCACAAAAAATGGAGGCGCCGCGGCTTGAACGCTGCACCTTTCACATGCCAAGCGAACGCGCTACCAACTGAGCTACGCCACATGCACGACCAAACTGCGCTATTCCCCATTCTTTGCGACTCTGATGCGCACGGACACGATGGTTGGTTGGTTTTTAGCGGTGAAGGGAGCAGAGTACAAAGGCGCGGACACGTTCATATACACAAACGTTCCAAGTAGTTTCGATGCTCTGGTATTACAAATGCAAATTCCGTCTGTTTTTAACGTCTTAAATTGAAAGAGCCGTCACAAATTGCTCCGTTTTCGCTCCTTATCGACAATCATACAGCACCTGAGGTAACAAACACATCTCGAGCCCCATTGTGCACTCCATTATTCATGCCAACTCAGTGCCTCGCTCTTTACTACTGTGTACTAATCTTGTCCTCCAACTGCAAAACCCTGGGCCACAACAAGTTTCCGCGTCTCCATTGCACTGCGCATACAACAAAACGCTCCCCAAACTTGGCACTCACCCACGCAGCCGACTTTTCCGACTTTCCACGACGCTCACGCAACGCTCACGCTAGTGACAGCATTATTTATAGTTCGACGTCGCGCCAAAGCGAATGAGCACATTTCGCCTACGGCTTAGGCCGCCCTCCTAGTGTGGCTGCTCGGTGTCTGCAGGCAGCGAGGGTCTGCTAGCTTCCTGTGTTCGCACCTATGTCACCTGTGCTTGCTTGTCAGAGACAGACTATCGCAAAACATACAACTCACTCCATGAATTGATTGCTACGGCATCTGTTATCAGCAGTCACAACTAGCAACACCAGTAGCAGCCGACTGCACGCAAAGAATAGGAATGTGCAGTTGGATTTACGTGAACTCGGCGCAACGCAGATCTTTCCGGCATAGGCTTGAGAATCTTACGGGAACACTTGTACTGTTTCTAAATAAAGTGTAGGCGTGGGAGGAGGGTGCTTCCCGCGCACTAATAACAGCACGCTTGCCAATTGTGGATGCTAATCATTCGCTTGTATCTTCCTAGACACATCTGCAGGCTGAGAATTATTCCACTTGCATGGCAAGGTGCGCATGTAGGTGTGTTAAAAATTCTGGAGGCACCGGGTATTGATCCCAGTACCTCTCGCATACTAAGCTAGCGCTCTACCACCTGAGCTACGCCCGCCCCCCCGAAGACTAATGGTGCTACAAACAGCCATATAGATGACACAGACCCTTGCACTCCCATTATTCAGCAGACAAACACTACTCTCTATGTATCCGTTAGGGTGTCTTTCAGGTTTCGTGCATTCTGTATCGAATCGTAGTTGGCCACAATGAAAGTGGCACGTATAACGTCGAAAATAGAGTTCGGACACCGCTCTGAGTAAGTCGAACGTGTTGTCCACCCTCTAGACTTCAATGAGGTTAAGCCGTGATACCTAAGACAGATCTGCACTCGATGACACCTCGATAACAGCCGGTCCCCACACTTACACCTTGCTCTCCTTACATCAGTTTACATCATATCAGTCTGTGACGCTGGCTTTGCAACATCTTGCGTGCCTTTAGGTTCGCCGCGACCAACACTTACAATGCACTGACCACAAAAAATGGAGGCGCCGCGGCTTGAACGCTGCACGTTTCACATGCGAAGCGAACGCGCTACCAACTGAGCTACGCCACATGCACGACCAAACTGCGCTATTCCCCATTCTTTGCGACTCTGATGCGCACGGACACGATGGTTGGTTGGTTTTTAGCGGTGAAGGGAGCAGAGTACAAAGGCGCGGACACGTTCATATACACAAACGTTCCAAGTAGTTTCGATGCTCTGGTATTACAAATGCAAATTCCGTCTGTTTTTAACGTCTTAAATTGAAAGAGCCGTCACAAATTGCTCCGTTTTCGCTCCTTATCGACAATCATACAGCACCTGAGGTAACAAACACATCTCGAGCCCCATTGTACACTCCATTATTCATGCCAACTCAGTGCCTCGCTCTTTACTACTGTGTACTAATCTTGTCCTCCAACTGCAAAACCCTGGGCCACAACAAGTTTCCGCGTCTCCATTGCACTGCGCATACAACAAAACGCTCCCCAAACTTGGCACTCACCCACGCAGCCGACTTTTCCGACTTTCCACGACGCTCACGCAACGCTCACGCTAGTGACAGCATTATTTATAGTTCGACGTCGCGCCAAAGCGAATGAGCACATTTCGCCTACGGCTTAGGCCGCCCTCCTAGTGTGGCTGCTCGGTGTCTGCAGGCAGCGAGGGTCTGCTAGCTTCCTGTGTTCGCACCTATGTCACCTGTGCTTGCTTGTCAGAGACAGACTATCGCAAAACATACAACTCACTCCATGAATTGATTGCTACGGCATCTGTTATCAGCAGTCACAACTAGCAACACCAGTAGCAGCCGACTGCACGCAAAGAATAGGAATGTGCAGTGGGATTTACGTGAACTCGGCGCAACGCAGATCTTTCCGGCATAGGCTTGAGAATCTTACGGGAACACTTGTACTGTTTCTAAATAAAGTGTAGGCGTGGGAGGAGGGTGCTTCCCGCGCACTAATAACAGCACGCTTGCCAATTGTGGATGCTAATCATTCGCTTGTATCTTCCTAGACACATCTGCAGGCTGAGAATTATTCCACTTGCATGGCAAGGTGCGCATGTAGGTGTGTTAAAAATTCTGGAGGCACCGGGTATTGATCCCAGTACCTCTCGCATACTAAGCTAGCGCTCTACCACCTGAGCTACGCCCGCCCCCCCCGAAGACTAATGGTGCTACAAACAGCCATATAGATGACACAGACCCTTGCACTCCCATTATTCAGCAGACAAACACTACTCTCTATGTATCCGTTAGGGTGTCTTTCAGGTTTCGTGCATTCTGTATCGAATCGTAGTTGGCCACAATAAAAGTGGCACGTATAACGTCGAAAATAGAGTTCGGACACCGCTCTGAGTAAGTCGAACATGTTGTCCACCCTCTAGACTTCAATGAGGTTAAGCCGTGATACCTAAGACAGATCTGCACTCGATGACACCTCGATAACAGCCGGTCCCCACACTTACATCTTGCTCTCCTTACATCAGTTTACATCATATCAGTCTGTGACGCTGGCTTTGCAACATCTTGCGTGACTTTAGGTTCGTCGCGACCAACACTTACAATGCACTGACCACAAAAAATGGAGGCGCCGCGGCTTGAACGCTGCACCTTTCACATGCGAAGCGAACGCGCTACCAACTGAGCTACGCCACATGCACGACCAAACTGCGCTATTCCCCATTCTTTGCGACTCTGATGCGCACGGACACGATGGTTGGTTGTTTGTAGCGGTGAAGGGAGCAGAGTACAAAGGCGCGGACACGTTCATATACACAAAAGTTCCAAGTAGTTTCGATGCTCTGGTATTACAAATGCAATTTCCGTCTGTTTTTAACGTCTTAAATTGAAAGAGCCGTCACAAATTGCTCCGTTTTCGCTCCTTATCGACAATCATACAGCACCTGAGGTAACAAACACATCTCGAGCCCCATTGTGCACTTCATTATTCATGCCAACTCAGTGCCTCGCTCTTTACTACTGTGTACTAATCTTGTCCTCCAACTGCAAAACCCTGGGCCACAACAAGTTTCCGCGTCTCCATTGCACTGCGCATACAACAAAACGCTCCCCAAACTTGGCACTCACCCACGCAGCCGACTTTTCCGACTTTCCACGACGCTCACGCAACGCTCACGCTAGTGACAGCATTATTTATAGTTCGACGTCGCGCCAAAGCGAATGTGCACATTTCGCCTACGGCTTAGGCCGCCCTCCTAGTGTGGCTGCTCGGTGTCTGCAGGCAGCGAGGGTCTGCTAGCTTCCTGTGTTCGCACCTATGTCACCTGTGCTTGCTTGTCAGAGACAGACTATCGCAAAACATACAACTCACTCCATGAATTGATTGCTACGGCATCTGTTATCAGCAGTCACAACTAGCAACACCAGTAGCAGCCGACTGCACGCAAAGAATAGGAATGTGCAGTGGGATTTACGTGAACTCGGCGCAACGCAGATCTTTCCGGCATAGGCTTGAGAATCTTACGGGAACACTTGTACTGTTTCTAAATAAAGTGTAGGCGTGGGAGGAGGGTGCTTCCCGCGCACTAATAACAGCACGCTTGCCAATTGTGGATGCTAATCATTCGCTTGTATCTTCCTAGACACATCTGCAGGCTGAGAATTATTCCACTTGCATGGCAAGGTGCGCATGTAGGTGTGTTAAAAATTCTGGAGGCACCGGGTATTGATCCCAGTACCTCTCGCATACTAAGCTAGCGCTCTACCACCTGAGCTACGCCCGCCCCCCCGAAGACTAATGGTGCTACAAACAGCCATATAGATGACACAGACCCTTGCACTCCCATTATTCAGCAGACAAACACTACTCTCTATGTATCCGTTAGGGTGTCTTTCAGGTTTCGTGCATTCTGTATCGAATCGTAGTTGGCCACAATGAAAGTGGCACGTATAACGTCGAAAATAGAGTTCGGACACCGCTCTGAGTAAGTCGAACGTGTTGTCCACCCTCTAGACTTCAATGAGGTTAAGCCGTGATACCTAAGACAGATCTGCACTCGATGACACCTCGATAACAGCCGGTCCCCACACTTACATCTTGCTCTCCTTACATCAGTTTACATCATATCAGTCTGTGACGCTGGCTTTGCAACATCTTGCGTGACTTTAGGTTCGTCGCGACCAACACTTACAATGCACTGACCACAAAAAATGGAGGCGCCGCGGCTTGAACGCTGCACCTTTCACATGCGAAGCGAACGCGCTACCAACTGAGCTACGCCACATGCACGACCAAACTGCGCTATTCCCCATTCTTTGCGACTCTGATGCGCACGGACACGATGGTTGGTTGTTTGTAGCGGTGAAGGGAGCAGAGTACAAAGGCGCGGACACGTTCATATACACAAAAGTTCCAAGTAGTTTCGATGCTCTGGTATTACAAATGCAATTTCCGTCTGTTTTTAACGTCTTAAATTGAAAGAGCCGTCACAAATTGCTCCGTTTTCGCTCCTTATCGACAATCATACAGCACCTGAGGTAACAAACACATCTCGAGCCCCATTGTGCACTTCATTATTCATGCCAACTCAGTGCCTCGCTCTTTACTACTGTGTACTAATCTTGTCCTCCAACTGCAAAACCCTGGGCCACAACAAGTTTCCGCGTCTCCATTGCACTGCGCATACAACAAAACGCTCCCCAAACTTGGCACTCACCCACGCAGCCGACTTTTCCGACTTTCCACGACGCTCACGCAACGCTCACGCTAGTGACAGCATTATTTATAGTTCGACGTCGCGCCAAAGCGAATGTGCACATTTCGCCTACGGCTTAGGCCGCCCTCCTAGTGTGGCTGCTCGGTGTCTGCAGGCAGCGAGGGTCTGCTAGCTTCCTGTGTTCGCACCTATGTCACCTGTGCTTGCTTGTCAGAGACAGACTATCGCAAAACATACAACTCACTCCATGAATTGATTGCTACGGCATCTGTTATCAGCAGTCACAACTAGCAACACCAGTAGCAGCCGACTGCACGCAAAGAATAGGAATGTGCAGTGGGATTTACGTGAACTCGGCGCAACGCAGATCTTTCCGGCATAGGCTTGAGAATCTTACGGGAACACTTGTACTGTTTCTAAATAAAGTGTAGGCGTGGGAGGAGGGTGCTTCCCGCGCACTAATAACAGCACGCTTGCCAATTGTGGATGCTAATCATTCGCTTGTATCTTCCTAGACACATCTGCAGGCTGAGAATTATTCCACTTGCATGGCAAGGTGCGCATGTAGGTGTGTTAAAAATTCTGGAGGCACCGGGTATTGATCCCAGTACCTCTCGCATACTAAGCTAGCGCTCTACCACCTGAGCTACGCCCGCCCCCCCGAAGACTAATGGTGCTACAAACAGCCATATAGATGACACAGACCCTTGCACTCCCATTATTCAGCAGACAAACACTACTCTCTATGTATCCGTTAGGGTGTCTTTCAGGTTTCGTGCATTCTGTATCGAATCGTAGTTGGCCACAATGAAAGTGGCACGTATAACGTCGAAAATAGAGTTCGGACACCGCTCTGAGTAAGTCGAACGTGTTGTCCACCCTCTAGACTTCAATGAGGTTAAGCCGTGATACCTAAGACAGATCTGCACTCGATGACACCTCGATAACAGCCGGTCCCCACACTTACACCTTGCTCTCCTTACATCAGTTTACATCATATCAGTCTGTGACGCTGGCTTTGCAACATCTTGCGTGCCTTTAGGTTCGCCGCGACCAACACTTACAATGCACTGACCACAAAAAATGGAGGCGCCGCGGCTTGAACGCTGCACGTTTCACATGCGAAGCGAACGCGCTACCAACTGAGCTACGCCACATGCACGACCAAACTGCGCTATTCCCCATTCTTTGCGACTCTGATGCGCACGGACACGATGGTTGGTTGGTTTTTAGCGGTGAAGGGAGCAGAGTACAAAGGCGCGGACACGTTCATATACACAAACGTTCCAAGTAGTTTCGATGCTCTGGTATTACAAATGCAAATTCCGTCTGTTTTTAACGTCTTAAATTGAAAGAGCCGTCACAAATTGCTCCGTTTTCGCTCCTTATCGACAATCATACAGCACCTGAGGTAACAAACACATCTCGAGCCCCATTGTGCACTCCATTATTCATGCCAACTCAGTGCCTCGCTCTTTACTACTGTGTACTAATCTTGTCCTCCAACTGCAAAACCCTGGGCCACAACAAGTTTCCGCGTCTCCATTGCACTGCGCATACAACAAAACGCTCCCCAAACTTGGCACTCACCCACGCAGCCGACTTTTCCGACTTTCCACGACGCTCACGCAACGCTCACGCTAGTGACAGCATTATTTATAGTTCGACGTCGCGCCAAAGCGAATGAGCACATTTCGCCTACGGCTTAGGCCGCCCTCCTAGTGTGGCTGCTCGGTGTCTGCAGGCAGCGAGGGTCTGCTAGCTTCCTGTGTTCGCACCTATGTCACCTGTGCTTGCTTGTCAGAGACAGACTATCGCAAAACATACAACTCACTCCATGAATTGATTGCTACGGCATCTGTTATCAGCAGTCACAACTAGCAACACCAGTAGCAGCCGACTGCACGCAAAGAATAGGAATGTGCAGTGGGATTTACGTGAACTCGGCGCAACGCAGATCTTTCCGGCATAGGCTTGAGAATCTTACGGGAACACTTGTACTGTTTCTAAATAAAGTGTAGGCGTGGGAGGAGGGTGCTTCCCGCGCACTAATAACAGCACGCTTGCCAATTATGGATGCTAATCATTCGCTTGTATCTTCCTAGACACATCTGCAGGCTGAGAATTATTCCACTTGCATGGCAAGGTGCGCATGTAGGTGTGTTAAAAATTCTGGAGGCACCGGGTATTGATCCCAGTACCTCTCGCATACTAAGCTAGCGCTGTACCACCTGAGCTACGCCCGCCCCCCCGAAGACTAATGGTGCTACAAACAGCCATATAGATGACACAGACCCTTGCACTCCCATTATTCAGCAGACAAACACTACTCTCTATGTATCCGTTAGGGTGTCTTTCAGGTTTCGTGCATTCTGTATCGAATCGTAGTTGGCCACAATGAAAGTGGCACGTATAACGTCGAAAATAGAGTTCGGACACCGCTCTGAGTAAGTCGAACGTGTTGTCCACCCTCTAGACTTCAATGAGGTTAAGCCGTGATACCTAAGACAGATCTGCACTCGATGACACCTCGATAACAGCCGGTCCCCACACTTACACCTTGCTCTCCTTACATCAGTTTACATCATATCAGTCTGTGACGCTGGCTTTGCAACATCTTGCGTGCCTTTAGGTTCGCCGCGACCAACACTTACAATGCACTGACCACAAAAAATGGAGGCGCCGCGGCTTGAACGCTGCACCTTTCACATGCGAAGCGAACGCGCTACCAACTGAGCTACGCCACATGCACGACCAAACTGCGCTATTCCCCATTCTTTGCGACTCTGATGCGCACGGACACGATGGTTGGTTGGTTTTTAGCGGTGAAGGGAGCAGAGTACAAAGGCGCGGACACGTTCATATACACAAACGTTCCAAGTAGTTTCGATGCTCTGGTATTACAAATGCAAATTCCGTCTGTTTTTAACGTCTTAAATTGAAAGAGCCGTCACAAATTGCTCCGTTTTCGCTCCTTATCGACAATCATACAGCACCTGAGGTAACAAACACATCTCGAGCCCCATTGTGCACTTCATTATTCATGCCAACTCAGTGCCTCGCTCTTTACTACTGTGTACTAATCTTGTCCTCCAACTGCAAAACCCTGGGCCACAACAAGTTTCCGCGTCTCCATTGCACTGCGCATACAACAAAACGCTCCCCAAACTTGGCACTCACCCATGCAGCCGACTTTTCCGACTTTCCACGACGCTCACGCAACGCTCACGCTAGTGACAGCATTATTTATAGTTCGACGTCGCGCCAAAGCGAATGTGCACATTTCGCCTACGGCTTAGGCCGCCCTCCTAGTGTGGCTGCTCGGTGTCTGCAGGCAGCGAGGGTCTGCTAGCTTCCTGTGTTCGCACCTATGTCACCTGTGCTTGCTTGTCAGAGACAGACTATCGCAAAACATACAACTCACTCCATGAATTGATTGCTACGGCATCTGTTATCAGCAGTCACAACTAGCAACACCAGTAGCAGCCGACTGCACGCAAAGAATAGGAATGTGCAGTGGGATTTACGTGAACTCGGCGCAACGCAGATCTTTCCGGCATAGGCTTGAGAATCTTACGGGAACACTTGTACTGTTTCTAAATAAAGTGTAGGCGTGGGAGGAGGGTGCTTCCCGCGCACTAATAACAGCACGCTTGCCAATTATGGATGCTAATCATTCGCTTGTATCTTCCTAGACACATCTGCAGGCTGAGAATTATTCCACTTGCATGGCAAGGTGCGCATGTAGGTGTGTTAAAAATTCTGGAGGCACCGGGTATTGATCCCAGTACCTCTCGCATACTAAGCTAGCGCTGTACCACCTGAGCTACGCCCGCCCCCCCGAAGACTAATGGTGCTACAAACAGCCATATAGATGACACAGACCCTTGCACTCCCATTATTCAGCAGACAAACACTACTCTCTATGTATCCGTTAGGGTGTCTTTCAGGTTTCGTGCATTCTGTATCGAATCGTAGTTGGCCACAATGAAAGTGGCACGTATAACGTCGAAAATAGAGTTCGGACACCGCTCTGAGTAAGTCGAACGTGTTGTCCACCCTCTAGACTTCAATGAGGTTAAGCCGTGATACCTAAGACAGATCTGCACTCGATGACACCTCGATAACAGCCGGTCCCCACACTTACACCTTGCTCTCCTTACATCAGTTTACATCATATCAGTCTGTGACGCTGGCTTTGCAACATCTTGCGTGCCTTTAGGTTCGCCGCGACCAACACTTACAATGCACTGACCACAAAAAATGGAGGCGCCGCGGCTTGAACGCTGCACCTTTCACATGCGAAGCGAACGCGCTACCAACTGAGCTACGCCACATGCACGACCAAACTGCGCTATTCCCCATTCTTTGCGACTCTGATGCGCACGGACACGATGGTTGGTTGGTTTTTAGCGGTGAAGGGAGCAGAGTACAAAGGCGCGGACACGTTCATATACACAAACGTTCCAAGTAGTTTCGATGCTCTGGTATTACAAATGCAAATTCCGTCTGTTTTTAACGTCTTAAATTGAAAGAGCCGTCACAAATTGCTCCGTTTTCGCTCCTTATCGACAATCATACAGCACCTGAGGTAACAAACACATCTCGAGCCCCATTGTGCACTTCATTATTCATGCCAACTCAGTGCCTCGCTCTTTACTACTGTGTACTAATCTTGTCCTCCAACTGCAAAACCCTGGGCCACAACAAGTTTCCGCGTCTCCATTGCACTGCGCATACAACAAAACGCTCCCCAAACTTGGCACTCACCCATGCAGCCGACTTTTCCGACTTTCCACGACGCTCACGCAACGCTCACGCTAGTGACAGCATTATTTATAGTTCGACGTCGCGCCAAAGCGAATGTGCACATTTCGCCTACGGCTTAGGCCGCCCTCCTAGTGTGGCTGCTCGGTGTCTGCAGGCAGCGAGGGTCTGCTAGCTTCCTGTGTTCGCACCTATGTCACCTGTGCTTGCTTGTCAGAGACAGACTATCGCAAAACATACAACTCACTCCATGAATTGATTGCTACGGCATCTGTTATCAGCAGTCACAACTAGCAACACCAGTAGCAGCCGACTGCACGCAAAGAATAGGAATGTGCAGTGGGATTTACGTGAACTCGGCGCAACGCAGATCTTTCCGGCATAGGCTTGAGAATCTTACGGGAACACTTGTACTGTTTCTAAATAAAGTGTAGGCGTGGGAGGAGGGTGCTTCCCGCGCACTAATAACAGCACGCTTGCCAATTGTGGATGCTAATCATTCGCTTGTATCTTCCTAGACACATCTGCAGGCTGAGAATTATTCCACTTGCATGGCAAGGTGCGCATGTAGGTGTGTTAAAAATTCTGTAGGCACCGGGTATTGATCCCAGTACCTATCGCATACTAAGCTAGCGCTCTACCACCTGAGCTACGCCCGCCCTCCCGAAGACTAATGGTGCTACAAACAGCCATATAGATGACACAGACCCTTGCACTCCCATTATTCAGCAGACAAACACTACTCTCTATGTATCCGTTAGGGTGTCTTTCAGGTTTCGTGCATTCTGTATCGAATCGTAGTTGGCCACAATGAAAGTGGCACGTATAACGTCGAAAATAGAGTTCGGACACCGCTCTGAGTAAGTCGAACGTGTTGTCCACCCTCTAGACTTCAATGAGGTTAAGCCGTGATACCTAAGACAGATCTGCACTCGATGACACCTCGATAACAGCCGGTCCCCACACTTACACCTTGCTCTCCTTACATCAGTTTACATCATATCAGTCTGTGACGCTGGCTTTGCAACATCTTGCGTGCCTTTAGGTTCGCCGCGACCAACACTTACAATGCACTGACCACAAAAAATGGAGGCGCCGCGGCTTGAACGCTGCACCTTTCACATGCGAAGCGAACGCGCTACCAACTGAGCTACGCCACATGCACGACCAAACTGCGCTATTCCCCATTCTTTGCGACTCTGATGCGCACGGACATGATGGTTGGTTGGTTTTTAGCGGTGAAGGGAGCAGAGTACAAAGGCGCGGACACGTTCATATACACAAACGTTCCAAGTAGTTTCGATGCTCTGGTATTACAAATGCAAATTCCGTCTGTTTTTAACGTCTTACATTGAAAGAGCCGTCACAAATTGCTCCGTTTTCGCTCCTTATCGACAATCATACAGCACCTGAGGTAACAAACACATCTCGAGCCCCATTGTGCACTCCATTATTCATGCCAACTCAGTGCCTCGCTCTTTACTACTGTGTACTAATCTTGTCCTCCAACTGCAAAACCCTGGGCCACAACAAGTTTCCGCATCTCCATTGCACTGCGCATACAACAAAACGCTCCCCAAACTTGGCACTCACCCACGCAGCCGACTTTTCCGACTTTCCACGACGCTCACGCAACGCTCACGCTAGTGACAGCATTATTTATAGTTCGACGTCGCGCCAAAGCGAATGAGCACATTTCGCCTACGGCTTAGGCCGCCCTCCTAGTGTGGCTGCTCGGTGTCTGCAGGCAGCGAGGGTCTGCTAGCTTCCTGTGTTCGCACCTATGTCACCTGTGCTTGCTTGTCAGAGACAGACTATCGCAAAACATACAACTCACTCCATGAATTGATTGCTACGGCATCTGTTATCAGCAGTCACAACTAGCAACACCAGTAGCAGCCGACTGCACGCAAAGAATAGGAATGTGCAGTGGGATTTACGTGAACTCGGCGCAACGCAGATCTTTCCGGCATAGGCTTGAGAATCTTACGGGAACACTTGTACTGTTTCTAAATAAAGTGTAGGCGTGGGAGGAGGGTGCTTCCCGCGCACTAATAACAGCACGCTTGCCAATTGTGGATGCTAATCATTCGCTTGTATCTTCCTAGACACATCTGCAGGCTGAGAATTATTCCACTTGCATGGCAAGGTGCGCATGTAGGTGTGTTAAAAATTCTGGAGGCACCGGGTATTGATCCCAGTACCTCTCGCATACTAAGCTAGCGCTCTACCACCTGAGCTACGCCCGCCCCCCCGAAGACTAATGGTGCTACAAACAGCCATATAGATGACACAGACCCTTGCACTCCCATTATTCAGCAGACAAACACTACTCTCTATGTATCCGTTAGGGTGTCTTTCAGGTTTCGTGCATTCTGTATCGAATCGTAGTTGGCCACAATGAAAGTGGCACGTATAACGTCGAAAATAGAGTTCGGACACCGCTCTGAGTAAGTCGAACGTGTTGTCCACCCTCTAGACTTCAATGAGGTTAAGCCGTGATACCTAAGACAGATCTGCACTCGATGACACCTCGATAACAGCCGGTCCCCACACTTACACCTTGCTCTCCTTACATCAGTTTACATCATATCAGTCTGTGACGCTGGCTTTGCAACATCTTGCGTGCCTTTAGGTTCGCCGCGACCAACACTTACAATGCACTGACCACAAAAAATGGAGGCGCCGCGGCTTGAACGCTGCACCTTTCACATGCGAAGCGAACGCGCTACCAACTGAGCTACGCCACATGCACGACCAAACTGCGCTATTCCCCATTCTTTGCGACTCTGATGCGCACGGACACGATGGTTGGTTGGTTTTTAGCGGTGAAGGGAGCAGAGTACAAAGGCGCGGACACGTTCATATACACAAACGTTCCAAGTAGTTTCGATGCTCTGGTATTACAAATGCAAATTCCGTCTGTTTTTAACGTCTTAAATTGAAAGAGCCGTCACAAATTGCTCCGTTTTCGCTCCTTATCGACAATCATACAGCACCTGAGGTAACAAACACATCTCGAGCCCCATTGTGCACTTCATTATTCATGCCAACTCAGTGCCTCGCTCTTTACTACTGTGTACTAATCTTGTCCTCCAACTGCAAAACCCTGGGCCACAACAAGTTTCCGCGTCTCCATTGCACTGCGCATACAACAAAACGCTCCCCAAACTTGGCACTCACCCACGCAGCCGACTTTTCCGACTTTCCACGACGCTCACGCAACGCTCACGCTAGTGACAGCATTATTTATAGTTCGACGTCGCGCCAAAGCGAATGTGCACATTTCGCCTACGGCTTAGGCCGCCCTCCTAGTGTGGCTGCTCGGTGTCTGCAGGCAGCGAGGGTCTGCTAGCTTCCTGTGTTCGCACCTATGTCACCTGTGCTTGCTTGTCAGAGACAGACTATCGCAAAACATACAACTCACTCCATGAATTGATTGCTACGGCATCTGTTATCAGCAGTCACAACTAGCAACACCAGTAGCAGCCGACTGCACGCAAAGAATAGGAATGTGCAGTGGGATTTACGTGAACTCGGCGCAACGCAGATCTTTCCGGCATAGGCTTGAGAATCTTACGGGAACACTTGTACTGTTTCTAAATAAAGTGTAGGCGTGGGAGGAGGGTGCTTCCCGCGCACTAATAACAGCACGCTTGCCAATTGTGGATGCTAATCATTCGCTTGTATCTTCCTAGACACATCTGCAGGCTGAGAATTATTCCACTTGCATGGCAAGGTGCGCATGTAGGTGTGTTAAAAATTCTGGAGGCACCGGGTATTGATCCCAGTACCTATCGCATACTAAGCTAGCGCTCTACCACCTGAGCTACGCCCGCCCCCCCGAAGACTAATGGTGCTACAAACAGCCATATAGATGACACAGACCCTTGCACTCCCATTATTCAGCAGACAAACACTACTCTCTATGTATCCGTTAGGGTGTCTTTCAGGTTTCGTGCATTCTGTATCGAATCGTAGTTGGCCACAATGAAAGTGGCACGTATAACGTCGAAAATAGAGTTCGGACACCGCTCTGAGTAAGTCGAACGTGTTGTCCACCCTCTAGACTTCAATGAGGTTAAGCCGTGATACCTAAGACAGATCTGCACTCGATGACACCTCGATAACAGCCGGTCCCCACACTTACACCTTGCTCTCCTTACATCAGTTTACATCATATCAGTCTGTGACGCTGGCTTTGCAACATCTTGCGTGCCTTTAGGTTCGCCGCGACCAACACTTACAATGCACTGACCACAAAAAATGGAGGCGCCGCGGCTTGAACGCTGCACCTTTCACATGCGAAGCGAACGCGCTACCAACTGAGCTACGCCACATGCACGACCAAACTGCGCTATTCCCCATTCTTTGCGACTCTGATGCGCACGGACACGATGGTTGGTTGGTTTTTAGCGGTGAAGGGAGCAGAGTACAAAGGCGCGGACACGTTCGTATACACAAACGTTCCAAGTAGTTTCGATGCTCTGGTATTACAAATGCAAATTCCGTCTGTTTTTAACGTCTTAAATTGAAAGAGCCGTCACAAATTGCTCCGTTTTCGCTCCTTATCGACAATCATACAGCACCTGAGGTAACAAACACATCTCGAGCCCCATTGTGCACTCCATTATTCATGCCAACTCAGTGCCTCGCTCTTTACTACTGTGTACTAATCTTGTCCTCCAACTGCAAAACCCTGGGCCACAACAAGTTTCCGCATCTCCATTGCACTGCGCATACAACAAAACGCTCCCCAAACTTGGCACTCACCCACGCAGCCGACTTTTCCGACTTTCCACGACGCTCACGCAACGCTCACGCTAGTGACAGCATTATTTATAGTTCGACGTCGCGCCAAAGCGAATGAGCACATTTCGCCTACGGCTTAGGCCGCCCTCCTAGTGTGGCTGCTCGGTGTCTGCAGGCAGCGAGGGTCTGCTAGCTTCCTGTGTTCGCACCTATGTCACCTGTGCTTGCTTGTCAGAGACAGACTATCGCAAAACATACAACTCACTCCATGAATTGATTGCTACGGCATCTGTTATCAGCAGTCACAACTAGCAACACCAGTAGCAGCCGACTGCACGCAAAGAATAGGAATGTGCAGTGGGATTTACGTGAACTCGGCGCAACGCAGATCTTTCCGGCATAGGCTTGAGAATCTTACGGGAACACTTGTACTGTTTCTAAATAAAGTGTAGGCGTGGGAGGAGGGTGCTTCCCGCGCACTAATAACAGCACGCTTGCCAATTGTGGATGCTAATCATTCGCTTGTATCTTCCTAGACACATCTGCAGGCTGAGAATTATTCCACTTGCATGGCAAGGTGCGCATGTAGGTGTGTTAAAAATTCTGGAGGCACCGGGTATTGATCCCAGTACCTATCGCATACTAAGCTAGCGCTCTACCACCTGAGCTACGCCCGCCCCCCCGAAGACTAATGGTGCTACAAACAGCCATATAGATGACACAGACCCTTGCACTCCCATTATTCAGCAGACAAACACTACTCTCTATGTATCCGTTAGGGTGTCTTTCAGGTTTCGTGCATTCTGTATCGAATCGTAGTTGGCCACAATGAAAGTGGCACGTATAACGTCGAAAATAGAGTTCGGACACCGCTCTGAGTAAGTCGAACGTGTTGTCCACCCTCTAGACTTCAATGAGGTTAAGCCGTGATACCTAAGACAGATCTGCACTCGATGACACCTCGATAACAGCCGGTCCCCACACTTACACCTTGCTCTCCTTACATCAGTTTACATCATATCAGTCTGTGACGCTGGCTTTGCAACATCTTGCGTGCCTTTAGGTTCGCCGCGACCAACACTTACAATGCACTGACCACAAAAAATGGAGGCGCCGCGGCTTGAACGCTTCACCTTTCACATGCGAAGCGAACGCGCTACCAACTGAGCTACGCCACATGCACGACCAAACTGCGCTATTCCCCATTCTTTGCGACTCTGATGCGCACGGACACGATGGTTGGTTGGTTTTTAGCGGTGAAGGGAGCAGAGTACAAAGGCGCGGACACGTTCATATACACAAACGTTCCAAGTAGTTTCGATGCTCTGGTATTACAAATGCAAATTCCGTCTGTTTTTAACGTCTTAAATTGAAAGAGCCGTCACAAATTGCTCCGTTTTCGCTCCTTATCGACAATCATACAGCACCTGAGGTAACAAACACATCTCGAGCCCCATTGTGCACTTCATTATTCATGCCAACTCAGTGCCTCGCTCTTTACTACTGTGTACTAATCTTGTCCTCCAACTGCAAAACCCTGGGCCACAACAAGTTTCCGCGTCTCCATTGCACTGCGCATACAACAAAACGCTCCCCAAACTTGGCACTCACCCACGCAGCCGACTTTTCCGACTTTCCACGACGCTCACGCAACGCTCACGCTAGTGACAGCATTATTTATAGTTCGACGTCGCGCCAAAGCGAATGTGCACATTTCGCCTACGGCTTAGGCCGCCCTCCTAGTGTGGCTGCTCGGTGTCTGCAGGCAGCGAGGGTCTGCTAGCTTCCTGTGTTCGCACCTATGTCACCTGTGCTTGCTTGTCAGAGACAGACTATCGCAAAACATACAACTCACTCCATGAATTGATTGCTACGGCATCTGTTATCAGCAGTCACAACTAGCAACACCAGTAGCAGCCGACTGCACGCAAAGAATAGGAATGTGCAGTGGGATTTACGTGAACTCGGCGCAACGCAGATCTTTCCGGCATAGGCTTGAGAATCTTACGGGAACACTTGTACTGTTTCTAAATAAAGTGTAGGCGTGGGAGGAGGGTGCTTCCCGCGCACTAATAACAGCACGCTTGCCAATTGTGGATGCTAATCATTCGCTTGTATCTTCCTAGACACATCTGCAGGCTGAGAATTATTCCACTTGCATGGCAAGGTGCGCATGTAGGTGTGTTAAAAATTCTGGAGGCACCGGGTATTGATCCCAGTACCTATCGCATACTAAGCTAGCGCTCTACCACCTGAGCTACGCCCGCCCCCCCGAAGACTAATGGTGCTACAAACAGCCATATAGATGACACAGACCCTTGCACTCCCATTATTCAGCAGACAAACACTACTCTCTATGTATCCGTTAGGGTGTCTTTCAGGTTTCGTGCATTCTGTATCGAATCGTAGTTGGCCACAATGAAAGTGGCACGTATAACGTCGAAAATAGAGTTCGGACACCGCTCTGAGTAAGTCGAACGTGTTGTCCACCCTCTAGACTTCAATGAGGTTAAGCCGTGATACCTAAGACAGATCTGCACTCGATGACACCTCGATAACAGCCGGTCCCCACACTTACACCTTGCTCTCCTTACATCAGTTTACATCATATCAGTCTGTGACGCTGGCTTTGCAACATCTTGCGTGCCTTTAGGTTCGCCGCGACCAACACTTACAATGCACTGACCACAAAAAATGGAGGCGCCGCGGCTTGAACGCTTCACCTTTCACATGCGAAGCGAACGCGCTACCAACTGAGCTACGCCACATGCACGACCAAACTGCGCTATTCCCCATTCTTTGCGACTCTGATGCGCACGGACACGATGGTTGGTTGGTTTTTAGCGGTGAAGGGAGCAGAGTACAAAGGCGCGGACACGTTCATATACACAAACGTTCCAAGTAGTTTCGATGCTCTGGTATTACAAATGCAAATTCCGTCTGTTTTTAACGTCTTAAATTGAAAGAGCCGTCACAAATTGCTCCGTTTTCGCTCCTTATCGACAATCATACAGCACCTGAGGTAACAAACACATCTCGAGCCCCATTGTGCACTTCATTATTCATGCCAACTCAGTGCCTCGCTCTTTACTACTGTGTACTAATCTTGTCCTCCAACTGCAAAACCCTGGGCCACAACAAGTTTCCGCGTCTCCATTGCACTGCGCATACAACAAAACGCTCCCCAAACTTGGCACTCACCCACGCAGCCGACTTTTCCGACTTTCCACGACGCTCACGCAACGCTCACGCTAGTGACAGCATTATTTATAGTTCGACGTCGCGCCAAAGCGAATGTGCACATTTCGCCTACGGCTTAGGCCGCCCTCCTAGTGTGGCTGCTCGGTGTCTGCAGGCAGCGAGGGTCTGCTAGCTTCCTGTGTTCGCACCTATGTCACCTGTGCTTGCTTGTCAGAGACAGACTATCGCAAAACATACAACTCACTCCATGAATTGATTGCTACGGCATCTGTTATCAGCAGTCACAACTAGCAACACCAGTAGCAGCCGACTGCACGCAAAGAATAGGAATGTGCAGTGGGATTTACGTGAACTCGGCGCAACGCAGATCTTTCCGGCATAGGCTTGAGAATCTTACGGGAACACTTGTACTGTTTCTAAATAAAGTGTAGGCGTGGGAGGAGGGTGCTTCCCGCGCACTAATAACAGCACGCTTGCCAATTGTGGATGCTAATCATTCGCTTGTATCTTCCTAGACACATCTGCAGGCTGAGAATTATTCCACTTGCATGGCAAGGTGCGCATGTAGGTGTGTTAAAAATTCTGGAGGCACCGGGTATTGATCCCAGTACCTATCGCATACTAAGCTAGCGCTCTACCACCTGAGCTACGCCCGCCCCCCCGAAGACTAATGGTGCTACAAACAGCCATATAGATGACACAGACCCTTGCACTCCCATTATTCAGCAGACAAACACTACTCTCTATGTATCCGTTAGGGTGTCTTTCAGGTTTCGTGCATTCTGTATCGAATCGTAGTTGGCCACAATGAAAGTGGCACGTATAACGTCGAAAATAGAGTTCGGACACCGCTCTGAGTAAGTCGAACGTGTTGTCCACCCTCTAGACTTCAATGAGGTTAAGCCGTGATACCTAAGACAGATCTGCACTCGATGACACCTCGATAACAGCCGGTCCCCACACTTACACCTTGCTCTCCTTACATCAGTTTACATCATATCAGTCTGTGACGCTGGCTTTGCAACATCTTGCGTGCCTTTAGGTTCGCCGCGACCAACACTTACAATGCACTGACCACAAAAAATGGAGGCGCCGCGGCTTGAACGCTGCACCTTTCACATGCGAAGCGAACGCGCTACCAACTGAGCTACGCCACATGCACGACCAAACTGCGCTATTCCCCATTCTTTGCGACTCTGATGCGCACGGACACGATGGTTGGTTGGTTTTTAGCGGTGAAGGGAGCAGAGTACAAAGGCGCGGACACGTTCATATACACAAACGTTCCAAGTAGTTTCGATGCTCTGGTATTACAAATGCAAATTCCGTCTGTTTTTAACGTCTTAAATTGAAAGAGCCGTCACAAATTGCTCCTTTTTCGCTCCTTATCGACAATCATACAGCACCTGAGGTAACAAACACATCTCGAGCCCCATTGTGCACTTCATTATTCATGCCAACTCAGTGCCTCGCTCTTTACTACTGTGTACTAATCTTGTCCTCCAACTGCAAAACCCTGGGCCACAACAAGTTTCCGCGTCTCCATTGCACTGCGCATACAACAAAACGCTCCCCAAACTTGGCACTCACCCACGCAGCCGACTTTTCCGACTTTCCACGACGCTCACGCAACGCTCACGCTAGTGACAGCATTATTTATAGTTCGACGTCGCGCCAAAGCGAATGTGCACATTTCGCCTACGGCTTAGGCCGCCCTCCTAGTGTGGCTGCTCGGTGTCTGCAGGCAGCGAGGGTCTGCTAGCTTCCTGTGTTCGCACCTATGTCACCTGTGCTTGCTTGTCAGAGACAGACTATCGCAAAACATACAACTCACTCCATGAATTGATTGCTACGGCATCTGTTATCAGCAGTCACAACTAGCAACACCAGTAGCAGCCGACTGCACGCAAAGAATAGGAATGTGCAGTGGGATTTACGTGAACTCGGCGCAACGCAGATCTTTCCGGCATAGGCTTGAGAATCTTACGGGAACACTTGTACTGTTTCTAAATAAAGTGTAGGCGTGGGAGGAGGGTGCTTCCCGCGCACTAATAACAGCACGCTTGCCAATTGTGGATGCTAATCATTCGCTTGTATCTTCCTAGACACATCTGCAGGCTGAGAATTATTCCACTTGCATGGCAAGGTGCGCATGTAGGTGTGTTAAAAATTCTGGAGGCACCGGGTATTGATCCCAGTACCTATCGCATACTAAGCTAGCGCTCTACCACCTGAGCTACGCCCGCCCCCCCGAAGACTAATGGTGCTACAAACAGCCATATAGATGACACAGACCCTTGCACTCCCATTATTCAGCAGACAAACACTACTCTCTATGTATCCGTTAGGGTGTCTTTCAGGTTTCGTGCATTCTGTATCGAATCGTAGTTGGCCACAATGAAAGTGGCACGTATAACGTCGAAAATAGAGTTTGGACACCGCTCTGAGTAAGTCGAACGTGTTGTCCACCCTCTAGACTTCAATGAGGTTAAGCCGTGATACCTAAGACAGATCTGCACTCGATGACACCTCGATAACAGCCGGTCCCCACACTTACACCTTGCTCTCCTTACATCAGTTTACATCATATCAGTCTGTGACGCTGGCTTTGCAACATCTTGCGTGCCTTTAGGTTCGCCGCGACCAACACTTACAATGCACTGACCACAAAAAATGGAGGCGCCGCGGCTTGAACGCTGCACCTTTCACATGCGAAGCGAACGCGCTACCAACTGAGCTACGCCACATGCACGACCAAACTGCGCTATTCCCCATTCTTTGCGACTCTGATGCGCACGGACACGATGGTTGGTTGGTTTTTAGCGGTGAAGGGAGCAGAGTACAAAGGCGCGGACACGTTCATATACACAAACGTTCCAAGTAGTTTCGATGCTCTGGTATTACAAATGCAAATTCCGTCTGTTTTTAACGTCTTAAATTGAAAGAGCCGTCACAGATTGCTCCGTTTTCGCTCCTTATCGACAATCATACAGCACCTGAGGTAACAAACACATCTCGAGCCCCATTGTGCACTCCATTATTCATGCCAACTCAGTGCCTCGCTCTTTACTACTGTGTACTAATCTTGTCCTCCAACTGCAAAACCCTGGGCCACAACAAGTTTCCGCGTCTCCATTGCACTGCGCATACAACAAAACGCTCCCCAAACTTGGCACTCACCCACGCAGCCGACTTTTCCGACTTTCCACGACGCTCACGCAACGCTCACGCTAGTGACAGCATTATTTATAGTTCGACGTCGCGCCAAAGCGAATGAGCACATTTCGCCTACGGCTTAGGCCGCCCTCCTAGTGTGGCTGCTCGGTGTCTGCAGGCAGCGAGGGTCTGCTAGCTTCCTGTGTTCGCACCTATGTCACCTGTGCTTGCTTGTCAGAGACAGACTATCGCAAAACATACAACTCACTCCATGAATTGATTGCTACGGCATCTGTTATCAGCAGTCACAACTAGCAACACCAGTAGCAGCCGACTGCACGCAAAGAATAGGAATGTGCAGTGGGATTTACGTGAACTCGGCGCAACGCAGATCTTTCCGGCATAGGCTTGAGAATCTTACGGGAACACTTGTACTGTTTCTAAATAAAGTGTAGGCGTGGGAGGAGGGTGCTTCCCGCGCACTAATAACAGCACGCTTGCCAATTGTGGATGCTAATCATTCGCTTGTATCTTCCTAGACACATCTGCAGGCTGAGAATTATTCCACTTGCATGGCAAGGTGCGCATGTAGGTGTGTTAAAAATTCTGGAGGCACCGGGTATTGATCCCAGTACCTCTCGCATACTAAGCTAGCGCTCTACCACCTGAGCTACGCCCGCCCCCCCGAAGACTAATGGTGCTACAAACAGCCATATAGATGACACAGACCCTTGCACTCCCATTATTCAGCAGACAAACACTACTCTCTATGTATCCGTTAGGGTGTCTTTCAGGTTTCGTGCATTCTGTATCGAATCGTAGTTGGCCACAATGAAAGTGGCACGTATAACGTCGAAAATAGAGTTTGGACACCGCTCTGAGTAAGTCGAACGTGTTGTCCACCCTCTAGACTTCAATGAGGTTAAGCCGTGATACCTAAGACAGATCTGCACTCGATGACACCTCGATAACAGCCGGTCCCCACACTTACACCTTGCTCTCCTTACATCAGTTTACATCATATCAGTCTGTGACGCTGGCTTTGCAACATCTTGCGTGCCTTTAGGTTCGCCGCGACCAACACTTACAATGCACTGACCACAAAAAATGGAGGCGCCGCGGCTTGAACGCTGCACCTTTCACATGCGAAGCGAACGCGCTACCAACTGAGCTACGCCACATGCACGACCAAACTGCGCTATTCCCCATTCTTTGCGACTCTGATGCGCACGGACACGATGGTTGGTTGGTTTTTAGCGGTGAAGGGAGCAGAGTACAAAGGCGCGGACACGTTCATATACACAAACGTTCCAAGTAGTTTCGATGCTCTGGTATTACAAATGCAAATTCCGTCTGTTTTTAACGTCTTAAATTGAAAGAGCCGTCACAGATTGCTCCGTTTTCGCTCCTTATCGACAATCATACAGCACCTGAGGTAACAAACACATCTCGAGCCCCATTGTGCACTCCATTATTCATGCCAACTCAGTGCCTCGCTCTTTACTACTGTGTACTAATCTTGTCCTCCAACTGCAAAACCCTGGGCCACAACAAGTTTCCGCGTCTCCATTGCACTGCGCATACAACAAAACGCTCCCCAAACTTGGCACTCACCCACGCAGCCGACTTTTCCGACTTTCCACGACGCTCACGCAACGCTCACGCTAGTGACAGCATTATTTATAGTTCGACGTCGCGCCAAAGCGAATGAGCACATTTCGCCTACGGCTTAGGCCGCCCTCCTAGTGTGGCTGCTCGGTGTCTGCAGGCAGCGAGGGTCTGCTAGCTTCCTGTGTTCGCACCTATGTCACCTGTGCTTGCTTGTCAGAGACAGACTATCGCAAAACATACAACTCACTCCATGAATTGATTGCTACGGCATCTGTTATCAGCAGTCAGAACTAGCAACACCAGTAGCAGCCGACTGCACGCAAAGAATAGGAATGTGCAGTGGGATTTACGTGAACTCGGCGCAACGCAGATCTTTCCGGCATAGGCTTGAGAATCTTACGGGAACACTTGTACTGTTTCTAAATAAAGTGTAGGCGTGGGAGGAGGGTGCTTCCCGCGCACTAATAACAGCACGCTTGCCAATTGTGGATGCTAATCATTCGCTTGTATCTTCCTAGACACATCTGCAGGCTGAGAATTATTCCACTTGCATGGCAAGGTGCGCATGTAGGTGTGTTAAAAATTCTGGAGGCACCGGGTATTGATCCCAGTACCTCTCGCATACTAAGCTAGCGCTCTACCACCTGAGCTACGCCCGCCCCCCCGAAGACTAATGGTGCTACAAACAGCCATATAGATGACACAGACCCTTGCACTCCCATTATTCAGCAGACAAACACTACTCTCTATGTATCCGTTAGGGTGTCTTTCAGGTTTCGTGCATTCTGTATCGAATCGTAGTTGGCCACAATGAAAGTGGCACGTATAACGTCGAAAATAGAGTTCGGACACCGCTCTGAGTAAGTCGAACGTGTTGTCCACCCTCTAGACTTCAATGAGGTTAAGCCGTGATACCTAAGACAGATCTGCACTCGATGACACCTCGATAACAGCCGGTCCCCACACTTACACCTTGCTCTCCTTACATCAGTTTACATCATATCAGTCTGTGACGCTGGCTTTGCAACATCTTGCGTGCCTTTAGGTTCGCCGCGACCAACACTTACAATGCACTGACCACAAAAAATGGAGGCGCCGCGGCTTGAACGCTGCACCTTTCACATGCGAAGCGAACGCGCTACCAACTGAGCTACGCCACATGCACGACCAAACTGCGCTATTCCCCATTCTTTGCGACTCTGATGCGCACGGACACGATGGTTGGTTGGTTTTTAGCGGTGAAGGGAGCAGAGTACAAAGGCGCGGACACGTTCATATACACAAACGTTCCAAGTAGTTTCGATGCTCTGGTATTACAAATGCAAATTCCGTCTGTTTTTAACGTCTTAAATTGAAAGAGCCGTCACAAATTGCTCCGTTTTCGCTCCTTATCGACAATCATACAGCACCTGAGGTAACAAACACATCTCGAGCCCCATTGTGCACTCCATTATTCATGCCAACTCAGTGCCTCGCTCTTTACTACTGTGTACTAATCTTGTCCTCCAACTGCAAAACCCTGGGCCACAACAAGTTTCCGCGTCTCCATTGCACTGCGCATACAACAAAACGCTCCCCAAACTTGGCACTCACCCACGCAGCCGACTTTTCCGACTTTCCACGACGCTCACGCTAGTGACAGCATTATTTATAGTTCGACGTCGCGCCAAAGCGAATGAGCACATTTCGCCTACGGCTTAGGCCGCCCTCCTAGTGTGGCTGCTCGGTGTCTGCAGGCAGCGAGGGTCTGCTAGCTTCCTGTGTTCGCACCTATGTCACCTGTGCTTGCTTGTCAGAGACAGACTATCGCAAAACATACAACTCACTCCATGAATTGATTGCTACGGCATCTGTTATCAGCAGTCAGAACTAGCAACACCAGTAGCAGCCGACTGCACGCAAAGAATAGGAATGTGCAGTGGGATTTACGTGAACTCGGCGCAACGCAGATCTTTCCGGCATAGGCTTGAGAATCTTACGGGAACACTTGTACTGTTTCTAAATAAAGTGTAGGCGTGGGAGAAGGGTGCTTCCCGCGCACTAATAACAGCACGCTTGCCAATTGTGGATGCTAATCATTCGCTTGTATCTTCCTAGACACATCTGCAGGCTGAGAATTATTCCACTTGCATGGCAAGGTGCGCATGTAGGTGTGTTAAAAATTCTGGAGGCACCGGGTATTGATCCCAGTACCTCTCGCATACTAAGCTAGCGCTCTACCACCTGAGGGTGCTTCCCGCGCACTAATAACAGCACGCTTGCCAATTGTGGATGCTAATCATTCGCTTGTATCTTCCTAGACACATCTGCAGGCTGAGAATTATTCCACTTGCATGGCAAGGTGCGCATGTAGGTGTGTTAAAAATTCTGGAGGCACCGGGTATTGATCCCAGTACCTCTCGCATACTAAGCTAGCGCTCTACCACCTGGGTATTGATCCCAGTACCTCTCGCATACTAAGCTAGCGCTCTACCACCTGAGCTACGCCCGCCCCCCCGAAGACTAATGGTGCTACAAACAGCCATATAGATGACACAGACCCTTGCACTCCCATTATTCAGCAGACAAACACTACTCTCTATGTATCCGTTAGGGTGTCTTTCAGGTTTCGTGCATTCTGTATCGAATCGTAGTTGGCCACAATGAAAGTGGCACGTATAACGTCGAAAATAGAGTTCGGACACCGCTCTGAGTAAGTCGAACGTGTTGTCCACCCTCTAGACTTCAATGAGGTTAAGCCGTGATACCTAAGACAGATCTGCACTCGATGACACCTCGATAACAGCCGGTCCCCACACTTACACCTTGCTCTCCTTACATCAGTTTACATCATATCAGTCTGTGACGCTGGCTTTGCAACATCTTGCGTGCCTTTAGGTTCGCCGCGACCAACACTTACAATGCACTGACCACAAAAAAAGGAGGCGCCGCGGCTTGAACGCTGCACCTTTCACATGCGAAGCGAACGCGCTACCAACTGAGCTACGCCACATGCACGACCAAACTGCGCTATTCCCCATTCTTTGCGACTCTGATGCGCACGGACACGATGGTTGGTTGGTTTGTAGCGGTGAAGGGAGCAGAGTACAAAGGCGCGGACACGTTCATATACACAAACGTTCCAAGTAGTTTCGATGCTCTGGTATTACAAATGCAAATTCCGTCTGTTTTTAACGTCTTAAATTGAAAGAGCCGTCACAAATTGCTCCGTTTTCGCTCCTTATCGACAATCATACAGCACCTGAGGTAACAAACACATCTCGAGCCCCATTGTGCACTCCATTATTCACGCCAACTCAGTGCCTCGCTCTTTACTACTGTGTACTAATCTTGTCCTCCAACTGCAAAACCCTGGGCCACAACAAGTTTCCGCGTCTCCATTGCACTGCGCATACAACAAAACGCTCCCCAAACTTGGCACTCACCCACGCAGCCGACTTTTCCGACTTTCCACGACGCTCACGCAACGCTCACGCTAGTGACAGCATTATTTATAGTTCGACGTCGCGCCAAAGCGAATGAGCACATTTCGCCTACGGCTTAGGCCGCCCTCCTAGTGTGGCTGCTCGGTGTCTGCAGGCAGCGAGGGTCTGCTAGCTTCCTGTGTTCGCACCTATGTCACCTGTGCTTGCTTGTCAGAGACAGACTATCGCAAAACATACAACTCACTCCATGAATTGATTGCTACGGCATCTGTTATCAGCAGTCACAACTAGCAACACCAGTAGCAGCCGACTGCACGCAAAGAATAGGAATGTGCAGTGGGATTTACGTGAACTCGGCGCAACGCAGATCTTTCCGGCATAGGCTTGAGAATCTTACGGGAACACTTGTACTGTTTCTAAATAAAGTGTAGGCGTGGGAGGAGGGTGCTTCCCGCGCACTAATAACAGCACGCTTGCCAATTGTGGATGCTAATCATTCGCTTGTATCTTCCTAGACACATCTGCAGGCTGAGAATTATTCCACTTGCATGGCAAGGTGCGCATGTAGGTGTGTTAAAAATTCTGGAGGCACCGGGTATTGATCCCAGTACCTCTCGCATACTAAGCTAGCGCTCTACCACCTGAGCTACGCCCGCCCCCCCGAAGACTAATGGTGCTACAAACAGCCATATAGATGACACAGACCCTTGCACTCCCATTATTCAGCAGACAAACACTACTCTCTATGTATCCGTTAGGGTGTCTTTCAGGTTTCGTGCATTCTGTATCGAATCGTAGTTGGCCACAATGAAAGTGGCACGTATAACGTCGAAAATAGAGTTTGGACACCGCTCTGAGTAAGTCGAACGTGTTGTCCACCCTCTAGACTTCAATGAGGTTAAGCCGTGATACCTAAGACAGATCTGCACTCGATGACACCTCGATAACAGCCGGTCCCCACACTTACACCTTGCTCTCCTTACATCAGTTTACATCATATCAGTCTGTGACGCTGGCTTTGCAACATCTTGCGTGCCTTTAGGTTCGCCGCGACCAACACTTACAATGCACTGACCACAAAAAATGGAGGCGCCGCGGCTTGAACGCTGCACCTTTCACATGCGAAGCGAACGCGCTACCAACTGAGCTACGCCACATGCACGACCAAACTGCGCTATTCCCCATTCTTTGCGACTCTGATGCGCACGGACACGATGGTTGGTTGGTTTTTAGCGGTGAAGGGAGCAGAGTACAAAGGCGCGGACACGTTCATATACACAAACGTTCCAAGTAGTTTCGATGCTCTGGTATTACAAATGCAAATTCCGTCTGTTTTTAACGTCTTAAATTGAAAGAGCCGTCACAAATTGCTCCGTTTTCGCTCCTTATCGACAATCATACAGCACCTGAGGTAACAAACACATCTCGAGCCCCATTGTGCACTCCATTATTCATGCCAACTCAGTGCCTCGCTCTTTACTACTGTGTACTAATCTTGTCCTCCAACTGCAAAACCCTGGGCCACAACAAGTTTCCGCGTCTCCATTGCACTGCGCATACAACAAAACGCTCCCCAAACTTGGCACTCACCCACGCAGCCGACTTTTCCGACTTTCCACGACGCTCACGCAACGCTCACGCTAGTGACAGCATTATTTATAGTTTGACGTCGCGCCAAAGCGAATGAGCACATTTCGCCTACGGCTTAGGCCGCCCTCCTAGTGTGGCTGCTCGGTGTCTGCAGGCAGCGAGGGTCTGCTAGCTTCCTGTGTTCGCACCTATGTCACCTGTGCTTGCTTGTCAGAGACAGACTATCGCAAAACATACAACTCACTCCATGAATTGATTGCTACGGCATCTGTTATCAGCAGTCAGAACTAGCAACACCAGTAGCAGCCGACTGCACGCAAAGAATAGGAATGTGCAGTGGGATTTACGTGAACTCGGCGCAACGCAGATCTTTCCGGCATAGGCTTGAGAATCTTACGGGAACACTTGTACTGTTTCTAAATAAAGTGTAGGCGTGGGAGGAGGGTGCTTCCCGCGCACTAATAACAGCACGCTTGCCAATTGTGGATGCTAATCATTCGCTTGTATCTTCCTAGACACATCTGCAGGCTGAGAATTATTCCACTTGCATGGCAAGGTGCGCATGTAGGTGTGTTAAAAATTCTGGAGGCACCGGGTATTGATCCCAGTACCTCTCGCATACTAAGCTAGCGCTCTACCACCTGAGCTACGCCCGCCCCCCCGAAGACTAATGGTGCTACAAACAGCCATATAGATGACACAGACCCTTGCACTCCCATTATTCAGCAGACAAACACTACTCTCTATGTATCCGTTAGGGTGTCTTTCAGGTTTCGTGCATTCTGTATCGAATCGTAGTTGGCCACAATGAAAGTGGCACGTATAACGTCGAAAATAGAGTTTGGACACCGCTCTGAGTAAGTCGAACGTGTTGTCCACCCTCTAGACTTCAATGAGGTTAAGCCGTGATACCTAAGACAGATCTGCACTCGATGACACCTCGATAACAGCCGGTCCCCACACTTACACCTTGCTCTCCTTACATCAGTTTACATCATATCAGTCTGTGACGCTGGCTTTGCAACATCTTGCGTGCCTTTAGGTTCGCCGCGACCAACACTTACAATGCACTGACCACAAAAAATGGAGGCGCCGCGGCTTGAACGCTGCACCTTTCACATGCGAAGCGAACGCGCTACCAACTGAGCTACGCCACATGCACGACCAAACTGCGCTATTCCCCATTCTTTGCGACTCTGATGCGCACGGACACGATGGTTGGTTGGTTTTTAGCGGTGAAGGGAGCAGAGTACAAAGGCGCGGACACGTTCATATACACAAACGTTCCAAGTAGTTTCGATGCTCTGGTATTACAAATGCAAATTCCGTCTGTTTTTAACGTCTTAAATTGAAAGAGCCGTCACAAATTGCTCCGTTTTCGCTCCTTATCGACAATCATACAGCACCTGAGGTAACAAACACATCTCGAGCCCCATTGTGCACTCCATTATTCATGCCAACTCAGTGCCTCGCTCTTTACTACTGTGTACTAATCTTGTCCTCCAACTGCAAAACCCTGGGCCACAACAAGTTTCCGCGTCTCCATTGCACTGCGCATACAACAAAACGCTCCCCAAACTTGGCACTCACCCACGCAGCCGACTTTTCCGACTTTCCACGACGCTCACGCAACGCTCACGCTAGTGACAGCATTATTTATAGTTCGACGTCGCGCCAAAGCGAATGAGCACATTTCGCCTACGGCTTAGGCCGCCCTCCTAGTGTGGCTGCTCGGTGTCTGCAGGCAGCGAGGGTCTGCTAGCTTCCTGTGTTCGCACCTATGTCACCTGTGCTTGCTTGTCAGAGACAGACTATCGCAAAACATACAACTCACTCCATGAATTGATTGCTACGGCATCTGTTATCAGCAGTCAGAACTAGCAACACCAGTAGCAGCCGACTGCACGCAAAGAATAGGAATGTGCAGTGGGATTTACGTGAACTCGGCGCAACGCAGATCTTTCCGGCATAGGCTTGAGAATCTTACGGGAACACTTGTACTGTTTCTAAATAAAGTGTAGGCGTGGGAGAAGGGTGCTTCCCGCGCACTAATAACAGCACGCTTGCCAATTGTGGATGCTAATCATTCGCTTGTATCTTCCTAGACACATCTGCAGGCTGAGAATTATTCCACTTGCATGGCAAGGTGCGCATGTAGGTGTGTTAAAAATTCTGGAGGCACCGGGTATTGATCCCAGTACCTCTCGCATACTAAGCTAGCGCTCTACCACCTGAGGGTGCTTCCCGCGCACTAATAACAGCACGCTTGCCAATTGTGGATGCTAATCATTCGCTTGTATCTTCCTAGACACATCTGCAGGCTGAGAATTATTCCACTTGCATGGCAAGGTGCGCATGTAGGTGTGTTAAAAATTCTGGAGGCACCGGGTATTGATCCCAGTACCTCTCGCATACTAAGCTAGCGCTCTACCACCTGGGTATTGATCCCAGTACCTCTCGCATACTAAGCTAGCGCTCTACCACCTGAGCTACGCCCGCCCCCCCGAAGACTAATGGTGCTACAAACAGCCATATAGATGACACAGACCCTTGCACTCCCATTATTCAGCAGACAAACACTACTCTCTATGTATCCGTTAGGGTGTCTTTCAGGTTTCGTGCATTCTGTATCGAATCGTAGTTGGCCACAATGAAAGTGGCACGTATAACGTCGAAAATAGAGTTCGGACACCGCTCTGAGTAAGTCGAACGTGTTGTCCACCCTCTAGACTTCAATGAGGTTAAGCCGTGATACCTAAGACAGATCTGCACTCGATGACACCTCGATAACAGCCGGTCCCCACACTTACACCTTGCTCTCCTTACATCAGTTTACATCATATCAGTCTGTGACGCTGGCTTTGCAACATCTTGCGTGCCTTTAGGTTCGCCGCGACCAACACTTACAATGCACTGACCACAAAAAATGGAGGCGCCGCGGCTTGAACGCTGCACCTTTCACATGCGAAGCGAACGCGCTACCAACTGAGCTACGCCACATGCACGACCAAACTGCGCTATTCCCCATTCTTTGCGACTCTGATGCGCACGGACACGATGGTTGGTTGGTTTGTAGCGGTGAAGGGAGCAGAGTACAAAGGCGCGGACACGTTCATATACACAAAAGTTCCAAGTAGTTTCGATGCTCTGGTATTACAAATGCAATTTCCGTCTGTTTTTAACGTCTTAAATTGAAAGAGCCGTCACAAATTGCTCCGTTTTCGCTCCTTATCGACAATCATACAGCACCTGAGGTAACAAACACATCTCGAGCCCCATTGTGCACTTCATTATTCATGCCAACTCAGTGCCTCGCTCTTTACTACTGTGTACTAATCTTGTCCTCCAACTGCAAAACCCTGGGCCACAACAAGTTTCCGCGTCTCCATTGCACTGCGCATACAACAAAACGCTCCCCAAACTTGGCACTCACCCACGCAGCCGACTTTTCCGACTTTCCACGACGCTCACGCAACGCTCACGCTAGTGACAGCATTATTTATAGTTCGACGTCGCGCCAAAGCGAATGAGCACATTTCGCCTACGGCTTAGGCCGCCCTCCTAGTGTGGCTGCTCGGTGTCTGCAGGCAGCGAGGGTCTGCTAGCTTCCTGTGTTCGCACCTATGTCACCTGTGCTTGCTTGTCAGAGACAGACTATCGCAAAACATACAACTCACTCCATGAATTGATTGCTACGGCATCTGTTATCAGCAGTCACAACTAGCAACACCAGTAGCAGCCGACTGCACGCAAAGAATAGGAATGTGCAGTGGGATTTACGTGAACTCGGCGCAACGCAGATCTTTCCGGCATAGGCTTGAGAATCTTACGGGAACACTTGTACTGTTTCTAAATAAAGTGTAGGCGTGGGAGGAGGGTGCTTCCCGCGCACTAATAACAGCACGCTTGCCAATTGTGGATGCTAATCATTCGCTTGTATCTTCCTAGACACATCTGCAGGCTGAGAATTATTCCACTTGCATGGCAAGGTGCGCATGTAGGTGTGTTAAAAATTCTGGAGGCACCGGGTATTGATCCCAGTACCTATCGCATACTAAGCTAGCGCTCTACCACCTGAGCTACGCCCGCCCCCCCGAAGACTAATGGTGCTACAAACAGCCATATAGATGACACAGACCCTTGCACTCCCATTATTCAGCAGACAAACACTACTCTCTATGTATCCGTTAGGGTGTCTTTCAGGTTTCGTGCATTCTGTATCGAATCGTAGTTGGCCACAATGAAAGTGGCACGTATAACGTCGA
This sequence comes from Schistocerca gregaria, assembly GCF_023897955.1. Taxonomy (NCBI): domain Eukaryota; kingdom Metazoa; phylum Arthropoda; class Insecta; order Orthoptera; family Acrididae; genus Schistocerca; species Schistocerca gregaria. The sequence goes on from NW_026061726.1 coordinate 1,131,095, forward strand.
AAATAGAGTTCGGACACCGCTCTGAGTAAGTCGAACGTGTTGTCCACCCTCTAGACTTCAATGAGGTTAAGCCGTGATACCTAAGACAGATCTGCACTCGATGACACCTCGATAACAGCCGGTCCCCACACTTACACCTTGCTCTCCTTACATCAGTTTACATCATATCAGTCTGTGACGCTGGCTTTGCAACATCTTGCGTGCCTTTAGGTTCGCCGCGACCAACACTTACAATGCACTGACCACAAAAAAAGGAGGCGCCGCGGCTTGAACGCTGCACCTTTCACATGCGAAGCGAACGCGCTACCAACTGAGCTACGCCACATGCACGACCAAACTGCGCTATTCCCCATTCTTTGCGACTCTGATGCGCACGGACACGATGGTTGGTTGGTTTGTAGCGGTGAAGGGAGCAGAGTACAAAGGCGCGGACACGTTCATATACACAAACGTTCCAAGTAGTTTCGATGCTCTGGTATTACAAATGCAAATTCCGTCTGTTTTTAACGTCTTAAATTGAAAGAGCCGTCACAAATTGCTCCGTTTTCGCTCCTTATCGACAATCATACAGCACCTGAGGTAACAAACACATCTCGAGCCCCATTGTGCACTCCATTATTCATGCCAACTCAGTGCCTCGCTCTTTACTACTGTGTACTAATCTTGTCCTCCAACTGCAAAACCCTGGGCCACAACAAGTTTCCGCGTCTCCATTGCACTGCGCATACAACAAAACGCTCCCCAAACTTGGCACTCACCCACGCAGCCGACTTTTCCGACTTTCCACGACGCTCACGCAACGCTCACGCTAGTGACAGCATTATTTATAGTTCGACGTCGCGCCAAAGCGAATGAGCACATTTCGCCTACGGCTTAGGCCGCCCTCCTAGTGTGGCTGCTCGGTGTCTGCAGGCAGCGAGGGTCTGCTAGCTTCCTGTGTTCGCACCTATGTCACCTGTGCTTGCTTGTCAGAGACAGACTATCGCAAAACATACAACTCACTCCATGAATTGATTGCTACGGCATCTGTTATCAGCAGTCAGAACTAGCAACACCAGTAGCAGCCGACTGCACGCAAAGAATAGGAATGTGCAGTGGGATTTACGTGAACTCGGCGCAACGCAGATCTTTCCGGCATAGGCTTGAGAATCTTACGGGAACACTTGTACTGTTTCTAAATAAAGTGTAGGCGTGGGAGGAGGGTGCTTCCCGCGCACTAATAACAGCACGCTTGCCAATTGTGGATGCTAATCATTCGCTTGTATCTTCCTAGACACATCTGCAGGCTGAGAATTATTCCACTTGCATGGCAAGGTGCGCATGTAGGTGTGTTAAAAATTCTGGAGGCACCGGGTATTGATCCCAGTACCTCTCGCATACTAAGCTAGCGCTCTACCACCTGAGCTACGCCCGCCCCCCCGAAGACTAATGGTGCTACAAACAGCCATATAGATGACACAGACCCTTGCACTCCCATTATTCAGCAGACAAACACTACTCTCTATGTATCCGTTAGGGTGTCTTTCAGGTTTCGTGCATTCTGTATCGAATCGTAGTTGGCCACAATAAAAGTGGCACGTATAACGTCGAAAATAGAGTTCGGACACCGCTCTGAGTAAGTCGAACATGTTGTCCACCCTCTAGACTTCAATGAGGTTAAGCCGTGATACCTAAGACAGATCTGCACTCGATGACACCTCGATAACAGCCGGTCCCCACACTTACATCTTGCTCTCCTTACATCAGTTTACATCATATCAGTCTGTGACGCTGGCTTTGCAACATCTTGCGTGCCTTTAGGTTCGTCGCGACCAACACTTACAATGCACTGACCACAAAAAATGGAGGCGCCGCGGCTTGAACGCTGCACCTTTCACATGCGAAGCGAACGCGCTACCAACTGAGCTACGCCACATGCACGACCAAACTGCGCTATTCCCCATTCTTTGCGACTCTGATGCGCACGGACACGATGGTTGGTTGGTTTTTAGCGGTGAAGGGAGCAGAGTACAAAGGCGCGGACACGTTCATATACACAAACGTTCCAAGTAGTTTCGATGCTCTGGTATTACAAATGCAATTTCCGTCTGTTTTTAACGTCTTAAATTGAAAGAGCCGTCACAAATTGCTCCGTTTTCGCTCCTTATCGACAATCATACAGCACCTGAGGTAACAAACACATCTCGAGCCCCATTGTGCACTTCATTATTCATGCCAACTCAGTGCCTCGCTCTTTGCTACTGTGTACTAATCTTGTCCTCCAACTGCAAAACCCTGGGCCACAACAAGTTTCCGCGTCTCCATTGCACTGCGCATACAACAAAACGCTCCCCAAACTTGGCACTCACCCACGCAGCCGACTTTTCCGACTTTCCACGACGCTCACGCAACGCTCACGCTAGTGACAGCATTATTTATAGTTCGACGTCGCGCCAAAGCGAATGTGCACATTTCGCCTACGGCTTAGGCCGCCCTCCTAGTGTGGCTGCTCGGTGTCTGCAGGCAGCGAGGGTCTGCTAGCTTCCTGTGTTCGCACCTATGTCACCTGTGCTTGCTTGTCAGAGACAGACTATCGCAAAACATACAACTCACTCCATGAATTGATTGCTACGGCATCTGTTATCAGCAGTCACAACTAGCAACACCAGTAGCAGCCGACTGCACGCAAAGAATAGGAATGTGCAGTGGGATTTACGTGAACTCGGCGCAACGCAGATCTTTCCGGCATAGGCTTGAGAATCTTACGGGAACACTTGTACTGTTTCTAAATAAAGTGTAGGCGTGGGAGGAGGGTGCTTCCCGCGCACTAATAACAGCACGCTTGCCAATTGTGGATGCTAATCATTCGCTTGTATCTTCCTAGACACATCTGCAGGCTGAGAATTATTCCACTTGCATGGCAAGGTGCGCATGTAGGTGTGTTAAAAATTCTGGAGGCACCGGGTATTGATCCCAGTACCTATCGCCTACTAAGCTAGCGCTCTACCACCTGAGCTACGCCCGCCCCCCCGAAGACTAATGGTGCTACAAACAGCCATATAGATGACACAGACCCTTGCACTCCCATTATTCAGCAGACAAACACTACTCTCTATGTATCCGTTAGGGTGTCTTTCAGGTTTCGTGCATTCTGTATCGAATCGTAGTTGGCCACAATGAAAGTGGCACGTATAACGTCGAAAATAGAGTTCGGACACCGCTCTGAGTAAGTCGAACGTGTTGTCCACCCTCTAGACTTCAATGAGGTTAAGCCGTGATACCTAAGACAGATCTGCACTCGATGACACCTCGATAACAGCCGGTCCCCACACTTACACCTTGCTCTCCTTACATCAGTTTACATCATATCAGTCTGTGACGCTGGCTTTGCAACATCTTGCGTGCCTTTAGGTTCGCCGCGACCAACACTTACAATGCACTGACCACAAAAAAAGGAGGCGCCGCGGCTTGAACGCTGCACCTTTCACATGCGAAGCGAACGCGCTACCAACTGAGCTACGCCACATGCACGACCAAACTGCGCTATTCCCCATTCTTTGCGACTCTGATGCGCACGGACACGATGGTTGGTTGGTTTGTAGCGGTGAAGGGAGCAGAGTACAAAGGCGCGGACACGTTCATATACACAAACGTTCCAAGTAGTTTCGATGCTCTGGTATTACAAATGCAAATTCCGTCTGTTTTTAACGTCTTAAATTGAAAGAGCCGTCACAAATTGCTCCGTTTTCGCTCCTTATCGACAATCATACAGCACCTGAGGTAACAAACACATCTCGAGCCCCATTGTGCACTCCATTATTCATGCCAACTCAGTGCCTCGCTCTTTACTACTGTGTACTAATCTTGTCCTCCAACTGCAAAACCCTGGGCCACAACAAGTTTCCGCGTCTCCATTGCACTGCGCATACGACAAAACGCTCCCCAAACTTGGCACTCACCCACGCAGCCGACTTTTCCGACTTTCCACGACGCTCACGCAACGCTCACGCTAGTGACAGCATTATTTATAGTTCGACGTCGCGCCAAAGCGAATGAGCACATTTCGCCTACGGCTTAGGCCGCCCTCCTAGTGTGGCTGCTCGGTGTCTGCAGGCAGCGAGGGTCTGCTAGCTTCCTGTGTTCGCACCTATGTCACCTGTGCTTGCTTGTCAGAGACAGACTATCGCAAAACATACAACTCACTCCATGAATTGATTGCTACGGCATCTGTTATCAGCAGTCACAACTAGCAACACCAGTAGCAGCCGACTGCACGCAAAGAATAGGAATGTGCAGTGGGATTTACGTGAACTCGGCGCAACGCAGATCTTTCCGGCATAGGCTTGAGAATCTTACGGGAACACTTGTACTGTTTCTAAATAAAGTGTAGGCGTGGGAGGAGGGTGCTTCCCGCGCACTAATAACAGCACGCTTGCCAATTGTGGATGCTAATCATTCGCTTGTATCTTCCTAGACACATCTGCAGGCTGAGAATTATTCCACTTGCATGGCAAGGTGCGCATGTAGGTGTGTTAAAAATTCTGGAGGCACCGGGTATTGATCCCAGTACCTCTCGCATACTAAGCTAGCGCTCTACCACCTGAGCTACGCCCGCCCCCCCGAAGACTAATGGTGCTACAAACAGCCATATAGATGACACAGACCCTTGCACTCCCATTATTCAGCAGACAAACACTACTCTCTATGTATCCGTTAGGGTGTCTTTCAGGTTTCGTGCATTCTGTATCGAATCGTAGTTGGCCACAATAAAAGTGGCACGTATAACGTCGAAAATAGAGTTCGGACACCGCTCTGAGTAAGTCGAACATGTTGTCCACCCTCTAGACTTCAATGAGGTTAAGCCGTGATACCTAAGACAGATCTGCACTCGATGACACCTCGATAACAGCCGGTCCCCACACTTACATCTTGCTCTCCTTACATCAGTTTACATCATATCAGTCTGTGACGCTGGCTTTGCAACATCTTGCGTGCCTTTAGGTTCGTCGCGACCAACACTTACAATGCACTGACCACAAAAAATGGAGGCGCCGCGGCTTGAACGCTGCACCTTTCACATGCGAAGCGAACGCGCTACCAACTGAGCTACGCCACATGCACGACCAAACTGCGCTATTCCCCATTCTTTGCGACTCTGATGCGCACGGACACGATGGTTGGTTGGTTTGTAGCGGTGAAGGGAGCAGAGTACAAAGGCGCGGACACGTTCATATACACAAACGTTCCAAGTAGTTTCGATGCTCTGGTATTACAAATGCAATTTCCGTCTGTTTTTAACGTCTTAAATTGAAAGAGCCGTCACAAATTGCTCCGTTTTCGCTCCTTATCGACAATCATACAGCACCTGAGGTAACAAACACATCTCGAGCCCCATTGTGCACTTCATTATTCATGCCAACTCAGTGCCTCGCTCTTTACTACTGTGTACTAATCTTGTCCTCCAACTGCAAAACCCTGGGCCACAACAAGTTTCCGCGTCTCCATTGCACTGCGCATACAACAAAACGCTCCCCAAACTTGGCACTCACCCACGCAGCCGACTTTTCCGACTTTCCACGACGCTCACGCAACGCTCACGCTAGTGACAGCATTATTTATAGTTCGACGTCGCGCCAAAGCGAATGTGCACATTTCGCCTACGGCTTAGGCCGCCCTCCTAGTGTGGCTGCTCGGTGTCTGCAGGCAGCGAGGGTCTGCTAGCTTCCTGTGTTCGCACCTATGTCACCTGTGCTTGCTTGTCAGAGACAGACTATCGCAAAACATACAACTCACTCCATGAATTGATTGCTACGGCATCTGTTATCAGCAGTCACAACTAGCAACACCAGTAGCAGCCGACTGCACGCAAAGAATAGGAATGTGCAGTGGGATTTACGTGAACTCGGCGCAACGCAGATCTTTCCGGCATAGGCTTGAGAATCTTACGGGAACACTTGTACTGTTTCTAAATAAAGTGTAGGCGTGGGAGGAGGGTGCTTCCCGCGCACTAATAACAGCACGCTTGCCAATTGTGGATGCTAATCATTCGCTTGTATCTTCCTAGACACATCTGCAGGCTGAGAATTATTCCACTTGCATGGCAAGGTGCGCATGTAGGTGTGTTAAAAATTCTGGAGGCACCGGGTATTGATCCCAGTACCTATCGCCTACTAAGCTAGCGCTCTACCACCTGAGCTACGCCCGCCCCCCCGAAGACTAATGGTGCTACAAACAGCCATATAGGTGACACAGACCCTTGCACTCCCATTATTCAGCAGACAAACACTACTCTCTATGTATCCGTTAGGGTGTCTTTCAGGTTTCGTGCATTCTGTATCGAATCGTAGTTGGCCACAATGAAAGTGGCACGTATAACGTCGAAAATAGAGTTCGGACACCGCTCTGAGTAAGTCGAACGTGTTGTCCACCCTCTAGACTTCAATGAGGTTAAGCCGTGATACCTAAGACAGATCTGCACTCGATGACACCTCGATAACAGCCGGTCCCCACACTTACACCTTGCTCTCCTTACATCAGTTTACATCATATCAGTCTGTGACGCTGGCTTTGCAACATCTTGCGTGCCTTTAGGTTCGCCGCGACCAACACTTACAATGCACTGACCACAAAAAATGGAGGCGCCGCGGCTTGAACGCTGCACCTTTCACATGCGAAGCGAACGCGCTACCAACTGAGCTACGCCACATGCACGACCAAACTGCGCTATTCCCCATTCTTTGCGACTCTGATGCGCACGGACACGATGGTTGGTTGGTTTGTAGCGGTGAAGGGAGCAGAGTACAAAGGCGCGGACACGTTCATATACACAAACGTTCCAAGTAGTTTCGATGCTCTGGTATTACAAATGCAAATTCCGTCTGTTTTTAACGTCTTAAATTGAAAGAGCCGTCACAAATTGCTCCGTTTTCGCTCCTTATCGACAATCATACAGCATCTGAGGTAACAAACACATCTCGAGCCCCATTGTGCACTCCATTATTCATGCCAACTCAGTGCCTCGCTCTTTACTACTGTGTACTAATCTTGTCCTCCAACTGCAAAACCCTGGGCCACAACAAGTTTCCGCGTCTCCATTGCACTGCGCATACAACAAAACGCTCCCCAAACTTGGCACTCACCCACGCAGCCGACTTTTCCGACTTTCCACGACGCTCACGCAACGCTCACGCTAGTGACAGCATTATTTATAGTTCGACGTCGCGCCAAAGCGAATGAGCACATTTCGCCTACGGCTTAGGCCGCCCTCCTAGTGTGGCTGCTCGGTGTCTGCAGGCAGCGAGGGTCTGCTAGCTTCCTGTGTTCGCACCTATGTCACCTGTGCTTGCTTGTCAGAGACAGACTATCGCAAAACATACAACTCACTCCATGAATTGATTGCTACGGCATCTGTTATCAGCAGTCACAACTAGCAACACCAGTAGCAGCCGACTGCACGCAAAGAATAGGAATGTGCAGTGGGATTTACGTGAACTCGGCGCAACGCAGATCTTTCCGGCATAGGCTTGAGAATCTTACGGGAACACTTGTACTGTTTCTAAATAAAGTGTAGGCGTGGGAGGAGGGTGCTTCCCGCGCACTAATAACAGCACGCTTGCCAATTGTGGATGCTAATCATTCGCTTGTATCTTCCTAGACACATCTGCAGGCTGAGAATTATTCCACTTGCATGGCAAGGTGCGCATGTAGGTGTGTTAAAAATTCTGGAGGCACCGGGTATTGATCCCAGTACCTCTCGCATACTAAGCTAGCGCTCTACCACCTGAGGGTGCTTCCCGCGCACTAATAACAGCACGCTTGCCAATTGTGGATGCTAATCATTCGCTTGTATCTTCCTAGACACATCTGCAGGCTGAGAATTATTCCACTTGCATGGCAAGGTGCGCATGTAGGTGTGTTAAAAATTCTGGAGGCACCGGGTATTGATCCCAGTACCTCTCGCATACTAAGCTAGCGCTCTACCACCTGGGTATTGATCCCAGTACCTCTCGCATACTAAGCTAGCGCTCTACCACCTGAGCTACGCCCGCCCCCCCGAAGACTAATGGTGCTACAAACAGCCATATAGATGACACAGACCCTTGCACTCCCATTATTCAGCAGACAAACACTACTCTCTATGTATCCGTTAGGGTGTCTTTCAGGTTTCGTGCATTCTGTATCGAATCGTAGTTGGCCACAATGAAAGTGGCACGTATAACGTCGAAAATAGAGTTCGGACACCGCTCTGAGTAAGTCGAACGTGTTGTCCACCCTCTAGACTTCAATGAGGTTAAGCCGTGATACCTAAGACAGATCTGCACTCGATGACACCTCGATAACAGCCGGTCCCCACACTTACACCTTGCTCTCCTTACATCAGTTTACATCATATCAGTCTGTGACGCTGGCTTTGCAACATCTTGCGTGCCTTTAGGTTCGCCGCGACCAACACTTACAATGCACTGACCACAAAAAATGGAGGCGCCGCGGCTTGAACGCTGCACCTTTCACATGCGAAGCGAACGCGCTACCAACTGAGCTACGCCACATGCACGACCAAACTGCGCTATTCCCCATTCTTTGCGACTCTGATGCGCACGGACACGATGGTTGGTTGGTTTTTAGCGGTGAAGGGAGCAGAGTACAAAGGCGCGGACACGTTCATATACACAAACGTTCCAAGTAGTTTCGATGCTCTGGTATTACAAATGCAAATTCCGTCTGTTTTTAACGTCTTAAATTGAAAGAGCCGTCACAAATTGCTCCGTTTTCGCTCCTTATCGACAATCATACAGCACCTGAGGTAACAAACACATCTCGAGCCCCATTGTGCACTCCATTATTCATGCCAACTCAGTGCCTCGCTCTTTACTACTGTGTACTAATCTTGTCCTCCAACTGCAAAACCCTGGGCCACAACAAGTTTCCGCGTCTCCATTGCACTGCGCATACAACAAAACGCTCCCCAAACTTGGCACTCACCCACGCAGCCGACTTTTCCGACTTTCCACGACGCTCACGCAACGCTCACGCTAGTGACAGCATTATTTATAGTTCGACGTCGCGCCAAAGCGAATGAGCACATTTCGCCTACGGCTTAGGCCGCCCTCCTAGTGTGGCTGCTCGGTGTCTGCAGGCAGCGAGGGTCTGCTAGCTTCCTGTGTTCGCACCTATGTCACCTGTGCTTGCTTGTCAGAGACAGACTATCGCAAAACATACAACTCACTCCATGAATTGATTGCTACGGCATCTGTTATCAGCAGTCACAACTAGCAACACCAGTAGCAGCCGACTGCACGCAAAGAATAGGAATGTGCAGTGGGATTTACGTGAACTCGGCGCAACGCAGATCTTTCCGGCATAGGCTTGAGAATCTTACGGGAACACTTGTACTGTTTCTAAATAAAGTGTAGGCGTGGGAGGAGGGTGCTTCCCGCGCACTAATAACAGCACGCTTGCCAATTGTGGATGCTAATCATTCGCTTGTATCTTCCTAGACACATCTGCAGGCTGAGAATTATTCCACTTGCATGGCAAGGTGCGCATGTAGGTGTGTTAAAAATTCTGGAGGCACCGGGTATTGATCCCAGTACCTCTCGCATACTAAGCTAGCGCTCTACCACCTGAGGGTGCTTCCCGCGCACTAATAACAGCACGCTTGCCAATTGTGGATGCTAATCATTCGCTTGTATCTTCCTAGACACATCTGCAGGCTGAGAATTATTCCACTTGCATGGCAAGGTGCGCATGTAGGTGTGTTAAAAATTCTGGAGGCACCGGGTATTGATCCCAGTACCTCTCGCATACTAAGCTAGCGCTCTACCACCTGGGTATTGATCCCAGTACCTCTCGCATACTAAGCTAGCGCTCTACCACCTGAGCTACGCCCGCCCCCCCGAAGACTAATGGTGCTACAAACAGCCATATAGATGACACAGACCCTTGCACTCCCATTATTCAGCAGACAAACACTACTCTCTATGTATCCGTTAGGGTGTCTTTCAGGTTTCGTGCATTCTGTATCGAATCGTAGTTGGCCACAATGAAAGTGGCACGTATAACGTCGAAAATAGAGTTCGGACACCGCTCTGAGTAAGTCGAACGTGTTGTCCACCCTCTAGACTTCAATGAGGTTAAGCCGTGATACCTAAGACAGATCTGCACTCGATGACACCTCGATAACAGCCGGTCCCCACACTTACACCTTGCTCTCCTTACATCAGTTTACATCATATCAGTCTGTGACGCTGGCTTTGCAACATCTTGCGTGCCTTTAGGTTCGCCGCGACCAACACTTACAATGCACTGACCACAAAAAATGGAGGCGCCGCGGCTTGAACGCCGCACCTTTCACATGCGAAGCGAACGCGCTACCAACTGAGCTACGCCACATGCACGACCAAACTGCGCTATTCCCCATTCTTTGCGACTCTGATGCGCACGGACACGATGGTTGGTTGGTTTTTAGCGGTGAAGGGAGCAGAGTACAAAGGCGCGGACACGTTCATATACACAAACGTTCCAAGTAGTTTCGATGCTCTGGTATTACAAATGCAAATTCCGTCTGTTTTTAACGTCTTAAATTGAAAGAGCCGTCACAAATTGCTCCGTTTTCGCTCCTTATCGACAATCATACAGCACCTGAGGTAACAAACACATCTCGAGCCCCATTGTGCACTCCATTATTCATGCCAACTCAGTGCCTCGCTCTTTACTACTGTGTACTAATCTTGTCCTCCAACTGCAAAACCCTGGGCCACAACAAGTTTCCGCGTCTCCTTTGCACTGCGCATACAACAAAACGCTCCCCAAACTTGGCACTCACCCACGCAGCCGACTTTTCCGACTTTCCACGACGCTCACGCAACGCTCACGCTAGTGACAGCATTATTTATAGTTCGACGTCGCGCCAAAGCGAATGAGCACATTTCGCCTACGGCTTAGGCCGCCCTCCTAGTGTGGCTGCTCGGTGTCTGCAGGCAGCGAGGGTCTGCTAGCTTCCTGTGTTCGCACCTATGTCACCTGTGCTTGCTTGTCAGAGACAGACTATCGCAAAACATACAACTCACTCCATGAATTGATTGCTACGGCATCTGTTATCAGCAGTCACAACTAGCAACACCAGTAGCAGCCGACTGCACGCAAAGAATAGGAATGTGCAGTGGGATTTACGTGAACTCGGCGCAACGCAGATCTTTCCGGCATAGGCTTGAGAATCTTACGGGAACACTTGTACTGTTTCTAAATAAAGTGTAGGCGTGGGAGGAGGGTGCTTCCCGCGCACTAATAACAGCACGCTTGCCAATTGTGGATGCTAATCATTCGCTTGTATCTTCCTAGACACATCTGCAGGCTGAGAATTATTCCACTTGCATGGCAAGGTGCGCATGTAGGTGTGTTAAAAATTCTGGAGGCACCGGGTATTGATCCCAGTACCTCTCGCATACTAAGCTAGCGCTCTACCACCTGAGGGTGCTTCCCGCGCACTAATAACAGCACGCTTGCCAATTGTGGATGCTAATCATTCGCTTGTATCTTCCTAGACACATCTGCAGGCTGAGAATTATTCCACTTGCATGGCAAGGTGCGCATGTAGGTGTGTTAAAAATTCTGGAGGCACCGGGTATTGATCCCAGTACCTCTCGCATACTAAGCTAGCGCTCTACCACCTGGGTATTGATCCCAGTACCTCTCGCATACTAAGCTAGCGCTCTACCACCTGAGCTACGCCCGCCCCCCCGAAGACTAATGGTGCTACAAACAGCCATATAGATGACACAGACCCTTGCACTCCCATTATTCAGCAGACAAACACTACTCTCTATGTATCCGTTAGGGTGTCTTTCAGGTTTCGTGCATTCTGTATCGAATCGTAGTTGGCCACAATGAAAGTGGCACGTATAACGTCGAAAATAGAGTTCGGACACCGCTCTGAGTAAGTCGAACGTGTTGTCCACCCTCTAGACTTCAATGAGGTTAAGCCGTGATACCTAAGACAGATCTGCACTCGATGACACCTCGATAACACCCGGTCCCCACACTTACACCTTGCTCTCCTTACATCAGTTTACATCATATCAGTCTGTGACGCTGGCTTTGCAACATCTTGCGTGCCTTTAGGTTCGCCGCGACCAACACTTACAATGCACTGACCACAAAAAATGGAGGCGCCGCGGCTTCAACGCCGCACCTTTCACATGTGAAGCGAACGCGCTACCAACTGAGCTACGCCACATGCACGACCAAACTGCGCTATTCCCCATTCTTTGCGACTCTGATGCGCACGGACACGATGGTTGGTTGGTTTTTAGCGGTGAAGGGAGCAGAGTACAAAGGCGCGGACACGTTCATATACACAAACGTTCCAAGTAGTTTCGATGCTCTGGTATTACAAATGCAATTTCCGTCTGTTTTTAACGTCTTAAATTGAAAGAGCCGTCACAAATTGCTCCGTTTTCGCTCCTTATCGACAATCATACAGCACCTGAGGTAACAAACACATCTCGAGCCCCATTGTGCACTCCATTATTCATGCCAACTCAGTGCCTCGCTCTTTACTACTGTGTACTAATCTTGTCCTCCAACTGCAAAACCCTGGGCCACAACAAGTTTCCGCGTCTCCTTTGCACTGCGCATACAACAAAACGCTCCCCAAACTTGGCACTCACCCACGCAGCCGACTTTCCACGACGCTCACGCAACGCTCACGCTAGTGACAGCATTATTTATAGTTCGACGTCGCGCCAAAGCGAATGAGCACATTTCGCCTACGGCTTAGGCCGCCCTCCTAGTGTGGCTGCTCGGTGTCTGCAGGCAGCGAGGGTCTGCTAGCTTCCTGTGTTCGCACCTATGTCACCTGTGCTTGCTTGTCAGAGACAGACTATCGCAAAACATACAACTCACTCCATGAATTGATTGCTACGGCATCTGTTATCAGCAGTCACAACTAGCAACACCAGTAGCAGCCGACTGCACGCAAAGAATAGGAATGTGCAGTGGGATTTACGTGAACTCGGCGCAACGCAGATCTTTCCGGCATAGGCTTGAGAATCTTACGGGAACACTTGTACTGTTTCTAAATAAAGTGTAGGCGTGGGAGGAGGGTGCTTCCCGCGCACTAATAACAGCACGCTTGCCAATTGTGGATGCTAATCATTCGCTTGTATCTTCCTAGACACATCTGCAGGCTGAGAATTATTCCACTTGCATGGCAAGGTGCGCATGTAGGTGTGTTAAAAATTCTGGAGGCACCGGGTATTGATCCCAGTACCTCTCGCATACTAAGCTAGCGCTCTACCACCTGAGCTACGCCCGCCCCCCCGAAGACTAATGGTGCTACAAACAGCCATATAGATGACACAGACCCTTCCACTCCCATTATTCAGCAGACAAACACTACTCTCTATGTATCCGTTAGGGTGTCTTTCAGGTTTCGTGCATTCTGTATCGAATCGTAGTTGGCCACAATGAAAGTGGCACGTATAACGTCGAAAATAGAGTTCGGACACCGCTCTGAGTAAGTCGAACGTGTTGTCCACCCTCTAGACTTCAATGAGGTTAAGCCGTGATACCTAAGACAGATCTGCACTCGATGACACCTCGATAACAGCCGGTCCCCACACTTACACCTTGCTCTCCTTACATCAGTTTACATCATATCAGTCTGTGACGCTGGCTTTGCAACATCTTGCGTGCCTTTAGGTTCGCCGCGACCAACACTTACAATGCACTGACCACAAAAAATGGAGGCGCCGCGGCTTGAACGCTGCACCTTTCACATGCGAAGCGAACGCGCTACCAACTGAGCTACGCCACATGCACGACCAAACTGCGCTATTCCCCATTCTTTGCGACTCTGATGCGCACGGACACGATGGTTGGTTGGTTTTTAGCGGTGAAGGGAGCAGAGTACAAAGGCGCGGACACGTTCATATACACAAACGTTCCAAGTAGTTTCGATGCTCTGGTATTACAAATGCAAATTCCGTCTGTTTTTAACGTCTTAAATTGAAAGAGCCGTCACAAATTGCTCCGTTTTCGCTCCTTATCGACAATCATACAGCACCTGAGGTAACAAACACATCTCGAGCCCCATTGTGCACTCCATTATTCATGCCAACTCAGTGCCTCGCTCTTTACTACTGTGTACTAATCTTGTCCTCCAACTGCAAAACCCTGGGCCACAACAAGTTTCCGCGTCTCCATTGCACTGCGCATACAACAAAACGCTCCCCAAACTTGGCACTCACCCACGCAGCCGACTTTTCCGACTTTCCACGACGCTCACGCTAGTGACAGCATTATTTATAGTTCGACGTCGCGCCAAAGCGAATGAGCACATTTCGCCTACGGCTTAGGCCGCCCTCCTAGTGTGGCTGCTCGGTGTCTGCAGGCAGCGAGGGTCTGCTAGCTTCCTGTGTTCGCACCTATGTCACCTGTGCTTGCTTGTCAGAGACAGACTATCGCAAAACATACAACTCACTCCATGAATTGATTGCTACGGCATCTGTTATCAGCAGTCACAACTAGCAACACCAGTAGCAGCCGACTGCACGCAAAGAATAGGAATGTGCAGTGGGATTTACGTGAACTCGGCGCAACGCAGATCTTTCCGGCATAGGCTTGAGAATCTTACGGGAACACTTGTACTGTTTCTAAATAAAGTGTAGGCGTGGGAGGAGGGTGCTTCCCGCGCACTAATAACAGCACGCTTGCCAATTGTGGATGCTAATCATTCGCTTGTATCTTCCTAGACACATCTGCAGGCTGAGAATTATTCCACTTGCATGGCAAGGTGCGCATGTAGGTGTGTTAAAAATTCTGGAGGCACCGGGTATTGATCCCAGTACCTCTCGCATACTAAGCTAGCGCTCTACCACCTGAGGGTGCTTCCCGCGCACTAATAACAGCACGCTTGCCAATTGTGGATGCTAATCATTCGCTTGTATCTTCCTAGACACATCTGCAGGCTGAGAATTATTCCACTTGCATGGCAAGGTGCGCATGTAGGTGTGTTAAAAATTCTGGAGGCACCGGGTATTGATCCCAGTACCTCTCGCATACTAAGCTAGCGCTCTACCACCTGGGTATTGATCCCAGTACCTCTCGCATACTAAGCTAGCGCTCTACCACCTAAGCTACGCCCGCCCCCCCGAAGACTAATGGTGCTACAAACAGCCATATAGATGACACAGACCCTTGCACTCCCATTATTCAGCAGACAAACACTACTCTCTATGTATCCGTTAGGGTGTCTTTCAGGTTTCGTGCATTCTGTATCGAATCGTAGTTGGCCACAATGAAAGTGGCACGTATAACGTCGAAAATAGAGTTCGGACACCGCTCTGAGTAAGTCGAACGTGTTGTCCACCCTCTAGACTTCAATGAGGTTAAGCCGTGATACCTAAGACAGATCTGCACTCGATGACACCTCGATAACAGCCGGTCCCCACACTTACACCTTGCTCTCCTTACATCAGTTTACATCATATCAGTCTGTGACGCTGGCTTTGCAACATCTTGCGTGCCTTTAGGTTCGCCGCGACCAACACTTACAATGCACTGACCACAAAAAATGGAGGCGCCGCGGCTTGAACGCTGCACCTTTCACATGCGAAGCGAACGCGCTACCAACTGAGCTACGCCACATGCACGACCAAACTGCGCTATTCCCCATTCTTTGCGACTCTGATGCGCACGGACACGATGGTTGGTTGGTTTTTAGCGGTGAAGGGAGCAGAGTACAAAGGCGCGGACACGTTCATATACACAAACGTTCCAAGTAGTTTCGATGCTCTGGTATTACAAATGCAAATTCCGTCTGTTTTTAACGTCTTAAATTGAAAGAGCCGTCACAAATTGCTCCGTTTTCGCTCCTTATCGACAATCATACAGCACCTGAGGTAACAAACACATCTCGAGCCCCATTGTGCACTCCATTATTCATGCCAACTCAGTGCCTCTCTCTTTACTACTGTGTACTAATCTTGTCCTCCAACTGCAAAACCCAGGGCCACAACAAGTTTCCGCGTCTCCATTGCACTGCGCATACAACAAAACGCTCCCCAAACTTGGCACTCACCCACGCAGCCGACTTTTCCGACTTTCCACGACGCTCACGCTAGTGACAGCATTATTTATAGTTCGACGTCGCGCCAAAGCGAATGAGCACATTTCGCCTACGGCTTAGGCCGCCCTCCTAGTGTGGCTGCTCGGTGTCTGCAGGCAGCGAGGGTCTGCTAGCTTCCTGTGTTCGCACCTATGTCACCTGTGCTTGCTTGTCAGAGACAGACTATCGCAAAACATACAACTCACTCCATGAATTGATTGCTACGGCATCTGTTATCAGCAGTCACAACTAGCAACACCAGTAGCAGCCGACTGCACGCAAAGAATAGGAATGTGCAGTGGGATTTACGTGAACTCGGTGCAACGCAGATCTTTCCGGCATAGGCTTGAGAATCTTACGGGAACACTTGTACTGTTTCTAAATAAAGTGTAGGCGTGGGAGGAGGGTGCTTCCCGCGCACTAATAACAGCACGCTTGCCAATTGTGGATGCTAATCATTCGCTTGTATCTTCCTAGACACATCTGCAGGCTGAGAATTATTCCACTTGCATGGTAAGGTGCGCATGTAGGTGTGTTAAAAATTCTGGAGGCACCGGGTATTGATCCCAGTACCTCTCGCATACTAAGCTAGCGCTCTACCACCTGAGCTACGCCCGCCCCCCCGAAGACTAATGGTGCTACAAACAGCCATATAGATGACACAGACCCTTGCACTCCCATTATTCAGCAGACAAACACTACTCTCTATGTATCCGTTAGGGTGTCTTTCAGGTTTCGTGCATTCTGTATCGAATCGTAGTTGGCCACAATGAAAGTGGCACGTATAACGTCGAAAATAGAGTTCGGACACCGCTCTGAGTAAGTCGAACGTGTTGTCCACCCTCTAGACTTCAATGAGGTTAAGCCGTGATACCTAAGACAGATCTGCACTCGATGACACCTCGATAACAGCCGGTCCCCACACTTACACCTTGCTCTCCTTACATCAGTTTACATCATATCAGTCTGTGACGCTGGCTTTGCAACATCTTGCGTGCCTTTAGGTTCGCCGCGACCAACACTTACAATGCACTGACCACAAAAAATGGAGGCGCCGCGGCTTGAACGCTGCACCTTTCACATGCGAAGCGAACGCGCTACCAACTGAGCTACGCCACATGCACGACCAATCTGCGCTATTCCCCATTCTTTGCGACTCTGATGCGCACGGACACGATGGTTGGTTGGTTTTTAGCGGTGAAGGGAGCAGAGTACAAAGGCGCGGACACGTTCATATACACAAACGTTCCAAGTAGTTTCGATGCTCTGGTATTACAAATGCAAATTCCGTCTGTTTTTAACGTCTTAAATTGAAAGAGCCGTCACAAATTGCTCCGTTTTCGCTCCTTATCGACAATCATACAGCACCTGAGGTAACAAACACATCTCGAGCCCCATTGTGCACTCCATTATTCATGCCAACTCAGTGCCTCGCTCTTTACTACTGTGTACTAATCTTGTCCTCCAACTGCAAAACCCTGGGCCACAACAAGTTTCCGCGTCTCCATTGCACTGCGCATACAACAAAACGCTCCCCAAACTTGGCACTCACCCACGCAGCCGACTTTTCCGACTTTATACGACGCTCACGCAACGCTCACGCTAGTGACAGCATTATTTATAGTTCGACGTCGCGCCAAAGCGAATGAGCACATTTCGCCTACGGCTTAGGCCGCCCTCCTAGTGTGGCTGCTCGGTGTCTGCAGGCAGCGAGGGTCTGCTAGCTTCCTGTGTTCGCACCTATGTCACCTGTGCTTGCTTGTCAGAGACAGACTATCGCAAAACATACAACTCACTCCATGAATTGATTGCTACGGCATCTGTTATCAGCAGTCACAACTAGCAACACCAGTAGCAGCCGACTGCACGCAAAGAATAGGAATGTGCAGTGGGATTTACGTGAACTCGGCGCAACGCAGATCTTTCCGGCATAGGCTTGAGAATCTTACGGGAACACTTGTACTGTTTCTAAATAAAGTGTAGGCGTGGGAGGAGGGTGCTTCCCGCGCACTAATAACAGCACGCTTGCCAATTGTGGATGCTAATCATTCGCTTGTATCTTCCTAGACACATCTGCAGGCTGAGAATTATTCCACTTGCATGGCAAGGTGCGCATGTAGGTGTGTTAAAAATTCTGGAGGCACCGGGTATTGATCCCAGTACCTCTCGCATACTAAGCTAGCGCTCTACCACCTGAGGGTGCTTCCCGCGCACTAATAACAGCACGCTTGCCAATTGTGGATGCTAATCATTCGCTTGTATCTTCCTAGACACATCTGCAGGCTGAGAATTATTCCACTTGCATGGCAAGGTGCGCATGTAGGTGTGTTAAAAATTCTGGAGGCACAGGGTATTGATCCCAGTACCTCTCGCATACTAAGCTAGCGCTCTACCACCTGGGTATTGATCCCAGTACCTCTCGCATACTAAGCTAGCGCTCTACCACCTAAGCTACGCCCGCCCCCCCGAAGACTAATGGTGCTACAAACAGCCATATAGATGACACAGACCCTTGCACTCCCATTATTCAGCAGACAAACACTACTCTCTATGTATCCGTTAGGGTGTCTTTCAGGTTTCGTGCATTCTGTATCGAATCGTAGTTGGCCACAATGAAAGTGGCACGTATAACGTCGAAAATAGAGTTCGGACACCGCTCTGAGTAAGTCGAACGTGTTGTCCACCCTCTAGACTTCAATGACGTTAAGCCGTGATACCTAAGACAGATCTGCACTCGATGACACCTCGATAACAGCCGGTCCCCACACTTACACCTTGCTCTCCTTACATCAGTTTACATCATATCAGTCTGTGACGCTGGCTTTGCAACATCTTGCGTGCCTTTAGGTTCGCCGCGACCAACACTTACAATGCACTGACCACAAAAAATGGAGGCGCCGCGGCTTGAACGCTGCACCTTTCACATGCGAAGCGAACGCGCTACCAACTGAGCTACGCCACATGCACGACCAAACTGCGCTATTCCCCATTCTTTGCGACTCTGATGCGCACGGACACGATGGTTGGTTCGTTTTTAGCGGTGAAGGGAGCAGAGTACAAAGGCGCGGACACGTTCATATACACAAACGTTCCAAGTAGTTTCGATGCTCTGGTATTACAAATGCAAATTCCGTCTGTTTTTAACGTCTTAAATTGAAAGAGCCGTCACAAATTGCTCCGTTTTCGCTCCTTATCGACAATCATACAGCACCTGAGGTAACAAACACATCTCGAGCCCCATTGTGCACTCCATTATTCATGCCAACTCAGTGCCTCGCTCTTTACTACTGTGTACTAATCTTGTCCTCCAACTGCAAAACCCAGGGCCACAACAAGTTTCCGCGTCTCCATTGCACTGCGCATACAACAAAACGCTCCCCAAACTTGGCACTCACCCACGCAGCCGACTTTTCCGACTTTCCACGACGCTCACGCAACGCTCACGCTAGTGACAGCATTATTTATAGTTCGACGTCGCGCCAAAGCGAATGAGCACATTTCGCCTACGGCTTAGGCCGCCCTCCTAGTGTGGCTGCTCGGTGTCTGCAGGCAGCGAGGGTCTGCTAGCTTCCTGTGTTCGCACCTATGTCACCTGTGCTTGCTTGTCAGAGACAGACTATCGCAAAACATACAACTCACTCCATGAATTGATTGCTACGGCATCTGTTATCAACAGTCACAACTAGCAACACCAGTAGCAGCCGACTGCACGCAAAGAATAGGAATGTGCAGTGGGATTTACGTGAACTCGGCGCAACGCAGATCTTTCCGGCATAGGCTTGAGAATCTTACGGGAACACTTGTACTGTTTCTAAATAAAGTGTAGGCGTGGGAGGAGGGTGCTTCCCGCGCACTAATAACAGCACGCTTGCCAATTGTGGATGCTAATCATTCGCTTGTATCTTCCTAGACACATCTGCAGGCTGAGAATTATTCCACTTGCATGGCAAGGTGCGCATGTAGGTGTGTTAAAAATTCTGGAGGCACCGGGTATTGATCCCAGTACCTCTCGCATACTAACCTAGCGCTCTACCACCTGAGCTACGCCCGCCCCCCCGAAGACTAATAGTGCTACAAACAGCCATATAGATGACACAGACCCTTGCACTCCCATTATTCAGCAGACAAACACTACTCTCTATGTATCCGTTAGGGTGTCTTTCAGGTTTCGTGCATTCTGTATCGAATCGTAGTTGGCCACAATGAAAGTGGCACGTATAACGTCGAAAATAGAGTTCGGACACCGCTCTGAGTAAGTCGAACGTGTTGTCCACCCTCTAGACTTCAATGAGGTTAAGCCGTGATACCTAAGACAGATCTGCACTCGATGACACCTCGATAACAGCCGGTCCCCACACTTACACCTTGCTCTCCTTACATCAGTTTACATCATATCAGTCTGTGACGCTGGCTTTGCAACATCTTGCGTGCCTTTAGGTTCGCCGCGACCAACACTTACAATGCACTGACCACAAAAAATGGAGGCGCCGCGGCTTGAACGCTGCACCTTTCACATGCGAAGCGAACGCGCTACCAACTGAGCTACGCCACATGCACGACCAAACTGCGCTATTCCCCATTCTTTGCGACTCTGATGCGCACGGACACGATGGTTGGTTGGTTTTTAGCGGTGAAGGGAGCAGAGTACAAAGGCGCGGACACGTTCATATACACAAACGTTCCAAGTAGTTTCGATGCTCTGGTATTACAAATGCAAATTCCGTCTGTTTTTAATGTCTTAAATTGAAAGAGCCGTCACAAATTGCTCCGTTTTCGCTCCTTATCGACAATCATACAGCACCTGAGGTAACAAACACATCTCGAGCCCCATTGTGCACTCCATTATTCATGCCAACTCAGTGCCTCGCTCTTTACTACTGTGTACTAATCTTGTCCTCCAACTGCAAAACCCTGGGCCACAACAAGTTTCCGCGTCTCCATTGCACTGCGCATACAACAAAACGCTCCCCAAACTTGGCACTCACCCACGCAGCCGACTTTTCCGACTTTCCACGACGCTCACGCAACGCTCACGCTAGTGACAGCATTATTTATAGTTCGACGTCGCGCCAAAGCGAATGAGCACATTTCGCCTACGGCTTAGGCCGCCCTCCTAGTGTGGCTGCTCGGTGTCTGCAGGCAGCGAGGGTCTGCTAGCTTCCTGTGTTCGCACCTATGTCACCTGTGCTTGCTTGTCAGAGACAGACTATCGTAAAACATACAACTCACTCCATGAATTGATTGCTACGGCATCTGTTATCAGCAGTCACAACTAGCAACACCAGTAGCAGCCGACTGCACGCAAAGAATAGGAATGTGCAGTGGGATTTACGTGAACTTGGCGCAACGCAGATCTTTCCGGCATAGGCTTGAGAATCTTACGGGAACACTTGTACTGTTTCTAAATAAAGTGTAGGCGTGGGAGGAGGGTGCTTCCCGCGCACTAATAACAGCACGCTTGCCAATTGTGGATGCTAATCATTCGCTTGTATCTTCCTAGACACATCTGCAGGCTGAGAATTATTCCACTTGCATGGCAAGGTGCGCATGTAGGTGTGTTAAAAATTCTGGAGGCACCGGGTATTGATCCCAGTACCTCTCGCATACTAAGCTAGCGCTCTACCACCTGAGGGTGCTTCCCGCGCACTAATAACAGCACGCTTGCCAATTGTGGATGCTAATCATTCGCTTGTATCTTCCTAGACACATCTGCAGGCTGAGAATTATTCCACTTGCATGGCAAGGTGCGCATGTAGGTGTGTTAAAAATTCTGGAGGCACCGGGTATTGATCCCAGTACCTCTCGCATACTAAGCTAGCGCTCTACCACCTGGGTATTGATCCCAGTACCTCTCGCATACTAAGCTAGCGCTCTACCACCTAAGCTACGCCCGCCCCCCCGAAGACTAATGGTGCTACAAACAGCCATATAGATGACACAGACCCTAGCACTCCCATTATTCAGCAGACAAACACTACTCTCTATGTATCCGTTAGGGTGTCTTTCAGGTTTCGTGCATTCTGTATCGAATCGTAGTTGGCCACAATGAAAGTGGCACGTATAACGACGAAAATAGAGTTCGGACACCGCTCTGAGTAAGTCGAACGTGTTGTCCACCCTCTAGACTTCAATGAGGTTAAGCCGTGATACCTAAGACAGATCTGCACTCGATGACACCTCGATAACAGCCGGTCCCCACACTTACACCTTGCTCTCCTTACATCAGTTTACATCATATCAGTCTGTGACGCTGGCTTTGCAACATCTTGCGTGCCTTTAGGTTCGCCGCGACCAACACTTACAATGCACTGACCACAAAAAATGGAGGCGCCGCGGCTTGAACGCTGCACCTTTCACATGCGAAGCGAACGCGCTACCAACTGAGCTACGCCACATGCACGACCAAACTGCGCTATTCCCCATTCTTTGCGACTCTGATGCGCACGGACACGATGGTTGGTTGGTTTTTAGCGGTGAAGGGAGCAGAGTACAAAGGCGCGGACACGTTCATATACACAAACGTTCCAAGTAGTTTCGATGCTCTGGTATTACAAATGCAAATTCCGTCTGTTTTTAACGTCTTAAATTGAAAGAGCCGTCACAAATTGCTCCGTTTTCGCTCCTTATCGACAATCATACAGCACCTGAGGTAACAAACACATCTCGAGCCCCATTGTGCACTCCATTATTCATGCCAACTCAGTGCCTCGCTCTTTACTACTGTGTACTAATCTTGTCCTCCAACTGCAAAACCCAGGGCCACAACAAGTTTCCGCGTCTCCATTGCACTGCGCATACAACAAAACGCTCCCCAAACTTGGAACTCACCCACGCAGCCGACTTTTCCGACTTTCCACGACGCTCACGCAACGCTCACGCTAGTGACAGCATTATTTATAGTTCGACGTCGCGCCAAAGCGAATGAGCACATTTCGCCTACGGCTTAGGCCGCCCTCCTAGTGTGGCTGCTCGGTGTCTGCAGGCAGCGAGGGTCTGCTAGCTTCCTGTGTTCGCACCTATGTCACCTGTGCTTGCTTGTCAGAGACAGACTATCGCAAAACATACAACTCACTCCATGAATTGATTGCTACGGCATCTGTTATCAGCAGTCACAACTAGCAACACCAGTAGCAGCCGACTGCACGCAAAGAATAGGAATGTGCAGTGGGATTTACGTGAACTCGGCGCAACGCAGATCTTTCCGGCATAGGCTTGAGAATCTTACGGGAACACTTGTACTGTTTCTAAATAAAGTGTAGGCGTGGGAGGAGGGTGCTTCCCGCGCACTAATAACAGCACGCTTGCCAATTGTGGATGCTAATCATTCGCTTGTATCTTCCTAGACACATCTTCAGGCTGAGAATTATTCCACTTGCATGGCAAGGTGCGCATGTAGGTGTGTTAAAAATTCTGGAGGCACCGGGTATTGATCCCAGTACCTCTCGCATACTAAGCTAGCGCTCTACCACCTGAGCTACGCCCGCCCCCCCGAAGACTAATGGTGCTACAAACAGCCATATAGATGACACAGACCCTTGCACTCCCATTATTCAGCAGACAAACACTACTCTCTATGTATCCGTTAGGGTGTCTTTCAGGTTTCGTGCATTCTGTATCGAATCGTAGTTGGCCACAATGAAAGTGGCACGTATAACGTCGAAAATAGAGTTCGGACACCGCTCTGAGTAAGTCGAACGTGTTGTCCACCCTCTAGACTTCAATGAGGTTAAGCCGTGATACCTAAGACAGATCTGCACTCGATGACACCTCGATAACAGCCGGTCCCCACACTTACACCTTGCTCTCCTTACATCAGTTTACATCATATCAGTCTGTGACGCTGGCTTTGCAACATCTTGCGTGCCTTTAGGTTCGCCGCGACCAACACTTACAATGCACTGACCACAAAAAATGGAGGCGCCGCGGCTTGAACGCTGCACCTTTCACATGCGAAGCGAACGCGCTACCAACTGAGCTACGCCACATGCACGACCAAACTGCGCTATTCCCCATTCTTTGCGACTCTGATGCGCACGGACACGATGGTTGGTTGGTTTTTAGCGGTGAAGGGAGCAGAGTACAAAGGCGCGGACACGTTCATATACACAAACGTTCCAAGTAGTTTCGATGCTCTGGTATTACAAATGCAAATTCCGTCTGTTTTTAACGTCTTAAATTGAAAGAGCCGTCACAAATTGCTCCTTTTTCGCTCCTTATCGACAATCATACAGCACCTGAGGTAACAAACACATCTCGAGCCCCATTGTGCACTCCATTATTCATGCCAACTCAGTGCCTCGCTCTTTACTACTGTGTACTAATCTTGTCCTCCAACTGCAAAACCCTGGGCCACAACAAGTTTCCGCGTCTCCATTGCACTGCGCATACAACAAAACGCTCCCCAAACTTGGCACTCACCCACGCAGCCGACTTTTCCGACTTTCCACGACGCTCACGCTAGTGACAGCATTATTTATAGTTCGACGTCGCGCCAAAGCGAATGAGCACATTTCGCCTACGGCTTAGGCCGCCCTCCTAGTGTGGCTGCTCGGTGTCTGCAGGCAGCGAGGGTCTGCTAGCTTCCTGTGTTCGCACCTATGTCACCTGTGCTTGCTTGTCAGAGACAGACTATCGCAAAACATACAACTCACTCCATGAATTGATTGCTACGGCATCTGTTATCAGCAGTCACAACTAGCAACACCAGTAGCAGCCGACTGCACGCAAAGAATAGGAATGTGCAGTGGGATTTACGTGAACTCGGCGCAACGCAGATCTTTCCGGCATAGGCTTGAGAATCTTACGGGAACACTTGTACTGTTTCTAAATAAAGTGTAGGCGTGGGAGGAGGGTGCTTCCCGCGCACTAATAACAGCACGCTTGCCAATTGTGGATGCTAATCATTCGCTTGTATCTTCCTAGACACATCTGCAGGCTGAGAATTATTCCACTTGCAAGGCAAGGTGCGCATGTAGGTGTGTTAAAAATTCTGGAGGCACCAGGTATTGATCCCAGTACCTCTCGCATACTAAGCTAGCGCTCTACCACCTGAGCTACGCCCGCCCCCCCCCGAAGACTAATGGTGCTACAAACAGCCATATAGATGACACAGACCCTTGCACTCCCATTATTCAGCAGACAAACACTACTCTCTATGTATCCGTTAGGGTGTCTTTCAGGTTTCGTGCATTCTGTATCGAATCGTAGTTGGCCACAATGAAAGTGGCACGTATAACGTCGAAAATAGAGTTCGGACACCGCTCTGAGTAAGTCGAACGTGTTGTCCACCCTCTAGACTTCAATGAGGTTAAGCCGTGATACCTAAGACAGATCTGCACTCGATGACACCTCGATAACAGCCGGTCCCCACACTTACACCTTGCTCTCCTTACATCAGTTTACATCATATCAGTCTGTGACGCTGGCTTTGCAACATCTTGCGTGCCTTTAGGTTCGCCGCGACCAACACTTACAATGCACTGACCACAAAAAATGGAGGCGCCGCGGCTTGAACGCTGCACCTTTCACATGCGAAGCGAACGCGCTACCAACTGAGCTACGCCACATGCACGACCAAACTGCGCTATTCCCCATTCTTTGCGACTCTGATGCGCACGGACACGATGGTTGGTTGGTTTTTAGCGGTGAAGGGAGCAGAGTACAAAGGCGCGGACACGTTCATATACACAAACGTTCCAAGCAGTTTCGATGCTCTGGTATTACAAATGCAAATTCCGTCTGTTTTTAACGTCTTAAATTGAAAGAGCCGTCACAAATTGCTCCTTTTTCGCTCCTTATCGACAATCATACAGCACCTGAGGTAACAAACACATCTCGAGCCCCATTGTGCACTCCATTATTCATGCCAACTCAGTGCCTCGCTCTTTACTACTGTGTACTAATCTTGTCCTCCAACTGCAAAACCCTGGGCCACAACAAGTTTCCGCGTCTCCATTGCACTGCGCATACAACAAAACGCTCCCCAAACTTGGCACTCACCCACGCAGCCGACTTTTCCGACTTTCCACGACGCTCACGCAACGCTCACGCTAGTGACAGCATTATTTATAGTTCGACGTCGCGCCAAAGCGAATGAGCACATTTCGCCTACGGCTTAGGCCGCCCTCCTAGTGTGGCTGCTCGGTGTCTGCAGGCAGCGAGGGTCTGCTAGCTTCCTGTGTTCGCACCTATGTCACCTGTGCTTGCTTGTCAGAGACAGACTATCGCAAAACATACAACTCACTCCATGAATTGATTGCTACGGCATCTGTTATCAGCAGTCACAACTAGCAACACCAGTAGCAGCCGACTGCACGCAAAGAATAGGAATGTGCAGTGGGATTTACGTGAACTCGGCGCAACGCAGATCTTTCCGGCATAGGCTTGAGAATCTTACGGGAACACTTGTACTGTTTCTAAATAAAGTGTAGGCGTGGGAGGAGGGTGCTTCCCGCGCACTAATAACAGCACGCTTGCCAATTGTGGATGCTAATCATTCGCTTGTATCTTCCTAGACACATCTGCAGGCTGAGAATTATTCCACTTGCATGGCAAGGTGCGCATGTAGGTGTGTTAAAAATTCTGGAGGCACCGGGTATTGATCCCAGTACCTCTCGCATACTAAGCTAGCGCTCTACCACCTGAGGGTGCTTCCCGCGCACTAATAACAGCACGCTTGCCAATTGTGGATGCTAATCATTCGCTTGTATCTTCCTAGACACATCTGCAGGCTGAGAATTATTCCACTTGCATGGCAAGGTGCGCATGTAGGTGTGTTAAAAATTCTGGAGGCACCAGGTATTGATCCCAGTACCTCTCGCATACTAAGCTAGCGCTCTACCACCTGAGCTACGCCCGCCCCCCCCCCCCCCCCCCCCCCGAAGACTAATGGTGCTACAAACAGCCATATAGATGACACAGACCCTTGCACTCCCATTATTCAGCAGACAAACACTACTCTCTATGTATCCGTTAGGGTGTCTTTCAGGTTTCGTGCATTCTGTATCGAATCGTAGTTGGCCACAATGAAAGTGGCACGTATAACGTCGAAAATAGAGTTCGGACACCGCTCTGAGTAAGTCGAACGTGTTGTCCACCCTCTAGACTTCAATGAGGTTAAGCCGTGATACCTAAGACAGATCTGCACTCGATGACACCTCGATAACAGCCGGTCCCCACACTTACACCTTGCTCTCCTTACATCAGTTTACATCATATCAGTCTGTGACGCTCGCTTTGCAACATCTTGCGTGCCTTTAGGTTCGCCGCGACCAACACTTACAATGCACTGACCACAAAAAATGGAGGCGCCGCGGCTTGAACGCTGCACCTTTCACATGCGAAGCGAACGCGCTACCAACTGAGCTACGCCACATGCACGACCAAACTGCGCTATTCCCCATTCTTTGCGACTCTGATGCGCACGGACACGATGGTTGGTTGGTTTTTAGCGGTGAAGGGAGCAGAGTACAAAGGCGCGGACACGTTCATATACACAAACGTTCCAAGTAGTTTCGATGCTCTGGTATTACAAATGCAAATTCCGTCTGTTTTTAACGTCTTAAATTGAAAGAGCCGTCACAAATTGCTCCGTTTTCGCTCCTTATCGACAATCATACAGCACCTGAGGTAACAAACACATCTCGAGCCCCATTGTGTACTCCATTATTCATGCCAACTCAGTGCCTCGCTCTTTACTACTGTGTACTAATCTTGTCCTCCAACTGCAAAACCCTGGGCCACAACAAGTTTCCGCGTCTCCATTGCACTGCGCATACAACAAAACGCTCCCCAAACTTGGCACTCACCCACGCAGCCGACTTTTCCGACTTTCCACGACGCTCACGCAACGCTCACGCTAGTGACAGCATTATTTATAGTTCGACGTCGCGCCAAAGCGAATGAGCACATTTCGCCTACGGCTTAGGCCGCCCTCCTAGTGTGGCTGCTCGGTGTCTGCAGGCAGCGAGGGTCTGCTAGCTTCCTGTGTTCGCACCTATGTCACCTGTGCTTGCTTGTCAGAGACAGACTATCGCAAAACATACAACTCACTCCATGAATTGATTGCTACGGCATCTGTTATCAGCAGTCACAACTAGCAACACCAGTAGCAGCCGACTGCACGCAAAGAATAGGAATGTGCAGTGGGATTTACGTGAACTCGGCGCAACGCAGATCTTTCCGGCATAGGCTTGAGAATCTTACGGGAACACTTGTACTGTTTCTAAATAAAGTGTAGGCGTGGGAGGAGGGTGCTTCCCGCGCACTAATAACAGCACGCTTGCCAATTGTGGATGCTAATCATTCGCTTGTATCTTCCTAGACACATCTGCAGGCTGAGAATTATTCCACTTGCATGGCAAGGTGCGCATGTAGGTGTGTTAAAAATTCTGGAGGCACCGGGTATTGATCCCAGTACCTCTCGCATACTAAGCTAGCGCTCTACCACCTGAGGGTGCTTCCCGCGCACTAATAACAGCACGCTTGCCAATTGTGGATGCTAATCATTCGCTTGTATCTTCCTAGACACATCTGCAGGCTGAGAATTATTCCACTTGCATTGCAAGGTGCGCATGTAGGTGTGTTAAAAATTCTGGAGGCACCAGGTATTGATCCCAGTACCTCTCGCATACTAAGCTAGCGCTCTACCACCTGAGCTACGCCCGCCCCCCCCCGAAGACTAATGGTGCTACAAACAGCCATATAGATGACACAGACCTTTGCACTCCCATTATTCAGCAGACAAACACTACTCTCTATGTATCCGTTAGGGTGTCTTTCAGGTTTCGTGCATTCTGTATCGAATCGTAGTTGGCCACAATGAAAGTGGCACGTATAACGTCGAAAATAGAGTTCGGACACCGCTCTGAGTAAGTCGAACGTGTTGTCCACCCTCTAGACTTCAATGAGGTTAAGCCGTGATACCTAAGACAGATCTGCACTCGATGACACCTCGATAACAGCCGGTCCCCACACTTACACCTTGCTCTCCTTACATCAGTTTACATCATATCAGTCTGTGACGCTGGCTTTGCAACATCTTGCGTGCCTTTAGGTTCGCCGCGACCAACACTTACAATGCACTGACCACAAAAAATGGAGGCGCCGCGGCTTGAACGCTGCACCTTTCACATGCGAAGCGAACGCGCTACCAACTGAGCTACGCCACATGCACGACCAAACTGCGCTATTCCCCATTCTTTGCGACTCTGATGCGCACGGACACGATGGTTGGTTGGTTTTTAGCGGTGAAGGGAGCAGAGTACAAAGGCGCGGACACGTTCATATACACAAACGTTCCAAGTAGTTTCGATGCTCTGGTATTACAAATGCAAATTCCGTCTGTTTTTAACGTCTTAAATTGAAAGAGCCGTCACAAATTGCTCCGTTTTCGCTCCTTATCGACAATCATACAGCACCTGAGGTAACAAACACATCTCGAGCCCCATTGTGCACTCCATTATTCATGCCAACTCAGTGCCTCGCTCTTTACTACTGTGTACTAATCTTGTCCTCCAACTGCAAAACCCTGGGCCACAACAAGTTTCCGCGTCTCCATTGCACTGCGCATACAACAAAACGCTCCCCAAACTTGGCACTCACCCACGCAGCCGACTTTTCCGACTTTCCACGACGCTCACGCTAGTGACAGCATTATTTATAGTTCGACGTCGCGCCAAAGCGAATGAGCACATTTCGCCTACGGCTTAGGCCGCCCTCCTAGTGTGGCTGCTCGGTGTCTGCAGGCAGCGAGGGTCTGCTAGCTTCCTGTGTTCGCACCTATGTCACCTGTGCTTGCTTGTCAGAGACAGACTATCGCAAAACATACAACTCACTCCATGAATTGATTGCTACGGCATCTGTTATCAGCAGTCACAACTAGCAACACCAGTAGCAGCCGACTGCACGCAAAGAATAGGAATGTGCAGTGGAATTTACGTGAACTCGGCGCAACGCAGATCTTTCCGGCATAGGCTTGAGAATCTTACGGGAACACTTGTACTGTTTCTAAATAAAGTGTAGGCGTGGGAGGAGGGTGCTTCCCGCGCACTAATAACAGCACGCTTGCCAATTGTGGATGCTAATCATTCGCTTGTATCTTCCTAGACACATCTGCAGGCTGAGAATTATTCCACTTGCAAGGCAAGGTGCGCATGTAGGTGTGTTAAAAATTCTGGAGGCACCAGGTATTGATCCCAGTACCTCTCGCATACTAAGCTAGCGCTCTACCACCTGAGCTACGCCCGCCCCCCCCCCCCCCCCCGAAGACTAATGGTGCTACAAACAGCCATATAGATGACACAGACCCTTGCACTCCCATTATTCAGCAGACAAACACTACTCTCTATGTATCCGTTAGGGTGTCTTTCAGGTTTCGTGCATTCTGTATCGAATCGTAGTTGGCCACAATGAAAGTGGCACGTATAACGTCGAAAATAGAGTTCGGACACCGCTCTGAGTAAGTCGAACGTGTTGTCCACCCTCTAGACTTCAATGAGGTTAAGCCGTGATACCTAAGACAGATCTGCACTCGATGACACCTCGATAACAGCCGGTCCCCACACTTACACCTTGCTCTCCTTACATCAGTTTACATCATATCAGTCTGTGACGCTGGCTTTGCAACATCTTGCGTGCCTTTAGGTTCGCCGCGACCAACACTTACAATGCACTGACCACAAAAAATGGAGGCGCCGCGGCTTGAACGCTGCACCTTTCACATGCGAAGCGAACGCGCTACCAACTGAGCTACGCCACATGCACGACCAAACTGCGCTATTCCCCATTCTTTGCGACTCTGATGCGCACGGACACGATGGTTGGTTGGTTTTTAGCGGTGAAGGGAGCAGAGTACAAAGGCGCGGACACGTTCATATACACAAACGTTCCAAGTAGTTTCGATGCTCTGGTATTACAAATGCAAATTCCGTCTGTTTTTAACGTCTTAAATTGAAAGAGCCGTCACAAATTGCTCCTTTTTCGCTCCTTATCGACAATCATACAGCACCTGAGGTAACAAACACATCTCGAGCCCCATTGTGCACTCCATTATTCATGCCAACTCAGTGCCTCGCTCTTTACTACTGTGTACTAATCTTGTCCTCCAACTGCAAAACCCTGGGCCACAACAAGTTTCCGCGTCTCCATTGCACTGCGCATACAACAAAACGCTCCCCAAACTTGGCACTCACCCACGCAGCCGACTTTTCCGACTTTCCACGACGCTCACGCTAGTGACAGCATTATTTATAGTTCGACGTCGCGCCAAAGCGAATGAGCACATTTCGCCTACGGCTTAGGCCGCCCTCCTAGTGTGGCTGCTCGGTGTCTGCAGGCAGCGAGGGTCTGCTAGCTTCCTGTGTTCGCACCTATGTCACCTGTGCTTGCTTGTCAGAGACAGACTATCGCAAAACATACAACTCACTCCATGAATTGATTGCTACGGCATCTGTTATCAGCAGTCACAACTAGCAACACCAGTAGCAGCCGACTGCACGCAAAGAATAGGAATGTGCAGTGGGATTTACGTGAACTCGGCGCAACGCAGATCTTTCCGGCATAGGCTTGAGAATCTTACGGGAACACTTGTACTGTTTCTAAATAAAGTGTAGGCGTGGGAGGAGGGTGCTTCCCGCGCACTAATAACAGCACGCTTGCCAATTGTGGATGCTAATCATTCGCTTGTATCTTCCTAGACACATCTGCAGGCTGAGAATTATTCCACTTGCATGGCAAGGTGCGCATGTAGGTGTGTTAAAAATTCTGGAGGCACCGGGTATTGATCCCAGTACCTCTCGCATACTAAGCTAGCGCTCTACCACCTGAGGGTGCTTCCCGCGCACTAATAACAGCACGCTTGCCAATTGTGGATGCTAATCATTCGCTTGTATCTTCCTAGACACATCTGCAGGCTGAGAATTATTCCACTTGCATGGCAAGGTGCGCATGTAGGTGTGTTAAAAATTCTGGAGGCACCAGGTATTGATCCCAGTACCTCTCGCATACTAAGCTAGCGCTCTACCACCTGAGCTACGCCCGCCCCCCCCCCCCGAAGACTAATGGTGCTACAAACAGCCATATAGATGACACAGACCCTTGCACTCCCATTATTCAGCAGACAAACACTACTCTCTATGTATCCGTTAGGGTGTCTTTCAGGTTTCGTGCATTCTGTATCGAATCGTAGTTGGCCACAATGAAAGTGGCACGTATAACGTCGAAAATAGAGTTCGGACACCGCTCTGAGTAAGTCGAACGTGTTGTCCACCCTCTAGACTTCAATGAGGTTAAGCCGTGATACCTAAGACAGATCTGCACTCGATGACACCTCGATAACAGCCGGTCCCCACACTTACACCTTGCTCTCCTTACATCAGTTTACATCATATCAGTCTGTGACGCTGGCTTTGCAACATCTTGCGTGCCTTTAGGTTCGCCGCGACCAACACTTACAATGCACTGACCACAAAAAATGGAGGCGCCGCGGCTTGAACGCTGCACCTTTCACATGCGAAGCGAACGCGCTACCAACTGAGCTACGCCACATGCACGACCAAACTGCGCTATTCCCCATTCTTTGCGACTCTGATGCGCACGGACACGATGGTTGGTTGGTTTTTAGCGGTGAAGGGAGCAGAGTACAAAGGCGCGGACACGTTCATATACACAAACGTTCCAAGTAGTTTCGATGCTCTGGTATTACAAATGCAAATTCCGTCTGTTTTTAACGTCTTAAATTGAAAGAGCCGTCACAAATTGCTCCGTTTTCGCTCCTTATCGACAATCATACAGCACCTGAGGTAACAAACACATCTCGAGCCCCATTGTGCACTCCATTATTCATGCCAACTCAGTGCCTCGCTCTTTACTACTGTGTACTAATCTTGTCCTCCAACTGCAAAACCCTGGGCCACAACAAGTTTCCGCGTCTCCATTGCACTGCGCATACAACAAAACGCTC
This sequence comes from Schistocerca gregaria, assembly GCF_023897955.1. Lineage (NCBI taxonomy): Eukaryota > Metazoa > Arthropoda > Insecta > Orthoptera > Acrididae > Schistocerca > Schistocerca gregaria. The sequence goes on from NW_026061726.1 coordinate 1,164,142, forward strand.
CCCAAACTTGGCACTCACCCACGCAGCCGACTTTTCCGACTTTCCACGACGCTCACGCAACGCTCACGCTAGTGACAGCATTATTTATAGTTCGACGTCGCGCCAAAGCGAATGAGCATATTTCGCCTACGGCTTAGGCCGCCCTCCTAGTGTGGCTGCTCGGTGTCTGCAGGCAGCGAGGGTCTGCTAGCTTCCTGTGTTCGCACCTATGTCACCTGTGCTTGCTTGTCAGAGACAGACTATCGCAAAACATACAACTCACTCCATGAATTGATTGCTACGGCATCTGTTATCAGCAGTCACAACTAGCAACACCAGTAGCAGCCGACTGCATGCAAAGAATAGGAATGTGCAGTGGGATTTACGTGAACTCGGCGCAACGCAGATCTTTCCGGCATAGGCTTGAGAATCTTACGGGAACACTTGTACTGTTTCTAAATAAAGTGTAGGCGTGGGAGGAGGGTGCTTCCCGCGCACTAATAACAGCACGCTTGCCAATTGTGGATGCTAATCATTCGCTTGTATCTTCCTAGACACATCTGCAGGCTGAGAATTATTCCACTTGCATGGCAAGGTGCGCATGTAGGTGTGTTAAAAATTCTGGAGGCACCGGGTATTGATCCCAGTACCTCTCGCATACTAAGCTAGCGCTCTACCACCTGAGGGTGCTTCCCGCGCACTAATAACAGCACGCTTGCCAATTGTGGATGCTAATCATTCGCTTGTATCTTCCTAGACACATCTGCAGGCTGAGAATTATTCCACTTGCATTGCAAGGTGCGCATGTAGGTGTGTTAAAAATTGTGGAGGCACCAGGTATTGATCCCAGTACCTCTCGCATACTAAGCTAGCGCTCTACCACCTGAGGTACGCCCGCCCCCCCCGAAGACTAATGGTGCTACAAACAGCCATATAGATGACACAGACCTTTGCACTCCCATTATTCAGCAGACAAACACTACTCTCTATGTATCCGTTAGGGTGTCTTTCAGGTTTCGTGCATTCTGTATCGAATCGTAGTTGGCCACAATGAAAGTGGCACGTATAACGTCGAAAATAGAGTTCGGACACCGCTCTGAGTAAGTCGAACGTGTTGTCCACCCTCTAGACTTCAATGAGGTTAAGCCGTGATACCTAAGACAGATCTGCACTCGATGACACCTCGATAACAGCCGGTCCCCACACTTACACCTTGCTCTCCTTACATCAGTTTACATCATATCAGTCTGTGACGCTGGCTTTGCAACATCTTGCGTGCCTTTAGGTTCGCCGCGACCAACACTTACAATGCACTGACCACAAAAAAAGGAGGCGCCGCGGCTTGAACGCTGCACCTTTCACATGCGAAGCGAACGCGCTACCAACTGAGCTACGCCACATGCACGACCAAACTGCGCTATTCCCCATTCTTTGCGACTCTGATGCGCACGGACACGATGGTTGGTTGGTTTTTAGCGGTGAAGGGAGCAGAGTACAAAGGCGCGGACACGTTCATATACACAAACGTTCCAAGTAGTTTCGATGCTCTGGTATTACAAATGCAAATTCCGTCTGTTTTTAACGTCTTAAATTGAAAGAGCCGTCACAAATTGCTCCGTTTTCGCTCCTTATCGACAATCATACAGCACCTGAGGTAACAAACACATCTCGAGCCCCATTGTGCACTCCATTATTCATGCCAACTCAGTGCCTCGCTCTTTACTACTGTGTACTAATCTTGTCCTCCAACTGCAAAACCCTGGGCCACAACAAGTTTCCGCGTCTCCATTGCACTGCGCATACAACAAAACGCTCCCCAAACTTGGCACTCACCCACGCAGCCGACTTTTCCGACTTTCCACAACGCTCACGCAACGCTCACGCTAGTGACAGCATTATTTATAGTTCGACGTCGCGCCAAAGCGAATGAGCACATTTCGCCTACGGCTTAGGCCGCCCTCCTAGTGTGGCTGCTCGGTGTCTGCAGGCAGCGAGGGTCTGCTAGCTTCCTGTGTTCGCACCTATGTCACCTGTGCTTGCTTGTCAGAGACAGACTATCGCAAAACATACAACTCACTCCATGAATTGATTGCTACGGCATCTGTTATGAGCAGTCACAACTAGCAACACCAGTAGCAGCCGACTGCACGCAAAGAATAGGAATGTGCAGTGGGATTTACGTGAACTCGGCGCAACGCAGATCTTTCCGGCATAGGCTTGAGAATCTTACGGGAACACTTGTACTGTTTCTAAATAAAGTGTAGGCGTGGGAGGAGGGTGCTTCCCGCGCACTAATAACAGCACGCTTGCCAATTGTGGATGCTAATCATTCGCTTGTATCTTCCTAGACACATCTGCAGGCTGAGAATTATTCCACTTGCATGGCAAGGTGCGCATGTAGGTGTGTTAAAAATTCTGGAGGCACCGGGTATTGATCCCAGTACCTCTCGCATACTAAGCTAGCGCTCTACCACCTGAGCTACGCCCGCCCCCCCGAAGACTAATGGTGCTACAAACAGCCATATAGATGACACAGACCCTTGCACTCCCAGTATTCAGCAGACAAACACTACTCTCTATGTATCCGTTAGGGTGTCTTTCAGGTTTCGTGCATTCTGTATCGAATCGTAGTTGGCCACAATGAAAGTGGCACGTATAACGTCGAAAATAGAGTTCGGACACCGCTCTGAGTAAGTCGAACGTGTTGTCCACCCTCTAGACTTCAATGAGGTTAAGCCGTGATACCTAAGACAGATCTGCACTCGATGACACCTCGATAACAGCCGGTCCCCACACTTACACCTTGCTCTCCTTACATCAGTTTACATCATATCAGTCTGTGACGCTGGCTTTGCAACATCTTGCGTGCCTTTAGGTTCGCCGCGACCAACACTTACAATGCACTGACCACAAAAAATGGAGGCGCCGCGGCTTGAACGCCGCACCTTTCACATGCGAAGCGAACGCGCTACCAACTGAGCTACGCCACATGCACGACCAAACTGCGCTATTCCCCATTCTTTGCGACTCTGATGCGCACGGACACGATGGTTGGTTGGTTTTTAGCGGTGAAGGGAGCAGAGTACAAAGGCGCGGACACGTTCATATACACAAACGTTCCAAGTAGTTTCGATGCTCTGGTATTACAAATGCAAATTCCGTCTGTTTTTAACGTCTTAAATTGAAAGAGCCGTCACAAATTGCTCCGTTTTCGCTCCTTATCGACAATCATACAGCACCTGAGGTAACAAACACATCTCGAGCCCCATTGTGCACTCCATTATTCATGCCAACTCAGTGCCTCGCTCTTTACTACTGTGTACTAATCTTGTCCTCCAACTGCAAAACCCTGGGCCACAACAAGTTTCCGCGTCTCCATTGCACTGCGCATACAACAAAACGCTCCCCAAACTTGGCACTCACCCACGCAGCCGACTTTTCCGACTTTCCACGACGCTCACGCAACGCTCACGCTAGTGACAGCATTATTTATAGTTCGACGTCGCGCCAAAGCGAATGAGCACATTTCGCCTACGGCTTAGGCCGCCCTCCTAGTGTGGCTGCTCGGTGTCTGCAGGCAGCGAGGGTCTGCTAGCTTCCTGTGTTCGCACCTATGTCACCTGTGCTTGCTTGTCAGAGACAGACTATCGCAAAACATACAACTCACTCCATGAATTGATTGCTACGGCATCTGTTATCAGCAGTCACAACTAGCAACACCAGTAGCAGCCGACTGCACGCAAAGAATAGGAATGTGCAGTGGGATTTACGTGAACTCGGCGCAACGCAGATCTTTCCGGCATAGGCTTGAGAATCTTACGGGAACACTTGTACTGTTTCTAAATAAAGTGTAGGCGTGGGAGGAGGGTGCTTCCCGCGCACTAATAACAGCACGCTTGCCAATTGTGGATGCTAATCATTCGCTTGTATCTTCCTAGACACATCTGCAGGCTGAGAATTATTCCACTTGCATGGCAAGGTGCGCATGTAGGTGTGTTAAAAATTCTGGAGGCACCGGGTATTGATCCCAGTACCTCTCGCATACTAAGCTAGCGCTCTACCACCTGAGGGTGCTTCCCGCGCACTAATAACAGCACGCTTGCCAATTGTGGATGCTAATCATTCGCTTTTATCTTCCTAGACACATCTGCAGGCTGAGAATTATTCCACTTGCATGGCAAGGTGCGCATGTAGGTGTGTTAAAAATTCTGGAGGCACCGGGTATTGATCCCAGTACCTCTCGCATACTAAGCTAGCGCTCTACCACCTGGGTATTGATCCCAGTACCTCTCGCATACTAAGCTATCGCTCTACCACCTGAGCTACGCCCGCCCCCTCGAAGACTAATGGTGCTACAAACAGCCATATAGATGACACAGACCCTTGCACTCCCATTATTCAGCAGACAAACACTACTCTCTATGTATCCGTTAGGGTGTCTTTCAGGTTTCGTGCATTCTGTATCGAATCGTAGTTGGCCACAATGAAAGTGGCACGTATAACGTCGAAAATAGAGTTCGGACACCGCTCTGAGTAAGTCGAACGTGTTGTCCACCCTCTAGACTTCAATGAGGTTAAGCCGTGATACCTAAGACAGATCTGCACTCGATGACACCTCGATAACAGCCGGTCCCCACACTTACACCTTGCTCTCCTTACATCAGTTTACATCATATCAGTCTGTGACGCTGGCTTTGCAACATCTTGCGTGCCTTTAGGTTCGCCGCGACCAACACTTACAATGCACTGACCACAAAAAATGGAGGCGCCGCGGCTTGAAGGCTGCACCTTTCACATGCGAAGCGAACGCGCTACCAACTGAGCTACGCCACATGCACGACCAAACTGCGCTATTCCCCATTCTTTGCGACTCTGATGCGCACGGACACGATGGTTGGTTGGTTTTTAGCGGTGAAGGGAGCAGAGTACAAAGGCGCGGACACGTTCATATACACAAACTGCGCTATTCCCCATTCTTTGCGACTCTGATGCGCACGGACACGATGGTTGGTTGGTTTTTAGCGGTGAAGGGAGCAGAGTACAAAGGCGCGGACACGTTCATATACACAAACGTTCCAAGTAGTTTCGATGCTCTGGTATTACAAATGCAAATTCCGTCTGTTTTTAACGTCTTAAATTGAAAGAGCCGTCACAAATTGCTCCGTTTTCGCTCCTTATCGACAATCATACAGCACCTGAGGTAACAAACACATCTCGAGCCCCATTGTGCACTCCATTATTCATGCCAACTCAGTGCCTCGCTCTTTACTACTGTGTACTAATCTTGTCCTCCAACTGCAAAACCCTGGGCCACAACAAGTTTCCGCGTCTCCATTGCACTGCGCATACAACAAAACGCTCCCCAAACTTGGCACTCACCCACGCAGCCGACTTTTCCGACTTTCCACGACGCTCACGCAACGCTCACGCTAGTGACAGCATTATTTATAGTTCGACGTCGCGCCAAAGCGAATGAGCACATTTCGCCTACGGCTTAGGCCGCCCTCCTAGTGTGGCTGCTCGGTGTCTGCAGGCAGCGAGGGTCTGCTAGCTTCCTGTGTTCGCACCTATGTCACCTGTGCTTGCTTGTCAGAGACAGACTATCGCAAAACATACAACTCACTCCATGAATTGATTGCTACGGCATCTGTTATCAGCAGTCACAACTAGCAACACCAGTAGCAGCCGACTGCACGCAAAGAATAGGAATGTGCAGTGGGATTTACGTGAACTCGGCGCAACGCAGATCTTTCCGGCATAGGCTTGAGAATCTTACGGGAACACTTGTACTGTTTCTAAATAAAGTGTAGGCGTGGGAGGAGGGTGCTTCCCGCGCACTAATAACAGCACGCTTGCCAATTGTGGATGCTAATCATTCGCTTGTATCTTCCTAGACACATCTGCAGGCTGAGAATTATTCCACTTGCATGGCAAGGTGCGCATGTAGGTGTGTTAAAAATTCTGGAGGCACCGGGTATTGATCCCAGTACCTCTCGCATACTAAGCTAGCGCTCTACCACCTGAGCTACGCCCGCCCCCCCGAAGACTAATGGTGCTACAAACAGCCATATAGATGACACAGACCCTTGCACTCCCATTATTCAGCAGACAAACACTACTCTCTATGTATCCGTTAGGGTGTCTTTCAGGTTTCGTGCATTCTGTATCGAATCGTAGTTGGCCACAATGAAAGTGGCACGTATAACGTCGAAAATAGAGTTCGGACACCGCTCTGAGTAAGTCGAACGTGTTGTCCACCCTCTAGACTTCAATGAGGTTAAGCCGTGATACCTAAGACAGATCTGCACTCGATGACACCTCGATAACAGCCGGTCCCCACACTTACACCTTGCTCTCCTTACATCAGTTTACATCATATCAGTCTGTGACGCTGGCTTTGCAACATCTTGCGTGCCTTTAGGTTCGCCGCGACCAACACTTACAATGCACTGACCACAAAAAATGGAGGCGCCGCGGCTTGAACGCCGCACCTTTCACATGCGAAGCGAACGCGCTACCAACTGAGCTACGCCACATGCACGACCAAACTGCGCTATTCCCCATTCTTTGCGACTCTGATGCGCACGGACACGATGGTTGGTTGGTTTTTAGCGGTGAAGGGAGCAGAGTACAAAGGCGCGGACACGTTCATATACACAAACGTTCCAAGTAGTTTCGATGCTCTGGTATTACAAATGCAAATTCCGTCTGTTTTTAACGTCTTAAATTGAAAGAGCCGTCACAAATTGCTCCGTTTTCGCTCCTTATCGACAATCATACAGCACCTGAGGTAACAAACACATCTCGAGCCCCATTGTGCACTCCATTATTCATGCCAACTCAGTGCCTCGCTCTTTACTACTGTGTACTAATCTTGTCCTCCAACTGCAAAACCCTGGGCCACAACAAGTTTCCGCGTCTCCATTGCACTGCGCATACAACAAAACGCTCCCCAAACTTGGCACTCACCCACGCAGCCGACTTTTCCGACTTTCCACGACGCTCACGCAACGCTCACGCTAGTGACAGCATTATTTATAGTTCGACGTCGCGCCAAAGCGAATGAGCACATTTCGCCTACGGCTTAGGCCGCCCTCCTAGTGTGGCTGCTCGGTGTCTGCAGGCAGCGAGGGTCTGCTAGCTTCCTGTGTTCGCACCTATGTCACCTGTGCTTGCTTGTCAGAGACAGACTATCGCAAAACATACAACTCACTCCATGAATTGATTGCTACGGCATCTGTTATCAGCAGTCACAACTAGCAACACCAGTAGCAGCCGACTGCACGCAAAGAATAGGAATGTGCAGTGGGATTTACGTGAACTCGGCGCAACGCAGATCTTTCCGGCATAGGCTTGAGAATCTTACGGGAACACTTGTACTGTTTCTAAATAAAGTGTAGGCGTGGGAGGAGGGTGCTTCCCGCGCACTAATAACAGCACGCTTGCCAATTGTGGATGCTAATCATTCGCTTGTATCTTCCTAGACACATCTGCAGGCTGAGAATTATTCCACTTGCATGGCAAGGTGCGCATGTAGGTGTGTTAAAAATTCTGGAGGCACCGGGTATTGATCCCAGTACCTCTCGCATACTAAGCTAGCGCTCTACCACCTGAGCTACGCCCGCCCCCCCGAAGACTAATGGTGCTACAAACAGCCATATAGATGACACAGACCCTTGCACTCCCAGTATTCAGCAGACAAACACTACTCTCTATGTATCCGTTAGGGTGTCTTTCAGGTTTCGTGCATTCTGTATCGAATCGTAGTTGGCCACAATGAAAGTGGCACGTATAACGTCGAAAATAGAGTTCGGACACCGCTCTGAGTAAGTCGAACGTGTTGTCCACCCTCTAGACTTCAATGAGGTTAAGCCGTGATACCTAAGACAGATCTGCACTCGATGACACCTCGATAACAGCCGGTCCCCACACTTACACCTTGCTCTCCTTACATCAGTTTACATCATATCAGTCTGTGACGCTGGCTTTGCAACATCTTGCGTGCCTTTAGGTTCGCCGCGACCAACACTTACAATGCACTGACCACAAAAAATGGAGGCGCCGCGGCTTGAACGCCGCACCTTTCACATGCGAAGCGAACGCGCTACCAACTGAGCTACGCCACATGCACGACCAAACTGCGCTATTCCCCATTCTTTGCGACTCTGATGCGCACGGACACGATGGTTGGTTGGTTTTTAGCGGTGAAGGGAGCAGAGTACAAAGGCGCGGACACGTTCATATACACAAACGTTCCAAGTAGTTTCGATGCTCTGGTATTACAAATGCAAATTCCGTCTGTTTTTAACGTCTTAAATTGAAAGAGCCGTCACAAATTGCTCCGTTTTCGCTCCTTATCGACAATCATACAGCACCTGAGGTAACAAACACATCTCGAGCCCCATTGTGCACTCCATTATTCATGCCAACTCAGTGCCTCGCTCTTTACTACTGTGTACTAATCTTGTCCTCCAACTGCAAAACCCTGGGCCACAACAAGTTTCCGCGTCTCCATTGCACTGCGCATACAACAAAACGCTCCCCAAACTTGGCACTCACCCACGCAGCCGACTTTTCCGACTTTCCACGACGCTCACGCAACGCTCACGCTAGTGACAGCATTATTTATAGTTCGACGTCGCGCCAAAGCGAATGAGCACATTTCGCCTACGGCTTAGGCCGCCCTCCTAGTGTGGCTGCTCGGTGTCTGCAGGCAGCGAGGGTCTGCTAGCTTCCTGTGTTCGCACCTATGTCACCTGTGCTTGCTTGTCAGAGACAGACTATCGCAAAACATACAACTCACTCCATGAATTGATTGCTACGGCATCTGTTATCAGCAGTCACAACTAGCAACACCAGTAGCAGCCGACTGCACGCAAAGAATAGGAATGTGCAGTGGGATTTACGTGAACTCGGCGCAACGCAGATCTTTCCGGCATAGGCTTGAGAATCTTACGGGAACACTTGTACTGTTTCTAAATAAAGTGTAGGCGTGGGAGGAGGGTGCTTCCCGCGCACTAATAACAGCACGCTTGCCAATTGTGGATGCTAATCATTCGCTTGTATCTTCCTAGACACATCTGCAGGCTGAGAATTATTCCACTTGCATGGCAAGGTGCGCATGTAGGTGTGTTAAAAATTCTGGAGGCACCGGGTATTGATCCCAGTACCTCTCGCATACTAAGCTAGCGCTCTACCACCTGAGCTACGCCCGCCCCCCCGAAGACTAATGGTGCTACAAACAGCCATATAGATGACACAGACCCTTGCACTCCCATTATTCAGCAGACAAACACTACTCTCTATGTATCCGTTAGGGTGTCTTTCAGGTTTCGTGCATTCTGTATCGAATCGTAGTTGGCCACAATGAAAGTGGCACGTATAACGTCGAAAATAGAGTTCGGACACCGCTCTGAGTAAGTCGAACGTGTTGTCCACCCTCTAGACTTCAATGAGGTTAAGCCGTGATACCTAAGACAGATCTGCACTCGATGACACCTCGATAACAGCCGGTCCCCACACTTACACCTTGCTCTCCTTACATCAGTTTACATCATATCAGTCTGTGACGCTGGCTTTGCAACATCTTGCGTGCCTTTAGGTTCGCCGCGACCAACACTTACAATGCACTGACCACAAAAAATGGAGGCGCCGCGGCTTGAACGCCGCACCTTTCACATGCGAAGCGAACGCGCTACCAACTGAGCTACGCCACATGCACGACCAAACTGCGCTATTCCCCATTCTTTGCGACTCTGATGCGCACGGACACGATGGTTGGTTGGTTTTTAGCGGTGAAGGGAGCAGAGTACAAAGGCGCGGACACGTTCATATACACAAACGTTCCAAGTAGTTTCGATGCTCTGGTATTACAAATGCAAATTCCGTCTGTTTTTAACGTCTTAAATTGAAAGAGCCGTCACAAATTGCTCCGTTTTCGCTCCTTATCGACAATCATACAGCACCTGAGGTAACAAACACATCTCGAGCCCCATTGTGCACTCCATTATTCATGCCAACTCAGTGCCTCGCTCTTTACTACTGTGTACTAATCTTGTCCTCCAACTGCAAAACCCTGGGCCACAACAAGTTTCCGCGTCTCCATTGCACTGCGCATACAACAAAACGCTCCCCAAACTTGGCACTCACCCACGCAGCCGACTTTTCCGACTTTCCACGACGCTCACGCAACGCTCACGCTAGTGACAGCATTATTTATAGTTCGACGTCGCGCCAAAGCGAATGAGCATATTTCGCCTACGGCTTAGGCCGCCCTCCTAGTGTGGCTGCTCGGTGTCTGCAGGCAGCGAGGGTCTGCTAGCTTCCTGTGTTCGCACCTATGTCACCTGTGCTTGCTTGTCAGAGACAGACTATCGCAAAACATACAACTCACTCCATGAATTGATTGCTACGGCATCTGTTATCAGCAGTCACAACTAGCAACACCAGTAGCAGCCGACTGCACGCAAAGAATAGGAATGTGCAGTGGGATTTACGTGAACTCGGCGCAACGCAGATCTTTCCGGCATAGGCTTGAGAATCTTACGGGAACACTTGTACTGTTTCTAAATAAAGTGTAGGCGTGGGAGGAGGGTGCTTCCCGCGCACTAATAACAGCACGCTTGCCAATTGTGGATGCTAATCATTCGCTTGTATCTTCCTAGACACATCTGCAGGCTGAGAATTATTCCACTTGCATGGCAAGGTGCGCATGTAGGTGTGTTAAAAATTCTGGAGGCACCGGGTATTGATCCCAGTACCTCTCGCATACTAAGCTAGCGCTCTACCACCTGAGCTACGCCCGCCCCCCCGAAGACTAATGGTGCTACAAACAGCCATATAGATGACACAGACCCTTGCACTCCCAGTATTCAGCAGACAAACACTACTCTCTATGTATCCGTTAGGGTGTCTTTCAGGTTTCGTGCATTCTGTATCGAATCGTAGTTGGCCACAATGAAAGTGGCACGTATAACGTCGAAAATAGAGTTCGGACACCGCTCTGAGTAAGTCGAACGTGTTGTCCACCCTCTAGACTTCAATGAGGTTAAGCCGTGATACCTAAGACAGATCTGCACTCGATGACACCTCGATAACAGCCGGTCCCCACACTTACACCTTGCTCTCCTTACATCAGTTTACATCATATCAGTCTGTGACGCTGGCTTTGCAACATCTTGCGTGCCTTTAGGTTCGCCGCGACCAACACTTACAATGCACTGACCACAAAAAATGGAGGCGCCGCGGCTTGAACGCCGCACCTTTCACATGCGAAGCGAACGCGCTACCAACTGAGCTACGCCACATGCACGAACAAACTGCGCTATTCCCCATTCTTTGCGACTCTGATGCGCACGGACACGATGGTTGGTTGGTTTTTAGCGGTGAAGGGAGCAGAGTACAAAGGCGCGGACACGTTCATATACACAAACGTTCCAAGTAGTTTCGATGCTCTGGTATTACAAATGCAAATTCCGTCTGTTTTTAACGTCTTAAATTGAAAGAGCCGTCACAAATTGCTCCGTTTTCGCTCCTTATCGACAATCATACAGCACCTGAGGTAACAAACACATCTCGAGCCCCATTGTGCACTCCATTATTCATGCCAACTCAGTGCCTCGCTCTTTACTACTGTGTACTAATCTTGTCCTCCAACTGCAAAACCCTGGGCCACAACAAGTTTCCGCGTCTCCATTGCACTGCGCATACAACAAAACGCTCCCCAAACTTGGCACTCACCCACGCAGCCGACTTTTCCGACTTTCCACGACGCTCACGCAACGCTCACGCTAGTGACAGCATTATTTATAGTTCGACGTCGCGCCAAAGCGAATGAGCACATTTCGCCTACGGCTTAGGCCGCCCTCCTAGTGTGGCTGCTCGGTGTCTGCAGGCAGCGAGGGTCTGCTAGCTTCCTGTGTTCGCACCTATGTCACCTGTGCTTGCTTGTCAGAGACAGACTATCGCAAAACATACAACTCACTCCATGAATTGATTGCTACGGCATCTGTTATCAGCAGTCACAACTAGCAACACCAGTAGCAGCCGACTGCACGCAAAGAATAGGAATGTGCAGTGGGATTTACGTGAACTCGGCGCAACGCAGATCTTTCCGGCATAGGCTTGAGAATCTTACGGGAACACTTGTACTGTTTCTAAATAAAGTGTAGGCGTGGGAGGAGGGTGCTTCCCGCGCACTAATAACAGCACGCTTGCCAATTGTGGATGCTAATCATTCGCTTGTATCTTCCTAGACACATCTGCAGGCTGAGAATTATTCCACTTGCATGGCAAGGTGCGCATGTAGGTGTGTTAAAAATTCTGGAGGCACCGGGTATTGATCCCAGTACCTCTCGCATACTAAGCTAGCGCTCTACCACCTGAGCTACGCCCGCCCCCCCGAAGACTAATGGTGCTACAAACAGCCATATAGATGACACAGACCCTTGCACTCCCATTATTCAGCAGACAAACACTACTCTCTATGTATCCGTTAGGGTGTCTTTCAGGTTTCGTGCATTCTGTATCGAATCGTAGTTGGCCACAATGAAAGTGGCACGTATAACGTCGAAAATAGAGTTCGGACACCGCTCTGAGTAAGTCGAACGTGTTGTCCACCCTCTAGACTTCAATGAGGTTAAGCCGTGATACCTAAGACAGATCTGCACTCGATGACACCTCGATAACAGCCGGTCCCCACACTTACACCTTGCTCTCCTTACATCAGTTTACATCATATCAGTCTGTGACGCTGGCTTTGCAACATCTTGCGTGCCTTTAGGTTCGCCGCGACCAACACTTACAATGCACTGACCACAAAAAATGGAGGCGCCGCGGCTTGAACGCCGCACCTTTCACATGCGAAGCGAACGCGCTACCAACTGAGCTACGCCACATGCACGACCAAACTGCGCTATTCCCCCCTCTTTGCGACTCTGATGCGCACGGACACGATGGTTGGTTGGTTTTTAGCGGTGAAGGGAGCAGAGTACAAAGGCGCGGACACGTTCATATACACAAACGTTCCAAGTAGTTTCGATGCTCTGGTATTACAAATGCAAATTCCGTCTGTTTTTAACGTCTTAAATTGAAAGAGCCGTCACAAATTGCTCCGTTTTCGCTCCTTATCGACAATCATACAGCACCTGAGGTAACAAACACATCTCGAGCCCCATTGTGCACTCCATTATTCATGCCAACTCAGTGCCTCGCTCTTTACTACTGTGTACTAATCTTGTCCTCCAACTGCAAAACCCTGGGCCACAACAAGTTTCCGCGTCTCCATTGCACTGCGCATACAACAAAACGCTCCCCAAACTTGGCACTCACCCACGCAGCCGACTTTTCCGACTTTCCACGACGCTCACGCAACGCTCACGCTAGTGACAGCATTATTTATAGTTCGACGTCGCGCCAAAGCGAATGAGCACATTTCGCCTACGGCTTAGGCCGCCCTCCTAGTGTGGCTGCTCGGTGTCTGCAGGCAGCGAGGGTCTGCTAGCTTCCTGTGTTCGCACCTATGTCACCTGTGCTTGCTTGTCAGAGACAGACTATCGCAAAACATACAACTCACTCCATGAATTGATTGCTACGGCATCTGTTATCAGCAGTCACAACTAGCAACACCAGTAGCAGCCGACTGCACGCAAAGAATAGGAATGTGCAGTGGGATTTACGTGAACTCGGCGCAACGCAGATCTTTCCGGCATAGGCTTGAGAATCTTACGGGAACACTTGTACTGTTTCTAAATAAAGTGTAGGCGTGGGAGGAGGGTGCTTCCCGCGCACTAATAACAGCACGCTTGCCAATTGTGGATGCTAATCATTCGCTTGTATCTTCCTAGACACATCTGCAGGCTGAGAATTATTCCACTTGCATGGCAAGGTGCGCATGTAGGTGTGTTAAAAATTCTGGAGGCACCGGGTATTGATCCCAGTACCTCTCGCATACTAAGCTAGCGCTCTACCACCTGAGGGTGCTTCCCGCGCACTAATAACAGCACGCTTGCCAATTGTGGATGCTAATCATTCGCTTTTATCTTCCTAGACACATCTGCAGGCTGAGAATTATTCCACTTGCATGGCAAGGTGCGCATGTAGGTGTGTTAAAAATTCTGGAGGCACCGGGTATTAATCCCAGTACCTCTCGCATACTAAGCTAGCGCTCTACCACCTGGGTATTGATCCCAGTACCTCTCGCATACTAAGCTATCGCTCTACCACCTGAGCTACGCCCGCCCCCTCGAAGACTAATGGTGCTACAAACAGCCATATAGATGACACAGACCCTTGCACTCCCATTATTCAGCAGACAAACACTACTCTCTATGTATCCGTTAGGGTGTCTTTCAGGTTTCGTGCATTCTGTATCGAATCGTAGTTGGCCACAATGAAAGTGGCACGTATAACGTCGAAAATAGAGTTCGGACACCGCTCTGAGTAAGTCGAACGTGTTGTCCACCCTCTAGACTTCAATGAGGTTAAGCCGTGATACCTAAGACAGATCTGCACTCGATGACACCTCGATAACAGCCGGTCCCCACACTTACACCTTGCTCTCCTTACATCAGTTTACATCATATCAGTCTGTGACGCTGGCTTTGCAACATCTTGCGTGCCTTTAGGTTCGCCGCGACCAACACTTACAATGCACTGACCACAAAAAATGGAGGCGCCGCGGCTTGAACGCTGCACCTTTCACATGCGAAGCGAACGCGCTACCAACTGAGCTACGCCACATGCACGACCAAACTGCGCTATTCCCCATTCTTTGCGACTCTGATGCGCACGGACACGATGGTTGGTTGGTTTTTAGCGGTGAAGGGAGCAGAGTACAAAGGCGCGGACACGTTCATATACACAAACTGCGCTATTCCCCATTCTTTGCGACTCTGATGCGCACGGACACGATGGTTGGTTGGTTTTTAGCGGTGAAGGGAGCAGAGTACAAAGGCGCGGACACGTTCATATACACAAACGTTCCAAGTAGTTTCGATGCTCTGGTATTACAAATGCAAATTCCGTCTGTTTTTAACGTCTTAAATTGAAAGAGCCGTCACAAATTGCTCCGTTTTCGCTCCTTATCGACAATCATACAGCACCTGAGGTAACAAACACATCTCGAGCCCCATTGTGCACTCCATTATTCATGCCAACTCAGTGCCTCGCTCTTTACTACTGTGTACTAATCTTGTCCTCCAACTGCAAAACCCTGGGCCACAACAAGTTTCCGCGTCTCCATTGCACTGCGCATACAACAAAACGCTCCCCAAACTTGGCACTCACCCACGCAGCCGACTTTTCCGACTTTCCACGACGCTCACGCAACGCTCACGCTAGTGACAGCATTATTTATAGTTCGACGTCGCGCCAAAGCGAATGAGCACATTTCGCCTACGGCTTAGGCCGCCCTCCTAGTGTGGCTGCTCGGTGTCTGCAGGCAGCGAGGGTCTGCTAGCTTCCTGTGTTCGCACCTATGTCACCTGTGCTTGCTTGTCAGAGACAGACTATCGCAAAACATACAACTCACTCCATGAATTGATTGCTACGGCATCTGTTATCAGCAGTCACAACTAGCAACACCAGTAGCAGCCGACTGCACGCAAAGAATAGGAATGTGCAGTGGGATTTACGTGAACTCGGCGCAACGCAGATCTTTCCGGCATAGGCTTGAGAATCTTACGGGAACACTTGTACTGTTTCTAAATAAAGTGTAGGCGTGGGAGGAGGGTGCTTCCCGCGCACTAATAACAGCACGCTTGCCAATTGTGGATGCTAATCATTCGCTTGTATCTTCCTAGACACATCTGCAGGCTGAGAATTATTCCACTTGCATGGCAAGGTGCGCATGTAGGTGTGTTAAAAATTCTGGAGGCACCGGGTATTGATCCCAGTACCTCTCGCATACTAAGCTAGCGCTCTACCACCTGAGCTACGCCCGCCCCCCGAAGACTAATGGTGCTACAAACAGCCATATAGATGACACAGACCCTTGCACTCCCAGTATTCAGCAGACAAACACTACTCTCTATGTATCCGTTAGGGTGTCTTTCAGGTTTCGTGCATTCTGTATCGAATCGTAGTTGGCCACAATGAAAGTGGCACGTATAACGTCGAAAATAGAGTTCGGACACCGCTCTGAGTAAGTCGAACGTGTTGTCCACCCTCTAGACTTCAATGAGGTTAAGCCGTGATACCTAAGACAGATCTGCACTCGATGACACCTCGATAACAGCCGGTCCCCACACTTACACCTTGCTCTCCTTACATCAGTTTACATCATATCAGTCTGTGACGCTGGCTTTGCAACATCTTGCGTGCCTTTAGGTTCGCCGCGACCAACACTTACAATGCACTGACCACAAAAAATGGAGGCGCCGCGGCTTGAACGCCGCACCTTTCACATGCGAAGCGAACGCGCTACCAACTGAGCTACGCCACATGCACGAACAAACTGCGCTATTCCCCATTCTTTGCGACTCTGATGCGCACGGACACGATGGTTGGTTGGTTTTTAGCGGTGAAGGGAGCAGAGTACAAAGGCGCGGACACGTTCATATACACAAACGTTCCAAGTAGTTTCGATGCTCTGGTATTACAAATGCAAATTCCGTCTGTTTTTAACGTCTTAAATTGAAAGAGCCGTCACAAATTGCTCCGTTTTCGCTCCTTATCGACAATCATACAGCACCTGAGGTAACAAACACATCTCGAGCCCCATTGTGCACTCCATTATTCATGCCAACTCAGTGCCTCGCTCTTTACTACTGTGTACTAATCTTGTCCTCCAACTGCAAAACCCTGGGCCACAACAAGTTTCCGCGTCTCCATTGCACTGCGCATACAACAAAACGCTCCCCAAACTTGGCACTCACCCACGCAGCCGACTTTTCCGACTTTCCACGACGCTCACGCAACGCTCACGCTAGTGACAGCATTATTTATAGTTCGACGTCGCGCCAAAGCGAATGAGCACATTTCGCCTACGGCTTAGGCCGCCCTCCTAGTGTGGCTGCTCGGTGTCTGCAGGCAGCGAGGGTCTGCTAGCTTCCTGTGTTCGCACCTATGTCACCTGTGCTTGCTTGTCAGAGACAGACTATCGCAAAACATACAACTCACTCCATGAATTGATTGCTACGGCATCTGTTATCAGCAGTCACAACTAGCAACACCAGTAGCAGCCGACTGCACGCAAAGAATAGGAATGTGCAGTGGGATTTACGTGAACTCGGCGCAACGCAGATCTTTCCGGCATAGGCTTGAGAATCTTACGGGAACACTTGTACTGTTTCTAAATAAAGTGTAGGCGTGGGAGGAGGGTGCTTCCCGCGCACTAATAACAGCACGCTTGCCAATTGTGGATGCTAATCATTCGCTTGTATCTTCCTAGACACATCTGCAGGCTGAGAATTATTCCACTTGCATGGCAAGGTGCGCATGTAGGTGTGTTAAAAATTCTGGAGGCACCGGGTATTGATCCCAGTACCTCTCGCATACTAAGCTAGCGCTCTACCACCTGAGCTACGCCCGCCCCCCCCGAAGACTAATGGTGCTACAAACAGCCATATAGATGACACAGACCCTTGCACTCCCATTATTCAGCAGACAAACACTACTCTCTATGTATCCGTTAGGGTGTCTTTCAGGTTTCGTGCATTCTGTATCGAATCGTAGTTGGCCACAATGAAAGTGGCACGTATAACGTCGAAAATAGAGTTCGGACACCGCTCTGAGTAAGTCGAACGTGTTGTCCACCCTCTAGACTTCAATGAGGTTAAGCCGTGATACCTAAGACAGATCTGCACTCGATGACACCTCGATAACAGCCGGTCCCCACACTTACACCTTGCTCTCCTTACATCAGTTTACATCATATCAGTCTGTGACGCTGGCTTTGCAACATCTTGCGTGCCTTTAGGTTCGCCGCGACCAACACTTACAATGCACTGACCACAAAAAATGGAGGCGCCGCGGCTTGAACGCCGCACCTTTCACATGCGAAGCGAACGCGCTACCAACTGAGCTACGCCACATGCACGACCAAACTGCGCTATTCCCCATTCTTTGCGACTCTGATGCGCACGGACACGATGGTTGGTTGGTTTTTAGCGGTGAAGGGAGCAGAGTACAAAGGCGCGGACACGTTCATATACACAAACGTTCCAAGTAGTTTCGATGCTCTGGTATTACAAATGCAAATTCCGTCTGTTTTTAACGTCTTAAATTGAAAGAGCCGTCACAAATTGCTCCGTTTTCGCTCCTTATCGACAATCATACAGCACCTGAGGTAACAAACACATCTCGAGCCCCATTGTGCACTCCATTATTCATGCCAACTCAGTGCCTCGCTCTTTACTACTGTGTACTAATCTTGTCCTCCAACTGCAAAACCCTGGGCCACAACAAGTTTCCGCGTCTCCATTGCACTGCGCATACAACAAAACGCTCCCCAAACTTGGCACTCACCCACGCAGCCGACTTTTCCGACTTTCCACGACGCTCACGCAACGCTCACGCTAGTGACAGCATTATTTATAGTTCGACGTCGCGCCAAAGCGAATGAGCACATTTCGCCTACGGCTTAGGCCGCCCTCCTAGTGTGGCTGCTCGGTGTCTGCAGGCAGCGAGGGTCTGCTAGCTTCCTGTGTTCGCACCTATGTCACCTGTGCTTGCTTGTCAGAGACAGACTATCGCAAAACATACAACTCACTCCATGAATTGATTGCTACGGCATCTGTTATCAGCAGTCACAACTAGCAACACCAGTAGCAGCCGACTGCACGCAAAGAATAGGAATGTGCAGTGGGATTTACGTGAACTCGGCGCAACGCAGATCTTTCCGGCATAGGCTTGAGAATCTTACGGGAACACTTGTACTGTTTCTAAATAAAGTGTAGGCGTGGGAGGAGGGTGCTTCCCGCGCACTAATAACAGCACGCTTGCCAATTGTGGATGCTAATCATTCGCTTGTATCTTCCTAGACACATCTGCAGGCTGAGAATTATTCCACTTGCATGGCAAGGTGCGCATGTAGGTGTGTTAAAAATTCTGGAGGCACCGGGTATTGATCCCAGTACCTCTCGCATACTAAGCTAGCGCTCTACCACCTGAGCTACGCCCGCCCCCCCGAAGACTAATGGTGCTACAAACAGCCATATAGATGACACAGACCCTTGCACTCCCAGTATTCAGCAGACAAACACTACTCTCTATGTATCCGTTAGGGTGTCTTTCAGGTTTCGTGCATTCTGTATCGAATTGGCCACAATGAAAGTGGCACGTATAACGTCGAAAATAGAGTTCGGACACCGCTCTGAGTAAGTCGAACGTGTTGTCCACCCTCTAGACTTCAATGAGGTTAAGCCGTGATACCTAAGACAGATCTGCACTCGATGACACCTCGATAACAGCCGGTCCCCACACTTACACCTTGCTCTCCTTACATCAGTTTACATCATATCAGTCTGTGACGCTGGCTTTGCAACATCTTGCGTGCCTTTAGGTTCGCCGCGACCAACACTTACAATGCACTGACCACAAAAAATGGAGGCGCCGCGGCTTGAACGCCGCACCTTTCACATGCGAAGCGAACGCGCTACCAACTGAGCTACGCCACATGCACGAACAAACTGCGCTATTCCCCATTCTTTGCGACTCTGATGCGCACGGACACGATGGTTGGTTGGTTTTTAGCGGTGAAGGGAGCAGAGTACAAAGGCGCGGACACGTTCATATACACAAACGTTCCAAGTAGTTTCGATGCTCTGGTATTACAAATGCAAATTCCGTCTGTTTTTAACGTCTTAAATTGAAAGAGCCGTCACAAATTGCTCCGTTTTCGCTCCTTATCGACAATCATACAGCACCTGAGGTAACAAACACATCTCGAGCCCCATTGTGCACTCCATTATTCATGCCAACTCAGTGCCTCGCTCTTTACTACTGTGTACTAATCTTGTCCTCCAACTGCAAAACCCTGGGCCACAACAAGTTTCCGCGTCTCCATTGCACTGCGCATACAACAAAACGCTCCCCAAACTTGGCACTCACCCACGCAGCCGACTTTTCCGACTTTCCACGACGCTCACGCAACGCTCACGCTAGTGACAGCATTATTTATAGTTCGACGTCGCGCCAAAGCGAATGAGCACATTTCGCCTACGGCTTAGGCCGCCCTCCTAGTGTGGCTGCTCGGTGTCTGCAGGCAGCGAGGGTCTGCTAGCTTCCTGTGTTCGCACCTATGTCACCTGTGCTTGCTTGTCAGAGACAGACTATCGCAAAACATACAACTCACTCCATGAATTGATTGCTACGGCATCTGTTATCAGCAGTCACAACTAGCAACACCAGTAGCAGCCGACTGCACGCAAAGAATAGGAATGTGCAGTGGGATTTACGTGAACTCGGCGCAACGCAGATCTTTCCGGCATAGGCTTGAGAATCTTACGGGAACACTTGTACTGTTTCTAAATAAAGTGTAGGCGTGGGAGGAGGGTGCTTCCCGCGCACTAATAACAGCACGCTTGCCAATTGTGGATGCTAATCATTCGCTTGTATCTTCCTAGACACATCTGCAGGCTGAGAATTATTCCACTTGCATGGCAAGGTGCGCATGTAGGTGTGTTAAAAATTCTGGAGGCACCGGGTATTGATCCCAGTACCTCTCGCATACTAAGCTAGCGCTCTACCACCTGAGCTACGCCCGCCCCCCCGAAGACTAATGGTGCTACAAACAGCCATATAGATGACACAGACCCTTGCACTCCCATTATTCAGCAGACAAACACTACTCTCTATGTATCCGTTAGGGTGTCTTTCAGGTTTCGTGCATTCTGTATCGAATCGTAGTTGGCCACAATGAAAGTGGCACGTATAACGTCGAAAATAGAGTTCGGACACCGCTCTGAGTAAGTCGAACGTGTTGTCCACCCTCTAGACTTCAATGAGGTTAAGCCGTGATACCTAAGACAGATCTGCACTCGATGACACCTCGATAACAGCCGGTCCCCACACTTACACCTTGCTCTCCTTACATCAGTTTACATCATATCAGTCTGTGACGCTGGCTTTGCAACATCTTGCGTGCCTTTAGGTTCGCCGCGACCAACACTTACAATGCACTGACCACAAAAAATGGAGGCGCCGCGGCTTGAACGCCGCACCTTTCACATGCGAAGCGAACGCGCTACCAACTGAGCTACGCCACATGCACGACCAAACTGCGCTATTCCCCCCTCTTTGCGACTCTGATGCGCACGGACACGATGGTTGGTTGGTTTTTAGCGGTGAAGGGAGCAGAGTACAAAGGCGCGGACACGTTCATATACACAAACGTTCCAAGTAGTTTCGATGCTCTGGTATTACAAATGCAAATTCCGTCTGTTTTTAACGTCTTAAATTGAAAGAGCCGTCACAAATTGCTCCGTTTTCGCTCGTTATCGACAATCATACAGCACCTGAGGTAACAAACACATCTCGAGCCCCATTGTGCACTCCATTATTCATGCCAACTCAGTGCCTCGCTCTTTACTACTGTGTACTAATCTTGTCCTCCAACTGCAAAACCCTGGGCCACAACAAGTTTCCGCGTCTCCATTGCACTGCGCATACAACAAAACGCTCCCCAAACTTGGCACTCACC
Organism: Schistocerca gregaria; assembly: GCF_023897955.1. Lineage (NCBI taxonomy): Eukaryota > Metazoa > Arthropoda > Insecta > Orthoptera > Acrididae > Schistocerca > Schistocerca gregaria. The sequence goes on from NW_026061726.1 coordinate 1,185,761, forward strand.
CACGCAGCCGACTTTTCCGACTTTCCACGACGCTCACGCAACGCTCACGCTAGTGACAGCATTATTTATAGTTCGACGTCGCGCCAAAGCGAATGAGCACATTTCGCCTACGGCTTAGGCCGCCCTCCTAGTGTGGCTGCTCGGTGTCTGCAGGCAGCGAGGGTCTGCTAGCTTCCTGTGTTCGCACCTATGTCACCTGTGCTTGCTTGTCAGAGACAGACTATCGCAAAACATACAACTCACTCCATGAATTGATTGCTACGGCATCTGTTATCAGCAGTCACAACTAGCAACACCAGTAGCAGCCGACTGCACGCAAAGAATAGGAATGTGCAGTGGGATTTACGTGAAGTCGGCGCAACGCAGATCTTTCCGGCATAGGCTTGAGAATCTTACGGGAACACTTGTACTGTTTCTAAATAAAGTGTAGGCGTGGGAGGAGGGTGCTTCCCGCGCACTAATAACAGCACGCTTGCCAATTGTGGATGCTAATCATTCGCTTGTATCTTCCTAGACACATCTGCAGGCTGAGAATTATTCCACTTGCATGGCAAGGTGCGCATGTAGGTGTGTTAAAAATTCTGGAGGCACCGGGTATTGATCCCAGTACCTCTCGCATACTAAGCTAGCGCTCTACCACCTGAGCTACGCCCGCCCCCCCGAAGACTAATGGTGCTACAAACAGCCATATAGATGACACAGACCCTTGCACTCCCATTATTCAGCAGACAAACACTACTCTCTATGTATCCGTTAGGGTGTCTTTCAGGTTTCGTGCATTCTGTATCGAATCGTAGTTGGCCACAATGAAAGTGGCACGTATAACGTCGAAAATAGAGTTCGGACACCGCTCTGAGTAAGTCGAACGTGTTGTCCACCCTCTAGACTTCAATGAGGTTAAGCCGTGATACCTAAGACAGATCTGCACTCGATGACACCTCGATAACAGCCGGTCCCCACACTTACACCTTGCTCTCCTTACATCAGTTTACATCATATCAGTCTGTGACGCTGGCTTTGCAACATCTTGCGTGCCTTTAGGTTCGCCGCGACCAACACTTACAATGCACTGACCACAAAAAATGGAGGCGCCGCGGCTTGAACGCCGCACCTTTCACATGCGAAGCGAACGCGCTACCAACTGAGCTACGCCACATGCACGACCAAACTGCGCTATTCCCCATTCTTTGCGACTCTGATGCGCACGGACACGATGGTTGGTTGGTTTTTAGCGGTGAAGGGAGCAGAGTACAAAGGCGCGGACACGTTCATATACACAAACGTTCCAAGTAGTTTCGATGCTCTGGTATTACAAATGCAAATTCCGTCTGTTTTTAACGTCTTAAATTGAAAGAGCCGTCACAAATTGCTCCGTTTTCGCTCCTTATCGACAATCATACAGCACCTGAGGTAACAAACACATCTCGAGCCCCATTGTGCACTCCATTATTCATGCCAACTCAGTGCCTCGCTCTTTACTACTGTGTACTAATCTTGTCCTCCAACTGCAAAACCCTGGGCCACAACAAGTTTCCGCGTCTCCATTGCACTGCGCATACAACAAAACGCTCCCCAAACTTGGCACTCACCCACGCAGCCGACTTTTCCGACTTTCCACGACGCTCACGCAACGCTCACGCTAGTGACAGCATTATTTATAGTTCGACGTCGCGCCAAAGCGAATGAGCACATTTCGCCTACGGCTTAGGCCGCCCTCCTAGTGTGGCTGCTCGGTGTCTGCAGGCAGCGAGGGTCTGCTAGCTTCCTGTGTTCGCACCTATGTCACCTGTGCTTGCTTGTCAGAGACAGACTATCGCAAAACATACAACTCACTCCATGAATTGATTGCTACGGCATCTGTTATCAGCAGTCACAACTAGCAACACCAGTAGCAGCCGACTGCACGCAAAGAATAGGAATGTGCAGTGGGATTTACGTGAAGTCGGCGCAACGCAGATCTTTCCGGCATAGGCTTGAGAATCTTACGGGAACACTTGTACTGTTTCTAAATAAAGTGTAGGCGTGGGAGGAGGGTGCTTCCCGCGCACTAATAACAGCACGCTTGCCAATTGTGGATGCTAATCATTCGCTTGTATCTTCCTAGACACATCTGCAGGCTGAGAATTATTCCACTTGCATGGCAAGGTGCGCATGTAGGTGTGTTAAAAATTCTGGAGGCACCGGGTATTGATCCCAGTACCTCTCGCATACTAAGCTAGCGCTCTACCACCTGAGGGTGCTTCCCGCGCACTAATAACAGCACGCTTGCCAATTGTGGATGCTAATCATTCGCTTGTATCTTCCTAGACACATCTGCAGGCTGAGAATTATTCCACTTGCATGGCAAGGTGCGCATGTAGGTGTGTTAAAAATTCTGGAGGCACCGGGTATTGATCCCAGTACCTCTCGCATACTAAGCTAGCGCTCTACCACCTGGGTATTGATCCCAGTACCTCTCGCATACTAAGCTATCGCTCTACCACCTGAGCTACGCCCGCCCCCCCGAAGACTAATGGTGCTACAAACAGCCATATAGATGACACAGTCCCTTGCACTCCCATTATTCAGCAGACAAACACTACTCTCTATGTATCCGTTAGGGTGTCTTTCAGGTTTCGTGCATTCTGTATCGAATCGTAGTTGGCCACAATGAAAGTGGCACGTATAACGTCGAAAATAGAGATCGGACACCGCTCTGAGTAAGTCGAACGTGTTGTCCACCCTCTAGACTTCAATGAGGTTAAGCCGTGATACCTAAGACAGATCTGCACTCGATGACACCTCGATAACAGCCGGTCCCCACACTTACACCTTGCTCTCCTTACATCAGTTTACATCATATCAGTCTGTGACGCTGGCTTTGCAACATCTTGCGTGCCTTTAGGTTCGCCGCGACCAACACTTACAATGCACTGACCACAAAAAATGGAGGCGCCGCGGCTTGAACGCTGCACCTTTCACATGCGAAGCGAACGCGCTACCAACTGAGCTACGCCACATGCACGACCAAACTGCGCTATTCCCCATTCTTTGCGACTCTGATGCGCACGGACACGATGGTTGGTTGGTTTTTAGCGTTGAAGGGAGCAGAGTACAAAGGCGCGGACACGTTCATATACACAAACGTTCCAAGTAGTTTCGATGCTCTGGTATTACAAATGCAAATTCCGTCTGTTTTTAACGTCTTAAATTGAAAGAGCCGTCACAAATTGCTCCGTTTTCGCTCCTTATCGACAATCATACAGCACCTGAGGTAACAAACACATCTCGAGCCCCATTGTGCACTCCATTATTCATGAAAACTCAGTGCCTCGCTCTTTACTACTGTGTACTAATCTTGTCCTCCAACTGCAAAACCCTGGGCCACAACAAGTTTCCGCGTCTCCATTGCACTGCGCATACAACAAAACGCTCCCCAAACTTGGCACTCACCCACGCAGCCGACTTTTCCGACTTTCCACGACGCTCACGCAACGCTCACGCTAGTGACAGCTTTATTTATAGTTCGACGTCGCGCCAACGCGAATGTGCACATTTCGCCTACGGCTTAGGCCGCCCTCCTAGTGTGGCTGCTCGGTGTCTGCAGGCAGCGAGGGTCTGCTAGCTTCCTGTGTTCGCACCTATGTCACCTGTGCTTGCTTGTCAGAGACAGACTATCGCAAAACATACAACTCACTCCATGAATTGATTGCTACGGCATCTGTTATCAGCAGTCACAACTAGCAACACCAGTAGCAGCCGACTGCACGCAAAGAATAGGAATGTGCAGTGGGATTTACGTGAACTCGGCGCAACGCAGATCTTTCCGGCATAGGCTTGAGAATCTTACGGGAACACTTGTACTGTTTCTAAATAAAGTGTAGGCGTGGGAGGAGGGTGCTTCCCGCGCACTAATAACAGCACGCTTGCCAATTGTGGATGCTAATCATTCGCTTGTATCTTCCTAGACACATCTGCAGGCTGAGAATTATTCCACTTGCATGGCAAGGTGCGCATGTAGGTGTGTTAAAAATTCTGGAGGCACCGGGTATTGATCCCAGTACCTCTCGCATACTAAGCTAGCGCTCTACCACCTGAGCTACGCCCGCCCCCCCGAAGACTAATGGTGCTACAAACAGCCATATAGATGACACAGACCCTTGCACTCCCATTATTCAGCAGACAAACACTACTCTCTATGTATCCGTTAGGGTGTCTTTCAGATTTCGTGCATTCTGTATCGAATCGTAGTTGGCCACAATGAAAGTGGCACGTATAACGTCGAAAATAGAGTTCGGACACCGCTCTGAGTAAGTCGAACGTGTTGTCCACCCTCTAGACTTCAATGAGGTTAAGCCGTGATACCTAAGACAGATCTGCACTCGATGACACCTCGATAACAGCCGGTCCCCACACTTACACCTTGCTCTCCTTACATCAGTTTACATCATATCAGTCTGTGACGCTGGCTTTGCAACATCTTGCGTGCCTTTAGGTTCGCCGCGACCAACACTTACAATGCACTGACCACAAAAAATGGAGGCGCCGCGGCTTGAACGCTGCACCTTTCACATGCGAAGCGAACGCGCTACCAACTGAGCTACGCCACATGCACGACCAAACTGCGCTATTCCCCATTCTTTGCGACTCTGATGCGCACGGACACGATGGTTGGTTGGTTTTTAGCGTTGAAGGGAGCAGAGTACAAAGGCGCGGACACGTTCATATACACAAACGTTCCAAGTAGTTTCGATGCTCTGGTATTACAAATGCAAATTCCGTCTGTTTTTAACGTCTTAAATTGAAAGAGCCGTCACAAATTGCTCCGTTTTCGCTCCTTATCGACAATCATACAGCACCTGAGGTAACAAACACATCTCGAGCCCCATTGTGCACTCCATTATTCATGAAAACTCAGTGCCTCGCTCTTTACTACTGTGTACTAATCTTGTCCTCCAACTGCAAAACCCTGGGCCACAACAAGTTTCCGCGTCTCCATTGCACTGCGCATACAACAAAACGCTCCCCAAACTTGGCACTCACCCACGCAGCCGACTTTTCCGACTTTCCACGACGCTCACGCAACGCTCACGCTAGTGACAGCATTATTTATAGTTCGACGTCGCGCCAACGCGAATGTGCACATTTCGCCTACGGCTTAGGCCGCCCTCCTAGTGTGGCTGCTCGGTGTCTGCAGGCAGCGAGGGTCTGCTAGCTTCCTGTGTTCGCACCTATGTCACCTGTGCTTGCTTGTCAGAGACAGACTATCGCAAAACATACAACTCACTCCATGAATTGATTGCTACGGCATCTGTTATCAGCAGTCACAACTAGCAACACCAGTAGCAGCCGACTGCACGCAAAGAATAGGAATGTGCAGTGGGATTTACGTGAACTCGGCGCAACGCAGATCTTTCCGGCATAGGCTTGAGAATCTTACGGGAACACTTGTACTGTTTCTAAATAAAGTGTAGGCGTGGGAGGAGGGTGCTTCCCGCGCACTAATAACAGCACGCTTGCCAATTGTGGATGCTAATCATTCGCTTGTATCTTCCTAGACACATCTGCAGGCTGAGAATTATTCCACTTGCATGGCAAGGTGCGCATGTAGGTGTGTTAAAAATTCTGGAGGCACCGGGTATTGATCCCAGTACCTCTCGCATACTAAGCTAGCGCTCTACCACCTGAGCTACGCCCGCCCCCCCGAAGACTAATGGTGCTACAAACAGCCATATAGATGACACAGACCCTTGCACTCCCATTATTCAGCAGACAAACACTACTCTCTATGTATCCGTTAGGGTGTCTTTCAGATTTCGTGCATTCTGTATCGAATCGTAGTTGGCCACAATGAAAGTGGCACGTATAACGTCGAAAATAGAGTTCGGACACCGCTCTGAGTAAGTCGAACGTGTTGTCCACCCTCTAGACTTCAATGAGGTTAAGCCGTGATACCTAAGACAGATCTGCACTCGATGACACCTCGATAACAGCCGGTCCCCACACTTACACCTTGCTCTCCTTACATCAGTTTACATCATATCAGTCTGTGACGCTGGCTTTGCAACATCTTGCGTGCCTTTAGGTTCGCCGCGACCAACACTTACAATGCACTGACCACAAAAAATGGAGGCGCCGCGGCTTGAACGCTGCACCTTTCACATGCGAAGCGAACGCGCTACCAACTGAGCTACGCCACATGCACGACCAAACTGCGCTATTCCCCATTCTTTGCGACTCTGATGCGCACGGACACGATGGTTGGTTGGTTTTTAGCGGTGAAGGGAGCAGAGTACAAAGGCGCGGACACGTTCATATACACAAACGTTCCAAGTAGTTTCGATGCTCTGGTATTACAAATGCAAATTCCGTCTGTTTTTAACGTCTTAAATTGAAAGAGCCGTCACAGATTGCTCCGTTTTCGCTCCTTATCGACAATCATACAGCACCTGAGGTAACAAACACATCTCGAGCCCCATTGTGCACTCCATTATTCATGCCAACTCAGTGCCTCGCTCTTTACTACTGTGTACTAATCTTGTCCTCCAACTGCAAAACCCTGGGCCACAACAAGTTTCCGCGTATCCATTGCACTGCGCATACAACAAAACGCTCCCCAAACTTGGCACTCACCCACGCAGCCGACTTTTCCGACTTTCCACGACGCTCACGCAACGCTCACGCTAGTGACAGCATTATTTATAGTTCGACGTCGCGCCAACGCGAATGTGCACATTTCGCCTACGGCTTAGGCCGCCCTCCTAGTGTGGCTGCTCGGTGTCTGCAGGCAGCGAGGGTCTGCTAGCTTCCTGTGTTCGCACCTATGTCACCTGTGCTTGCTTGTCAGAGACAGACTATCGCAAAACATACAACTCACTCCATGAATTGATTGCTACGGCATCTGTTATCAGCAGTCACAACTAGCAACACCAGTAGCAGCCGACTGCACGCAAAGAATAGGAATGTGCAGTGGGATTTACGTGAACTCGGCGCAACGCAGATCTTTCCGGCATAGGCTTGAGAATCTTACGGGAACACTTGTACTGTTTCTAAATAAAGTGTAGGCGTGGGAGGAGGGTGCTTCCCGCGCACTAATAACAGCACGCTTGCCAATTGTGGATGCTAATCATTCGCTTGTATCTTCCTAGACACATCTGCAGGCTGAGAATTATTCCACTTGCATGGCAAGGTGCGCATGTAGGTGTGTTAAAAATTCTGGAGGCACCGGGTATTGATCCCAGTACCTCTCGCATACTAAGCTAGCGCTCTACCACCTGAGCTACGCCCGCCCCCCCGAAGACTAATGGTGCTACAAACAGCCATATAGATGACACAGACCCTTGCACTCCCATTATTCAGCAGACAAACACTACTCTCTATGTATCCGTTAGGGTGTCTTTCAGATTTCGTGCATTCTGTATCGAATCGTAGTTGGCCACAATGAAAGTGGCACGTATAACGTCGAAAATAGAGTTCGGACACCGCTCTGAGTAAGTCGAACGTGTTGTCCACCCTCTAGACTTCAATGAGGTTAAGCCGTGATACCTAAGACAGATCTGCACTCGATGACACCTCGATAACAGCCGGTCCCCACACTTACACCTTGCTCTCCTTACATCAGTTTACATCATATCAGTCTGTGACGCTGGCTTTGCAACATCTTGCGTGCCTTTAGGTTCGCCGCGACCAACACTTACAATGCACTGACCACAAAAAATGGAGGCGCCGCGGCTTGAACGCTGCACCTTTCACATGCGAAGCGAACGCGCTACCAACTGAGCTACGCCACATGCACGACCAAACTGCGCTATTCCCCATTCTTTGCGACTCTGATGCGCACGGACACGATGGTTGGTTGGTTTTTAGCGGTGAAGGGAGCAGAGTACAAAGGCGCGGACACGTTCATATACACAAACGTTCCAAGTAGTTTCGATGCTCTGGTATTACAAATGCAAATTCCGTCTGTTTTTAACGTCTTAAATTGAAAGAGCCGTCACAAATTGCTCCTTTTTCGCTCCTTATCGACAATCATACAGCACCTGAGGTAACAAACACATCTCGAGCCCCATTGTGCACTCCATTATTCATGCCAACTCAGTGCCTCGCTCTTTACTACTGTGTACTAATCTTGTCCTCCAACTGCAAAACCCTGGGCCACAACAAGTTTCCGCGTCTCCATTGCACTGCGCATACAACAAAACGCTCCCCAAACTTGGCACTCACCCACGCAGCCGACTTTTCCGACTTTCCACGACGCTCACGCAACGCTCACGCTAGTGACAGCATTATTTATAGTTCGACGTCGCGCCAAAGCGAATGAGCACATTTCGCCTACGGCTTAGGCCGCCCTCCTAGTGTGGCTGCTCGGTGTCTGCAGGCAGCGAGGGTCTGCTAGCTTCCTGTGTTCGCACCTATGTCACCTGTGCTTGCTTGTCAGAGACAGACTATCGCAAAACATACAACTCACTCCATGAATTGATTGCTACGGCATCTGTTATCAGCAGTCACAACTAGCAACACCAGTAGCAGCCGACTGCACGCAAAGAATAGGAATGTGCAGTGGGATTTACGTGAACTCGGCGCAACGCAGATCTTTCCGGCATAGGCTTGAGAATCTTACGGGAACACTTGTACTGTTTCTAAATAAAGTGTAGGCGTGGGAGGAGGGTGCTTCCCGCGCACTAATAACAGCACGCTTGCCAATTGTGGATGCTAATCATTCGCTTGTATCTTCCTAGACACATCTGCAGGCTGAGAATTATTCCACTTGCATGGCAAGGTGCGCATGTAGGTGTGTTAAAAATTCTGGAGGCACCGGGTATTGATCCCAGTACCTCTCGCATACTAAGCTAGCGCTCTACCACCTGAGGGTGCTTCCCGCGCACTAATAACAGCACGCTTGCCAATTGTGGATGCTAATCATTCGCTTGTATCTTCCTAGACACATCTGCAGGCTGAGAATTATTCCACTTGCATGGCAAGGTGCGCATGTAAGTGTGTTAAAAATTCTGGAGGCACCGGGTATTGATCCCAGTACCTCTCGCATACTAAGCTAGCGCTCTACCACCTGGGTATTGATCCCAGTACCTCTCGCATACTAAGCTAGCGCTCTACCACCTGAGCTACGCCCGCCCCCCCGAAGACTAATGGTGCTACAAACAGCCATATAGATGACACAGACCCTTGCACTCCCATTATTCAGCAGACAAACACTACTCTCTATGTATCCGTTAGGGTGTCTTTCAGGTTACGTGCATTCTGTATCGAATCGTAGTTGGCCACAATGAAAGTGGCACGTATAACGTCGAAAATAGAGTTCGGACACCGCTCTGAGTAAGTCGAACGTGTTGTCCACCCTCTAGACTTCAATGAGGTTAAGCCGTGATACCTAAGACAGATCTGCACTCGATGACACCTCGATAACAGCCGGTCCCCACACTTACACCTTGCTCTCCTTACATCAGTTTACATCATATCAGTCTGTGACGCTGGCTTTGCAACATCTTGCGTGCCTTTAGGTTCGCCGCGACCAACACTTACAATGCACTGACCACAAAAAATGGAGGCGCCGCGGCTTGAACGCTGCACCTTTCACATGCGAAGCGAACGCGCTACCAACTGAGCTACGCCACATGCACGACCAAACTGCGCTATTCCCCATTCTTTGCGACTCTGATGCGCACGGACACGATGGTTGGTTGGTTTTTAGCGGTGAAGGGAGCAGAGTACAAAGGCGCGGACACGTTCATATACACAAACGTTCCAAGTAGTTTCGATGCTCTGGTATTACAAATGCAAATTCCGTCTGTTTTTAACGTCTTAAATTGAAAGAGCCGTCACAAATTGCTCCGTTTTCGCTCCTTATCGACAATCATACAGCACCTGAGGTAACAAACACATCTCGAGCCCCATTGTGCACTCCATTATTCATGCCAACTCAGTGCCTCGCTCTTTACTACTGTGTACTAATCTTGTCCTCCAACTGCAAAACCCTGGGCCACAACAAGTTTCCGCGTCTCCATTGCACTGCGCATACAACAAAACGCTCCCCAAACTTGGCACTCACCCACGCAGCCGACTTTTCCGACTTTCCACGACGCTCACGCAACGCTCACGCTAGTGACAGCATTATTTATAGTTCGACGTCGCGCCAACGCGAATGTGCACATTTCGCCTACGGCTTAGGCCGCCCTCCTAGTGTGGCTGCTCGGTGTCTGCAGGCAGCGAGGGTCTGCTAGCTTCCTGTGTTCGCACCTATGTCACCTGTGCTTGCTTGTCAGAGACAGACTATCGCAAAACATACAACTCACTCCATGAATTGATTGCTACGGCATCTGTTATCAGCAGTCACAACTAGCAACACCAGTAGCAGCCGACTGCACGCAAAGAATAGGAATGTGCAGTGGGATTTACGTGAAGTCGGCGCAACGCAGATCTTTCCGGCATAGGCTTGAGAATCTTACGGGAACACTTGTACTGTTTCTAAATAAAGTGTAGGCGTGGGAGGAGGGTGCTTCCCGCGCACTAATAACAGCACGCTTGCCAATTGTGGATGCTAATCATTCGCTTGTATCTTCCTAGACACATCTGCAGGCTGAGAATTATTCCACTTGCATGGCAAGGTGCGCATGTAGGTGTGTTAAAAATTCTGGAGGCACCGGGTATTGATCCCAGTACCTCTCGCATACTAAGCTAGCGCTCTACCACCTGAGGGTGCTTCCCGCGCACTAATAACAGCACGCTTGCCAATTGTGGATGCTAATCATTCGCTTGTATCTTCCTAGACACATCTGCAGGCTGAGAATTATTCCACTTGCATGGCAAGGTGCGCATGTAGGTGTGTTAAAAATTCTGGAGGCACCGGGTATTGATCCCAGTACCTCTCGCATACTAAGCTAGCGCTCTACCACCTGGGTATTGATCCCAGTACCTCTCGCATACTAAGCTATCGCTCTACCACCTGAGCTACGCCCGCCCCCCCGAAGACTAATGGTGCTACAAACAGCCATATAGATGACACAGTCCCTTGCACTCCCATTATTCAGCAGACAAACACTACTCTCTATGTATCCGTTAGGGTGTCTTTCAGGTTTCGTGCATTCTGTATCGAATCGTAGTTGGCCACAATGAAAGTGGCACGTATAACGTCGAAAATAGAGATCGGACACCGCTCTGAGTAAGTCGAACGTGTTGTCCACCCTCTAGACTTCAATGAGGTTAAGCCGTGATACCTAAGACAGATCTGCACTCGATGACACCTCGATAACAGCCGGTCCCCACACTTACACCTTGCTCTCCTTACATCAGTTTACATCATATCAGTCTGTGACGCTGGCTTTGCAACATCTTGCGTGCCTTTAGGTTCGCCGCGACCAACACTTACAATGCACTGACCACAAAAAATGGAGGCGCCGCGGCTTGAACGCTGCACCTTTCACATGCGAAGCGAACGCGCTACCAACTGAGCTACGCCACATGCACGACCAAACTGCGCTATTCCCCATTCTTTGCGACTCTGATGCGCACGGACACGATGGTTGGTTGGTTTTTAGCGTTGAAGGGAGCAGAGTACAAAGGCGCGGACACGTTCATATACACAAACGTTCCAAGTAGTTTCGATGCTCTGGTATTACAAATGCAAATTCCGTCTGTTTTTAACGTCTTAAATTGAAAGAGCCGTCACAAATTGCTCCGTTTTCGCTCCTTATCGACAATCATACAGCACCTGAGGTAACAAACACATCTCGAGCCCCATTGTGCACTCCATTATTCATGAAAACTCAGTGCCTCGCTCTTTACTACTGTGTACTAATCTTGTCCTCCAACTGCAAAACCCTGGGCCACAACAAGTTTCCGCGTCTCCATTGCACTGCGCATACAACAAAACGCTCCCCAAACTTGGCACTCACCCACGCAGCCGACTTTTCCGACTTTCCACGACGCTCACGCAACGCTCACGCTAGTGACAGCATTATTTATAGTTCGACGTCGCGCCAACGCGAATGTGCACATTTCGCCTACGGCTTAGGCCGCCCTCCTAGTGTGGCTGCTCGGTGTCTGCAGGCAGCGAGGGTCTGCTAGCTTCCTGTGTTCGCACCTATGTCACCTGTGCTTGCTTGTCAGAGACAGACTATCGCAAAACATACAACTCACTCCATGAATTGATTGCTACGGCATCTGTTATCAGCAGTCACAACTAGCAACACCAGTAGCAGCCGACTGCACGCAAAGAATAGGAATGTGCAGTGGGATTTACGTGAACTCGGCGCAACGCAGATCTTTCCGGCATAGGCTTGAGAATCTTACGGGAACACTTGTACTGTTTCTAAATAAAGTGTAGGCGTGGGAGGAGGGTGCTTCCCGCGCACTAATAACAGCACGCTTGCCAATTGTGGATGCTAATCATTCGCTTGTATCTTCCTAGACACATCTGCAGGCTGAGAATTATTCCACTTGCATGGCAAGGTGCGCATGTAGGTGTGTTAAAAATTCTGGAGGCACCGGGTATTGATCCCAGTACCTCTCGCATACTAAGCTAGCGCTCTACCACCTGAGCTACGCCCGCCCCCCCGAAGACTAATGGTGCTACAAACAGCCATATAGATGACACAGACCCTTGCACTCCCATTATTCAGCAGACAAACACTACTCTCTATGTATCCGTTAGGGTGTCTTTCAGATTTCGTGCATTCTGTATCGAATCGTAGTTGGCCACAATGAAAGTGGCACGTATAACGTCGAAAATAGAGTTCGGACACCGCTCTGAGTAAGTCGAACGTGTTGTCCACCCTCTAGACTTCAATGAGGTTAAGCCGTGATACCTAAGACAGATCTGCACTCGATGACACCTCGATAACAGCCGGTCCCCACACTTACACCTTGCTCTCCTTACATCAGTTTACATCATATCAGTCTGTGACGCTGGCTTTGCAACATCTTGCGTGCCTTTAGGTTCGCCGCGACCAACACTTACAATGCACTGACCACAAAAAATGGAGGCGCCGCGGCTTGAACGCTGCACCTTTCACATGCGAAGCGAACGCGCTACCAACTGAGCTACGCCACATGCACGACCAAACTGCGCTATTCCCCATTCTTTGCGACTCTGATGCGCACGGACACGATGGTTGGTTGGTTTTTAGCGTTGAAGGGAGCAGAGTACAAAGGCGCGGACACGTTCATATACACAAACGTTCCAAGTAGTTTCGATGCTCTGGTATTACAAATGCAAATTCCGTCTGTTTTTAACGTCTTAAATTGAAAGAGCCGTCACAAATTGCTCCGTTTTCGCTCCTTATCGACAATCATACAGCACCTGAGGTAACAAACACATCTCGAGCCCCATTGTGCACTCCATTATTCATGAAAACTCAGTGCCTCGCTCTTTACTACTGTGTACTAATCTTGTCCTCCAACTGCAAAACCCTGGGCCACAACAAGTTTCCGCGTCTCCATTGCACTGCGCATACAACAAAACGCTCCCCAAACTTGGCACTCACCCACGCAGCCGACTTTTCCGACTTTCCACGACGCTCACGCAACGCTCACGCTAGTGACAGCATTATTTATAGTTCGACGTCGCGCCAACGCGAATGTGCACATTTCGCCTACGGCTTAGGCCGCCCTCCTAGTGTGGCTGCTCGGTGTCTGCAGGCAGCGAGGGTCTGCTAGCTTCCTGTGTTCGCACCTATGTCACCTGTGCTTGCTTGTCAGAGACAGACTATCGCAAAACATACAACTCACTCCATGAATTGATTGCTACGGCATCTGTTATCAGCAGTCACAACTAGCAACACCAGTAGCAGCCGACTGCACGCAAAGAATAGGAATGTGCAGTGGGATTTACGTGAACTCGGCGCAACGCAGATCTTTCCGGCATAGGCTTGAGAATCTTACGGGAACACTTGTACTGTTTCTAAATAAAGTGTAGGCGTGGGAGGAGGGTGCTTCCCGCGCACTAATAACAGCACGCTTGCCAATTGTGGATGCTAATCATTCGCTTGTATCTTCCTAGACACATCTGCAGGCTGAGAATTATTCCACTTGCATGGCAAGGTGCGCATGTAGGTGTGTTAAAAATTCTGGAGGCACCGGGTATTGATCCCAGTACCTCTCGCATACTAAGCTAGCGCTCTACCACCTGAGCTACGCCCGCCCCCCCGAAGACTAATGGTGCTACAAACAGCCATATAGATGACACAGACCCTTGCACTCCCATTATTCAGCAGACAAACACTACTCTCTATGTATCCGTTAGGGTGTCTTTCAGATTTCGTGCATTCTGTATCGAATCGTAGTTGGCCACAATGAAAGTGGCACGTATAACGTCGAAAATAGAGTTCGGACACCGCTCTGAGTAAGTCGAACGTGTTGTCCACCCTCTAGACTTCAATGAGGTTAAGCCGTGATACCTAAGACAGATCTGCACTCGATGACACCTCGATAACAGCCGGTCCCCACACTTACACCTTGCTCTCCTTACATCAGTTTACATCATATCAGTCTGTGACGCTGGCTTTGCAACATCTTGCGTGCCTTTAGGTTCGCCGCGACCAACACTTACAATGCACTGACCACAAAAAATGGAGGCGCCGCGGCTTGAACGCTGCACCTTTCACATGCGAAGCGAACGCGCTACCAACTGAGCTACGCCACATGCACGACCAAACTGCGCTATTCCCCATTCTTTGCGACTCTGATGCGCACGGACACGATGGTTGGTTGGTTTTTAGCGGTGAAGGGAGCAGAGTACAAAGGCGCGGACACGTTCATATACACAAACGTTCCAAGTAGTTTCGATGCTCTGGTATTACAAATGCAAATTCCGTCTGTTTTTAACGTCTTAAATTGAAAGAGCCGTCACAGATTGCTCCGTTTTCGCTCCTTATCGACAATCATACAGCACCTGAGGTAACAAACACATCTCGAGCCCCATTGTGCACTCCATTATTCATGCCAACTCAGTGCCTCGCTCTTTACTACTGTGTACTAATCTTGTCCTCCAACTGCAAAACCCTGGGCCACAACAAGTTTCCGCGTCTCCATTGCACTGCGCATACAACAAAACGCTCCCCAAACTTGGCACTCACCCACGCAGCCGACTTTTCCGACTTTCCACGACGCTCACGCAACGCTCACGCTAGTGACAGCATTATTTATAGTTCGACGTCGCGCCAACGCGAATGTGCACATTTCGCCTACGGCTTAGGCCGCCCTCCTAGTGTGGCTGCTCGGTGTCTGCAGGCAGCGAGGGTCTGCTAGCTTCCTGTGTTCGCACCTATGTCACCTGTGCTTGCTTGTCAGAGACAGACTATCGCAAAACATACAACTCACTCCATGAATTGATTGCTACGGCATCTGTTATCAGCAGTCACAACTAGCAACACCAGTAGCAGCCGACTGCACGCAAAGAATAGGAATGTGCAGTGGGATTTACGTGAACTCGGCGCAACGCAGATCTTTCCGGCATAGGCTTGAGAATCTTACGGGAACACTTGTACTGTTTCTAAATAAAGTGTAGGCGTGGGAGGAGGGTGCTTCCCGCGCACTAATAACAGCACGCTTGCCAATTGTGGATGCTAATCATTCGCTTGTATCTTCCTAGACACATCTGCAGGCTGAGAATTATTCCACTTGCATGGCAAGGTGCGCATGTAGGTGTGTTAAAAATTCTGGAGGCACCGGGTATTGATCCCAGTACCTCTCGCATACTAAGCTAGCGCTCTACCACCTGAGCTACGCCCGCCCCCCCGAAGACTAATGGTGCTACAAACAGCCATATAGATGACACAGACCCTTGCACTCCCATTATTCAGCAGACAAACACTACTCTCTATGTATCCGTTAGGGTGTCTTTCAGATTTCGTGCATTCTGTATCGAATCGTAGTTGGCCACAATGAAAGTGGCACGTATAACGTCGAAAATAGAGTTCGGACACCGCTCTGAGTAAGTCGAACGTGTTGTCCACCCTCTAGACTTCAATGAGGTTAAGCCGTGATACCTAAGACAGATCTGCACTCGATGACACCTCGATAACAGCCGGTCCCCACACTTACACCTTGCTCTCCTTACATCAGTTTACATCATATCAGTCTGTGACGCTGGCTTTGCAACATCTTGCGTGCCTTTAGGTTCGCCGCGACCAACACTTACAATGCACTGACCACAAAAAATGGAGGCGCCGCGGCTTGAACGCTGCACCTTTCACATGCGAAGCGAACGCGCTACCAACTGAGCTACGCCACATGCACGACCAAACTGCGCTATTCCCCATTCTTTGCGACTCTGATGCGCACGGACACGATGGTTGGTTGGTTTTTAGCGGTGAAGGGAGCAGAGTACAAAGGCGCGGACACGTTCATATACACAAACGTTCCAAGTAGTTTCGATGCTCTGGTATTACAAATGCAAATTCCGTCTGTTTTTAACGTCTTAAATTGAAAGAGCCGTCACAAATTGCTCCTTTTTCGCTCCTTATCGACAATCATACAGCACCTGAGGTAACAAACACATCTCGAGCCCCATTGTGCACTCCATTATTCATGCCAACTCAGTGCCTCGCTCTTTACTACTGTGTACTAATCTTGTCCTCCAACTGCAAAACCCTGGGCCACAACAAGTTTCCGCGTCTCCATTGCACTGCGCATACAACAAAACGCTCCCCAAACTTGGCACTCACCCACGCAGCCGACTTTTCCGACTTTCCACGACGCTCACGCAACGCTCACGCTAGTGACAGCATTATTTATAGTTCGACGTCGCGCCAAAGCGAATGAGCACATTTCGCCTACGGCTTAGGCCGCCCTCCTAGTGTGGCTGCTCGGTGTCTGCAGGCAGCGAGGGTCTGCTAGCTTCCTGTGTTCGCACCTATGTCACCTGTGCTTGCTTGTCAGAGACAGACTATCGCAAAACATACAACTCACTCCATGAATTGATTGCTACGGCATCTGTTATCAGCAGTCACAACTAGCAACACCAGTAGCAGCCGACTGCACGCAAAGAATAGGAATGTGCAGTGGGATTTACGTGAACTCGGCGCAACGCAGATCTTTCCGGCATAGGCTTGAGAATCTTACGGGAACACTTGTACTGTTTCTAAATAAAGTGTAGGCGTGGGAGGAGGGTGCTTCCCGCGCACTAATAACAGCACGCTTGCCAATTGTGGATGCTAATCATTCGCTTGTATCTTCCTAGACACATCTGCAGGCTGAGAATTATTCCACTTGCATGGCAAGGTGCGCATGTAGGTGTGTTAAAAATTCTGGAGGCACCGGGTATTGATCCCAGTACCTCTCGCATACTAAGCTAGCGCTCTACCACCTGAGGGTGCTTCCCGCGCACTAATAACAGCACGCTTGCCAATTGTGGATGCTAATCATTCGCTTGTATCTTCCTAGACACATCTGCAGGCTGAGAATTATTCCACTTGCATGGCAAGGTGCGCATGTAAGTGTGTTAAAAATTCTGGAGGCACCGGGTATTGATCCCAGTACCTCTCGCATACTAAGCTAGCGCTCTACCACCTGGGTATTGATCCCAGTACCTCTCGCATACTAAGCTAGCGCTCTACCACCTGAGCTACGCCCGCCCCCCCGAAGACTAATGGTGCTACAAACAGCCATATAGATGACACAGACCCTTGCACTCCCATTATTCAGCAGACAAACACTACTCTCTATGTATCCGTTAGGGTGTCTTTCAGGTTACGTGCATTCTGTATCGAATCGTAGTTGGCCACAATGAAAGTGGCACGTATAACGTCGAAAATAGAGTTCGGACACCGCTCTGAGTAAGTCGAACGTGTTGTCCACCCTCTAGACTTCAATGAGGTTAAGCCGTGATACCTAAGACAGATCTGCACTCGATGACACCTCGATAACAGCCGGTCCCCACACTTACACCTTGCTCTCCTTACATCAGTTTACATCATATCAGTCTGTGACGCTGGCTTTGCAACATCTTGCGTGCCTTTAGGTTCGCCGCGACCAACACTTACAATGCACTGACCACAAAAAATGGAGGCGCCGCGGCTTGAACGCTGCACCTTTCACATGCGAAGCGAACGCGCTACCAACTGAGCTACGCCACATGCACGACCAAACTGCGCTATTCCCCATTCTTTGCGACTCTGATGCGCACGGACACGATGGTTGGTTGGTTTTTAGCGGTGAAGGGAGCAGAGTACAAAGGCGCGGACACGTTCATATACACAAACGTTCCAAGTAGTTTCGATGCTCTGGTATTACAAATGCAAATTCCGTCTGTTTTTAAAGTCTTAAATTGAAAGAGCCGTCACAAATTGCTCCTTTTTCGCTCCTTATCGACAATCATACAGCACCTGAGGTAACAAACACATCTCGAGCCCCATTGTGCACTCCATTATTCATGCCAACTCAGTGCCTCGCTCTTTACTACTGTGTACTAATCTTGTCCTCCAACTGCAAAACCCTGGGCCACAACAAGTTTCCGCGTCTCCATTGCACTGCGCATACAACAAAACGCTCCCCAAACTTGGCACTCACCCACGCAGCCGACTTTTCCGACTTTCCACGACGCTCACGCAACGCTCACGCTAGTGACAGCATTATTTATAGTTCGACGTCGCGCCAAAGCGAATGAGCACATTTCGCCTACGGCTTAGGCCGCCCTCCTAGTGTGGCTGCTCGGTGTCTGCAGGCAGCGAGGGTCTGCTAGCTTCCTGTGTTCGCACCTATGTCACCTGTGCTTGCTTGTCAGAGACAGACTATCGCAAAACATACAACTCACTCCATGAATTGATTGCTACGGCATCTGTTATCAGCAGTCACAACTAGCAACACCAGTAGCAGCCGACTGCACGCAAAGAATAGGAATGTGCAGTGGGATTTACGTGAACTCGGCGCAACGCAGATCTTTCCGGCATAGGCTTGAGAATCTTACGGGAACACTTGTACTGTTTCTAAATAAAGTGTAGGCGTGGGAGGAGGGTGCTTCCCGCGCACTAATAACAGCACGCTTGCCAATTGTGGATGCTAATCATTCGCTTGTATCTTCCTAGACACATCTACAGGCTGAGAATTATTCCACTTGCATGGCAAGGTGCGCATGTAGGTGTGTTAAAAATTCTGGAGGCACCGGGTATTGATCCCAGTACCTCTCGCATACTAAGCTAGCGCTCTACCACCTGAGCTACGCCCGCCCCCCCGAAGACTAATGGTGCTACAAACAGCCATATAGATGACACAGACCCTTGCACTCCCATTATTCAGCAGACAAACACTACTCTCTATGTATCCGTTAGGGTGTCTTTCAGGTTACGTGCATTCTGTATCGAATCGTAGTTGGCCACAATGAAAGTGGCACGTATAACGTCGAAAATAGAGTTCGGACACCGCTCTGAGTAAGTCGAACGTGTTGTCCACCCTCTAGACTTCAATGAGGTTAAGCCGTGATACCTAAGACAGATCTGCACTCGATGACACCTCGATAACAGCCGGTCCCCACACTTACACCTTGCTCTCCTTACATCAGTTTACATCATATCAGTCTGTGACGCTGGCTTTGCAACATCTTGCGTGCCTTTAGGTTCGCCGCGACCAACACTTACAATGCACTGACCACAAAAAATGGAGGCGCCGCGGCTTGAACGCTGCACCTTTCACATGCGAAGCGAACGCGCTACCAACTGAGCTACGCCACATGCACGACCAAACTGCGCTATTCCCCATTCTTTGCGACTCTGATGCGCACGGACACGATGGTTGGTTGGTTTTTAGCGGTGAAGGGAGCAGAGTACAAAGGCGCGGACACGTTCATATACACAAACGTTCCAAGTAGTTTCGATGCTCTGGTATTACAAATGCAAATTCCGTCTGTTTTTAACGTCTTAAATTGAAAGAGCCGTCACAAATTGCTCCGTTTTCGCTCCTTATCGACAATCATACAGCACCTGAGGTAACAAACACATCTCGAGCCCCATTGTGCACTCCATTATTCATGCCAACTCAGTGCCTCGCTCTTTACTACTGTGTACTAAT
Organism: Schistocerca gregaria; assembly: GCF_023897955.1. NCBI lineage: Eukaryota > Metazoa > Arthropoda > Insecta > Orthoptera > Acrididae > Schistocerca > Schistocerca gregaria. Next base: position 1,205,756 of record NW_026061726.1, read on the forward strand.
CTTGTCCTCCAACTGCAAAACCCTGGGCCACAACAAGTTTCCGCGTCTCCATTGCACTGCGCATACAACAAAACGCTCCCCAAACTTGGCACTCACCCACGCAGCCGACTTTCCCGACTTTCCACGACGCTCACGCAACGCTCACGCTAGTGACAGCATTATTTATAGTTCGACGTCGCGCCAAAGCGAATGAGCACATTTCGCCTACGGCTTAGGCCGCCCTCCTAGTGTGGCTGCTCGGTGTCTGCAGGCAGCGAGGGTCTGCTAGCTTCCTGTGTTCGCACCTATGTCACCTGTGCTTGCTTGTCAGAGACAGACTATCGCAAAACATACAACTCACTCCATGAATTGATTGCTACGGCATCTGTTATCAGCAGTCACAACTAGCAACACCAGTAGCAGCCGACTGCACGCAAAGAATAGGAATGTGCAGTGGGATTTACGTGAACTCGGCGCAACGCAGATCTTTCCGACATAGGCTTGAGAATCTTACGGGAACACTTGTACTGTTTCTAAATAAAGTGTAGGCGTGGGAGGAGGGTGCTTCCCGCGCACTAATAACAGCACGCTTGCCAATTGTGGATGCTAATCATTCGCTTGTATCTTCCTAGACACATCTGCAGGCTGAGAATTATTCCACTTGCATGGCAAGGTGCGCATGTAGGTGAGTTAAAAATTCTGGAGGCACCGGGTATTGATCCCAGTACCTCTCGCATACTAAGCTAGCGCTCTACCACCTGAGCTACGCCCGCCCCCCCGAAGACTAATGGTGCTACAAACAGCCATATAGATGACACAGACCCTTGCACTCCCATTATTCAGCAGACAAACACTACTCTCTATGTATCCGTTAGGGTGTCTTTCAGGTTTCGTGCATTCTGTATCGAATCGTAGTTGGCCACAATGAAAGTGGCACGTATAACGTCGAAAATAGAGTTCGGACACCGCTCTGAGTAAGTCGAACGTGTTGTCCACCCTCTAGACTTCAATGAGGTTAAGCCGTGATACCTAAGACAGATCTGCACTCGATGACACCTCGATAACAGCCGGTCCCCACACTTACACCTTGCTCTCCTTACATCAGTTTACATCATATCAGTCTGTGACGCTGGCTTTGCAACATCTTGCGTGCCTTTAGGTTCGCCGCGACCAACACTTACAATGCACTGATCACAAAAAATGGAGGCGCCGCGGCTTGAACGCTGCACCTTTCACATGCGAAGCGAACGCGCTACCAACTGAGCTACGCCACATGCACGACCAAACTGCGCTATTCCCCATTCTTTGCGACTCTGATGCGCACGGACACGATGGTTGGTTGGTTTTTAGCGGTGAAGGGAGCAGAGTACAAAGGCGCGGACACGTTCATATACACAAACGTTCCAAGTAGTTTCGATGCTCTGGTATTACAAATGCAAATTCCGTCTGTTTTTAACGTCTTAAATTGAAAGAGCCGTCACAAATTGCTCCGTTTTCGCTCCTTATCGACAATCATACAGCACCTGAGGTAACAAACACATCTCGAGCCCCATTGTGCACTCCATTATTCATGCCAACTCAGTGCCTCGCTCTTTACTACTGTGTACTAATCTTGTCCTCCAACTGCAAAACCCTGGGCCACAACAAGTTTCCGCGTCTCCATTGCACTGCGCATACAACAAAACGCTCCCCAAACTTGGCACTCACCCACGCAGCCGACTTTTCCGACTTTCCACGACGCTCACGCAACGCTCACGCTAGTGACAGCATTATTTATAGTTCGACGTCGCGCCAACGCGAATGTGCACATTTCGCCTACGGCTTAGGCCGCCCTCCTAGTGTGGCTGCTCGGTGTCTGCAGGCAGCGAGGGTCTGCTAGCTTCCTGTGTTCGCACCTATGTCACCTGTGCTTGCTTGTCAGAGACAGACTATCGCAAAACATACAACTCACTCCATGAATTGATTGCTACGGCATCTGTTATCAGCAGTCACAACTAGCAACACCAGTAGCAGCCGACTGCACGCAAAGAATAGGAATGTGCAGTGGGATTTACGTGAACTCGGCGCAACGCAGATCTTTCCGGCATAGGCTTGAGAATCTTACGGGAACACTTGTACTGTTTCTAAATAAAGTGTAGGCGTGGGAGGAGGGTGCTTCCCGCGCACTAATAACAGCACACTTGCCAATTGTGGATGCTAATCATTCGCTTGTATCTTCCTAGACACATCTGCAGGCTGAGAATTATTCCACTTGCATGGCAAGGTGCGCATGTAGGTGTGTTAAAAATTCTGGAGGCACCGGGTATTGATCCCAGTACCTCTCGCATACTAAGCTAGCGCTCTACCACCTGAGCTACGCCCGCCCCCCCCGAAGACTAATGGTGCTACAAACAGCCATATAGATGACACAGACCCTTGCACTCCCATTATTCAGCAGACAAACACTACTCTCTATGTATCCGTTAGGGTGTCTTTCAGATTTCGTGCATTCTGTATCGAATCGTAGTTGGCCACAATGAAAGTGGCACGTATAACGTCGAAAATAGAGTTCGGACACCGCTCTGAGTAAGTCGAACGTGTTGTCCACCCTCTAGACTTCAATGAGGTTAAGCCGTGATACCTAAGACAGATCTGCACTCGATGACACCTCGATAACAGCCGGTCCCCACACTTACACCTTGCTCTCCTTACATCAGTTTACATCATATCAGTCTGTGACGCTGGCTTTGCAACATCTTGCGTGCCTTTAGGTTCGCCGCGACCAACACTTACAATGCACTGACCACAAAAAATGGAGGCGCCGCGGCTTGAACGCTGCACCTTTCACATGCGAAGCGAACGCGCTACCAACTGAGCTACGCCACATGCACGACCAAACTGCGCTATTCCCCATTCTTTGCGACTCTGATGCGCACGGACACGATGGTTGGTTGGTTTTTAGCGGTGAAGGGAGCAGAGTACAAAGGCGCGGACACGTTCATATACACAAACGTTCCAAGTAGTTTCGATGCTCTGGTATTACAAATGCAAATTCCGTCTGTTTTTAACGTCTTAAATTGAAAGAGCCGTCACAAATTGCTCCTTTTTCGCTCCTTATCGACAATCATACAGCACCTGAGGTAACAAACACATCTCGAGCCCCATTGTGCACTCCATTATTCATGCCAACTCAGTGCCTCGCTCTTTACTACTGTGTACTAATCTTGTCCTCCAACTGCAAAACCCTGGGCCACAACAAGTTTCCGCGTCTCCATTGCACTGCGCATACAACAAAACGCTCCCCAAACTTGGCACTCACCCACGCAGCCGACTTTTCCGACTTTCCACGACGCTCACGCAACGCTCACGCTAGTGACAGCATTATTTATAGTTCGACGTCGCGCCAAAGCGAATGAGCACATTTCGCCTACGGCTTAGGCCGCCCTCCTAGTGTGGCTGCTCGGTGTCTGCAGGCAGCGAGGGTCTGCTAGCTTCCTGTGTTCGCACCTATGTCACCTGTGCTTGCTTGTCAGAGACAGACTATCGCAAAACATACAACTCACTCCATGAATTGATTGCTACGGCATCTGTTATCAGCAGTCACAACTAGCAACACCAGTAGCAGCCGACTGCACGCAAAGAATAGGAATGTGCAGTGGGATTTACGTGAACTCGGCGCAACGCAGATCTTTCCGGCATAGGCTTGAGAATCTTACGGGAACACTTGTACTGTTTCTAAATAAAGTGTAGGCGTGGGAGGAGGGTGCTTCCCGCGCACTAATAACAGCACGCTTGCCAATTGTGGATGCTAATCATTCGCTTGTATCTTCCTAGACACATCTGCAGGCTGAGAATTATTCCACTTGCATGGCAAGGTGCGCATGTAGGTGTGTTAAAAATTCTGGAGGCACCGGGTATTGATCCCAGTACCTCTCGCATACTAAGCTAGCGCTCTACCACCTGAGGGTGCTTCCCGCGCACTAATAACAGCACGCTTGCCAATTGTGGATGCTAATCATTCGCTTGTATCTTCCTAGACACATCTGCAGGCTGAGAATTATTCCACTTGCATGGCAAGGTGCGCATGTAAGTGTGTTAAAAATTCTGGAGGCACCGGGTATTGATCCCAGTACCTCTCGCATACTAAGCTAGCGCTCTACCACCTGGGTATTGATCCCAGTACCTCTCGCATACTAAGCTAGCGCTCTACCACCTGAGCTACGCCCGCCCCCCCGAAGACTAATGGTGCTACAAACAGCCATATAGATGACACAGACCCTTGCACTCCCATTATTCAGCAGACAAACACTACTCTCTATGTATCCGTTAGGGTGTCTTTCAGGTTACGTGCATTCTGTATCGAATCGTAGTTGGCCACAATGAAAGTGGCACGTATAACGTCGAAAATAGAGTTCGGACACCGCTCTGAGTAAGTCGAACGTGTTGTCCACCCTCTAGACTTCAATGAGGTTAAGCCGTGATACCTAAGACAGATCTGCACTCGATGACACCTCGATAACAGCCGGTCCCCACACTTACACCTTGCTCTCCTTACATCAGTTTACATCATATCAGTCTGTGACGCTGGCTTTGCAACATCTTGCGTGCCTTTAGGTTCGCCGCGACCAACACTTACAATGCACTGACCACAAAAAATGGAGGCGCCGCGGCTTGAACGCTGCACCCTTCACATGCGAAGCGAACGCGCTACCAACTGAGCTACGCCACATGCACGACCAAACTGCGCTATTCCCCATTCTTTGCGACTCTGATGCGCACGGACACGATGGTTGGTTGGTTTTTAGCGGTGAAGGGAGCAGAGTACAAAGGCGCGGACACGTTCATATACACAAACGTTCCAAGTAGTTTCGATGCTCTGGTATTACAAATGCAAATTCCGTCTGTTTTTAAAGTCTTAAATTGAAAGAGCCGTCACAAATTGCTCCTTTTTCGCTCCTTATCGACAATCATACAGCACCTGAGGTAACAAACACATCTCGAGCCCCATTGTGCACTCCATTATTCATGCCAACTCAGTGCCTCGCTCTTTACTACTGTGTACTAATCTTGTCCTCCAACTGCAAAACCCTGGGCCACAACAAGTTTCCGCGTCTCCATTGCACTGCGCATACAACAAAACGCTCCCCAAACTTGGCACTCACCCACGCAGCCGACTTTTCCGACTTTCCACGACGCTCACGCAACGCTCACGCTAGTGACAGCATTATTTATAGTTCGACGTCGCGCCAAAGCGAATGAGCACATTTCGCCTACGGCTTAGGCCGCCCTCCTAGTGTGGCTGCTCGGTGTCTGCAGGCAGCGAGGGTCTGCTAGCTTCCTGTGTTCGCACCTATGTCACCTGTGCTTGCTTGTCAGAGACAGACTATCGCAAAACATACAACTCACTCCATGAATTGATTGCTACGGCATCTGTTATCAGCAGTCACAACTAGCAACACCAGTAGCAGCCGACTGCACGCAAAGAATAGGAATGTGCAGTGGGATTTACGTGAACTCGGCGCAACGCAGATCTTTCCGGCATAGGCTTGAGAATCTTACGGGAACACTTGTACTGTTTCTAAATAAAGTGTAGGCGTGGGAGGAGGGTGCTTCCCGCGCACTAATAACAGCACGCTTGCCAATTGTGGATGCTAATCATTCGCTTGTATCTTCCTAGACACATCTACAGGCTGAGAATTATTCCACTTGCATGGCAAGGTGCGCATGTAGGTGTGTTAAAAATTCTGGAGGCACCGGGTATTGATCCCAGTACCTCTCGCATACTAAGCTAGCGCTCTACCACCTGAGGGTGCTTCCCGCGCACTAATAACAGCACGCTTGCCAATTGTGGATGCTAATCATTCGCTTGTATCTTCCTAGACACATCTGCAGGCTGAGAATTATTCCACTTGCATGGCAAGGTGCGCATGTAGGTGTGTTAAAAATTCTGGAGGCACCGGGTATTGATCCCAGTACCTCTCGCATACTAAGCTAGCGCTCTACCACCTGGGTATTGATCCCAGTACCTCTCGCATACTAAGCTATCGCTCTACCACCTGAGCTACGCCCCCCCCCCCCCCCCCCCCCGAAGACTAATGGTGCTACAAACAGCCATATAGATGACACAGACCCTTGCACTCCCATTATTCAGCAGACAAACACTACTCTCTATGTATCCGTTAGGGTGTCTTTCAGGTTACGTGCATTCTGTATCGAATCGTAGTTGGCCACAATGAAAGTGGCACGTATAACGTCGAAAATAGAGTTCGGACACCGCTCTGAGTAAGTCGAACGTGTTGTCCACCCTCTAGACTTCAATGAGGTTAAGCCGTGATACCTAAGACAGATCTGCACTCGATGACACCTCGATAACAGCCGGTCCCCACACTTACACCTTGCTCTCCTTACATCAGTTTACATCATATCAGTCTGTGACGCTGGCTTTGCAACATCTTGCGTGCCTTTAGGTTCGCCGCGACCAACACTTACAATGCACTGACCACAAAAAATGGAGGCGCCGCGGCTTGAACGCTGCACCTTTCACATGCGAAGCGAACGCGCTACCAACTGAGCTACGCCACATGCACGACCAAACTGCGCTATTCCCCATTCTTTGCGACTCTGATGCGCACGGACACGATGGTTGGTTGGTTTTTAGCGGTGAAGGGAGCAGAGTACAAAGGCGCGGACACGTTCATATACACAAACGTTCCAAGTAGTTTCGATGCTCTGGTATTACAAATGCAAATTCCGTCTGTTTTTAACGTCTTAAATTGAAAGAGCCGTCACAAATTGCTCCGTTTTCGCTCCTTATCGACAATCATACAGCACCTGAGGTAACAAACACATCTCGAGCCCCATTGTGCACTCCATTATTCATGCCAACTCAGTGCCTCGCTCTTTACTACTGTGTACTAATCTTGTCCTCCAACTGCAAAACCCTGGGCCACAACAAGTTTCCGCGTCTCCATTGCACTGCGCATACAACAAAACGCTCCCCAAACTTGGCACTCACCCACGCAGCCGACTTTCCCGACTTTCCACGACGCTCACGCAACGCTCACGCTAGTGACAGCATTATTTATAGTTCGACGTCGCGCCAAAGCGAATGAGCACATTTCGCCTACGGCTTAGGCCGCCCTCCTAGTGTGGCTGCTCGGTGTCTGCAGGCAGCGAGGGTCTGCTAGCTTCCTGTGTTCGCACCTATGTCACCTGTGCTTGCTTGTCAGAGACAGACTATCGCAAAACATACAACTCACTCCATGAATTGATTGCTACGGCATCTGTTATCAGCAGTCACAACTAGCAACACCAGTAGCAGCCGACTGCACGCAAAGAATAGGAATGTGCAGTGGGATTTACGTGAACTCGGCGCAACGCAGATCTTTCCGACATAGGCTTGAGAATCTTACGGGAACACTTGTACTGTTTCTAAATAAAGTGTAGGCGTGGGAGGAGGGTGCTTCCCGCGCACTAATAACAGCACGCTTGCCAATTGTGGATGCTAATCATTCGCTTGTATCTTCCTAGACACATCTGCAGGCTGAGAATTATTCCACTTGCATGGCAAGGTGCGCATGTAGGTGAGTTAAAAATTCTGGAGGCACCGGGTATTGATCCCAGTACCTCTCGCATACTAAGCTAGCGCTCTACCACCTGAGCTACGCCCGCCCCCCCGAAGACTAATGGTGCTACAAACAGCCATATAGATGACACAGACCCTTGCACTCCCATTATTCAGCAGACAAACACTACTCTCTATGTATCCGTTAGGGTGTCTTTCAGGTTTCGTGCATTCTGTATCGAATCGTAGTTGGCCACAATGAAAGTGGCACGTATAACGTCGAAAATAGAGTTCGGACACCGCTCTGAGTAAGTCGAACGTGTTGTCCACCCTCTAGACTTCAATGAGGTTAAGCCGTGATACCTAAGACAGATCTGCACTCGATGACACCTCGATAACAGCCGGTCCCCACACTTACACCTTGCTCTCCTTACATCAGTTTACATCATATCAGTCTGTGACGCTGGCTTTGCAACATCTTGCGTGCCTTTAGGTTCGCCGCGACCAACACTTACAATGCACTGATCACAAAAAATGGAGGCGCCGCGGCTTGAACGCTGCACCTTTCACATGCGAAGCGAACGCGCTACCAACTGAGCTACGCCACATGCACGACCAAACTGCGCTATTCCCCATTCTTTGCGACTCTGATGCGCACGGACACGATGGTTGGTTGGTTTTTAGCGGTGAAGGGAGCAGAGTACAAAGGCGCGGACACGTTCATATACACAAACGTTCCAAGTAGTTTCGATGCTCTGGTATTACAAATGCAAATTCCGTCTGTTTTTAACGTCTTAAATTGAAAGAGCCGTCACAAATTGCTCCGTTTTCGCTCCTTATCGACAATCATACAGCACCTGAGGTAACAAACACATCTCGAGCCCCATTGTGCACTCCATTATTCATGCCAACTCAGTGCCTCGCTCTTTACTACTGTGTACTAATCTTGTCCTCCAACTGCAAAACCCTGGGCCACAACAAGTTTCCGCGTCTCCATTGCACTGCGCATACAACAAAACGCTCCCCAAACTTGGCACTCACCCACGCAGCCGACTTTTCCGACTTTCCACGACGCTCACGCAACGCTCACGCTAGTGACAGCATTATTTATAGTTCGACGTCGCGCCAAAGCGAATGAGCACATTTCGCCTACGGCTTAGGCCGCCCTCCTAGTGTGGCTGCTCGGTGTCTGCAGGCAGCGAGGGTCTGCTAGCTTCCTGTGTTCGCACCTATGTCACCTGTGCTTGCTTGTCAGAGACAGACTATCGCAAAACATACAACTCACTCCATGAATTGATTGCTACGGCATCTGTTATCAGCAGTCACAACTAGCAACACCAGTAGCAGCCGACTGCACGCAAAGAATAGGAATGTGCAGTGGGATTTACGTGAACTCGGCGCAACGCAGATCTTTCCGGCATAGGCTTGAGAATCTTACGGGAACACTTGTACTGTTTCTAAATAAAGTGTAGGCGTGGGAGGAGGGTGCTTCCCGCGCACTAATAACAGCACGCTTGCCAATTGTGGATGCTAATCATTCGCTTGTATCTTCCTAGACACATCTGCAGGCTGAGAATTATTCCACTTGCATGGCAAGGTGCGCATGTAGGTGAGTTAAAAATTCTGGAGGCACCGGGTATTGATCCCAGTACCTCTCGCATACTAAGCTAGCGCTCTACCACCTGAGCTACGCCCGCCCCCCCGAAGACTAATGGTGCTACAAACAGCCATATAGATGACACAGACCCTTGCACTCCCATTATTCAGCAGACAAACACTACTCTCTATGTATCCGTTAGGGTGTCTTTCAGGTTTCGTGCATTCTGTATCGAATCGTAGTTGGCCACAATGAAAGTGGCACGTATAACGTCGAAAATAGAGTTCGGACACCGCTCTGAGTAAGTCGAACGTGTTGTCCACCCTCTAGACTTCAATGAGGTTAAGCCGTGATACCTAAGACAGATCTGCACTCGATGACACCTCGATAACAGCCGGTCCCCACACTTACACCTTGCTCTCCTTACATCAGTTTACATCATATCAGTCTGTGACGCTGGCTTTGCAACATCTTGCGTGCCTTTAGGTTCGCCGCGACCAACACTTACAATGCACTGATCACAAAAAATGGAGGCGCCGCGGCTTGAACGCTGCACCTTTCACATGCGAAGCGAACGCGCTACCAACTGAGCTACGCCACATGCACGACCAAACTGCGCTATTCCCCATTCTTTGCGACTCTGATGCGCACGGACACGATGGTTGGTTGGTTTTTAGCGGTGAAGGGAGCAGAGTACAAAGGCGCGGACACGTTCATATACACAAACGTTCCAAGTAGTTTCGATGCTCTGGTATTACAAATGCAAATTCCGTCTGTTTTTAACGTCTTAAATTGAAAGAGCCGTCACAAATTGCTCCGTTTTCGCTCCTTATCGACAATCATACAGCACCTGAGGTAACAAACACATCTCGAGCCCCATTGTGCACTCCATTATTCATGCCAACTCAGTGCCTCGCTCTTTACTACTGTGTACTAATCTTGTCCTCCAACTGCAAAACCCTGGGCCACAACAAGTTTCCGCGTCTCCATTGCACTGCGCATACAACAAAACGCTCCCCAAACTTGGCACTCACCCACGCAGCCGACTTTTCCGACTTTCCACGACGCTCACGCAACGCTCACGCTAGTGACAGCATTATTTATAGTTCGACGTCGCGCCAAAGCGAATGAGCACATTTCGCCTACGGCTTAGGCCGCCCTCCTAGTGTGGCTGCTCGGTGTCTGCAGGCAGCGAGGGTCTGCTAGCTTCCTGTGTTCGCACCTATGTCACCTGTGCTTGCTTGTCAGAGACAGACTATCGCAAAACATACAACTCACTCCATGAATTGATTGCTACGGCATCTGTTATCAGCAGTCACAACTAGCAACACCAGTAGCAGCCGACTGCACGCAAAGAATAGGAATGTGCAGTGGGATTTACGTGAACTCGGCGCAACGCAGATCTTTCCGGCATAGGCTTGAGAATCTTACGGGAACACTTGTACTGTTTCTAAATAAAGTGTAGGCGTGGGAGGAGGGTGCTTCCCGCGCACTAATAACAGCACGCTTGCCAATTGTGGATGCTAATCATTCGCTTGTATCTTCCTAGACACATCTGCAGGCTGAGAATTATTCCACTTGCATGGCAAGGTGCGCATGTAGGTGTGTTAAAAATTCTGGAGGCACCGGGTATTGATCCCAGTACCTCTCGCATACTAAGCTAGCGCTCTAACACCTGAGCTACGCCCGCCCCCCCGAAGACTAATGGTGCTACAAACAGCCATATAGATGACACAGACCCTTGCACTCCCATTATTCAGCAGACAAACACTACTCTCTATGTATCCGTTAGGGTGTCTTTCAGGTTTCGTGCATTCTGTATCGAATCGTAGTTGGCCACAATGAAAGTGGCACGTATAACGTCGAAAATAGAGTTCGGACACCGCTCTGAGTAAGTCGAACGTGTTGTCCACCCTCTAGACTTCAATGAGGTTAAGCCGTGATACCTAAGACAGATCTGCACTCGATGACACCTCGATAACAGCCGGTCCCCACACTTACACCTTGCTCTCCTTACATCAGTTTACATCATATCAGTCTGTGACGCTGGCTTTGCAACATCTTGCGTGCCTTTAGGTTCGCCGCGACCAACACTTACAATGCACTGACCACAAAAAATGGAGGCGCCGCGGCTTGAACGCCGCACCTTTCACATGCGAAGCGAACGCGCTACCAACTGAGCTACGCCACATGCACGACCAAACTGCGCTATTCCCCCCTCTTTGCGACTCTGATGCGCACGGACACGATGGTTGGTTGGTTTTTAGCGGTGAAGGGAGCAGAGTACAAAGGCGCGGACACGTTCATATACACAAACGTTCCAAGTAGTTTCGATGCTCTGGTATTACAAATGCAAATTCCGTCTGTTTTTAACGTCTTAAATTGAAAGAGCCGTCACAAATTGCTCCGTTTTCGCTCCTTATCGACAATCATACAGCACCTGAGGTAACAAACACATCTCGAGCCCCATTGTGCACTCCATTATTCATGCCAACTCAGTGCCTCGCTCTTTACTACTGTGTACTAATCTTGTCCTCCAACTGCAAAACCCTGGGCCACAACAAGTTTCCGCGTCTCCATTGCACTGCGCATACAACAAAACGCTCCCCAAACTTGGCACTCACCCACGCAGCCGACTTTCCCGACTTTCCACGACGCTCACGCAACGCTCACGCTAGTGACAGCATTATTTATAGTTCGACGTCCCGCCAAAGCGAATGAGCACATTTCGCCTACGGCTTAGGCCGCCCTCCTAGTGTGGCTGCTCGGTGTCTGCAGGCAGCGAGGGTCTGCTAGCTTTCTGTGTTCGCACCTATGTCACCTGTGCTTGCTTGTCAGAGACAGACTATCGCAAAACATACAACTCACTCCATGAATTGATTGCTACGGCATCTGTTATCAGCAGTCACAACTAGCAACACCAGTAGCAGCCGACTGCACGCAAAGAATAGGAATGTGCAGTGGGATTTACGTGAACTCGGCGCAACGCAGATCTTTCCGGCATAGGCTTGAGAATCTTACGGGAACACTTGTACTGTTTCTAAATAAAGTGTAGGCGTGGGAGGAGGGTGCTTCCCGCGCACTAATAACAGCACGCTTGCCAATTGTGGATGCTAATCATTCGCTTGTATCTTCCTAGACACATCTGCAGGCTGAGAATTATTCCACTTGCATGGCAAGGTGCGCATGTAGGTGTGTTAAAAATTCTGGAGGCACCGGGTATTGATCCCAGTACCTCTCGCATACTAAGCTAGCGCTCTACCACCTGAGCTACGCCCGCCCCCCCGAAGACTAATGGTGCTACAAACAGCCATATAGATGACACAGACCCTTGCACTCCCATTATTCAGCAGACAAACACTACTCTCTATGTATCCGTTAGGGTGTCTTTCAGGTTTCGTGCATTCTGTATCGAATCGTAGTTGGCCACAATGAAAGTGGCACGTATAACGTCGAAAATAGAGTTCGGACACCGCTCTGAGTAAGTCGAACGTGTTGTCCACCCTCTAGACTTCAATGAGGTTAAGCCGTGATACCTAAGACAGATCTGCACTCGATGACACCTCGATAACAGCCGGTCCCCACACTTACACCTTGCTCTCCTTACATCAGTTTACATCATATCAGTCTGTGACGCTGGCTTTGCAACATCTTGCGTGCCTTTAGGTTCGCCGCGACCAACACTTACAATGCACTGACCACAAAAAATGGAGGCGCCGCGGCTTGAACGCTGCACCTTTCACATGCGAAGCGAACGCGCTACCAACTGAGCTACGCCACATGCACGACCAAACTGCGCTATTCCCCATTCTTTGCGACTCTGATGCGCACGGACACGATGGTTGGTTGGTTTTTAGCGGTGAAGGGAGCAGAGTACAAAGGCGCGGACACGTTCATATACACAAACGTTCCAAGTAGTTTCGATGCTCTGGTATTACAAATGCAAATTCCGTCTGTTTTTAACGTCTTAAATTGAAAGAGCCGTCACAAATTGCTCCGTTTTCGCTCCTTATCGACAATCATACAGCACCTGAGGTAACAAACACATCTCGAGCCCCATTGTGCACTCCATTATTCATGCCAACTCAGTGCCTCGCTCTTTACTACTGTGTACTAATCTTGTCCTCCAACTGCAAAACCCTGGGCCACAACAAGTTTCCGCGTCTCCATTGCACTGCGCATACAACAAAACGCTCCCCAAACTTGGCACTCACCCACGCAGCCGACTTTTCCGACTTTCCACGACGCTCACGCAACGCTCACGCTAGTGACAGCATTATTTATAGTTCGACGTCGCGCCAAAGCGAATGAGCACATTTCGCCTACGGCTTAGGCCGCCCTCCTAGTGTGGCTGCTCGGTGTCTGCAGGCAGCGAGGGTCTGCTAGCTTCCTGTGTTCGCACCTATGTCACCTGTGCTTGCTTGTCAGAGACAGACTATCGCAAAACATACAACTCACTCCATGAATTGATTGCTACGGCATCTGTTATCAGCAGTCACAACTAGCAACACCAGTAGCAGCCGACTGCACGCAAAGAATAGGAATGTGCAGTGGGATTTACGTGAACTCGGCGCAACGCAGATCTTTCCGGCATAGGCTTGAGAATCTTACGGGAACACTTGTACTGTTTCTAAATAAAGTGTAGGCGTGGGAGGAGGGTGCTTCCCGCGCACTAATAACAGCACGCTTGCCAATTGTGGATGCTAATCATTCGCTTGTATCTTCCTAGACACATCTGCAGGCTGAGAATTATTCCACTTGCATGGCAAGGTGCGCATGTAGGTGTGTTAAAAATTCTGGAGGCACCGGGTATTGATCCCAGTACCTCTCGCATACTAAGCTAGCGCTCTACCACCTGAGCTACGCCCGCCCCCCCGAAGACTAATGGTGCTACAAACAGCCATATAGATGACACAGACCCTTGCACTCCCATTATTCAGCAGACAAACACTACTCTCTATGTATCCGTTAGGGTGTCTTTCAGGTTTCGTGCATTCTGTATCGAATCGTAGTTGGCCACAATGAAAGTGGCACGTATAACGTCGAAAATAGAGTTCGGACACCGCTCTGAGTAAGTCGAACGTGTTGTCCACCCTCTAGACTTCAATGAGGTTAAGCCGTGATACCTAAGACAGATCTGCACTCGATGACACCTCGATAACAGCCGGTCCCCACACTTACACCTTGCTCTCCTTACATCAGTTTACATCATATCAGTCTGTGACGCTGGCTTTGCAACATCTTGCGTGCCTTTAGGTTCGCCGCGACCAACACTTACAATGCACTGACCACAAAAAATGGAGGCGCCGCGGCTTGAACGCTGCACCTTTCACATGCGAAGCGAACGCGCTACCAACTGAGCTACGCCACATGCACGACCAAACTGCGCTATTCCCCATTCTTTGCGACTCTGATGCGCACGGACACGATGGTTGGTTGGTTTTTAGCGGTGAAGGGAGCAGAGTACAAAGGCGCGGACACGTTCATATACACAAACGTTCCAAGTAGTTTCGATGCTCTGGTATTACAAATGCAAATTCCGTCTGTTTTTAACGTCTTAAATTGAAAGAGCCGTCACAAATTGCTCCGTTTTCGCTCCTTATCGACAATCATACAGCACCTGAGGTAACAAACACATCTCGAGCCCCATTGTGCACTCCATTATTCATGCCAACTCAGTGCCTCGCTCTTTACTACTGTGTACTAATCTTGTCCTCCAACTGCAAAACCCTGGGCCACAACAAGTTTCCGCGTCTCCATTGCACTGCGCATACAACAAAACGCTCCCCAAACTTGGCACTCACCCACGCAGCCGACTTTTCCGACTTTCCACGACGCTCACGCAACGCTCACGCTAGTGACAGCATTATTTATAGTTCGACGTCGCGCCAAAGCGAATGAGCACATTTCGCCTACGGCTTAGGCCGCCCTCCTAGTGTGGCTGCTCGGTGTCTGCAGGCAGCGAGGGTCTGCTAGCTTCCTGTGTTCGCACCTATGTCACCTGTGCTTGCTTGTCAGAGACAGACTATCGCAAAACATACAACTCACTCCATGAATTGATTGCTACGGCATCTGTTATCAGCAGTCACAACTAGCAACACCAGTAGCAGCCGACTGCACGCAAAGAATAGGAATGTGCAGTGGGATTTACGTGAACTCGGCGCAACGCAGATCTTTCCGGCATAGGCTTGAGAATCTTACGGGAACACTTGTACTGTTTCTAAATAAAGTGTAGGCGTGGGAGGAGGGTGCTTCCCGCGCACTAATAACAGCACGCTTGCCAATTGTGGATGCTAATCATTCGCTTGTATCTTCCTAGACACATCTGCAGGCTGAGAATTATTCCACTTGCATGGCAAGGTGCGCATGTAGGTGTGTTAAAAATTCTGGAGGCACCGGGTATTGATCCCAGTACCTCTCGCATACTAAGCTAGCGCTCTACCACCTGAGCTACGCCCGCCCCCCCGAAGACTAATGGTGCTACAAACAGCCATATAGATGACACAGACCCTTGCACTCCCATTATTCAGCAGACAAACACTACTCTCTATGTATCCGTTAGGGTGTCTTTCAGGTTTCGTGCATTCTGTATCGAATCGTAGTTGGCCACAATGAAAGTGGCACGTATAACGTCGAAAATAGAGTTCGGACACCGCTCTGAGTAAGTCGAACGTGTTGTCCACCCTCTAGACTTCAATGAGGTTAAGCCGTGATACCTAAGACAGATCTGCACTCGATGACACCTCGATAACAGCCGGTCCCCACACTTACACCTTGCTCTCCTTACATCAGTTTACATCATATCAGTCTGTGACGCTGGCTTTGCAACATCTTGCGTGCCTTTAGGTTCGCCGCGACCAACACTTACAATGCACTGACCACAAAAAATGGAGGCGCCGCGGCTTGAACGCTGCACCTTTCACATGCGAAGCGAACGCGCTACCAACTGAGCTACGCCACATGCACGACCAAACTGCGCTATTCCCCATTCTTTGCGACTCTGATGCGCACGGACACGATGGTTGGTTGGTTTTTAGCGGTGAAGGGAGCAGAGTACAAAGGCGCGGACACGTTCATATACACAAACGTTCCAAGTAGTTTCGATGCTCTGGTATTACAAATGCAAATTCCGTCTGTTTTTAACGTCTTAAATTGAAAGAGCCGTCACAAATTGCTCCGTTTTCGCTCCTTATCGACAATCATACAGCACCTGAGGTAACAAACACATCTCGAGCCCCATTGTGCACTCCATTATTCATGCCAACTCAGTGCCTCGCTCTTTACTACTGTGTACTAATCTTGTCCTCCAACTGCAAAACCCTGGGCCACAACAAGTTTCCGCGTCTCCATTGCACTGCGCATACAACAAAACGCTCCCCAAACTTGGCACTCACCCACGCAGCCGACTTTTCCGACTTTCCACGACGCTCACGCAACGCTCACGCTAGTGACAGCATTATTTATAGTTCGACGTCGCGCCAAAGCGAATGAGCACATTTCGCCTACGGCTTAGGCCGCCCTCCTAGTGTGGCTGCTCGGTGTCTGCAGGCAGCGAGGGTCTGCTAGCTTCCTGTGTTCGCACCTATGTCACCTGTGCTTGCTTGTCAGAGACAGACTATCGCAAAACATACAACTCACTCCATGAATTGATTGCTACGGCATCTGTTATCAGCAGTCACAACTAGCAACACCAGTAGCAGCCGACTGCACGCAAAGAATAGGAATGTGCAGTGGGATTTACGTGAACTCGGCGCAACGCAGATCTTTCCGGCATAGGCTTGAGAATCTTACGGGAACACTTGTACTGTTTCTAAATAAAGTGTAGGCGTGGGAGGAGGGTGCTTCCCGCGCACTAATAACAGCACGCTTGCCAATTGTGGATGCTAATCATTCGCTTGTATCTTCCTAGACACATCTGCAGGCTGAGAATTATTCCACTTGCATGGCAAGGTGCGCATGTAGGTGTGTTAAAAATTCTGGAGGCACCGGGTATTGATCCCAGTACCTCTCGCATACTAAGCTAGCGCTCTACCACCTGAGCTACGCCCGCCCCCCCGAAGACTAATGGTGCTACAAACAGCCATATAGATGACACAGACCCTTGCACTCCCATTATTCAGCAGACAAACACTACTCTCTATGTATCCGTTAGGGTGTCTTTCAGGTTTCGTGCATTCTGTATCGAATCGTAGTTGGCCACAATGAAAGTGGCACGTATAACGTCGAAAATAGAGTTCGGACACC